>NC_064922.1:472325555-472950555 GCF_023897955.1 Schistocerca gregaria
AGAAGAACTTCTCAAACATTGATCACTAGGGAGATTAATCTCATAGTTTCCAAATATTAGCACAACTAGCACAGTCTGAAATCATCAGATTTACAAAATCTGAAGATTAATCATAAATCAGATTATACTACCCATTTAGGAGAGATGTAAAATATTCGGCTGGAAATATTAACATAAGAGCTTGTAAACAAGAGCGTAGGCTAAACAAACTTAAGAAACACGCTGCTAGCGTGTACAACTCCACTAAGGTAATGTTGGGCAGCCACAAACACACCATGCCGGTGCGTAACACAAACTGGTCCCCGCTGCCGAACGCCACCGCAAACAGCCGACCCCCAACTCATGAAACTAAGAGCTGTTAACAAACGTCGTTCATACGAAACATGAGCTAAAAGATGTAAGTTAAGAACATATAATTCGCTTATGCATTAATATCGTAATGGCGTAAAACCTTCAAATATGCCATAATAATCAAACGGTAACGTTACTCAAAATTTCATAAACACTGCCTAATAACATAAACGGTGAAATGGCTGCATACTAAAAGTCTCCCTCAAAACAACTTAATTGAATATGGCCAAATCATTAATTTTATAAAGTTACTTGCAATATAAAAACGGTGACTAAGTCACGTAGCCTACACAACCAGAGACTTGTTTGGACCCAGCTGAAATTTCTATGAGAAACAGAAGACTACCTCTTGAAGGTGGTATTTAATTGCTCGCATTTACAAGTAAGGCACTTAGATTTCAGAACGATCTAAGTCACAATTTGAACAGCATATATTAGTTTGACAAATTTCCTTAAAATAATTAATAGATTTTTTTGTGATCCATAAAGCGAGGATCACGGAGGCGGACATATCACAGGGCGAGCGATACCAGCCATTGCTACACAAGAAGTCATCATTCCATATTTTGAACCCAGTGCAGAACGCCAGCATCCAAAAGCGCACAGCATGGACATTATGGAAGACAATTCAACTGAAGCACACTAAAGGGAGTAGTGAAAACTTCGATGCAGCCACTAACGGTATACTCTCAACCAACCGGTCTCAGCCCAACACAGCCAGCGGCCCACACAGCCGACGGGCCGACCGCTGTCCGTGTTGCCCTCTCGCAGACGTACCTTACACATAACACACAGGAAGATAAGGGTAGTCGATAATTCTTGCGGGTTATATGGCCGTGGTTCATGGAATTTCTCTATTCCTTACGTGAAACTTCCAGAAGTCTAACTGATTTCGAGACATTCTCCCCGTAGAGTCTTCTAATCATACAATGAAGGCGTTCACGACCGGATGGTACTGTTGTTGATAATTCGTCCGGGTTATATGGCGTTGGTCCATGGAATTCTTCTATTCCTAACGTGAATTATCAACAACAGTACCATCCGGTTGTGAAAGCCTTCATTGTATGGTTAGAAGACTCTACGGGGAGAATGTCTCGAAATCAGTTAGACTTCTGGAAGTTTCACGTAAGGAATAGAAGAATTCAATGGACCACGGCCATAGAACCCGGAAGGTATACCACCAACAGTACCATTCGGTCGTAAAAGCCTTCATTGTATGAAGCTAAGGGTAGTTCCTGCCACCTAGTCGGGCGCGAGCGGATGAGGGGCAAGAAAAGATTAAATCAAGCCACCAAGGCTCAAGGTTGTTAGAGGAAAATTTGTCTAGTCAGTGCCACAAGTCAATAATTTTATTGGGTTCAGTCACATGACGAATGGTTCAAATGGCTCTGAGCACTATGGGACTTAACTTCTGAGGTCATCAGTCCCCTATAACTTCGAACTACTTAAACCTAACTAACCTAAGGACATCACACACACCCATGTCCGAGACAGGATTCAAACCTGCGACCGTAGTAGTGGCGCGGTTCCATACTGTAGCGCCAGAACCGCTCGGCCACCCCGGCCGGCCATGATGAATGTTTGGTGCAGTATATTGAAGAGGTTCACGACGTGATGACGGCTTTGTGCCTTGATGTTTCTGAATCATAAGCTGTCAATTACATATTTGAAGAATTTGTCTGGAAGGCAGGTCGCGGATTTTATTTTCTGGTTAGTCCTAAACCTTCTCTGAGTTAGGCAGGTTGGTGACCAGCAACGAAGGCAGTGATAACAAGCGTAGTTTGGCACCATTTGCTTCTAGAACACGAGAGCAGTGATCAGCCGCCCAGTATGATCAACCTAATGTCAAGTATAATAATTCAAGAGCAGGTCTTCAGTGCAGCCAAGTAGGGTGCTTGGGGTGGAACTGCCCAGAACCACGAGAAAAGTGCGAGCAGAGCCGATGCTGCGCGAGTGCAGGCGGTTACATAGGTGTACGGGTTTGAATGGTTGATGGAACGTAGCAGGAAGGTCAGGGATCTCGCACGGACTGACTTAACTTTCGTGTGCGCTACTGTGAATCATGAACTGGTCTGTGTGCAGTTAGATTTTGTATTATTGTTCACTGGCGAATTGGCAATCGTATAGAAAATTTTCTCGTATTTGTAAGTTCTCTGGTATTCATAAATCGAATATGGTGTGTCGCGCTGTCAATGCGAGGTTATTACCGATGGTGGACACTGTGCGATTGCATCTTGGCCTGTTGAAATCACTGTTGTTGAAGGATGAAGCACTAACGTACTTCTTGATCTTACCGGATGATTGTCAAATTACTTCGAAAAGGTCATTACATTCAAATTCAGACCGGGAAAGATATTTTTTGTGCAGGAACTGGTACAAATGTGGGGTGTGTTGTGCAGAGGCTGATGGATCAGGTGCCGGTCTGGCAGTCACCCTATTGGTTATCTTCACCGAAAATGTGAAAATTATGAAAATTTTTTGTTCAGCTTTTGACCGATGGTGCAACTGGAGCTATGCATCACCAATATTTTTGGTTCCCAAACACAGTGGAAGCAGTACCGGTCAGTTGTGGATTATAGAGCGTTATATCAGAAGGTAAATTAGGAATGTGCACCCTTGCCTGACCTACATAATTGTTTTAGTTTGTTTTACAGGGTACAGTATTTTTACCGTTCTTGGCCAGAATCAGGCTTACTATCAGGTTCCCCTTAAAACTTTTTGCATGGACTGGATCCTCTCTGAATATAACCAAGTACCGTTCTGGTTGCCTACCTGATCGGCCGTATTATCGACTATATAAAATTCTGTGCTGGGTGACTAAAAATTTAAGTGTGCCTACACAATCTGAACGGCGTTGTTACATATAGCAAAACCTTCAGTGGGCACCTGGATCACATAGGCCTAGTCTTTCAGTATCTCTGGGAGGTCATGCTCATCGTAAAACCTACTGAGGCCAACCTGGCCCAAAAAAAAGTCCTCTTTCTTGAGTCTGGTGAATGTGTGAGAGTGGGGGGGGGGGGGGGGGGGTGGACACGATCGAACTAAGGTTATTCATCCGTTTCCCAAGCCAAGGATGAAAACTATATAGCCAGAATCATGGAGGTGGTGAATTATTCACGCAAATTCGTTCCTAACTTTGTGCAGCTGGTCGCTACCCTGAACCAACTGCGGACGAAGAGTGAGCATTTGCAGCGGCGTGATGCTCAACGGGCATCCTTCGATACAATGAAGACTGTATTGTCTAGTGCAACCATTCTAGCTGTTCCAGATTTTGACGAAGAGTTTCTCTTGGAGAAAAACGCCTCCATTTCAGATGTCGTGGCCATCCTCCTCCACGAGAAAGAAGGAGAGAGAAGGCCTTATCGGTTACGCCTCCAGCTCATTTTCACTAGCGGAGAGGAGGTACTCGGTATACGATCTAGAAGCTCTAGCCATTTTATTTGGATCGAAATGACTCAAGTTTTATCTTGAGCATAACTCATTCCCTGTTAGAGACTGACAACCAGGCCTTATCATGGGTGCTACCTACTATATGGAAGAGGAAGCAAATAGCCAGGCGGACCGGGCGTATATCCGCCTTCCGTTCTGTAAGGGTTACGGGTAATAGCGTCTCTGGCAGTCTTAGCCATATGTTTCAACACGAATCTGAGCCAGAGGATCTCCTGCAAAGCGAAATGTATGGGGCAGTCCTCGGGGAGATTCTGTGGCTGTTCCTTGGATTAGCCGAGAAAGAGGACACCGATCCTTGATTATGAAAGAAAAACAACAGCTTAAGGAAGAGAAGGAGGTGCCAGGGTATTTGTTTAGCAAGGAATTGTTTTGTTTTCGTACTCAATACCGTGGGAAGGATACGATCTGCCTATCCCAGGTGCTGATCCCTTCAGTATTCAAGTAACTTCATAATTCCTGGGGAGAGGGATGGGGGTATATGTCCATTATATGGTTAAAGAGCACCTCATTTCACCTACTTTAAATGGCGACGACTGTAACTTAGTTGACCAGTACGAGGAATGTCTGAGAGCGAAACGTAACTCTAGTAAGAGGCTAATGGTGCTTAGCTCAAATAGGGAGGAGTACACTATGTGAAACGTGTTCATCGATTACATAGGTCCCCTACCACATACTAAAAGAGGTAATTTCTACTCGCTACAACTCAGTAGGGCAGGTACTATGTGTAAGACCACATAGCATCTTAGTCATAATTTTTCGGTCTTTTGGATCCAAAAAATTCTGGTTACTGGCAATGCGCCAAATTTTCTGTCCCAGATTTTCAAAGATTTTGTTTTCCCGGCGCTATTTCTCATGTAATCAGCAACCCCTACTACCCTTTGCGGAGCATGTGATCCGCGATATTAAATCTGCTTTGGTCATCAACCATGGGAAGTTCCAAATGAAGTGAGATGAATCCAGTGGGTGGTTTAAAATTCCCTTCAACATGGCTGTGCATAAGACTCATGTGACCACACACTCCAAACTTATGCTCGCATTCCCTGTTAACTCTCTTCTTTTCAACCTATGGTTGACTAATGTACTCCTTCCTGAAAAGAACGATCCATAGGTCATTAAGACTGCACTTGTGGTCTAGAGGCAGCTTCTCTGACAAGTAATAAAAACGTTCTGGATCCTGGATTCAACCTAGCCATTGCAATGGCAGCTGAAGACTTCCGGCACCTACATCCTGCCAACGCCCATGGCAAAGAGGGCGGAGGAGCAGACAGAGATGTAGAGCACTCTCTAGCCCTTCGGGTGAGGAAATGGCCCCTAAAGAGCGGAAGAATCGGCAATGATCTACGGCATGAGGATGCAGAAGGCGATGCAAACCACTGCATTAAAGACAATGTGCATCTACAGGACATGTGACATGTAATTGCAAAGTCTCTGAATTGCTAAAACATTCCGTGCGTATCTCTGGGAGGGGAATGCATTAGTGGGACTAACCATGAAAAAAAGATTGAATAACCGACGAGAGGGTAATGTTCTACTATTCGGGGCTTAGAACGTCAGAAGCTTAAAAGTGGTAAACAGGTTAGAAAAGGGAAATGCTTAGATTCAACCTAGGTATAGGGGGGTAGCGGTCACTGAAGTGAAATGGAAACAAGAAAAATATTTTTGGTCAGACTAGTATAGGGTAATATCAACAGAAACAGAAAGCGTTAAACGGCATTAGGCTTCGTTATGGATGGGTAGATAGAGCAGAGAGCGAGTTGCTGTGAACAGTTTCAGTGATAGGGTTGTTCTTTTCAGAAGCGCCAGCAAACTAAAATCAACAACAATAAATGAGGTGTACATTCCAACATCACAAGTAGAAGACGAAAAGATAGAGAAAGTATATGAGGATACTGGACGGGTAGTTCAGTATATAAAGGCAGATGCAACTCTCACTGTCTTTGGGAACTGGAAATTCGATTGTAGGGAAGAACTACGAGAAAGGGTTCCGGGAGAATATGGACTTGGTAGTGGGCATGAGAATGGAGGAAGAATAGCAAATACTCTGTTCAAGAATCACAAGAGTAGGAGGTATACTTGCCATAGGAGTCCAATTACACTCCTGGAAATGGAAAAAGAACACATTGACACCGGTGTGTCAGACCCACCATACTTGCTCCGGACACTGCGAGAGGGCTGTACAAGCAATGATCACACGCACGGCACAGCGGACTCACCAGGAACCGCGGTGTTGGCCGTCGAATGGCGCTAGCTGCGCAGTATTTGTGCACCGCCGCCGTCAGTGTCAGCCAGTTTGCCGTGGCGTACGGAGCTCCATCTCAGTCTTTAACACTGGTAGCATGCCGCGACAGCGTGGACGTGAACCGTATGAGCAGTTGACGGACTTTGAGCGAGGGCGTATAGTGGGCATGCGGGAGGCCGGGTGGACGTACCGCCGAATGGCACAACACGTGGGGCGTGAGGTCTCCACAGTACATCGATGTTGTCGCCAGTGGTCGGCGGAAGGTGCACGTGCCCGTCGACCTGGGACCGGACCGCAGCGACGCACGGATCCACGCCAAGACCGTAGGATCCTACGCAGTGCCGTAGGGGACCGCACCACCACTTCCCAGCAAATTAGGGACACTGTTGCTCCTGGGGTATCGGCGAGGCCCATTCGCAACCGTCTCCATGAAGCTGGGCTACGGTCCCGCACACCGTTAGGCCGTCTTCCGCTCACGCCCCAACATCGTGCAGCCCGCCTCCAGTGGTGTCGCGACAGGAGTGAATGGAGGGACGAATGGAGACGTGTCGTCTTCAGCGATGAGAATCGCTTCTGCCTTGGTGCGAATGATGGTCGTATGCGTGTTTGGCGCCGTGCAGGTGAGCGCCACAATCAGGACTGCATACGACCGAGGCACACAGGGCCAACACCCGGCATCATGGTGTGGGGAGCGATCTCCTACACTGGCCGTACACCTCTGGTGATCGTCGATGGGACACTGAAAAGTGCACGGTGCATCCAAACCGTCATCGAACCCATCGTTCTACCATTCCTAGACCGCCAAGGGAACTTGCTGTTCCAACAGGACAATGCACGTCCGCATGTATCCTGTGCCACCCAACGTGCTCTAGAAGGTGTAAGTCAACTACCTTGGCCAGGAAGATCTCCGGATCTGTCCCCCATTGAGCATGTTTGGGACTGGATGAAGCGTCGTCTCACGCGGTCTGCATGTCCAGCACGAACGCTGGTCCAACTGAGGCGCCAGGTGGAAATGGCATGGCAAGCCGTTCCACAGGACTACATCCAGCAGCTCTACGATCGTCTCCATGGGAGAATAGCAGCCTGCATTGCTGCGAAAGGTGGATATACACTGTACTAGTGCCGACATTGTGCATGCTCTGTTGCCTGTATCTATGTGCCTGTGGTTCTGTCAGTGTGATCATGTGATGTATCTGACCCCAGGAATGTGTCAATAAAGTTTCCCCTTCCTGGGACAATGAATTCACGGTGTTCTTATTTCAATTTCCAGGAGTGTAGATCACGTATTGGATTGTAAGGCGTACCCAGGAACAGGTATAGGATCATAACAAAATTTAATAGTGATAAAGATTGAAAGACCAGTCAGGAAGAATAAGTGCCCACAGAAGTGGAATGCGGAAATACTAAGGAATGAGGGATATGCTTGAAGTTCTCTGAGACTATAGAGAGTACGATAGCTCCGTGGACAGTTCAGTTGCGGAATGGACATCCGTAAAAGGGTGAATCATATAATTTGGAAAGGGTAACATAGCTACGAGGAAGGTAGCTGCGAATAAACCATGGGTAACAGAGGAAACTCTCCAGTGACCTGAAAGAAGGAAGTACAAAAATGTTCAGGGAAATTCAGGAATACCAAAAGTCGCTTAAGAATGAAACAAACGGCTAGTACAAGGGAGCGAAGGTGAAATTGCTACTTGATAAATATGAAGAAATCAAAAAAGAAATGAGTGTCAGGAAGACTGACTCAGCATACATACAGTCAGATGAAAAGCAAGGTGGTGACATCAAGAGTACAGTGGGAGTTTCACTGTTAAATGCATTGGAGAGAGCGGATAGGTGGAAAGTGGACACTGAAGGCCTATATTATGGGAAGAATGGCGTGATGGAACAAGAAGCAGGATTCTACAGGGGAGAGATAGGGGATCTAGTATTAGAATTTAAAAGATCTTTGGACGGATTAAGATAAAATAAGGCAGAACGGATAGTTAACATTTCATCGGAATTCCTATCATTTGAGAAAGTGTCAATAAAACGATTATTTACGGTAGTGTGCAGAATGTACGAGTATGAGACTGTCAGCATACCATCAGACTTTAGGAAAAACATCATCCGCATACTTCCGCAGACAGGAAGTGAAGACATATACGAAAATTATCGCACAATCAGCTTAAGAGCTCGCGCATCCAAGTTGCCAACAAGAATAATATACAGAAGAATGGAAACGAAAATAGACCTTCTGTTAAATAACGATCAGTGTGGCTTTAGGAAAGGTACCAGAGAGGCAGTTTCGCGTTGCAGTTGAAAATACACACATCAAAAAAAGTTTTGCATCACCCTGGTTCCCAGAACTCCTGATGATATTGTATCACAGTCGCAGTCCCTTTCACTGTTATTACACCCACCCAAAGATGTAAACAACCACGCATGAGCAGCGCCTATTAGACGGAGGGGTTTCGACAGCCGGTCAGTTCCAGTCATTCCACCAGGAAGGAGGTACACGGCTTGTGTTGTCTGTAGTTCAGCCAGCCTAGACGGCAAATACCTCGGTTCAATCGCATCCCCATTGTTACTTTGTGCCAGGAAGGGCTCTCAATAAGTGAAGTGTCCAGGCGTCTCGGAGTGAACCAAAGCGATGTTGTTAGGACATGGAGGAGACACAGAGAGACAGAAAATATCGATGACATGCCTCGCTCAGGTTGACCAACGGCAGTAGGTGACCACTACCTACGGAATATGGCTCGGAGGAAGCCTGACAGCAACGCCACCATGTTGAATAATGCTTTTCGTGCAGCCACAGGACGTCTTGTTACTACTCACTGTGCACAGTAGGCTACATGATGCGCAACTTCACTCCTGACGTCCCATGGCGAGGTCCATCTTTGCTACCACGACACCATGCATCGTGGTACAGATGGGCCCAACAACATGCCGAATGGACCGCTCAGGATTGGCATCACATTCTTTCACCGATGAGTGTCGCATATACCTTCCAACAGACAACCATCGGAAACGTGTTTGGAGGCAACGCCTTAGACACACTGTCCAGTGAGTGCATCAAAGTGAAGGTTGCATGCTGTTCTGGGGTGGCATTATGTGGGGCCGATGTGCGCTGCTGGTGGTCATGGAATGCGCCGTAAGTGCTGCACAGTACATGAATTCGATCCTCCGACCGATAGAGCAACCATATCGGCAGCATACTGCCGAGGCATTCGGCTTCATGGACAACAATTCACTTACCGTCGTACTCATCTTGTAAATTACATCCTTCAGGATAACGACATCGCTCGACTAAAGCGGCCAAAACGTTCTCCAGACAGGAAGCCTATCGAACATGTCTGAGATAGATTGAAAAGTGCTTTTTATGGACGACGTGGTCCACCAACCGCTCTGAGGGATCTACTCCAAATCTCCGTTGAGGAGTGGGACAATCTGGATCAACAGTGCCTTGATTAACTTGTGGATAGTATGGCACGAAGAATACAGGCACGCATCAATGCAAGATGACCTGCTACTGAGTTTAAGAGATATTGATGTTTAAAGCAATCTGGACCAACACCTCGGAAGGTCTCGCTGTATGGTGGTACAACATGCAGTGCGTGATTTTAATGAGCAATAAAAAGGGTAGAAATAATGTTTATGTTGTTCTCTATTCCAATTATCTGTAAAGGTACCGGAACTTTCGGAACCAAGGTGATGCTTTCCTAGGATATCTGTTATCACATTAGGAAATAACGTCCATGGCACTAGAGGGAGCTGTAGAGAGTAAAAGCTGCAGAAGAAGACAGAGATTGGAACACATCCAGCAAATAATTGAGGACGTATGTTACTGCTCTGAGACGAAAAGGATGGCACAGGAGAGGAATTCGTGGAGGTCTACGTCAAATCAGTCAGGAGACTGATGACTATAAAAGGAATTGGGAATCTGCAAGAAATAGCATCAGGCTTGCACACCAGAGGGAGGTTGCACCAGAGGGAGGTTATCCGACATAGCAAGGGTAGGCGTTAACCTCGTTCCAGCCAGGAGACCGAGATGTTTCCCTGGTTTCTGGGGCTATAAAGAATAAATCAAATCACTTCCCCAGTGAGTTTCCTGATCTGGGCCCTGCCCGCTCGTAAACTGACCACTGCTCATATCAGCCATTTAAGGATCGTCACAGGCAACCAGGATGCTGTGGAATCCTCTTACACCTGATGACTCGCGCCCCTGCTAGTTCCATCTAGAGGGGGTGGGAGTGGAGCATGTGCCGTTCGTGCACCACATAGTTGGCGCTGAGTTATCGATGGTGTCTACCCTGTGTATGTCTCTGCCTCTTTGCTGGGAAACTGGAAGACTGTGGCGGGCAGTTGTATGGGTGCATGCGTGGAAGAGACTTCCTGGCGGCAGTGTTGTTAGTTGGAGGACTTGGTTTGCCTTTGACGTGTGATTGCTCCGTTGGGCCAAACATAGTAGGGAGACGACGGCGTACTTTGTGGAGTGTTATTGGCGCCATCATGGTAGCTGGAATTTAACTGTCAACTACACGAACACTGAAAGAAGCGAGCCCACTCGGGGAACCACTGCGTGCCTATATTGTGGGCCTACTGGTGCACCGTTTTCTGTTATTTTGCAGTAATTTAGTTCTTAACTGATGCGTCACCCACAGCATCCTGGTTGCTTTCGGATCTATTTAGTATTTGTGGTCGTTGCTCTGATATTCTGCTGTGAGCGAAGGCTCCCATTTGTACTTTTCTACCAGGCTGTGTTTAGCCGATTTTCTGGTTATGTGTTCGCTATTTGCGGTGAGCGTGGATTGTAATTTGGATTTAGCTTCCCACTTACCATGTTACTTGGTAGCGTCGCTTGGCTGATTGCGTATGCAAGCCCACGCTGACTGTTTAAACTTTTCTGTATGGTACTTGTCTGGCGTGTTATCTATACGGTGCTTCCCAACCTTATTTTATTCATTTGTATTTTATTAGAATAGCGTCTAATTCTAGTTATGTGTACATATTAAAGGACAGTTTAACCATTTAATACCTTGTTTATTGAATTCGAGAGCCGACTCGGAAAGGGGCCTCACTATTCGCTTTAGTTGGTCTTGTGACCTTCATCAGATCATTTTTGGTAACGTACATCTACGGAAAACGTATATATTGCGTAATACAGCTGGCCAGCTGATTCTAGTAAGTCGACATTAGAGCCTACTTGTTTTTAGCTGTTTGCCAAATTAGCCAACTGAGTGATAATTATATTGTGATTTGTATGTTTACTGTTCGTAATTCTTTCTGTATCTTTGATCGGCTTCTGCCGTTGTTTTCGCCCGTAAACCCCTTAGATTAGATGCTTGCTATTATACTTCAATCGCATATGATACCAGCCACTGGACCTTTATACTGGCCGTTGTGGCCGAGCGGTTCTAGGCTTTGCAGTCTGGAACCGCGCGACCGCTACGGTCACGGGTTCGAATCCTGCCTCGGGCATGGATGTGTGCGACGTCCTTACGTTAGTTAGGTTTACGTAGTTCTAAGTTCTAGGGGACTGATGACTTCAGATGTTAAGTCTCATAGTACTCAGAGCCAGTTGAACCATTTTATAATTACTTTCCCTTATGATTTACTACATTCGATTCCTTATTAACTCCGCTTAAGTAACTCTAAGCAACACCGTTTAGAGGCAGCATTTAGTGTGAGTTTGATTCGGCCGTTGGCAGCACCCTGTACGTTCTAGTTAATTTTCCGTGTAACTCTCACGAACTTCATGCCTTGTACCTGGTTTTCCATCGCCGTGAGCATATTGACAGCCTGTCTGCGCGGCTGAAACGCGTTTGCATGTAAGATGCCTTAAAACAATTACTAACGGTATCTTGTATTCTTAATCAAATTTCGTGTAAATCCTAAAGCC
Organism: Schistocerca gregaria; assembly: GCF_023897955.1. Classification (NCBI taxonomy): domain Eukaryota; kingdom Metazoa; phylum Arthropoda; class Insecta; order Orthoptera; family Acrididae; genus Schistocerca; species Schistocerca gregaria. The sequence goes on from NC_064922.1 coordinate 472,337,477, forward strand.
CCATCCCCCATTGCAAATCTTGTTTGCATAGTCAGCGAGCTTGTAATGTGGCGAGGCGAAAAAGCAAATTGTCGTGCGTGTCGTTCTTACGACCCAAAGCAAGTCTGCCATTGGTCCGCGCCCCAATAGCGGCAAAGGCACGAAAGCAGGCCAGGCAAAGCCGCATAAGTAAAGAGCCCATCAACAGCCCGGTTCACTTAACTTGCTGATCGACCTCAAAAGCAGCAAAAAAAAAAAAAACGATCGCATGTCTGTTCCTTCTTTGTGAATCGAGTGCAAAGGCACAGACCAGAGAGCGCTATACAATCAGATGGCGGACTGTCGTAGGCACGAAATCGGCGTCGAGTCCGCGGACTCAAACACTACGTTGGAGCCAATGAAAACGACTGTGACCGACTACAGGGCGCTCAAAAGGGGCATTGGTTGTTCACATCGTCACTGCGTCCCTGATGATGAAGTCACCGCTACCAAAGCAACGAAAGAAGCTCCTCCGCTCCTGAGAGAGCTGCCGCGACGAAGTAGCAATCCAGGAAGTTCTGTGACGCGCAGGATTCGACGACGCTGCAGTCTAGGTGCACAATAGGATGAATAAGAAAAAGCCTCCCTTGTTTATCGTCCCCACAAAAGCGGTAGCGGCCCTGGAGGCATCTTCGAACTACAGAAGCTACTTGCCTTCTCTGTGAAGACAGAAATTCTACCTCTCGACTTGGACCGTAAGCCTCAGTGTTCCCGGTGGCAGCAGGCAGGTGAGCACGACAGTAGCGCCAGATGCCATGGCAAAACAGGAAAGTCGGCTTGTGCCGGATGTGGTGTGTCGCCAACTGGCCACACAACCCGGCTTTCTCAAGCCGCAGCCAGAGTGGCGGCAGGATGACGGGCGCGACCACGAGGAGGCATCGGCGAAGAATTCAAGGCAGCCGACCCCAGTTTCGCGCACGACATTCTGCGAGGAGCCACCAACGAAGTCGTAACCGCCCTCAAAGACGTCATAGAGGCAGAGAGGGCTGCTGTGAAAGCGGAAGTCGACAACGTTCACTACCAGCTGTAGCAACTGCGGGAGGAGCTGACGGCAGCGAAAGAAGAGACCGCAGTCCGCGTCATCTCTCCTCCACGCCCGCAGGCCACAGGAGAGAGTGGGTGGATGCCGCCACGCAGATGGAGACCTCGAAGGCCACTGTAGAAATGACGGAAGCCATGAAGATGATCCTGGAAGAGGAACAAGAAACGCCAGCGGCCGCTCAGCAGGCCGCTCCCGACGCCGTCAGCGCACTGGGGTCACCGGCGTCAAGGGAGGCCTCTCAGCGCTTGGTTCAGCGCCAACGCCGGACTGTCTCCCTCTCTCAGGTGAGAGCAGTGAGCTGGCAGTGCTCCAGAAGATCTCCGTGGCTATCCAGGACAGCCTATCTCAAATCCACAAACCCTACCCCTCCACTCCTCCTGACAAGCCTAAACCTCCCCTCCCTCAAATATCCAAGCTTTCACCCAGGACCAATTACGTGCCGTCCTCCCGTGAGAAGACCTGAAAGGCATCAACGTCCTACTGTTCACTTCATAAATCTGGGACCACGTTACCTACTCTGCGGCTCAGACGAAGGATTAAGAATAAGAAGAGGAGGACCTAAGGGGCGTGCAATATCACGCTACCAGGTCCCCAACTTCACAACTACTAACTGCTAGCTTCCTAGCAGATATCTAATCTCGCAGTTTTTCTTGATTTCAGAATCAACTGCAGCTAATCCATCAAGGGCGACAACAACAAAATCTGTAAGTCGCGACATCTACATCTACACGATTACTCCGCAATTCACATTTAAGTGCTTGGCAGAGGGTTCATCGAACCACAATCATACTATCTCTCTACCAATCCACTCCCGAACAGCGCGCGGGAAAAACGAACACCTAAACCTTTCTGTTCGAGCTCTGATTTCTCTTATATTATTTTGATGATCATTCCTACCTATGTAGGTCGGGCTCAACAAAATATTTCACATTCGGAAGAAAAAGTCGGTGACTGAAATTTCGTAAATAGATCTCGCCGCGACGGAAAATGTCTTTGCTTTAATGACTTCCATCCCAACTAGTGTATCATATCTGCCACACTCTCTCCCCTATTACGTGATAATACAAAACGAGCTGCCTACGTGATAATAGAAAACGAGCTGCCCTTTTTTGCACCCTTTCGATGTCCTCCGTCAATCCCAACCGGTAAGGATCCCACACCGCGCAGCAATGTTCTAACAGAGGACGAACGAGTGTAGTGTAAGCTGTCTCTTTAGTGGACTTGTTGTATCTTCTAAGTGTCCTGCCAATGAAACGCAACTTTTGGCTCGCCTTCCCCACAATATTATCTATGCGGTCTTTCCAACTGAAGTTGCTCATAATTTTAACACCCAGGTACTTAGCTGAATTGACAACCTTGAGAATTGTACTATTTATCGAGTAATCGAATTCCAACGCATTTCTTTTGGAAGTCATGTGGATCACCTCACACTTTTCGTTACTTAGCGTCAACTGCCACCTGCCACACCATACAGCAATCTTTTCTGAATCGCTTTGCAGCTGATATTGGTCTTCGGATGACCTTACTAGACGGTAAATTACAGCATCATCTGCAAACAACCTAAGAGAACTGCTCAGATTATCACCCAGGTCATTTATATAGATCAGGAACAGCAGAGGTCCCAGGACGCTTCCCTGGGGAACACCTGATATCACTTCAGTTTTACTCGATGATTTGCCATCTATTACTACGAACTGCGACCTTCCTGACAGGATATCACGAATCTAGTCGCACAACTGAGACGACTGTCCAGAAATAGCACCCCCCATCGCTTAGCCAGCACCTCAGGCCAAGGTAAGTCCTCTCATTGTGGTGACCAGTGACCAGCGCCGAGGGTTTTGAGGAAGGAATGACCATGATGAGTATAGGGCAGCAGGAACTCTACGAATACGAACAGAAATGAAGTAGGCAAGCGTAGAAAGACTGAATATGTGGTCAACACCAGCAGCACCAGCCACGGTTGTCAGAAATTTCCTTTGGCTGTAAGGAAAATGTTGGTGTTGTTCCTAAATCTCTTCTTATTCCCAAATCGGAGATAACAGCTCTGCTTAGTCGGTTCCATTTGTCTCATATTTTACTTGAATATTGTAGAAAAGTTATACGTGTTTCCCGTGAATTTGCGGCCAATTCTTCTTTTGTAGCCGCTGAGAATAGGATTCCTACGTGCTGCATTACAAACGAGAGAGATTTGAGGGAGTGTGTATCACCTTTTATGCTCATTAATACACATGCGCATCCGAAACCGAAAGCATCTGACTGCCAAGAAAAGCACAAGCCACGTTAAACCTTCATGGAGGGCAGATTTTTTCAGCGTCAGAACAGATGCAATGCAAACGTCTACACACTGAAAGAAATAGCGCACTCTTTACCACTATGTCTTTCTGATTACCAACGCCAAGTTTTTTGGCAGTGCACCCAAAGTGTACACATCCGTAAAACTGCGTCTGGAAATTGCAGCTGCTTAAGTCGTTTCGATGCTACGGTATCTATACGATAGTGGTGTGAAACGGTCGAATTTCTTGAGTGTTGCCGAAAACGCAAAGCCGTTTTTTTTAGCGATTATTTAAGCGAAGACAGTTGTAGTACAGAGTATTACAAATATGCCTTCTCCACCGACAGTGCAGATACACGAGGTGCTTCAATACTGCTTCTAGTTACGATGAGAGACGCACATTAAGAGGTGCATGATGTTGATGATATGGAAGCCTCGGCTGTAAACAATGGTAGAGGACAGTCGATGAGAAACAGAGTTAAGAGAATAAAATTGTAGGTCATTTTGAAAATATGTCGTTACTGTAAACATGACTCAAATGTTCAAATGTGTGTGAAATCTTATGGGACTTAAGTGCTAAAGTCATCAGTCCCTAAGCTTACACACTACTTAACCTAAATTATCTTAAGGACAAACACACACACCCATGCCCGAGGGAGGACTCGAACCTCCGCCGGGATCAGCCGCACAGTCCATGACTGCAGCGCCTAATACCACTCGGCTAATCCCACGCGGCGTAAACATGACTCATTGGGATGAAAAATATCACATTGGATGTACTTGAAACATGTTGAGTTTATTGAATCTTTACTACATATTTTCTCGAAACAAGCAACTTGTGTCATCATTCTTTACAGCCGAGGTCCTCACATAGTTAACGTTTTGTGGTGTTTTAAGAGTCATATGACGACATGATGATGATGATGATGATGCTAATGATATTGACGAAGCTGTTGATAAAGTTTTCGGTACGACTTAATTGCGAACGCTCCACTGGTACTTTCTCCTGACTAGTGATCTCAATGATTAGAGTAAGTTCCTATACAAAACTAAAACACTTGAGAGACAGCTAAAAAACTATTTTTCTTTTTTTTATGAATTTATGTTATGTGTGTAACCTGTGAACTTGTTGGTGCTGTGAGTATTTTGTTTTTACGACTGACTGGTTACTCCACCTATGGCACTATTTGTGTGTGCTGTAATCATGCACCACCAAATGATTGCTCAAATGATACAACCAACTGTGGCATACAACTGCGATGATAAAGTTCACACACACACACACACACACACACACACACACACACACACACACGCACACATACACACACACATACAAAAACCACACACGCACATTTGGGCAAATACATGACTCTATTCGAAATATTAGCTCGATATTGCCTTAGGGTCGAGTCATGCATTGTCTGCTTTCATGCTCAGTAGCTAAATTTGCTGCAGAATTGTTTTTACTCGTGATTTTTCAGTCTTATCGAAGTTTTGGTAAGTAATGCGAAATTAAATAAAACATACGACGAAATAAATGAAATGTAAATAAAATGATCAAAGAGGTGTAATTTCGATTAATAAATATCATATTATTGAGATTGAACGAACTGAGAATTTATTCAGCCCGTAAAAACACATAAATAATTAAAATGGCCGTGTTACCAACATGCCTAAAGGCATGACATAAAATAGCAAAAATAATCTTTGCAATAAAAAATTTCTATTTCTGACTGTTGCCAAATTCCCACATACTAACCAAACATGATTCATTGGTTTGTGAAATATCAAGTCTTATTCCTCTGAACTGCACACAAATTAATCCCCAGATAAAAAAATAAAGTTCAATATAGAAATTAATATATCTAAACTCACATTATTATGAGGAGATTCCAACTATCTACCAGTAATAACTTCAAAATTACAGCCAAAATTCAGAATCCAATGTTGCCCATTGCCTAGCACTCGTGAAATGTTTGAGTCCCATCTGGTTCCAACATCCTAAGTCCATTCAACCTCTGAAGTTTTTAAAATACGAACATACGTTAACGTATTCTCGCGGATAATTGCCGCCGAAAATATATTGCTTTACTAGTTGCAAAAAACGCTATAATATCCTCGGCATTCACGTTACCTCATTGTCCACCCAGTGATCATGCAGAATGACCAGGAGCGGACGTTTGCAACCCCATATAGTACCTCGATAAGCCCGCCAAAATTCACAACAATCACAAAAAGACATAAAACTTTTCATCACTTGAAATATATGCAATTCACAGATTCAGCATGTGTGTTAAGAAATGCGCCTTTCTCTGACACTCGATCAGACAGTGGTCGAAGTCCTGTGTCTAATGTTTTATCCTAAATTAATTAAAACTGACACCTGTGGGCACACTCAGTTTTAATGACGAAGAGATGTCTGTTAGCACACGATAAACAGTAAAGATAACTTGTTCAGCAGAACCATGCCTTTGCGCTGTACTTAATGGTAATTTTGTATTTCATGTATTTATTACCACTTTCAAGTAAGGAATGACTTTATTGTAGGCTGAATTAACATTTAATGTGTTTTGCATTATTAACGGACTCCGGAAAGTTTCAAAATTATGAAATGTGCAATTTTTACTTTTTGCATTTTAAAAATGTAGAATCTTTCGCCTTTCAGTTGATATACGATTTATTCAGTTCAAAAGACTGCAACTATTTTTTAAATATTTTAGAAATATGTTGTGCATGGGCGTGGCCGAATGTGGCGCTGTTACACTGCTGTCAATTTTGTACTCATGAATCTACATGCTCATCATGTAAATTTTAGTGATACGAGAGAAAGTTAGTGTTACAAAATAAATGATGCGGCTAACCTGTGGCACTTCGATAGATTTACTTATAGACCTAAATAATAGATTTCAGCTATCAGTTCATCCTTTATAAATTTTATTGGCAGATCTAGGTTTCAGCTACAAACTAGGCATTCTCAATGTACTATCATTTTTGATCAATGTATGTAATACCTGTTGGTCGGGCTTCATCCACAGTTCATTAAATACATAATATAACAGTCGCTGAGTGCAACAGCCTTCTGAATGGAAGGTAACCTGACTTCGATATATATCGCTCGCTCGACTGCAATGTGTTTCATGTTTATTTACTCTTTTGTAATCCTGAAAATATTCGTAGTGAATTCTGTTCATTGAAGTCTCTGTTTTATGGAAGGATAATCATGGGTAAAGGTAAAGTGACTAGAAATCATCTGAAGGCTTTTAAGAAAAGGAGAAATGTTGGAAACCCAAAGGCAGATGTTATTGCCGTAAACAATAAAGACGATAACCAGGTGTGTGAACCTAATCTTGCTGGTACACCTGTCCATTGCAATGAAAGTGAGGAAGAAAATACTTCGCAGATGAAGCTTGGTTCAGTTAGTGAACAGTATGAATGTTTTGCGGGTGAATCGGATGTGACTGAAATATCTGATATTTCAGTTCTCAATGAAATTTTTGCAAACTGTGTAAGATGTATTCAGTGTAGTGAAGTCGGTTTGTAACTCTCTATAAAAACCACGTAGTACATACCAGTGAAATGTAACTGAGGTGTGGTAAGTGTTCATACATGAACACCTCGGAACAGTATTGCAGTAACTCCAGATGAAGAAAATGGGAGCAAAATTTATGAACACAACATTAGATTTGTTTATACCTTGGATAAAATTGGTAAGGGTCAGGGTTCAGTTTTCTGTGGCACGATGAATCTTCCAAATCCCCCAACTAAGTTTATAGCCCATAATAGACTTACAGGGTCTAAAGTAATAGATGTCTGTTTAGAATCTGTGAAGAAAGCTTGGAAGAGGCAATAATAGAAAACAGTGGTAATAGAGACTTGACTTCAGCATTTGATGGTACCTGACATAAGCGGGAACACACGTCTCTCATGGTATCTGCCACCAGTATGTATACAGGGAAAGTTTTAGATTTACCAGTAATATCTAAATATTGTAAATGATCACAAGAAAATAAAAGAACACATGAAAATAATTGCACGGCTAACTATAGTGGCAGTAGTGGAGAAATGGAAGTGGCAGGTCCTGCTAGCATATTTCAACGTTATGTTGCGTGTGATAAGAGTGATGTGTGAATTACCTTGGTGGCGGTGATTCTAAAAGTTTCAAACATGTTCAAGAACTGAAGTCGTGTATTGGACCCGCACAGAAACGAATGGGATCAAGAAGACTTCGGCGACTGAAAGCTCCATACAAAAAAAAAAAAAAAGAAAAAAAGCCCTCAATGACGGTAAAGGGTTGGAAAGGAAGGGGACCTTAAATTACAGTATATTACGGAATGGGTAATGCCGATGAAATGAAGAAGGCTGCTTGGGCTCTTTTTTTCTTTTTTTGTTACTTTTTCAACCTATGAAAGTCCCCATAATTACTCGTGTCTCAAACGAGAAGACAGTTGATGTAAATACAACAAGGGATCGATGACTGAGAAAGTGTATATTCTTAAACACAGTCTGCCTGATGTGGTAATGGAGGTGATAAAACCAATTTTTAGAGACTTAGCAGCACCTGAACTGTTAAAAAAGTGTGTTCATGGAAGAACTCAAAACCACAATGCAAGTGTAGTGTTATATGGTCAAGAATCCCCAATACTATGTTTGTCGAAATAGAAATACTACAATTTGGTGTGTGTGATGTTATTGCTATTTTCTGTGATGGCAACGTTGTTAGGTGCAAAGTATTTCGAAATACAAGAATCAAGATAGGTTTCAACATGGTACGAACGATGCTTGCTTTAGGCAAGAAACGTCTTTGAGCTGCTGACAGGGCTGCAAATAGCTAGAAACACAAGTCAGAGTAAACAGGAAGAGGACAAAAAAATGTGATGGTAAGGTCATTAGGCCCTAAGCTTACACACTACTTAACCTAAATTATCCTAAGGACAAACACACACACCCATGCCCGAGGGAGGACTCGAACCTCCGCCAGGACCAGCCTCACAGTCCACAAACGCAGCTCCCTAGACCGCTCGGCTAATCCCGCGCTGCTGCAAGAGGACAAAGAGGAAGGTGGAGGAGGATTTTACAGAAGACAAAGGTAACCTATCTTATGCAACTGGAGTGCTGTAAAAAGGTAATCCAAACTTTGTCTCTAGACTCCCAAAAGTTTTCTTTTTTCATGCAAATTACATGTTCTCTGAGGATCTACCGAATCAGTTTGCTTGAAATTTTCAGGAAATGTTACACAGTCTCTTCTGCGTAACTTAACACAGTCTTTTTCCAAAACCTATATCTTGTTGAATTTATAAACAAAAAATGGCACAAAAAACAGTGAATTTTCATTACAATAAAAAAATTAATCACAAACAACTGAAATCAAATTTTTAAAATTCTTTGTGTGGAGTTGTAGTCAACATTCTAATAAATAATCGCAAAAAATTTCAACAACCTAGCTCAAACACTTTCTGAGAAAACATGTAATTTATGAGCGCTAGTTTAACATTGGAAAGATAGGGCTTTCCGGACCCCCTTGAGCACTGGGTCTTCTCTCTGGTTTAAGCAAATTTCATCAGTACTGGTCAGCTATTTTGTGGAGAATTTTAGTTCGTCTATTCGAGACTCATCAGATTTATTACATGTTACATATTATGCATTCTTTAGAATTGTAATGATTCATCAAGATTTCTGTGCTATTTATGCACATTAAAATCTGCTGCTTCTTTACGAGTAGTAGATATTTCCTTTTCATATGTAACAGTGCCTGCCAGAGGGTTTCCAGAGATTTTCTACGGGATTACCTCTTACTAATGATGTGTTTTTTGGTTTGTTACTAAGTAATAAATGCTAATCCCATCTTTCCACAGAATCTATTATGCTTGACTACATTTTCAGTACTTCACGTATATAATTGCACATGAAGTACTCATATGTTCGTGTTTAATTGAAGTTGGATTGCTCAGAAATTGAATCCAATCTGTCTCCTGTCTTGACACAGTTACTCCCTCTCTTTTTTTCAAAATGTTATACCTAAAAATTGAAAATACTGCTCATACATTTTGTTTTAGCTACGACTTTCTCTTCCCATGTCTCTTTAATGTTTATGCCAGTATACGCAAGCTACCTTGCAGCCGTTTCCAATTAATCTGATTTATATTTTTCCCTCGCCAGTTTGCCTTAGCTAGTGCAATTTTATATCTAATCAAAGTTCCAATTTTCCTTAGGACATTCCAGTACATATTCGTATGGTAACCTTTGTCGTTATAGGGTGCTGTGTTGTGACTGTGGAAGAGTTCCGGATCTCGTATTTCCTACAACTTTACAAAAAGATTCAAGAAGTCCACTAGAAAAACTTAATTATTAGCAGTGAACTGAATGATTTGCGGTCCATGTACAAAATTAATATTGGGATATACCGTTTGATGGTGAATGCTTTCTAACTGCACTGGCTTCCACGCATGAACAGAAAATTTTTAGTCCACAGCTAGAGCATTGCACATTGTACATTGCTTGACATTTGCCAAGGAACATCGTTCGACACGAATAACCACAGCCAATGAGGGACGAGATGAAACACAGTACACGTAATAAAGGTGGAATGGAATACAGGGTGAACATTATTAAAACCTACAAACTGCAGGGACGGATTCCAGACTGAAATGGAGGAAAAAAGGTCCTACGAACATGTGTCCGCAAATTCATGGCTGCCACGGTATATGGCGCTGACAAATGACAGTTCCTCTGACCATGTGTCGTTGAAACGTCCCCTTAGAAAAATTATACAAGACTGTGCTTAAACTGACACGCAATATTTTTTAGCGCAGCACAATCTGACTTTCAATAATCTCTACAAAAGAATGGCCCTGACTAACATTAACCTATACCTTTCACAAATCACTTACCTCACAAAAATCTTCGTTACTCGAACTACTGCAATAGAGCGAGCGCCACTGCTGCCAGCTAAATAAAAGATTCAAGCTACGGAAGGCACTAACTACTGATATACGTGGCCTTACCAATATAAAAACCTAAACAGCTTACTAACATCGTGTGTTCCGTATGTATTGCGGCTGTGTGATTGGGGCAGCGTACTGCAAGCCGGTATTCATATCGGAAATAAGCCGAGACTATGTTTGTGTACGTCCAAACAGATGGAAACAGTCGAGAGGCAGCACGACTATACCAAAACAAAAACCCTCACACACACCAGCCACATCACACAACATTTCAAGCCCTTTAGGGGGGTTTTCTGTGATCATGGGTCGTTTCAGACAGTCGAAATTTCAGTGAGGCGACAGACTGTGCGTGCACCAGATTTGGAGGACCGGGTTCTACAGGATACTGAGATGATCTTTAGTACAAGCTCCAGGCAAGTGGTCCGCCAACATGGTGCAAGCCAAGGTACGATTATGTGTATCATACAAGACAACCGTTACTACCCCTGTCACCTGCAACACAACAAGGAACACTCAGCACGTGGTCAGACGAACTGTTTTTCCATTATTTCCAGTAAGGAATCCGGCCCTGCAGTTTGTCATTTTTATTAATGTTCACTCTATATTTAAAACGAAAAATGATACAGATTTTGCCAAAAGGATAACAGACATAGGCTAAATAACATTAATGTTTGACATAGGTCAGACTGCCAACATGAAGGTCGATATCGGACTCTCAGTAGTGACTACGCTCCGCTCAGACACCAATGCACATTTTGAAACTGTTATTCATGCTGGCTACCAAACTGCTGAAGAGTCCTTGAGAGGTATTGTTCCACTTGTCTCTCAAGGCGGTTTAAAGCTCTTCCACGTCTGTGGAGTGGGTGTTCGTCAAGATACACTTCTGCCGAGAGTATTCCAAGCATGATCTATAGGGGTTAGGTCTGGAGAGTACGAGGGCCCTTCCATACGTGCTATAGCTTCACTTTCCACTGTCGTCGGCGCCTCTGCCGTCCGTTAACAGAAATTCGGGACTTAATGATCTCATAAACAGTCGGACATTAAACATTAACCGAATACTGTCCCTTCAATGCCGCTGTGCATAATGTCTGCCTTTACCACATCGCTTATGCCATATTGGTGACGTTAATGGACAATTGGTAGTATGTAATGTGTTTCTCCCTGTCTCTAACTGGTGGCCAGACTCACTTGCCACAGTAAAGCGGGGTTCGTCGCAGAACATGTCTTTGGACCACTGTTGCTGACCCCTACCTGAATGCTCCCTACACCAGCAAACTCTTTCTCGATGATGATCCCGTGGTCGAAATGCAATGCATTTAGGAGACTTCGGAGCAAACAAACCAGTCTGATTTAATCGCCGCGAAATTGTTCTGGTAGAGACACGGTAGCGGCTGCAAGATCTGGAGCGACCTGCCTATGAGTAGATGTCTATTACTTTTTGACACTAGGACTATTTATCGGTCCTCCTGAGGTGCCGTGGTCCTTCTATGACCACCGGCATACTTCTGCATAGCATTTCCACCTTCAGCGTTCTTTGTTTTTTTTTTTTTAATCGCGAGATTACGCTTTTGGACACACCAATTACTGTGGTCACACTAGTGGTACACGGGTCGGCTTGGGGCCGTTCAACTTCTCGTCCACAATTGTAAGCACTCAAATGATGTCTTGCAGACATTTTTCCGTATGACACTTCGTCAAACACCATATTACATGAACTGTCGAACGTATACAGAGCTTTCGTGACCAGGCTTCATTGCTGATAACACGTCCCGCCCTTTACATTTCCTTTTACCACCACTGGTCGTGTGTTGCGTAGCAGTTGTCGGTTATTCTGTAGCATTTGGCAGTTGTTCCTTACCAAGTCTGAGTTGTTCCTTAGCAACTGTCGAGCCGTGCATTACTCTACCGCAAGATGGAATGTGGACTAGGCAGTGGCCTCATGCTGCTAGCTATCCATCTCCTAGCACGCAGTCTTAAAGGTCATCACATGATCACACTGACAGAACCACAGGCACATAGACACAGGCAACAGAGCATGCACAATGTCGGCACTAGTACAGTGTATATCCACCTTTCGCAGCAATGCAGGCTGCTATTCTCCCATGGAGACGATCGTAGAGATGCTGGATGTAGTCCTGTGGAACGGCTTGCCATGCCATTTCCACCTGGCGCCTCAGTTGGACCAGCATTCGTGCTGGACGTGCAGACCGCGTGAGACGACGCTTCATCCAGTCCCAAACATGCTCAATGGGGGACAGATCCGGAGATCTTGCTGGCCAGGGTAGTTGACTTACACCTTCTAGAGCACGTTGGGTGGCACGGGAGACATGCGGACGTGCATTGTCCTGTTGGAACAGCAAGTTCCCTTGTCGGTCTAGGAATGGTAGAACGATGGGTTCGATGACGGTTTGGATGTACCATGCACTATTCAGTGTCCCCTCGACGATCACCAGAGGTGTACGGCCAGTGTAGGAGATCGCTCCCCACACCATGATGCCGGGTGTTGGCCCTGTGTGCCTCGGTCGTATGCAGTCCTGATTGTGGCGCTCACCTGCACGGCGCCAAACACGCATACGACCATCATTGGCACTAAGGCAGAAGCGACTCTCATCGCTGAAGACGACACGTCTCCATTCGTCCCTCCATTCACGCCTGTCGCGACACCACTGGAGGCGGACTGCACGATGTTGGGGCGTGAGCGGAAGACGGCCTAACGGTGTGCGGGACCGTAGCCCAGCTTCATGGAGACGGTTGCGAATGGTCCTCGCCGATACCCCAGGAGCAACAGTGTCCCTAATTTGCTGGGAAGTGGCGGTGCGGTCCCCTACGGCAATGCGTAGGATCCTACGGTCTTGGCGTGCATCCGTGCGTCGCTGCGGTCCGGTCCCAGGTCGACGGGCACGTGCACCTTCCGCCGACCACTGGCGACAACATTGATGTACTGTGGAGACCTCACGCCCCACGTGTTGAGCAATTCGGCGGTACGTCCACCCGGCCTCCCGCATGCCCACTATACGCCCTCGCTCAAAGTCCGTCAACTGCACATACGGTTCACGTCCACGCTGTCGCGGCATGCTACCAGCGTTAAAGACTGCGATGGTGCTCCGTATGCCACGGCAAACTGGCTGACACTGACGGCGGCGGTGCACAAATGCTGCGCTGCTAGCGCCATTCGACGGCCAACATGCGGTTCCTGGTGTGTCCGCTGTGCCGTGCGTGTGATCATTGCTTGTACAGCCCTCTCGCAGTGTCCGGAGCAAGTATGGTGGGTCTGACACACCGGTGTCAATGTGTTCTTTTTTCCATTTCCAGGAGTGTATTTCTCAATGGTTCATCGCTTTTTAAGTGTTTTAAGAAATGATTGTCTTTTGTGCCATCTACTTTTAACTGATGTCTGAGCTGGCACTTAGGTTAGCTGGCTGCTGCATTTTGTTGATTTGTGTGTATTTTTGATATTATACTTGTCCTTTTATTTATCACTTGAAGGAGAGAACTACTTTTGAAATGTTCTTCAAGTCTAGAAGTTCTGTTCAGTCTTTAATCAATACTTTCGATTCTGATCGCTGAATGAACTATCTATGAAGCCGTAGCATTTCCTGATATGAGTTAATAGACTTTAACTTGTTTTTGAAAGTTGAAAACGACGAATTTTTTTGTTGACTGCTTTTCAATGCTTATGATTTTTGCTGTGGCTACCACTGCAGTTCAGGCTATTTGTGTGAACACCCGTCTTAGGTCATGTCGTATGTTGTTTAAGTAATCGTGGTTAAGGGACTTATCCCGCTAATTATTTTGAATGAGGACATTCACATGTTTCTCGCATCTGTTTGCACTTGTAATGTAGGTATTTGTTATAAAATGTTTTCACCATCTTGTACTAATCTCATTTTCAGCATTGGGTTTTATTACAATACTTTTTTTTTTTTAAATCGGCCACAATGAGTCTGAGTTATCTATTTTATATTAATGCTGTTGGAAAATATATTGTCATTTTCTTTTTATATTTCCAAAGAATTTTTTGTTAAATTAATGTTGATGTTATGGGAGTTAAAACGCTCGGGAACTTTTTGATGTAGAAAATTTATATGCGCTATTGACGCAATTTTATTGAGAAACTTTATTTATATCCAGTTGTATTACGTACATGTCTGACTAATATTAAAATACATTCCACATCTAACAACATCATAAATATTATATCTGTTCAAGTTGAATACCTTTGTGCTCATATTTTGATTTTGTTTTGTGTGGCCTTGTACATAGATATATGAATAATGTTAACTAACGGTACTAAAACATAATATTTCTTGTAAAGTTAAGCCCCATTAGCCAAAGGACAAACCATATTTTAGCATTTTTTTCGACGTTTCTTATAATAATGTTCGTACAAGTGTTCCAGCTCACAAAGTGTACGTATTGTTTAGTTTTTTTTATTGGTAACGCCGCCGCCACGTAGCGCTCTGTATGAAAATCACTGGCTGTGCCGTGTGCAGTCTGTGTTTAGTTTGCATTGTTGTCTGCCATTGTAGTGTCGGGCAGCGGCAGCTGGATGCTAACAGCGCGTAGCGTTGCGCAGTTGGAGGTGAGCCGCCAGCAGTGGTGGACGTGGGGAGAGAGATGGCGGAGTTTTGTAATTTGTAAGACTGGATGTCATGAACTATCATGTATATTATGACTATTAAGGTAAATACATTGTCTGTTCTGTATTAAAATCTTTCATTTGCTAACTATACCTATCAGTAGTTAGTGCCTTCAGTAGTTTGAATCTTTTATTTAGCTGGCAGTAGTGGCGCTCGCTGTATTGCAGTAGCTTGAATAACGAAGATTTTGTGAGGTAAGTGATTTGTGAAACGTATAGGTTAATGTTAATCAGGGCCATTCTTTCGTAGGGATTTTTGGAAGTCAGATTGCGTTGCGCTAAAAATATTGTGTGTCAGCTTAAGCACAGTCGTGTAGAAATTTTTCAAAGGGGACGTTTCAGTATTTTAGTTCAAAAACTGTACCTGTTGTTCATGCTAGTCAACTGCTTTGGAGGACTTATACCATGAGATCACGATCCTGTCATTATTTATGTCAGTTAAAAATAAATACAAAAATTAAAATAAATAAATGAATAAATAAAGCCCATATGCCAAATTTACCTGATCAAGCTCTTGTTACTTCGAGCTATAAGCGCCCTAAACGATTCCCCCTGCCCCCCCCCCCCCGCCCCCACCTCCCCCCACTTAAATTTTCGTATGCAGTGTCCAAGAAGGTTCATTGCGATCTACATTTTCTTTGTTCCTGTGGAATGTGCTGACAAACAAGCCACTATTTACCACTGTCAGTAGCCAATAGGAACTGTGGAAGAGAATTCACGTGTTGATCGCTGACTGCCACCATCCTGCTTCACCACCGAGCAAAACTCTCTAAATGACATGCACCATCTCATCTCCACCCTTATTTCTCGGATTTTGTTCCCTCCTTATCTCAACTTTGTGTCATGTCATGTCCACCATGAGTGGCTGACGGTCTCACGGATCGACTTGTGGGTGCCCGTATGTATTCCCACCAAATAACTTGTCAAATCAGAGTTTACTTAAGTCTTTTATTTTAAGGACTCCCTTCAGATGCCCATATTCTTTATTATAAAGGCCAGGAGACATTTTGACACTTCACAGTCTGTTGTAAGATCCTAAAGCACAGTGTAATCTCAAACTTTCTGCCTTTTCCACTTGCAAACCAGGTTCTTAAAAAAATCAGCTTGTGTTGGGGAAAAGTCGCTCATGTGAAACACATCTGGCTTCATTTAAATACTATTTCTTCCAAGTAGCAGATGTAGGAGAACATGTAGATTCTGTATACCTAGGTTTCCACTTAAATTATTGAGAAACTTTATTTATATCCAGTTGTATTACGTACATGCCTGACTAATATTAAAATACATTCCACATCTAACAACATCATAAATATTAGATCTGTTCAAGTTGAATACCTTTGTGTTTGATTCGGTACCTAATTATCGACGAATAACCGTGACATGATCATACGAAACGTCATCACTGTATACGATTGACTCGAAGAAGTTTTGTTAAATAATATCAAGTAGCTTATATCAACGCTCAGAGTAAGTAGCGTCTTGTGTATCTCAAGGAAGCATAATAGAACCGCCAGTGTTTTAATTGTACATAGTTTATCATATGGCATCAGCAGCATTATTAGTTTGCTGGTGATGTTGTCTACTTGGAAGTACCGTGATCGTATTATCATAAAGGAAGCGAGAAACTGGAGAATATTTTACCTTGGGCACAACTGACTACATTCTTTTGAAGTAGAGATAACTTCAATGAATGCCCATTATAAAGTGTCGGTTCCTCCTGTTACCCCTGCCAGGTACATCCCTTCCCACATCTCTATGTTTCGGGTTGCCTGCGCCGCAGGCAAGGCTGTGAGCATTGCTAGTACAGGCAGCCGTTCAAAAGGCCGAGAACGTCGATGACGTCATTCAGCCAGAAGAGCCAAACGGTGACGAGCTCGTTATCTCCGGTAGCAATCCAATGTATTCATCCACGTGAAGTTATAACCTACAGACCAAAGACTCCAGGACTGTTGCAGTCGCAGTCTAGACAACAATTTCGTTCTATAGTCAAGTAACAGTTACGAAGTTACCTGCAGGCGTTGTGGACTATTTAGAGAAGCCTCATTGGAATACGTTGTGTTAGTAAACAGACTCTGTGTCTGGAGGAGATTACTACAGGTGATCAGTTTCCATGGACTAAGCTTTAGTTGTATAGAATATTTGTACACTAGAGTTTACTTCAAGATATTTTGTGACCTGTAATAAGTTACAGTTATTTTACTTACACTAACTTACCTGTTTAGCAGTTTCAGAACACTACACAGTTAACAGTTAATAGTGACGTAGCTCAACGTAAGGAGAGCGCATATCGCTACAGTGACGCCATCGATTATGTGATTTGGCACTTACGTTTCAGTGAATCTTAGGACATGGGACTTACTCATCAGATGCATTTCTCCAGGTATTTGGCATATTTACTTAAAACCACTGAAGTGGCTCCACTTCACTGGACATTTTGGACATCGCCGACAAGATATTTAATGCAGCTAGTATGTGGTACAGTGTACTTTTCCTGTATTATCTACTTTGTAATGTTGTCTTCAAAACTTACTGTGCATTGTGGACATAGTGGTCGACACAAAATTGATTCTAAACTCTGGCATGCACTGGTGGACATAACTTGAATTTGGTTATTTGGTGGACTTTGTGACTGTGGGCGCGCAGTTTGTCTTTGCTTGCGGATTGTGATTGTGATTGTGTGTGACCCCTTCCAGATGGTGCACCAAACTGATCTTACGATTCCAAATTTTAATTTCCTCAAGACCCTGAACGTAGATGCTGGACACGCCTCCAGTTTCCCTTTCGATTCGCCAAAGGAACGGTGCCTCAATTGCGTGGATATACTGAAACAACATTTTACTGCACACAGAATGTTGAGTGATGTAAATAAATAAGCATTTTTCTTGTACAATGCTGCGGCTTATGTGTATGAACAGCTTCAGCAGTTTTTTCATATAAAGACTCGTATGACATGAGTTATTCAGATGACAAGGACAGGTTTGGTGGTTATTTTGCGAGAAAACTTCTCGTTGCCGTGATATGCTATAGATTTTATCGTACTTACTGGACTCCTGAACATTTCTTTAAAGAATGGGTTGCCACTTTGCAATGCCTTACTCGCGACTGGCGATTCCAGGGCGGGAAAAAATTGTGCTGTTTCCTTGTTGATATTGCTGTGGGGGATATGTTAATTGTCCATGCTCCAGACACAGGGCTACGACTTGATCTTATCCGTTTGAATAATCCTACATTTAATGAGTGCTTGGCAGTTTTTCAAGTTTTTTAACAGACCAAGCGGACAGAACAGGCTTGACTGAAAGGCAACTGAGCTTTTTCAGACACATTTTAGGCGTGCGGATGTTCATAAAGGGAAACAAAACGGTAATCAACGCTAGCCTTCGCTTATGTTAACATTTGCAGCGAAGGCTACATTTTGAGGTTTTGTCGTGCTGCTGCAATCGTAATGGGAAGCAGTGTACTGACAAACCCCTGACTGTTTTGTATCGTTGCTTGCAGAATAGGCTGATGCAAGGTGTGGCCACCGAGATGCTTGCTTTGTCTTTCTCCTGTTTGCGAATTTTCAGTGCCTGTCTTGTTCCGAAGTAGGATGCAATGTTCCTTCGGACATGCATACACATCTGCCCTATAAGGCAATATATATAATGGATGTACGAGTGCAGGCTGCAGACACACAGTTAACGACATGCGGAAGTCTGGGACTGGCTGAGAAGTGTGTTCGAATAGCCTACTGGTGAGGCAACCGCTAGTGATAAGTGAGAAATCCGAGATCGAGTTCCGGTCCAGCACAAATTTTTACTGTCGTCATTCCTTCATACAGCAGATGGTTGTCCACATTCACAGCCGCTAGTACATTTCCTGCATCCCAATTTGAGTCGTTCCTCTGTTATGTATATGACTGGAATTTTAATCGGCATCGGTATTTACGGATATAATAAATCAGATAAACTGATTAATAGTTTACCTGTCTATGGACTCTCAAATTTAAGGGTGTATTCGGTTCTCTATTACCCTGTCTAGAAATGAAGAGCATTATACTTTAGGCTATCATGACGTATTTCACTTGCTTCAGAAAATGTCCGCGTCGTAAGGATGGATGAAATAACTGTATTGGTGTCTCTGATGCGTATGAACGTATTGCATTTCCTAATGAAGTAAAAAGTCGTTATTCACTTTTTTAACCATTTCTAATTAAAATATCTCATAGTTTGTATTCATAACTGTGTGGAATTTTGTGGCGCGTCGGGAACGATCTCCGCGCGCCCTGTCATGTATATAGCCACAAGCTGTTTCTTCTGCGCTGGCGAAGCGAATGAATTCTAACGGCAGGACAGTTTTTGCTACCTCTTCCTCTAGGAAAGCACCAGCATGTAACTGAAGGGCGGTAGGGCTTGCCTCCGCATACGGTATAGTCTGTACCGATACAAGTCACGCACCAGCAATTCCCTTTTTCTTGCCGCTCTTGCAGTTGTTCGGACAGCAGAGCGCCAACTTTTTCTGCCACCAACTTGGTAGGTCCAGATATCACAGATGTACTGCAGCTCTCGCCATGAATATTCAGCCAGTTCGCTGTTAATTCTGTGTAATCGCAACGCGGAAATGAAACTCTGCGCCCACGTATAAAACCGAGGCACATCTTTACGCATCTGTTGACGCACGTCCTGTGCAGATCGAATGCTCAAAATTTAGCAGATCAGCATTTGTTGAAGGCCCGTCAAATGACACTCTGTACTCTCTATGCGACAACAGGTACTTACCTGCTAGCCAAAATGTGAGGTAATGTAAAGAGACATATAAATATAATGAGAAATATTTTGTCACTCTCTACATTAAAGAAATCTGTTGTCACTGTGGTCTTCAGTCCGAAGACTGGTTTCATGAAGTTCTCCATGCTACTATGTCATGTGCAAGCTGCTTCCTCTCTCCAAATAACTACTGCAACCTACATCCTTCTGAATGTACTTACTGTACTCATCTCTTGATCTCCCTCTACGACTTTTACCCCCAAGACTTCTCTCAAATACCAATTCGTGATCCCTTGATGTCTCGGAATACGTCCTACCAACTGATCCCTTCTTCTAGTCGGGTTGTGCCATAGATTTCTTTTCTCGTCAGTTCCATTCACTACCTTTTCATTGGTTACATGATCCACCCATCTGATCTTCAGCATCCTTCTGTAGCAAAACATTTCTAAACCTTCGGTTCTCTTCTAAAATGTTTGTCTCCGACACTTCGCTTCCATACATGACTACACTCCTCACATACATCTTGATAAAAGACTTCCTAAGGCTTAATTCTGTATTCAATGTTAACAAGTTTCTCTTCTTCAGAAAAGCTTTTCTTGCTATTTCCGGCCGGCCGCGGTAGTCTTGCGGTTCTAGACGCTGCAGTCCGTAACCGCGGGACTGCTACGGTCGCAGGTTCGAATCCTGCCTCGGGCATGGATGTGTGTGATGTCCTTAGGTTAGTTAGGTTTAAGTAGTTCTAAGTTCTAGGGGACTGATGACCTAAGATGTTAAGTCCCATAGTGCTCAGAGCCATTTTTTTTGCTATTTCCGAACTCAGTTCCCTAAGTATCGTCTGATTTAATTTCACTACATTCCATTGTCCTTGTTTTGCTTTTGTTGATGTTCACTTTATATCCTCCTTTCGAGACGCTCTCCATTCCATTTCTTTCAAGCCTGTTGCTGTCTCTGACAGAAATACAATATAGCATTTGTAGATATAAAGAAAGATTTGACAATCTTGACTAGGAAAGTTTTTATTGAAGTCTGATCCTAGCAGGGGTAGAGTACAAGACGTGAAAGGCTGTTTGCAACGTATACAGAAACCAGGTTAGGTTAGGTTAGTGTTGTTTAACGTCCCGTCGACAACGAGGTCATTAGAGACGGAGCGCAAGCTCGGGTTAGGGAAGGATGGGGAAGGAAATCGGCCGTGCCCTTTCAAAGGAACCATCCCGGCATTTGCCTGAAACGATTTAGGGAAATCACGGAAAACCTAGATCAGGATGGCCGGAGACGGGATTGAACCGTCGTCCTCCCGAATGCGAGTCCAGTGTGCTAACCACTGCGCCACCTCGCTCGGTATATACAGAAACCAGATGGCAGTTATAAGAGTCGACGGACATGAAAGGCATGCAGTGACTGAGATGGGAGCCAGAAAAGGTTGTACCCTGTCGCCGATGAGAAATTTGTAGTAGGGCTTCCAGCATAAGAGGTTAGCCTCATTCTGCCGACGGCCCTCTCAAAGAGGGCAGAGAAGCTGATAGAGGTTCAGGGAACTCTTATCTTTGGTGTGGGAAACTGCCCCTGCAAGGCGGAAGAATCAGCAATGATCAACGGCACGAGGATGCAAAAGGCAATGGAAACCACTGCATTAAATACACATAACATGTATCCACAGTGCATGTGACTTGTAATTGAAAAAGTGTCACGATGGTCTCTCCATTGCGAAAAGATTGCAGAAAAGTCCCCCATTTGGATCCCCGGAAGGGGACAGCCAAGGGAGAGGTGACCGTGAGAAAAAGATAGAATAACCAACGAAGGATAACGTTCTAAGAGTCGGGCGGTGGAATGTCAGAAGCTTGAACGTTATAGGGAAGCTAGAAAATCTGATAAGGGAAATGCAAAGGCTCAATCTAGATATAGTAAGCGTCAGTGAAGTGAAATGGAAAGACAACGTTATATCAACAGTAGCACAAAATAGTATAACGGGAGTAGGATTCGTTATGAATAGGAAGGTAGGGTAGAGAGTGTATTACTGTGAACAGTTCAGTGATAGCGTTTTCCTTATCAGAATCAACAGCAAACCAACAACGAAAAGGACAGTCCGGCAGAAGATGAAGAGAGAGAGAGAAAATATATGAGGATACTGAAAGGATAATACAGTATGTCGATAGAAATGTAATAGTTTTGGGGGCTGGAATGCAGTTGTAGGGGAAGGAGTAGAAGAAACAGTTACTGGAGAATATGGGCTTGGGACAAGGAATGAGAGAAGAGAAAGACTGAGTTCTGTAATAAATTTCAGCTAGTAATAGCGAATACTCAGTTCAAGAATCACGAAAGGAGATGGTATACTTGGAAAAAGCCGGGTGATGCGGGAAGATATCAGTTAGATAACGTCATGGTCAGACAGATTCCGAAATGAGATACTTGTTTGTAAGGCATACCCAGGAACAGATATAGACTCATATTACAACGTAGTAGTCATGAAGAGGAGGCTGATGTCTAATATTGGGAAGAATGAATACGCAAAGAAGTGCGACACGGAAGTATTCTGAAATGACGACATACGCTCGAAATTCTATAAGGTTATAGAGAGAGCAAGAAGGAATAGCATATCAGGCAGTACAGCTGAAGAGAAATGGACATCTCTAAAATGGGAAATCATAGAAGTTGGTGAGAAAAACATAGGTAGAAAGAAGGTAACTGCGAAGAAACCGTGGTAACGGAAGAAATACTGCAGTTGTCGATGAAAGAATAAAGTACAAAAAGTTCAGAGAAACACAGGAATACAGCAATAAGTCATTCAGGCATAGAGTAAATAGGAAGTGCAGGGAAGCTAAGACGAAAGGACTGCAGGAAAAATGTCAAGAAATCGAAAAGTAAATTATTGTCGGAAGGACTGACTCAGCATACAGGAAAGCCAAAATAAACATTCAGTGAAATGAAAAGTAAGGGTGGTAACATTAAGAGTGCAACGGGAATTCCAGTCTCAAATGCAGAGGAGAGAGCGCGTAGATGGAAAGAGTACACTGAAGGCGTCCAGAGGGGAAGATTTGTCTGAAGCGATAGAAGAAAAAACAGGAGTCGATTTAGAAGAGATAGGGTATCCACTATAAAAATAAAAGAAAGATTCGGAAGTATGATTAAAATTCAAGGTGAAAGGATATCAATGATACGATTCGCTGATGACATTGCTACCCTGAGTGAAAATGAAGAGTTACATGATCTGCTGAATGGAATGAACAGTCTAACGAGTACAGGATATGAATTGAGAATAAATCAAAAAAAGATGAATGTAATGAAGTAGCAGAAATGAGAACAGCGAGAAACACTACATCAGGACTGAGGCTCACAAAGCAGATGAAGTTCAGGAATTCTGCTACCTATGCAGCAAAATAACCAATGACAGACGGAGGAAGGACATCAAAAGCAGACTAGCACTGGAAAAAGGGCATTCCTGGTTAAGAGAAGTCTACTAGTATCACATTGGCCTCAATTTGAGGAAGAAGTTTCTGAGAACGTACGTTTGGAGCACAGCATTATATGGTAGTCTTGTTCATGTTGTGTATGACCTGTCTCTCTTACCGGTGGTAGGAAAACAGGAACAGAAGAGAATCGAAGCATTTGAGATGTGGTGCTACAGACGAATGTTGAAGATTAGGTGGACTGATAAGGTAAGGAATAAAGGTGTTCTGCCCAGAATCGGAGAGGAAAGGAATTTGTGGAAAACACTGACAAGGAGAATGGACAGGAAGATAGGACCTATCTGTTAATACATCAGGGAATGACATCCATGGCACTAGAGGGAGCTGTAGAGGGCAAAAACTGTGGAGGAAGACAGAGATAGGAATACATCCAGCAAAAAAAAAAAAAAAAAAAAAAAAAAAAAAAAAAAAAAAGTGCTATTCTGAGATGAAGAGGTTGGTATAGAGGGGGAAGGGGGGGGGCAATTCGTCGCAGGCCACATCAAACCAGTCAGAAGACTGATAACACAAATGAATCTTGTTGGAAATAGAATGACTTTATAGCCAAGTCGAGGGTGTTACGCTGGCAGCTCAGCATCGGGCACGGACACAGACAAGTATAGAGAACCAGAGAGACAGATGAAAAATGAGGTGGCGAGGGAGAGTGGCGCATGTTTCTGGTGTCGCAAATCAGGGGATACGGTGCGTGATTTTCCTCAGAAGATAAAAGGTGACGAATCGGAGTTAAGAATAGAACAACGGGCTAAGCCCAGCAGGAAGAAAATTGTCAATTAAACAGTGTAATAGAATAAGAATTATTAGTCAGTGGTTTACCCTTAAAAGTGCTAGTGTAAATTTCGAACCAGTATGTGTCTTGCTGGAATCGGAGAGTTCGGTTTCCATAATGGCGGAGCAATGGTACAAGACTAATCTCAAGGTGCATAAACTTCTGAAGTTACGCAAAAGTAACAAGAAATGCGAGGCTGTAGACGATCAGCACTGAGGACAGTCGAAGAAATTGTTGTAAAAATTAGTATCCAGTCCTGTTCGTGGAAAATGAAGATAGTGACGGCTGATAAATTATCGAATGATTTTATATTAGAATACATCAGTGTCCAAAATGGCATTAAACTGTGACCGGGCGGCAAGGCAATTTTCATTTAGATTTCGGCCAGGGAATGCGCATCCATTCTGTAACAATCAGCCGGGGAAGGGTATTAATTAGGTACAAGGAGGTCAGGGTTCGATTCTGGAGCAGGTTGATGTAGGAGAGCTACCGCCCTAAGAAAAGGAGGAATTTGGTAAGCTCCTGGAGAAATGTGGAGCTGTACTGACGGATAGATTGTGTGTGACTAATGGTATCGAATATCACGTAAGGTTAAATGACCGCAAGCCAGTAAAGCAGATGTCGTTTAGGTTGTCTCCACCCCAAATACAGGAGCTCAAGAAGATTATCCATAAATTATTACATCAAGTAGTTATTCGACCATCTAAGTTAAGTGCCACCTGTATTTTTGGTTCCTAAAACCGGGTGAGGATTTTTCGCACGGTAGTGGACTAGATATAGTTAAACAAGAAAGTTATTTTGTAATCAGTCCCGTTAGCAGATCCACTTACGTGTTTTGCCTGGTTTAAAGGAGCTAGGTATTTTACTGTTTTATATTTGAACCAGGTACACTAACCAAATACCTTTAACAGAAGATTCGAAGGCGGCCAAGGCTTTTTGACAGATTGGAATCTTTTGAGTACCAGAGAGTTCCTTTCGGGTTGGCAACTGTTTCTGCTGTGCTCTCTCAGTTGTGATACTCTGCAACTGATTAGATAAATTTAAAATTTCTGAACCATTACCTGGATGATGTGATCATTGATAGTGCTTCTCTGGAGGAGCACCTGCACCACGTAGGCCAAGTGCT
The DNA here is from genome assembly GCF_023897955.1 of Schistocerca gregaria. Taxonomy (NCBI): domain Eukaryota; kingdom Metazoa; phylum Arthropoda; class Insecta; order Orthoptera; family Acrididae; genus Schistocerca; species Schistocerca gregaria. Next base: position 472,362,490 of record NC_064922.1, read on the forward strand.
ACGGCGTTTAAGCTGGCCTCACTGTGAAGCCATCAAAGGCGTCTTGGTGCATATCATTTCGGAGAAGGAGGTTCATATGGATGAAGAGCGAACAAGGACCAGTCAGAAATATCTTCCTCCTAAAATCTTGAAAGGGGTAGCTAAATTTATAGGGATGGTGACTGTTTTTAGAAAAATCGAGCCGAATTTTGCTCAGATGTTATATGTTAACCAGGGCCCTAGAAACGACAGAGAGGCTCAGTCCACGCCACAGCCGCAGTGGTCCACAACCCCACGACGACTACCGCAGTCCACTTCACCCCTCCGCCGCCACACGCCGAACCCAAGGTTACTGTGCGGTTCGGCCCCCGGTGGACCCCCCAGGGAACGTCTCACACCAGACGAGTGTAACCCCTATGTTTGCGTGGTAGAGTAATGGTGATGTTCGCGTACGTGGAGAGCTTGTTTGCTCAGCAATCGCCGACATAGTGTAGCTGAGGCGGAATAAGGGGAACCAGCCCGCATTCGCCGAGGCAGATGGAAAACTGCCTAAAAGCCATCCACAGACTGACCGGCTCACCGGATCTCGACACAAGTCCGCCGGGAGGATCGTGCCGGGGACCAGGCGCTCCTTACCGCTCTGGAAAGTCGTGCGTTAGACCGCTCGGCGAACCGGACGGGCTTTGCTCAGTTAGTGGCACACCTAAATGAATTACGTAAAAAAGAAAAAAAATTCATCTGGACGGAGTCGCAGCATGCCGCCTTTGAAGGACTTAAGCAGCATTCATCAGCACTCCAGTATTAGTAGTTCCCGGTTTTGAGAAGGAATTTATCCGTCAGACTGATGCCGTCCTCTTCCAAGAAGACAGTGGTTTACGTCGACCGATAGTTTATGCGTCCAGACCTCTGTCAAAGTTAGAAGCTCGGTACTCCTTGTATGAGCTGAAGCCTTAGCTTGTTCTATTTTGCGATGGAGAACTTCCGTTTCTGTCTTGAAAATAAAAACTTTGCTTTGGAATCCAACAACCAGGCATTGAGTTGGGTGCCGGCCCTCCGACGGAAAACAGGTAGAATTGCTAGATAGGCGGACCGTTTAACAACATTCAAACTTGAGGTGAGGCACATCACAGGAAGTCACAATAACATAGAAGACAGTTTCAGCCATATGCTCCAGGAAGAGCCCGAGGATGCGTTGGGCAAGGAAAATGGGGAACGCTACCAGGTATGTGAGTAAGTTGTTAAGGTCACTAACATATTGCTGAGTCTGCTGGAGCTCTTTAAGAACATGGGCGTCTGTCAGGATCAGAGCAAGGAATTAAAGATTATTAAGGAACAAATTCAAAGAAGAAACAGTGTAAATGGGTATTTCGTAAGAAGTGCTATCTTGTGCTTTCGGCTATGTAATGACAAAGAGAAAATAATCTTGCACAAGGAGTTACTGGGGTAGTCGTTTAGGGATTCACAAAACTCAAAGAAATATCAAGGAATACTTTGTGTGGAAGGAAATAGATAAAAACATATGGAAGTTGGTGAGACAATGCAAGGTTTGAAAATTAGTAAACCTCGTAATGACAGACCTCGAGGTTGGCAGGCGTCGACAAGGGAACATGTTCCTATGGATGAATTGTTTGCTGACTACTGTGGCTAAGTGCCTAGGCCAAAGGAAGGTAGTAGATTTTTGTTTGTGGTTGTGGATGCTTTTGAGAGACTTGTGTGGCTGATTACAACTAGACGAATGATGGCCGGTGTTAGTACAAGAGCCTTGCGGAATATATCGGGTGATCAAAAAGTCAGTATAAATTTAAAAACTGAATAAACCACGGAATAACGTAGATAGAGAGATACAAATTGACACACATGCTTAGAATGACATGGGGTTTTATTAGAACCCAAAAAATACAAAAGTTCAAAAAATTTCCGACAGATGGCGCTTCATCTGATCAGAACAGCAATAATTAGCATAACAAAGTAAGACAAAGCAAAGATGATGTTCTTTACAGGAAATGCTCAATATGTCCACCATCATTCCTCAACAATAGTTGTAGTCAAGGAATAATGTTGTGAACAGCACTGTAAAGCATGTCCGGAGTTATGGTGACGCATTGGCGTCGGATGTTGTCTTTCAGCATCCCTAGAGATGTCGGTCGATCACGATACACTTGCGACTTCAGGTAACTCCAAAGCCAATAATCGCACGGACTGAGGTATGGGGACCTGGGAGGCCAAGCAAGTGGCGGCTGAGCACACGATCATCACCAAACGACTCGCGCAAGAGATCTTTCACGCGTCTAGCAATTTTTTTTTGTTCTAATAAAACCCCCATGTCATTCCAAGCATGTGTGCCAATTTTTACCTCTCTATCTACACTATTCCGTGGTTTATTAAGTTTTCAAGTTTATACTGACTTTTTGATCACCCACTATTTGCTAGTTTTGGTCCACCAAAGAGCCTAGTTAGTAACAACGCATCTGCATTTGTTTCTAGTAAGTTCAGGAGATTTTGTTTCAGCCAAGCCACTGATCACATAAGCATCACTTCTTTTTATCCGCAGCCGTCATTTGAAGAAAGAATTAGCAAGAACCTCAAAGCGGCACTGATTGCGTATCACCATAAGACCGGACACGGTGGGATCAATCGAATCCAAGGCTGAGTTATGCTTTCAATACTGCCAACGACAAGAGTCATAAGACGTCTCCGGTTAAGTTGATACCGGCATACACTACTAATTATTCGTTATCTAACATGTGGCAAATTGACGAGCTAATGCCTGAAATATATGATCTTGACACGGTTAAAGGCAACTGGAGCAAGGGGAGAGCTACCATGTTAGCCGCGCACCGCTGAGGCGCGGAAAGATATAATCAGGGGAGACAATCCAGATAAGGTCTTCATTAAGAATTTTCGAGTCTCAATCAAAGGGGCTGATAAAGTAAAAGGGAAATGTTACCCAGATTTGTGGGTCCCTGTGAAACTAACCCGAGTCTCTCTCCTGGTATGGGATGTGGCGTCTGGAAGGACTCACAGATTAAACACGTCCGAGACTAAGACGGCATAAGGCAGTCTCCTGCGTAAGGGCAGTAGTAAAGAGGGAAGATAGAGTCTTGTTCTGGGGTCACAATAACATCTTGTTTGCATAGGGAGTAAACGTGCTGATTTTCTCTTGTAATTAATGTAACCAGTCGTTTAACTATTGACAAAACTACCGATATAACTATCGATGCTCAAGCAACCACGCAAAATAAAAGCGAAGAGGAAGGGGCTGACTAAAGATTTAAGGGGGGGGGGGGATATAGAACCATGTTACATTGGTTCCACATTTCCGTTGGGTTCGACTGACTGGTTTGTTTTCATGGAATGTCTTTGGTGGTATGTACGAGGCCATCGAGAGAAGGGATGTGCGTGAGCAAGGAGGAGAAATGGTTCTGCACGCGCAGGAAGAGTTGACGAGCGTAACAGCTAGTGAGTGGATTGCTCTAGTGAGGCTGCTGGGAGCAGAGGAGTGTGTGTGTGTGTGTGTGTGTGTGTGTGTGTGTGTAAAGGAAGGCACATGCTCTGACTTTCGATAGTGCGGAGAAAGACGACGGCAAACCACGGTAGCCATCTTGTCTAGAATGATGATGTGACACTTTTGAAACTTTTGGTCATTGAAACCGAGGGGACCGGTTTTGGTTTCACTCGATGAAGTGATCTTGTTCTAGAACCTCTTAGAACTATGTTGTGATGGTGACCTCTTAAGAGGAGAAGAAATATGTACAACAGGCGGTAACGAATAAGTTGATTTGATTTGGTGGAAATAAGTCACGAACTATAACCTGCTGTATTGCTCGAGAAGGACCTGTTGTTCAGGTAGTCAGGCCTGAGAAATGGGGTACGAGTAGTACAAGTCACGACCGGTTCAAGGAGTGGGTAGATGTTAAGTAATTTTAGGTAAGGTTAGTCTGTAAATGATACTTTGATAAAGGGTTGTCTTTTCTGTTATTGTAACATCTCCCTTATGCGCTTATATAGTACATTGGAATTTTTCTTGTTTAAGGACTTTGGGTATTGGCGCAGTATAGTAATTGCCGGAAATAGTGGAGAGCTCTCAGGTTAATATGTTGGTAACTGTTCTTGGTAAACTAAGTTCTACAAATTGCATTTCCTTTGGTTGACTAACAGTAAACGATCATGTGAGAACTTAAGCTGATGATTTTCTGCGTGAGCTTTGGTTAAATTATTTATCAAGTGCTCTCATAAATGCTCTTGGTAGACTGATATCACTTGTGAAAATTCGACTTAAGGAACTGAAACGAAACTTAGTTCAGTGTAGGTAGTTTAAAAAATCGTTGCAATATTGTTGTTCAACTTTTTTGGGTATTCCCTTTCAATAAGCTCTTGTGAGTGAGTGTTAGAAAACAAGACAAAAGGATTTCAGTGTAGGATGGAACTGATTAACTAAAGACTGTCGGTTCTTAAATAAAGGAAATGGTAGGCCACGGTGTTGACTGTTCAGCCAATGTATAAAAAAGGTTGCTGGGGTACTGAAAATTAATAAACTTTTGTAATGAGGATTGTATGACTTGGGTACAACCGGTCGGACCCACTTCCCCACTAAATCCTGTCTCTGCCTTTCACAAATATTTTCTAACACCCAAATTATTAGTTACGCGCTTATCTGCTCTAGAGGAGGTAATTCGTCATGCACTGCCACACCCCAATACTGACAATGCGTTTGAACACGGACCCTGGATTTTCCATAAGCGCTATTGACTTGTTTATTGTCACACTCCGCCGAACTCTTACTGCTGCAGACGAATTACTTTCACATGTCCAAATAAAAAAGTTTTAGAGTATTTATAATTGTGTGGTATCGTTTCGATATCTTGACCCGTTTATGAAATACGATGGTTATTATGGTCACATAATTCCCTATACCTTACTCCAATTTTTCCTGTCGGGATGTTTGCCTACAACTCAAATCAAGCAACTACTGGCTTCACACCGTAATTTCTGCTCCACAGTCTAGGTGTCGAAACGGCAGTGGATATCACATCATTTACCATTGCTGAAAATATTTCCCGGTTCGAGAAGTCTTATGAACATGTCTTGGTTTTTTTTTTTTTACTTTCATCCTCAATCCTAACGTCACAGCTCTCTTACGATCAGCTAATCTGAAGTATTTCCACGATGGTATAACGTCAGTTCACCTGGTATTAGTGAAATTTGTAAACTGAATCAAACGCCGATATCGTTGACCATGGCTCTACCGGCCCCTCAGACACTGTATGGGTCACAGTAAGGAATATCAGCGACGAAAGCACCCAACTTATTTATGTCCTAGGCATCTGATACTAATTCTGCCTCCAGCAGCAGCATCCCAACTGAATGTAAACGACCTCTTGGGAGGTTTCCGAAGCCGCTACCTCATCCATTATGCCACGACTGTGCCAACCCTCAGATCCTCGGAAATGGCAAGGTTCCTTGTAGACATCATTTTCAAGCTCAGACCATCCTGTGTGATGATCTCTGACCATGGAACAGTTTATCACCAAAGACAAGTATCAGAGGTAATTTCACTGCACCATCACTCACAGGATGACAACTGTCTACTACCCATATACGAATGGCCTCACAGATTGCTTGTAGATACGCTTTCCATGTACATTGAATTCGAGCAGACAGATTGCGATACAATAGTGCTCGTCACAACATTCGCCTATAAATCAGCCAATGAAACAACTAAGGCCTTTACACTGTACTTTCTGCTCCAAAGTCTCTACGCCGAAACGTTAGAAGATACATTGTTCCTGTTCCAACCGGACGATAATCGGGATGAAAACGTGAAACGCCACATCACCAAAGAAGCCAGACAGCTGGCTCACTTATGGTGCCTGGACGCAGGAGAAGGACCGAGTCCGTTATAACGCCACGCACAGGCCAGTGAAGAAACAGCCCAGGAAACTTGGTAAGGATTTTTTAGGCATGTGCGGAAAATGGTACTTTCAGAAATGTTGCTTCATAGCTACCTTAGGCCATACCATACACTTCAGCGCTTGTCGGACGTAACATACGAAGTCGAGGATACTGACACTTTTCCTTTCAGCAAGAGAACAGCCACGCAGAGATGTAGATCGACAATAGGGATTATTGTTCAAGGAAACTGGAGGCCCCCTCGACGATCGTGAAGCTTCTACAGGAGTGGCTACCTTCGGTTCCCATCACAGTGTGGAGGATGGGACAACATGACCGAAACGAAGGATGCTCACGCGCTGCCATGCAGGCGATCATTGACAAGGTGTAGAGCTAGAATGCTGTAGTTGGCTCCAATTAGAACGTCTGATACACTCGATGGCTGTTTTCCCAGCAGTAGGAGCAATGCCGTTAGCTCGACTACAAGCATTCCAGAGTAGCAGTTAGCGACTATCAGTGAGCACCGCCAGCCATAGGTCGCCAGTTCAGACCTGATCAGCAGCAAATATTTATCACTTCTACATGGTTTTCGCAATTTGTATTTGTAATGTCTTTATATTCTGGAATATTGGTACTTCTATAAACAGCAGCAGTCTTCATCCGGAAGCAGTTCTGTTCTGCCCCTATGTTCTTGGCCATAACAAATGTGCTTTCTTCGTTGACGACTCTCCTGAAATTTGTACTTCCTTGTGGTTACCTTGTGACTTTATTTATGGCTTCTTAACGCACTTCTTGGTAGAACAATTTCTTATTTGAAGCTGAAAACCGAACAAACTTCACTTTCCTTCTACTAAAATTCATTTTGAACCCGTTTTTGGCGTATTGGACCATCGCCCTGAGGAACGAATATTAGAGCAACGAAAACGGAATTGATTTCTTTTTTACCCTTAAATATTGGTAAAAAATATAGATCACTCAATCGGGTGTAATTCGCTGATATTCTCTTTCGATCAGCTTACTGAAACGCCACATCGTTTGAATAATTTTACATGACTGGTGGACTAATGATGGTTCCATTGAAAAGAAGATATTCGTCAGTTGAAAGTTGTCTCCTATTACAAGGAAGCAGTTGATGGTAAATGCGAACTACATTGCCGGGCACTGAAACTGCAAAGGCAGGAAGGATATCAGAAAGTGAAATTTCACATATTGAGCGCACGCAGTGCATTAGGAAGTCTTTTCTTGTCATCAGTCTTCTGACTGATTTGATGAGGCCTCACCGGAATTACTCTCCTATGCCAAACTTTTCATCTCAAAGTTACAACCTAAGACCTCAATTATTTGCTCGATGTATTCCAGTCTCCTCCTTCAGTTTTTACCCTCTACAGCTCCGTCGAGTATTATGGAAGTTATTCTTTGATATCGTAACAGGTGTCCTATCATCTTGCCCCATCTTCTCAACGCTTCCTCATATATTTCTTTCCGCGTCGGTTCTGCAGGGAACCTCGTCATTTTTTGCCTTATCATCCCACCTAAATTTCAACATACTTCCATAGCACCACATCCATAATGTTTCTGTTCTCTTCTGCTCCAATTTTTCACAGTCCCCGTCTCAGTACCACACAATGCTTGCTCTAAACGTAGATTCTCAGAGATTTCTTCCTCAAATTATGGCCTATGTTTGATACTGTTGGATTCCTGTTAGTCATAAATCCCCTCTTTGCCAATGATAGTCTGCTTTTTATGTCATTCTTGCTTCGTCTATCATGGCTTACGTGGATTTCTTTGCTGCTTAGGTAACAGAATTCCTGAACTTCATCTACTTCGTGATCATCAATTTTTACGTTAAGTTTCCGGCTGTTCTCGTTTCTGCTACTTCCCATTACTTTCGTATTTCTTTCATTTACTCGCAATCCATATTCTGCACTCATCAGTGTGTTCATTCCATTCAACACATCCGGTAATTCTTCTTCATTTTCACCGAGAATAGCAATGCCATCAGCTAATTTATCACTCATATCCTTTTCATGCAAATGTCGGAAATTCAAGAATAGCGAACAATAAGCAGACCAAAGTGATTGTCATCTAACACGCCCTTTGTATTCTATTCTTCTGCATATTATTTTTGTCAGCCGATTGAGCGATAATTCTCGTACTTATCGCCTCTTCCAGTCTTCGGAAGTGTGTGGATGATGTTGATAAGTGTCATGGTATCTGAATCGATTGTGAGCGAGCAGCGATGTTGTAAGATGTAGCACAGAAGTTAAGTATCTTTGAGCTGCGCGAGGGCGCAGTGGAGCAGAGAGCAGTCGAAGTTCAGCTGTGTTAAGAGTTAGGCAGAAGCTATGGCAGTATCGCGATTGAAATTTCATGTCTCAGTTTATCATTTTGTTCAATCGACAACATTATGAAAGTGATTTGTGAAGGAAGAAATCTAATGGAATGTCAGGTAAATACAATAACGATGTTACTTTTTGTTCACTGTTGCTGCGTCATCGAACTAACTTGGTTATTGTGCTGAAAGTTGGTTTTGAGAGATAGGAAAGTGTATTGTTTGGATGTTGAAAAGGTCATCAAATTTAAAATCTGCCTTGAGCACTTTTCTCAACACACACACAAAAAAACAAAGTGTTGTCATTTATGTGCATATTTCGTTTCCTTACCAACTTTTCTCTTACAGTTCTTTTTAATGGATCATCCAAACAAGTATGTTCGATAAACAGTTCCATTTGCAATTAACAGAGAACTCATTGCACCTCTAGAGTGTCTCTGTGTAGCTACAGTAGTTTGCAGGTTTAGCGTACCGGCGTGCAAGACAGAGCAGTACTGCAACGCGTTATCCAGATTTGCGCAGAATGGAGGTAAGGAGAAGATATAACGATTTTTTTATTTATTCAATCATGGCCAAATTAACGTTATTCAGAGACAGTTTTTTTGATCAAGTTTTGCAAAGCCAATTACTCTAGGTTTCATGTCAAAGTTAGTCAGGCAGTTTATACTTTTCAAAATTCTTGCAGTCAGATTGCTAACTTTTACAGTATGAAATACTTCCCTTTTCATTATGATAAATAATTACTTTTACAGTGTAGATTGGGTTCCACATTGTGACAATACAAGTTTCATAACGACAGCTCATTTTTAAACACAGCTCAGGCTTGCACTCAGAAGTAGAGTACTAAAGACACATTTTTATTTATTTAGATAACTTTCCCCGTATTTTTATTTATTTAGATAACTTTCACTTGGCGATGTCTTTTGTACAGTACGGGCGACGTAAGGATATTTTGAAAAACAGTCAGAAATTGTATACTACTCTGTCTTGCTTTCATTATTATAGTACTTTAGTGCAACGCATATTTTGATAATTCTGTGTTTTGCCTTTCACCTTTGATATTGTTGTTCTCAACTTTGTCTTTTACATTTGTGATTTTTTTTATATATCTCTATTAACATATCGTAGTACGTCTGTCAGCAAATCACGCACTACGATGAATTCACAAAAATCTGATTTGCAAAATGCAACCGACAGCAACAATACCTCTGCTGATCATTCTGTTGTTACTAACCATATTTCTGACGTAATAATGCAAGACGCTTTGTCTTCTACATCTACATGACTACTCTGCAATTCACATTTAAGTGCTTGGCAGAGGGTTCATCGAACCACAATCATACTATCTCTCTACTATTCCACTCCCGAACAGCGAGCGGGAAAAACGAACACCTAAACCTTTCTGTTCGAGCTCTGATTTCTCTTATTTTATTTTGATGATCATTCCTACCTATGTAGGTTGGGCTCAACAAAATATTTTCGCATTCGGAAGAGAAAGTTGGTGACTGAAATTTCGTAAAAAGGTCTCGCCGCGACGAAAAACGTCTATGCTGTAATGACTTCCATCCCAACTCGTGTATCATATCTGCCACACTCTCTCCCCTATAACGCGATAATACAAAACGAGCTGCCCTTCTTTGCACCCTCTCGATGTCCTCCGTCAATCCCACCTGGTAAGGATCCCACACCGCGCAGCAATATTCTAACAGAGGACGAACGAGTGTAGTGTAAGCTGTCTCTTTAGTGGACTTGTTGCATCTTCTAAGTGTCCTGCCAATGAAACGCAACCTTTGGCTCGCCTTCCCGACAATATTATCTATGTGGTCCTTCCAACTGAAGTTGTTCGTAATTTTAACACCCAGGTACTTAGTTGAATTGACAGCCTTGAGAATTGTACTATTTATCGAGTAATCGAATTCCAACGGATTTCTTTTGGAACTCATGTGGATCATCTCACACTTTTCGTTATTTAGCGTCAACTGCCACCTGACACACCATACAGCAATCTTTTCTAAATCGCTTTGCAGCTGATACTGGTCTTCGGATGACCTTACTAGACGGTAAATTACAGCATCATCTGCGAACAACCTAAGAGAACTGCTCAGATTGTCACCCAGGTCATTTATATAGATCAGGAACAGTAGAGGTCCCAGGACGCTTCCCTGGGGAACACCTGATATCACTTCAGTTTTACTCGATGATTTGCCGTCTATTACTACGAACTGCGACCTTCCTGACAGGAAATCACGAATCCAGTCGCACAACTGAGACGATACCCCATAGCTCCGCAGCTTGATTAGAAGTCGCTTGTGAGGAACGGTGTCAAAAGCTTTCCGGAAATCTAGAAATACGGAATCAACTTGAGATCCCCTGTCGATAGCGGCCATTACTTCGTGCGAATAAAGAGCTAGCTGCGTTGCACAAGAGCGATGTTTTCTGAAGCCATGCTGATTACGTGTCAATAGATCGTTCCCTTCGAGGTGATTCATAATGTTTGAATACAGTATATGCTCCAAAACCCTACTGCAAACCGACGTCAATGATATAGGTCTGTAGTTAAATGGATTACTCCTATTACCCTTCTTGAACACTGGTGCGACCTGCGCAATTTTCCAGTCTGTAGGTACAGATCTATCGGTGAGCGAGCGGTTGTATATGAGTGCTAAGTAGGGAGCTATAGTATCAGCGTAATCTGAAAGGAACCTAATCGGTATACAATCTGGACCTGAAGCCTGCAGCCGGATTGTCAAGTCACGAACATTGTAAATACTGAAACTTCCTGGCAGATTAAAACTGTGTGCCCGACCGAGACTCGAACTCGGGACCTTTGCCTTTCGCGGGCTAGTGCTCTACCAACTGAGCTACCGAAGCACGACTCACGACTCACGCCCGCTACACACAGCTTTACTTCTGCCAGTATCCGTCTCCTACCTTGTAAATACTCTTGATACTGACAGGACTCCGCAATCAGATTATGATGTTTGTGGTAATTCTGATATTTTATTTTCAGAGAACTGTCGCGCAACAGCGTCATTTGAGTACACACGGTATGAATTTCACGCCGCAAGCTCAGTTAGATCGTTTGTTTCGGTTCTTAAGTGAAATGCAAAAACAGAATAATGAACGTTTTGACGATCGGAAAACAGCAAAGAGTCCCTTACAAAGCAATTTCAACAACTAAATTTTAAAAAATGAACTAAAAATCGTGAATCTCTTACAGAACGTTTTGATGCACAGGCTACTCAACTGGAAGAGCCTAATCACAAATTCGAAGAGGAAAAAAAAAAAAAAAAAAAAAAAAAAAAAAAAAAAAAAAAAAACTTTAGATGCGCTCCGTGACAGTCAGAAATCACTCTGACCAATTAAAAGACAGCCACAAAACTTTAGTAGACCGTAAAAATGATATTACAACAGAGGCCACCAATGTCACATCTAGTTTAAGCGAACTGACTGCAGCGCATTACAACCTTAATTAACGTACGTGAAACAGAGAATCAGCCGTTGATGAACAACTTAATACCATTTCTGAAACTCAGCGGCAAGACAAAGCCCTACTTATTGCTAAAATTACAAAGTCGGTACCCAGCGAAATTGTAGTTACTCTGCCAGAAAACGCGTAATCATGCTCTAAAGTTAGTCACTCAACGATGAAACTACCAAAATTCACGATCAATAAGGCAATCTAAAAGCTGAATATGTGAACTCGGCGACAAGGTAGCACAATTAAAATTAAATCATGATAATCACTCCGAAAGTACGCAACCGGTACACTTCACGGACACTAAATAATTTCAATCACTTGAAAACTTTCGGCAGGGACAGATGCAAATTAATCGTCAAATCAAACAGGAACTCAATAGACTTAATGCTCGCTTGTCTGATAATAAGAACGATACGATTTCTCAGGACTGCTCACATAATTTTCCCGCGCTTTGTACCGACCACAATACAGGGTGCATCAAAAAGGATGGCGCAAACTTACACGGCTGAAAATACACGATAATAAAAGCTCAAATGTCCCAGTAAACACGGGTCTGCAAACGTGCCGCTTGCGAGATAATCACGACTCTATCGTTCCACGCCGCCACTGACGTCATTATTTGTAACATCGTCCGGTTTCCCCCTTGCGCGCTGGCGGCCGTCCTATGTTCGCTGTTTACACAACGGAACATTGCCGAGAGGTGGATTTGGAATCACACCATAAAACGTACTGGGCGGATACAGTACACAGTCTCAAAGGAAATCAGTCGCGTCTGAGGAGATCTACGTGTGCTGTGTTGTAGTTACAATGGAACCGTACAGTAACGAAGAGTATGCGGACATGCATTTCATGTACGGTAGGTCAATGCACAGGAGGGTGCACGCTTGTACCAAGAAACATATCCTGATCGTACATTTACAAGGGTCCATCAGCGAGTGAGAGAACAGGGGTTTTACACGTGGCAGAGCAGGAGGTAGGCCCGCTAGCATTGCGACTGAGGTTGAGGATATGGTGTTGGAACCACTACAGCGCTTTCCAGAAACCTCGACGAGAAGAATTGCCACAAAAGTGCCTGTACTAAGCCACAGTAGTGTATGGAGAATTTTACATAGCAGTTTACAGTACCCTTATCGCCTCCAACTAGTTCAATGTCTCAATAGTGCGATCTTTGTTCGTTGAGTGATTTTTTGTCAGTAGGTGTTTCTCAAGTAACATTTTATTTACAGACGATGCAGGATTCACACGCGATGGTGTGCTTAACTATCATAATACGCATTTGTGGTGTGAAATGAACCCACATGCTGCTCATGAGTCACCACATCAGCAACGTTTCTCACTGAATGTGTGGTTAGGGGTACTAGGATATCAACTCATTGGGACACACATTCTTCCACCACAACTTAATGGATGGAGGTAGCTTTCTGCGGTGTCACTCCCAGGATTGCTTGAGGATGTTCCCCTCCAGCAACGTCGGAGTATGTGGTCCATGCATGATGGAGCTCCAGCACATTTTGTTGCTGGTGTGAGAAGGCATATACGGCCAAAGATGGATATGTCGAGGCGGACCTGTACCTTGGCCTCCAAAATCACCTGATCTAAATCCTCTGGATTTTTGTGTCTGGGATCACCTCAAAAGCAAATTGTACACCACATACGTTAACACGGTTGAAGAACTGGAGTCTCTCCAGGGGTTCTCGAAAGGATTCGAAATTCATTGCGGAGACGAGAACAGTATTGCATCCAGGTGCAAGGAAAACACTTCGAACACCTCCTTTGACAGACACCCCATACGTGAAATGTGAACTAATTGCAATGTACAACCCAATAGTCAAGTCTAAATTTCAAATTAATGTGTACTAACTAGAATGATGTTTAGAACGATGTCAGTGGCGGCTTGGAACCATACAGGCGTGATTATCTCGCAAGCGGCTCGTTTGCGGACCCGTGTTTACTGGGACGCTGGTGCTTCTATTATAGTGTACTTCCAGCCTTGTAAGTTTGCGCCATCTTTTTTGGTACACCCTATATAGAACATTCTTCTCAACTTCAGTTTACTAAACCGGTCAGAGAAAGAGACGCTTTACAATCACATGGCAACCCTCGCACCTTTTTCAACGCACAGCATTCGTTTAACAGTTTTAGAACCGATGGTTTCGACTACAAGGAGTTTTTATCCGGCAGAAAATTCAGAGTGTTTCGTAATGGTCCTAACTGTGTACATCCCTTGGAATGGATTCAGCAGTTTACCTTTCCTTAGCCACCAAAGAGGTCTGTCTCTTATAGATTAGAATTTATTTGTAGCTTTTTGGAAGCGGAACCGTCAACGAGAATGCGACCTATTGCACGCCATATCAAAGCGCTTTCCTCGCAGCGTACTGGTCTGAGACGACAGAGCGTGCTGTAAAAGACAAATTGATAAATTTGCCGAACTTCAACAACTCGAATTTTGAAACGTTAAAACAATACTTTGAATGCATGGTACAACGAAACCGTAATTTACTTGAGCCATTCAGCCCGTCAGGTTTGATCCACCTCTGTATTTCAAAGCTTCCACGAAATTTGATATGTGCGTTTAGAGCAGGTCAACAAACATCGAACATACGTGCTTTTCGTGACGTTTTAAAATTACTTGAAATTGATCAGCTGTTTTCTCGGCAGAAGGAGATAATAATAACTTATAACAATAACCGCAATTTTCACTAAAAACACAACGGTTGTCATTCTTGTACGTTTTTCGATCACAATAAGACTAACTGTTTTGGGAATAAAAGGCGTAACAGGAATTTTAATGGTAATCAGCAACGACATTTTCAGCAGAAACAAAGTCGTTCTAATGACTACCAACAGCAGAATGACAATTTTCAATAGTCTGCACAGCAATATGTTAATTCCGGACAACGGATAAGTCAGCCTCTGCCGCAACAGCTGTCACAGCAGCAATCATTCTCGCAAAATGATTCTGGTAATCATTCTGTACACATGAACACTTTCCGTAACTATAGACAACAGCCGTAAAAGCAAAACTCTTATGGCTATGCCCAGTACTTTCAAGGTCACGACGGTAATAAGCAGGGAAATAGAAATATTAATCATAATTTCAGGAACAAAAGGCACTTTAATAACAACCAGTCTTTATCTTTAAATGAACCAGATGTACACTTTCACCTGCGACAAGGTACTCTAAATCATTCAGAACCCCAGCGCACTGTTCAAATCATTGAAGTCGCATCCACAAACACACAGAACGCTGCACAACGATGACTAGTTCAAAAATGGTTGAAATGGCTCTGACCACTGTGGGACTTAACATCTATGGTCATCAGTCCCCTAGAACTTAGAACTACTTTAACCTAACTAACCTAAGGACATCACACAACACCCAGCCATCACGAATGGCTAGTGCACCAGGCCTCAGATGATGTTGACGCCGAGCCAACACAGGGTACATCGCGTTCTGCACACATTATAGAGCATATGATCCGCTTAGAAGACATCAGGGATTTAGTGTTACGTGAAACTGAACAGCCTCTGAAAGATTTTTATCATTCTGTTATTAGCATTCAAGGTGGCAAACACGTATTAAAAGCAGTTCTGGATTCAGGTTCTCCCGTTACTGTCAAATAAATAGGGGTGTACCTGGTAAAAGGGTTGAAGTTAAATCTCAAACTCATTTACAATTTTCTACTCAAGGTCACACATTTTGCCAACTTTCTTATTGTTCCATTATTAACAACTGAAGTCATTCTGGGAATCGATTTCTTAAACAGAAACAAAGCATCGCTGGATTTTAACAACTCTTGTATTACGTTACAAAACGACGGCAACATGATATCTTTAAATTTTGATCAGAGCCTCTGTAGCGAGGAACAAGATATCAATCGCCTGCATTTTCTTTCCTCAAATAGAAATATCGACTGCTACACCACACAGTTTAATTCTGCTGACCCGTACTGTGAGCACAACGATGACGGCACAGTGACCGACATTTTCGACACGATTCAGAACAAAGTTTGTAACTGTAAAGCCACCATGATTTTCATAAACAACAATTACGGAAAATCTTACAAACTTATGCTCACTTTTTCGATAATTTACCTGTCACTATTCGTGGTTTTCTTTATGAATTTAAAGTTAAGCCACACAATACTTTTGTTGGACGACACTACATCATTTCTTTTGTTTATCGTCAGATAGTTAAAGAATAAATTACATCCATGCGTCAAAGAGGTATTATTGAGCCGGCATACAGCCCTTATAACTGTCCGAAACTGTGCGAAAAAGAGATGGTTCACTGAGGGTTGTTCTCGATTCGAGACAAATTAACATTACTGTTATACCGGAAACCGGTAGACCGCAAACCTTGGAAGAGATTCTTCAGAAATTTCACGACGTCACAGTTTTGTCCTCCCTTGATTTAAAATCTAGTTTCTGGCAGATTAAATTGCATCCTAATTGCCGCATATATACGGCCTTTCCCCTGTTTTGCCATATGCTATCAGTTCCGTAAACTTCGTTTTGGATTAAATATTTCGTCTGGTGTTACAGTCAAACTGAGCAAAACTGAATTTGGCAAATCCAACGTCAAATTTTTAAGTCAAGTCATATCTGTTTCTCGCATTGAATCTGATCCAGATAAGTTGCAAGCTATCCATGACATCACCACACCCACTTTCAAACGTCAAGTCAGAAGTTTTCTCAGTTTGGTAAATATTTTTCGTCGTTTTGTGCACTACAATGTTCCCTATACTCCACGTTTGTGCCAACTTAGCTGCAAAAACTCCAACTGGTTGTGGGACGACCAAGCTCAACAAGAATTTGTCAGGTTAGAACAAGCTTTATGGAACCGTCGTTATCGGTGTTGGTTTGCAGTCGATTCTGATGAGAACAACTCTGCCCTACCTGCTTATTCAGAACCAATCCTCCTCCAACTGGACCACTTACTGATGATGTTGATATCCAAGCTTCTGACGTTCCTCACCCCGACTCGTAGAATGGTATCCTGTTGTTGATTATTCAATCTTTTTCCCACGGTCACCTCCGAGACCACGTGATTAAAATTGTTCTTGATTTGGTAATTTGTAGGATGCGCCAACATCACACTGCGGTTGTTCCGACTACGCTACGGACGTCTCGCTGGGAAGTTCTTACCCGTCCTCCATACAGTCGTGATCTGCCCCCGTTGGATTCCCATATTTTTCGACCCCTAAAGAAAGACATTCGAAGTAGTCGATATGTTTCGGACGAGGAGTTGCACCTTTGGGTACAGTCATAGTTCCGCAGGAAACCGATTTTTTTTTTCAGTTAGCCATTGTCTTGCCCGACAGTGGGATAAATGTATTAACAGTTACGGTGATTATTTTTCCATGCGTCTCAGCTTCGTTTGAGTGCCCCTTATACGATCGTCCGTGGCACAGTGAACAATGTCTTTCCTCTCTGCTGACAGATGCACGGGGCCGTTGAGATCCTGCATGGCGTTGGGTATGGCAGTCGTGAACCGATCTACTCTATAGTAGCAAGATAATCATAGAATTCTTACCAGCGGGAGCAGCAATATTGAGGAACAACAACTCACAGTTTATATTTTCAAAAACACCTGTTTTTACATGTATACGTACTCCACAAACTACCACACAGTGCACATCAGAGGATACCTTGCGATATTGCTAATCATTCCTTCATCTGTTCCACTCGCAAATGGAGTGAGGGTAATGTGACTGTCCATGCTTATGTGTGAGACCTAACGTCTCTCATCATGACTTTCGGGGTCCAGCCTTTCCCATTTGATGTCACGGAGCATTTCCTTTATACTCACTCGAACGTTCCGATAACAAATCTAGCAGCACGTCACTGGATTGCCCTGATGTTTTCCTGCAATCCGACCTCATGGAAGATCCAAAACATTCCATCACCACTCAACGATCGCTTGCAGAAGTCTACAATTCGCCTTCTCACACACTGACCTTCCGTGCTCGTTTCATTTCATATCACTTTTCAGTTTAGCGCCTGGACATTTACTCGATGTGAGTGAGTCAAACAGCATACTTCTAATACTGTATTCAGACAGTTTTCCCAACTCATTTACATTAACTCGCGTTCTCCCACGTGTAGAGCAAACTGCCGTTCATCACCGCAAACAGAATTCCGTCCAAGTCATCCTGTATTCTCTTACAGCCACTCAATGACGACACATTTCTGTACATTAAACGTCATGAGTAAATTGTCTCAGACTGCTGCTCGCCCCACCCGACATATCGTTTATTTACACGTATACAGAGCACAAGAGCGGTCCTGTCACACTTCCCTGGGGCACTCTTGACGATACCTTCGTCTGTAATGAACACTCATCGTCCGGGACGTCGTAATGGATTCTATTACTCAAAAAATCTTCGAACCTGCTGCTCTCAAATTCCGACACGTGCTGGTACAAGTTTTTCCTTCTTACGTTAGGCGTAACGCGATCCTCTTGCAAACAAAGAATTTTCAATTGCGATTTCTGAAAGAAAAACCACTGAGTTATCTTCCCTCATATACAAAATGTGGATGACTTTACCTCTACCTATTTCGTGCGGTTGCATTGAAATTACAGTCGTTTGCATATCCAAGCATACGAGGTGAGCAAAGACAAGCCATCCAAAAATAACCAGATCGAGTAGATATATCAAGGTGCTCGCCAAGTTATAACGGACAATGTCAGTTTTCCTGCCGCTTGCAAGTAATTTTTATCGTTCATAGTCGCCAAATTACGACCCCAACTTTCTTTTTTCTGATGTAGCTATACGCTCTGTCTGTGCCATTTGAAAGAAGTTTCTAAAAGAACTTCAACAACATAACTTGTTTGGCACTTGATCAAATAGTATCAAGATACCACTGCCCCCTCTGTGTCAACATCAGAAGAGAATCCTCAAACGTCTTCCGTATTATAGCAACTGAAACAAAGCCGTAAATCAAGAACGGTTTGTTTATAGCAGCTGTCATACAAAGTGCTCCAAATGTTGCCACTGAACGTTGCTACATCGGAAACAATTCAGTAGGCCTACCTTGTATTTCATATGGAGTAAACAGCATCACACGCCCGTATTTAAGGCATTTCATGCCTTCGGCAGTCCTTGGTGTTTCCTAATAGATCTCTTAATATTCGCCACACAAAATAGTGTAGACATGTTGAATTTGACCAGTATGCAGATCACTTTGCGTTACCTAAACGACCATTCCAGTGCTCTCCAAATGTCCTCTTAAGACAGTTTGTCATTACATGAGCGGAATGGGAGGGACATACGTCATGTTGGTACCACACTTATTGCCCAATGTCCAATGGTATGTCTTCCAGTAACTGCGGCATATCTTAGGAGCTTGAGTGTATTTATATTCCTATTAATAAAACAGGGGCAAATGATGGGGGTCTTCAAAAAAAAAAAGAAGCCGCTGTTTATACTTACTTCCTTGAGTTAGCGTGGATTTTCAACTGACGATTAATGCGTATAGCGAAGATTGACTTACCTATGGTTTGTACGAGATGCTTGCTCCTTAAACAAAATTTTGCACATGTAAGCCACATCGCTTTGCAGTTTTCGTAGATAATATCCAGACGACTATACCAAATTCAGAATTCATTGCTATGAAGGAGCAGAATCAGCGGAAAGTGAAAAAGCTAAAATATGATGCAGAGCACACGTTTGGTTGTTCGCTCTTAGACGCTTCTTAGAGATATTTTCATTGTGTGTTACTGCTGTTAAAATATTAGTTTCATTTTTTCATCGGTTTCTCTCCTTTTTCCTCTCCACACTACCGGTTTGTACAACTTTTTCTTATAATGTTTGAAAAGACATATCGTCAGTGCTTGGCATGATCCGGAAACTCTTCAGCATACAACCGCACCGCTGGGCCTTACTATCAAGTTATCTGCTTGCGCCAACGGCAGAACACAGATTGGTGACCTTCAGGCGCACAGGTTAACACAATAAACGAACCTGAGTTACGTGTTTGCCTACATTTGGTTTACTGGGGCAAATATTTGTGGATCATCTTCTCCTGACGACGGGACAGTTGTTTGCGGCGCTGCTGTTTTATGCTATTTGATCAAGTTTCAAACATGTTACGTCGCAGAATTTATATTAGAAGTTTCTTTAAAGAGCCACAGAAAAAAGTATACAGTTCCATTAGAAAAAAGCCGAGGTAACAAGTCGAGGTCGTAGTTCGGTGATCACAAACGATAAAAATTTTTGCGAACGTCAGAAAATTCACTACACTGTCCGCTATAGCTACGCTAAAAGCGCGTATGGATATATTTATTCTTTCTGGATATACACTCCTGGAAATGGAAAAAAGAACACATTGACACCGGTGTGTCAGACCCACCATACTTGCTCCGGACACTGCGAGAGGGCTGTACAAGCAATGATCACACGCACGGCACAGCGGACACACCAGGAACCGCGGTGTTGGCCGTCGAATGGCGCTAGCTGCGCAGCATTTGTGCACCGCCGCCGTCAGTGTCAGCCAGTTTGCCGTGGCATACGGAGCTCCATCGCAGTCTTTAACACTGGTAGCATGCCGCGACAGCGTGGACGTGAACCGTATGTGCAGTTGACGGACTTTGAGCGAGGGCGTATAGTGGGCATGCGGGAGACCGGGTGGACGTACCGCCGAATTGCTCAACACGTGGGGCGTGAGGTCTCCACGGTACATCGATGTTGTCGCCAGTGGTCGGCGGAAGGTGCACGTGCCCGTCGACCTGGGACCGGACCGCAGCGACGCACGGATGCACGCCAAGACCGTAGGATCCTACGCAGTGCCGTAGGGGACCGCACCGCCACTTCCCAGCAAATTAGGGACACTGTTGCTCCTGGAGTATCGGCGAGGACCATTCGCAACCGTCTCCATGAAGCTGGGCTACGGTCCCGCACACCGTTAGGCCGTCTTCCGCGCCAGGTGGAAATGGCATGGCAAGCCGTTCCACAGGACTACATCCAGCATCTCTACGATCGTCTCCATGGGAGAATAGCAGCCTGCATTGCTGCGAAAGGTGGATATACACTGTATTAGTGCCGACATTGTGCATGCTCTGTTGCCTGTGTCTATGTGCCTGTGGTTCTGTCAGTGTGATCATGTGATGTATCTGACCCCAGGAATGTGTCAATAAAGTTTCCCCTTCCTGGGACAATGAATTCACGCTGTTCTTATTTCAATTTCCAGGAGTGTATCTGGGGTGACCTGTCTTAGCTGCTTCACACTGGACAGTACAAATTGAGCCAAAATATTATATCTAAGTTACCGCTACGAACGATGCTAATCATGTACTGATAATATGCGTAAGATCTGTTTTTGATATTTTCAAAGAAGAGCAATACATCTTGCGCAATCGATCTGTTACTAGGTTACACTTAATTGTTTCTGCGAGACCAAGTTATTTCTGTACCAATAGTTTTACTATAAAAACTACGTAACTGAACTAGTATCGGGAAAAGGCTATTGAAGGCCTGGTCACAGTCAATACAGTCATTCATGTTCGTCTTGACATTTTAAGAGTACCAGAGGTGTCACGTACTCACAATCATCAGATCTGGTGTTACGGGATCGGCTACAATCGCTGATACCGAATCAAACTAAAACCCTCCTCGATTTTTTTTCCAGATCCACCAGACAATGACAAAAGAAGTAAAAATTCGAAAGTATTGTGCAAGGAAGTTTACTGGATTTCTAGAAAGGAGTTTCCACAACATATATTTTTTTGCTCTCCGTAACAGTAATAATACGAGTCGCCTCCAACACGACTCAATAGAAAGCAATTTCCTAGAGACTGGCGTGTTTAGCGATTCGGTGTGCATATAAAATAGATCAGTTCCTCTTTTAGTTTCCACTCGAGACGAAAGCAAATTCTGGCCTCTGTGAAACCATAGACTCGGTGTGAAATTGAGCATCCTAGATCGGATTGAAGACTACTTTTAGGGCTTTGAGAGTTGTCTTTCATTGAACAGCCTTAAGATATCCGCCGGCAGCACGCCTATGCAGTTGTCGCGCGCTTTTCCAGGGGGGGGGGGGGGGGGGGGGGACGACAGAGAGAGAGCGCTGGCTGGGTGGTGTAGGGTGGTCTATGAAAGGGTTATCGCACCGTAACTGGAATCTTCATACAAACTGAGCTCTCCAGCTCACTGTTTTCTACAAGCAGACGCACACACCGAGAACGAATTCCACTGCTAGAGAAGATAGCGTAACATGCGCGAAGCGGTTTAATTGTGTGCTTATTACTCAATTTTACATTTCGTTTCCCCACTTTCTTACTACACATGCGTAGGTTTTATCTCACAAACAACGGATCCACTTTGTACGTGATCCAACAGCTAACCATCGTATCTTGGAAATTGCATTGCTGCCTCGTGAAGCAGTGGCCGTTAACTACGATAAATAATGAAAAAAACAGTTCATTGTCAAGCTGAGATTTCTGGCTATAACATACGAAAAAATCATTTCGTTTTACATAATAGTTTTCTCAAAATCGAGTGGGAAAGACTGCATAACAGAGAACATAGTACTGGGGACACCGGTAGGGAAAGAAACACAAAGGAATGTGTGAGGAAGGGACTGGGAGCCGAAGACGTTTCTTTTCTTTCGTTTATTTGACAGATAATGAGAACCACAGATCGTTCAGTGCTTGTCCCACTATAAATTGCATTTTGTGAGTTACAAAAATACTTAGCTGCTCGTTTAACTAATGGGCTTTTATGCAACCAAAACAATTACTTTTGATGCAAGTACAGTTTGCTTGCACAAACGCAAAAAGTCTATATAACAGTTATTATTTTGTACTCAACAGAACGTTCTTCGTCGCGATCAAAGGCACGAGTTTCTTGTTATAGTTTGTAAATGCGAAAATTGTTCAGTAGTAACAGAAAC
This sequence comes from Schistocerca gregaria, assembly GCF_023897955.1. Lineage (NCBI taxonomy): Eukaryota > Metazoa > Arthropoda > Insecta > Orthoptera > Acrididae > Schistocerca > Schistocerca gregaria. The sequence goes on from NC_064922.1 coordinate 472,385,061, forward strand.
ATGTTCTAAATAAGTTTGACAAAGTATTGAAGCGATGTTTGATATATGTTGTTTTTGTATTTTTAAAATTTTCCTTTTTTGAGGAAGCTGCTTTTTCTAGCGCAATATGATAAATACGACTTTGACAAAAACACTGCAATTTTACATTGATGAAGGATCATGACTGTCTTTATGGACTGTGAGAAAATTTTAGCTTTTGACCAACAATGTATCGATAAGTGTGTGCATTTCATTTCTTTGTTATTCCTGAAGCGGGCACAGTGTGTGAGTTTCAGATGTTCCTTTACTGAATATATCCTTTACATCTATTAGAATAATATTCGTAGAATACTTTGGATTCGAGGTGCTGGACATCTGCGTTATAGTGTAATAAAAAATTTAAACATGTGACAGATCTTTAGATTTTGGAGTACCGTTAAACAGAATCCCATACAGATTTTTAAAAAACTACTACTAGCATCGAACGTTTGGGCAGTTTATATGACCTTTTCAAATGGCTCTGAGCACTATGGGACTTAACAGCTGAGATCATCAGTCCCCTAGAACTTAGAACTACTTGTACCTAACTAACCTAAGCACATCACACACATCCATGACAGAGGCAGGATTCGAACCTGCGACTGTAGCGGTCGCGCGGTTCCAGACTGAAGCGCCTAGAACCGCTCGGCCACATCGGCCGGCTCATTCCTTAAGGGATCACTTTGTTGCCCTTGTGTCTGCCTGTCTGTCCGAGTGTTAAAAACCCATTTTCTCATTAACGGGTGGAGTATCAAGTTGAAATTTTTCACTACTGAGGTCTGTTGTTCTTTAGCGGTGTAATAAACTGACGCTTCTAAGTCAATGCAGTCAAAAGGTAAGGCCATTTATGTCATATATTTTAATGCTCGCAAACTCACTTATCAAAAGATATAGCGTACTTCCCGTTGGCCTAGAATCATTAAATTTGGCAAAAAGTAAGTTTTTACAGTAGAACCAACGGAAAAGCTCCGAAAACTGTAATTTGTAATTATATCACACAAAAACTTTTTCTGTCATTTATCTGACGGTCTTTTCGCCCTTCCGTTATGAACTCATTTTTATCAGGAACGGGTAGGCGTATCAATTTGTAATTTACTTCACATACTAAGGTCAATGATCTCTTAGCAGTATAGTAAAGATTAGCTTCTAACTCAACTCACTCAAAAGGTACGACCACTAATGTCAGATATTTTGCTGCAGAGTCACTTCAAAACCTATAAAGTACTTCCCGCCTATCTACGTACAATGATGGAAATTGGTAAGAAGTGAGAGCTTACAGTACAATTAAAAGAAAAAAATAAGAATTGTTAATATATGATTATATCATAAGAAGAACATATTTCTTTTTTCATTTGTTATCCGACATCAGTCAGTAGTTCTTCATTACTATAATAATGATCGTCTGCCTCCTGCATGACATTTGTATTTTTTTTTTTTTTTTGGGGTCATCAGTCTACTGTCTGGTTTGATGCGAATTCCTTTCCTGTGCTAACTTCTTCATCTCAGAGTAGCACTTGCAACCTACGTCATCAATTATTTGCTTGGCGTATTCCAATCTCTGTCTTCCTCTACAGTTTTTGCCCTCTACAGCTCCCTCTAGTACCATGGAAGTCATTCCCTCATGTCTTAGCAGATGTCCTATCATCCTGTCCCTTCTCCTTATCAGTGTTTTCCACATATTCCTTTCCTCTCCGATTCTGCGTAGAACCGCCTCATTCCTTATCTTATCAGTCCACCTAATTTTCAACATTCGTCTATAGCACCACATCTCAAATGCTTTTATTCTCTTCTGTTCCTGTATTCCCACAGTCCATGTTTCACTACCACACAATGCTGTACTCCAGATGTACATCCTCAGAAATTTCTTCCTCAAATTAAGGCCGGTATTTGATATTAGTAGACTTCTCTTAGCCAGAAACGTATTTTTTGCCATAGCGAGTCTGCTTTTGATGTCCTCCTTGCTCCGTCCGTCATTGCTTATTTTACTGCCTAGGTAGCAGAATTCCTTAACTTCATTGACTTCCTGACCATCAATCCTGATGTTAAGTTTCTCGCTGTTCTTATTTCTACTACTTCTCATTACCTTTGTCTTTCTCCGATTTACTCTCAAACCATACTGTGTACTCATTAGACTGTTCATTCCGTTCAGCAGATCATTTAATTCTTCTTCACTTTCACTCAGGATAGCAATGTCATCAGCGAATCGTATCATTGATATCCTTTCACCTTGCATTTTAATTCCACTCCTGAAACTTTATTTTATTTCCAACATTGCTTCCTCGATGTACAGATTGAAGAGCAGGGGCGAAAGGCTACAGCCTTGTCTTACACCCTTCTTAATACGAACACTTCGTTCTTGATCGTCCACTCTTATTATTCCCTCTTGGTTGTTGTACATATTGTATATGACCCATCTCTCCCTATAGCTTACCCCTACTTTTTTCAGAATCTCGAACAGCTTGCACCAATTTATATTGTCGAACACTTATTCCAGGTCGACAAACCCTATGAACGTGTCTTGATTTTTATTGAGCCTTGCTTCCATTATTAGCCGTAACGTCAGAATTGCCTCTGTCGTCCCTTTACTTTTCCTAAAGCCAAACTGATCGTCACCTAGCGCATTCTCAATTTTCTTTTCCATTCTTCTGTATATTATTCTTGTAAGCAGCTTCGATGCATGAGCTGTTAAGCTGATTGTGCGATAATTCTCGCACTTGTCAGCTCTTGCTGTCTTCGGAATTGTGTGGATGATGCTTTTCCGAAAGTCAGATGGTATGTCGCCAGACTCATGTATTCTACACACCAACTTGAATAGTCGTTTTGTTGCCACTTCCCCTAATGATTTTAGAAATTCTGATGGAACGTTATCTATCCCTTCTGCCTTATTTGACCGTAAGTCCTCCAAAGCTCTTTTAAATTCCGATTCTAATACTGGATCCCCAATCTCTTCTAAATCGACTCCTGTTTCTTCTTCTTTCACATCAGACAAATCTTCATCCTCATAGAGGCTTTCAATGTATTCTTTCCACCTATCTGCTCTCTCTTCTGCTTTTAACAGTGGAATTCCCGTTGCACTCTTAATGTTACCACCGTTGCTTTTAATGTCACCAAAGGTTGTTTTGACTTTCCTGTATGCTGAGTCTGTCCTTCCGACAATCATATTTTTTTCGATGTCTTCACATTTTTCCTGCAGCCATTTCGTCTTAGCTTCCCTACCCTTCCTATTTATTTCATTCCTCAGCGACTTGTATTTCTGTATTCCTGATTTTCCCGGAACATGTTTGTACTTCCTCCTTTCATCAATCAACTGAAGTATTTCTTCTGTTACCCATGGTTTCTTCGCAGCTACCTTCTTTGTACCTATGTTTTCCTTCCCAACTTCTGTGATGGCCCTTTTTAGAGATGTCCATTCCTCTTCAACTGTGCTGCCTACTGCGCTATTCCTTATTGCTGTATCTATAGCGTTAGAGAACTTCAAACGTATCTCGTCGTTTCTTAGAACTTCCGTATCCCACTTCTTTGCGTATTTATACTTCCTGACTAATGTCTTGAACTTCAGCCTACTCTTCATCACTACTATATTGTGATCTGAGTCTATATTTGCTCATGGGTACGCCTTACAATCCAGAATCTGACCATGATGTAATCTAATTGAAATCTTCCCATACCTCCCGGCCTTTTCTAAGTATACCTCCTCCTCTTGTGATTCTTGAACAGGGTATTCGCAATTACTAGCTGAAACTTGTTACAGAACTCAATTAGTCTTTCTCCTCTTTCATTCCTTGTCCCAAGCCCATGTTCTCCTGTAGATGTAACGTTTTCTTCTACTCCTCCCCCTACAACTGCATTCCAGTCGCCCATGACTATTTGATTTTCGTCCCCCTTTACATACTGCATTACCCTTTCAATATCCTCATACACTTTCTCTATCTGTTCATCTTCAGCTTGCGACGTCGGCATGTATACCTGAACTATCGTTGTCGGTGTTGGTCTGCTGTCGATTCTGATTAGAACAACCCCGTCACTGAACTGTTCACAGTAACACACCCTCTGCCTTACCTTCCTATTCATAACGAATCCTACACCTGTTATACCATTTTCTGCTGCTGTTGATATTACCCGATACTCATCTGACCAGAAATCCTTGTCTTCCTTCCACTTCAATTCACTGACCCCTACTATATCTAGATTGAGCCTTTGCATCCTTTTCAGATTTTCTAACTTCCCTACCACGTTCAAGCTCCTGACATTCCACGCCCCGACTCGTAGAACATTATCCTTTCGTTGATTATTCAATCTTTTTCTCATGGTAACCTCCCCCTTGGCAGTCCTCTTCCGGAGATCGGAATGGGGGACTATTCCGGAATCTTTTGCCAATGGAGAGATCATCATGACACTTCTTCAACTACAGGCCACATGTCCAGTGGATACACGTTACGTGTCTTTAATGCAGTGGTTTCCATTGCCTTCTGCATTCTCATGTCGTTGATCATTGCTGATTCTTCCGCCTTTAGGGGCAATTTCCCACCCCTAGGACAAGAGAGTGCCCTGAACCTCTATCCGCTCCTCTGGCCTCTTTGAAAAGGCCGTTGGCAGAATGAGGCTGACTTCTTATGCCGGAAGTCTTCGGCCGCCAATGCCGATTATTTATCAAAGTTTAGGCAGTGGCGGTGATCGAACCCGGGACCGAAGACGTTTTGATTATGAATCAAAGACGCTAACCCCATTTTTATGACAGACGCTCTATCCATCTTTTTTCTTTCTTTCCCTTTTTTGTTCGCTTTCGTTCGTTGCATCTGCTCGGGGCGGACGTCGTAAGACATCCGTTTAAGTTCGTTGTTGATCGATTAACTCAGTTTTTTTTTTATTACAGAGGGCAGCTAACCCTCTGACCGAACACGCTGAGCTACCGTGTCGGCCCCCTAGACCACGGGTACATACGACATTTGTATTAATAAAACTAAAACAATCTGGAAAATTTTCTAACCCCTGGGACCGGTATCTCGCCAGTATCAATGTCTATAACAGGCAAAAGTGGTCAAGATTATAGATACCCGTAATGGATGAACTATATATGAAATTGAGTTTGTACTGAACCTTCAGTGCGCCAGTCCTGCTCGCACCTAACCAATTTTTTAATCATTGAAACCAAGTGATGAAATTATTAGAAATTACACTGATAAGCCAAAACATTATTACCAACAGCTAATAGCACGGTGGTCCACCTTCAGAATGCAATACAGCAGCCATTCTGCGTGGTTGCTCTCGAAGGTGTGTCACACCAAATGTCTGCGCACAGGCCACATAATTTCCGTAAATTACCGGTCGGTGATTTGTAAGCACAGCGTCCCATGTGCTTTTCGTCGCTTTCAGATCAGGCAAATTTGGTGGCCGAGACATGAAGGACAGTTCAGTATGATAGTCATCGAGCCGTGTAGAGTGGCCGCGCGGTTAGAGACGCCATGTCACGCATTGCACGGCCCCTACCGCCGGCGGTTCGAGTCCTTCCTCGGGAATTGGTGTGTGTGTGTGTGTGTGTGTGTGTGTGTGTGTGTGTGTGTGTGTGTGTGTGTGAAGCGTGTAACTCTAGGGACCGATGATCTCAGCAGTTTGGTCCCTGAGGAATTTATACACATTTGAACATTTTTGATGCTCACCGAATCACTATAGGACGATTCTGGTCATGGGCCATGGATATTTATCAAGCTGCAAGACGCCAGCGTTGTCATGGAAGACAGAGGGTGTGCGTGGTTCGCAACATTGCTCAGCTACTGGACTGCTGTCATGATGCCCTCATCAACTATCACGGATTCCATGGCAGTACTGTAGAATATCCTTCATACCATAATACTGTTCCACAGCCGCCCGTGGTGAGGTGCATGTTTGGAGAATAGTTCACATGGATGACGGAAAATTCGGACAAGAACATCGATCTGGTGTAACAAGAAACCTGAATCACCCAATCAAGCAATATGTTTCTAATGATGCACGGTACCAATGTCTTTGTAGGCGCTCGGTCCGGAACCGCGGGACTGCTACGGTCGCAGGTTCGAATCCTGCCTCGGGCATGGATGTCTGTGATGTTCTTAGATTAGTTAGGTTTAAGTAGCTTTAAGTTCTAGGGGACTGATGACAATAGATGTTAAGTCCCATAGTGCTCAGAGCCATTTGAGCCATTTGAACGAATGTCTTTGAGCTCTGTATCACTACAGTCGTAAAAGACGATATCGTTCGGTCAACATTTAAACACGTAGGGATCGTTTGTTATAGTGAATCTGCTCCAATTATGTGCACGGCCCGGTGTACTCCGAAAAGCGTCTCCATCAATATGTACTATGTCGTCAGAACTGCCACAGGTCGCCACCTATTGTACTTTACAGACCAGGAAATCCTCCGATCTCCACGTTCTGTGATAAGGCTTGAGTACACAACATGTCGTCGTCGACTCGTGTCCCATCGTCTTTCAACAAGTTTCGATACGTGCTGACGACAGTACCTCGCGAGCATTCAATCATCTTCGCCATTTCCCAAATTCCCGTCCCAAACGCCAGGTCACAACACTTTGCCTTTTATGAAAGTCGTTTATACCAGTGGATTTCCCTATTTGCGGCCCACATGGTCGGTAGAGTGATACCAAACTCGTCTCCACCACGCGCCTGCATCACCACTAAACGGCATTTAATCTCGCAGCGTACGGTGGTCGTAAGTTTTTTTTTTTCCTCATCAGTGTATTTAGTAGTACTTTATTCTGCTTTTATTCGCAAAATTTCCTCGCCCACTCCCAAACTCTTCGCATTCATGTGGCCACCCTACATTTTGGCAGGCGGTATTATTTTTACAAGTTGTGTGTCTGTGTGCGTAATGTGGCATGAGCTGCAATGTCGCAGAACTGCTTCATGCTTTTTAAGAACCCCTAAAATGTAACTACTCACCACTTACCAACATACAACAACTGTACAAACCAGCTGAAAAACCGAATGATTACTTTTTTATAGTTAACCTGGCGCTAATGGTACCTTTGACTTCATGAAACACAAGTTTCCTTTGTCTGGACGCAGCTTTTCTGTCTCAGGTCGTGATAATGCTGCGATCGAAATACGCGTCGAATGTTCCTATCTTCATGATGTGGAAGACTTCAACAGGGTTATTACTGCTACACGAGCTTCTGTGTTTGAGGTTTCAGATATGACAGGACAGCGCTTCTACATTTTCCACGCTGCTTCAAGCCTCATGTGGAGGCTTGCTATTAACCTAACTTCATAAACGAATTTCACAAACGAAGTTCAAAAAGCCCCTTATTACAAGGAAAACTACTATAATGACCCACTCGTGTGAGAGCAGTTTATCCTGAAACGCCGAATCACCGTTTATCAACTCTGATGAGCACTATTTTGTGCTTACCTTTGCACTACCCTAAACTGAAATAGAGAAAAAATGGCGTACGTGCTACACTTGAAACGTTTAGTAAAGAAAACAGTGAATTTTATAGCAGCGCTATAACTGCTTAACAACTTATTTAAATTGTCCTTAGGTCACACTACATAACTTAATACAGACATAAATATTTCCTGACAGAAAAATTGTAAAAAATTCTGATTTATCCGGTTGTTACTCTGCCTTAACATGTTCATCACTGTCAAAAGATAAATAAACATAAATAAAGAATCTGTTTACATTATTACCGTCACCCTATTTTTTCGCTCTCCTGAAAAAATATTTTTGTCTCTTACCTCAATTAGATTTGCCACTCTAAAATGATTTTAATTAGTATTATTGCCATTAATGTAACAATGTAAATAATACATAGATTCAAAACTATGTCTAAATTTCTTTGGAGAAGTTGTGGTGCACATGAAATATAAGAACATGATTAATAATGTTCATATATTTGACGTACTCCGCAGCTACTCAGAAAATACACTGATAAGCCAAAACATGACGACCACTGTCCGCCGGCTGCTGTGACCGAGCGGTTCAAGGTGCTTTAGCCCGGAACCGCGCTGCTGCTACAGTCGCAGGTTCGAATCCTGCCTCGGGCATGGACTTGTGTGATGTCCTTAGATTAGTTAGGTTTAAGTACGTCTAAGTCTAGGGCCTGATGACGTCATATGTTATGTCCCATAGTGCTTGGAGCCATTTGGAGCCATTTTGGACCACTGTCCACCGCGATGTTGGATGCGGCCTGGTGTCCTTTGGGGGCACGTGGTGCGGCAACAAGTGTATAAGGGGAGCAGATAGGGAAGGGGAATCGCCCTAACGAAGACATGGGATGCAAATGGGGAAATCCATTGAGATAAGCTACTTTGAGAAAGGGCAGATCATTATTACACAGAGTCCGTGAACGAATATCTCGAAAACGGCGAAGCTGGTCGGATATGCACGTGCTACTGTCGTGCGCGTCTACGGAAGGAGGCAGTAAGGAGGACTGAGAAACTACAACGAAGCGCTAAATGATTGGACGTCCACGACCCTTCACAGAACGTGTGTTTCGAAGCACACCATTCATCGTACATCGTTGAACACAGAGCTCCGTGGCAGACCATCCCTACGTCTTCACTTACTGACCCAACGCATTGTCAATTACAATTACGCAGAGCTCCGTAGCAGACCATCCTCATGTCTTCACTTGTTGACCCAAGGCCATTGTCAATTACGATTGCAGTGGGATTGGACCGACGATCAATGGAAACGTGTCGGCTCTTCGGGTGAATAACATTTTTGCTACACCAGGTCGACGGCCGTCTCGACAAACGCCGTCATCAAGATGAACTGCGGCTCGAAACGTGCAGTGCGCCACAGACGCACAGTGGTGGGAGCAATATTAAGCTGCGGGAGACATTCTCCTGCGCTTGCATGGGACCTGTGGTAGTGATCGGAGCCACGCTGACAGTACAGCTGTGAACCACCTGCATCCCTTCGTGCTTGATGTCTACCCCGACGACAACGTCATCTTTCAGCAGTGTAATTGTACGTGGCTCGGAGCCAGAACCGTGCTACAGTTATCTGAGAAGCATTTTAGTGAACACACTTTTAATTTCTCTGAGACCAAATTCTCCTGATAGAAATCCTATGGAACCCTTCTGAGTCGTTATCTGGAGCTATCATCGCGTAGTCAATTAGCGGCTCATTATTTACGTGAATTATATGACCTTTGCGTAGATATGCGTAGACGTGGAATGCCACATACCCCCACGAACTTATCAACAAACTGTCGGATCCCTGATACGCAGACTCAGTGATGTATTTCATATATTTCTTTCCGAAGACAGACAAACAACCTATTATGCAGGTGGCAATTGAAACCTGGTTGGTTGGTACTCAGAGACCGCACAGGATAGGGTTATGATTGTGGATGGGACCGTAAACAGTTACTCTGAGTTACACAATCAAACACACAACTTTTTTTTAAAAGTAAAATCAGTCTTCATAATTTTAGTTTAATACGGCTGAAGGCCTTTTTATGTAAAATCTAAAAGAAGTGAATTAATACAAAGTCAAAGTCATCGCACAATACTTCAAACTAAAATGGAAATCACAATCTAAAACAAACAGAACAAATGGTGATCAGAAGTATTCCAAGGGTCGGCCTGAGAAGGTAGCTCAAAGGTAAGGTGGGGTGAGATACGCAGCCAAGAGTTGAAGTTAAATAATTGGGTGGCAACCCAAAGCAGGAACTGAGCAGCAATTTAACCAATTCCATTCCGTCCGACCAACGGCACAACAATGGAAAATATCGGCCGAGGACGAGGATATGAACAGCACTATGTCTTCAGAAATTGGCGTCTCAAAAACAGCCCAGGGAACAATAACCACTCTAAGCAAAATATGAACCAAACAAGTTAAAAAACTGTCGACCTACACGCCATGCCAGACAGGATCAACAGCACGAGGAAACGCACACTGCCAGAAAAGTCACAAACGACCAGGGCAGGTAACTGGGGTGTTAATGGCCACAGGGCAGAAAATAACGGTGGTGCACTTCACTGGTAAGTAACAGTCAATTTGATAATTAATCACAATATAGGAAGACGGTTGCAAGATTTCGCTGCCCCCAACAAATCATACGTTGCTGCTAGCCCAAACAGTCGAGGGAGCAACAACCCACAAATGAACGAAGAGACATCACAATAGTTGAGGTTTCATATCAGGCTAACTGATCACTCAGCTTCAGCGTCCAGGATCTGTGGGCAACGAACTTCGTCGCTCTCGCGGCTCACGATCCGACAGCGCGTGCACACCGCCATCCGTCCTGGCCTGGTCTTGCGCCACGGAGACTTACTCACTGCTCCATCCCAACCGACTGACTAACACACACACCACCACCACCCGGAAAGACTAGCGGTCACACCAAAGATAGTACGACGGTACTAGTATCGATAAGCGGTGCTGCTGCCACTCAAGGAGGCAAGCCAGCAACTTCGTTACGCAAGTAAGGAAGAAACAAGACTCCACTCCATATGACAAAATGCCAAAGAACAAACGGCATGAACGCGAGCCACACACGACTCAGTAATAATGTTTTGGCTAATCAGTGTAATTGGTTCCGTTTTTTGTTTCCAATATGTCAATCGGTAAAAATGGAACCCTTATTCAAACACTGTTTAGTTCGTCCCTGTCCGTCTGTCTGTCCGACTATTGAGACGCTTTTTTTCTCAGGAATCAAGTTGAAATGTATGTTACATAGTCAATGCAATTAAAATATATGGCCATGTATGTTACATATTTTGATACTCGAAAACTCACTCATCAAAACGAATAGATGAACCATGTATACGAATACAAAAGTCGGGCGTGGTCTATTAATAAGGTACATGCTTGGACTTCGGAGGTCGCGGTATCGAAAAAATGTCTCAATCTGACTTGGGAATTTTCAGCCTTCCTTTTAACCTAGCCTTCACCTCTCAATGTAGAGGAGTCGCTGAAACAACACGTGGTACGGATTCAACGTCGAACCACAGGTCCCCATTCTCCGTTTGGATAACTGGATTAGATTAAGGTCACGGAAGTGGCGTCCAAAAGACAGACTTGTTTGAATCAGGACACTGATTCACGGAAAATTATTATTATCTATATACAACTAATTAAGTTTCTGCGGAACCCATTGAGCGCTAGTCCTATCAGCATTTTTCTGTTTCTTTTTTAATCGCTTTATACTGATGTCGAACTTTCGCTTGATGTGCCACATCCAAGTAACATAGTTCGATGAAACTTGTACCATGCATAGAAAGAACTGATACAGAATAGTACAGAAGGTAACTGAAAGAAATACGCAGCGAGAGAAACAGAACTGAGACATCTGTTCAAAGGCAATAATTACGCTAAAGCCACCGCGACCAGTGATGGTTCCCTGGACATTACTAAAAGTAGGACATGCTTATTAATAAGGGGTGTGATAACAACAGACAGCAGCAAATGCCCTGCAACGTGCTCCTATGCTGGTCAAATGGTTGGTAAGAAGTTCTTGTGATAAGGCGTTCCATCCCTTCACCAGCGCGGTTGAGAACTGTTGGATGGTCATTGATGCATGTGGACGTGCTGTAACATCTCTCTTCAACGTATGAAGCTGATGCTCCATGTTATTTAAGCCGGAGGAACGGCAGGACAGTCCATTCGCTGAATTTAATCACATTCCGAGGGCTCCTCTACCTGCGCTGTTCAAAGCGGTCTCTCATTATCAACCATAAAAATGAATATCGGAAATGGCTACAGTCTCACATCAACGTTGACCAGTGAATGCAAAGTGCTCAAAAATTTGGAAATTGGTGCATCCATGCAACATTATGCCTCTCAATACCGTAATACCTGGACCACCAAAAGGATCACGTTCGAGAATGTTCCTGGACGCATTGCATGTTCATACCTCTCTCTATGTGATGGAACACCCAGCGCTGTCAAACATGATAGTGCCGATGTTCGATGTGTTACACTGTGGGGAAGCATAATTTTGCATGGGTGCACTAGCCTATGAATCTTTGAATACACTACACTCACTGGTCAACAATGATGTAACGATATACAGCTTTCTCATGCGCGCTTTTTCAGCGGTGCATCCTGCCCTGGGTGACAATAAGCGACCGCATCGAATGGCGCAGGTGGAGAAGCCCTTGGAACGAGTCCGGTCCCCCGACTTACATCCCATGCAGCATCTGTGAGATGCGTTGTGAAGCGCTACTGTAGTAGCTCCACGTCCACTAACAACTGTGCAGCAATTGTCAACTACACTAGTGGGGGAATGGAACGCCCAAAGTTACCAACCTTGTGGCCAGCATGGGAGCACTTTGCAGATCATGCATTTCTGCCCGCGGTGATCAGACCCCCCCCCCCCCAACTAAGAACCATAGAACCATGCCCTGGCTTTTATTATGCCCATGGAACCATAATTTGCCGTAGTGATTTCAGTGTACTTATTGTCCTTTAATAAATGTCATTTCAGTCGTCCTATTACATATTTCTTTCAGTTACCTTCTGTACTAGGTTGTAGCAGGTCTTTCTACGTGTACTCCAATTTCATCGAGCTATGTTACTTGGTAATGAAACGTCATTCGAAATTTACATTCGTCCGTACCTTTTACCCACCGGGAAATATTTTAGTTACAACGTTAACATTTTTGTTGTAGTACGAGTGAAGAAAGTAGTTTCTCTATGCCTGCATGCATCACTGGGCCTCATCCTTCGTGATTCTTATCTACGAGGTTATAAGTGTTGCTTCCGCCAGTGACTAAATTCGTCAGTGCCGGCCCGTCAGTAATCACACGGGTATCGCATATAACGAAGTATCAATTTAATCCTGTCGTATTAGCGAAAACCCAAACACAGCCTAAGAACACAGCATGTAAATACACTACTGGCCATTAAAATTGCTACACCGCGAAGAGGACGTACTACAGACGAGAAATTTAACCGACGGGAAGAAGATGCTCTGATATGCAAATGATTAGATTTTCAGAGCATTCGAACAAGGTTGGCGCCGGTGGCGCCACCTACAACGTGCTGACATGAGGATAGTTTCCAACCGATTTCTCATACACAAAGAGCAGTTGACCGGCGTTGCCTGGTAAAACGTTGTTGTGAAGCCTAGTGTAAGGAGGATAAATGCGTACCATCACTTTTCCGACTTTGATAAAGGTCGGATTGTAGCCTATCGCGATTGCGGTTTACCATATCGCGGTATTGCTGTTCGCGTTGGTCGAGATCCAACGAATGTTAGCAGAATATGGAATCGTTGGGTTCAGGAGGGTAATACGGAATGCCGTGCAGGATCCCAACGGCTTCGTATCTCTACCAGTCGAGATGACAGCCATCTTATCCGCATGGCTATAACGGATCGTGCACCCACGTCTCGATCCCTGAGTCAACAGATGGGGACTTTTGCAAGACCACAACCATCTGCAAGAACAGTTCGACGAAGTTTGCAGCAGCATGGACTATCAGCTCGGAGACCATGGCTGCGGCTACCCTTGAATCTGCATTACAGACAGGATCGCCTGCAATGGTGTACTCAACGACGAACCTGGGTGGACGAATGGCAAAACGTCATTTTTTCGGATGAATCCACGTTCTGTTTACAGCATCATGATGGTCGCATCCGTGTTTGGCGACATCGCGGTGAACGCACATTGGACGCGTGTATTCGTCATCGCCATACTGGCGTATCACCCGGCGCCATTGGTTACACGTCTCGGTCACCTTTTGTTCGCATTGAGGGCACTTTGAACAGTGGACGTTACATTTCAGATGTGTAACGATCCGTGGCTTTACCCTGTATTCTACTCTGCGTTACATTTCAGATGTGTAACGATCCGTGGCTCTACCCTGCATTCTACTTTGCGAAACCCTACATTTCAGAAGGATAATGCACGACCGCATGTTGGAGGTCCCGTACGGGCCTTTCTGGATACAGAAAATGTTCGACTGCTGCCCTGGCCAGCATATTCTCCATATCTCTCACCAATTGAAAACGTCTTGTCAATGGTGGCAGAGCAACTGGCTCGTCACAATACGCCAGTCACTACTATTGATGAACTGTGGTATCGTGTTGAAGCTGCATGGGCAGCTGTACCTGTGCACGCCATCGAAGCTCTGTTTGACTCAATGCGCAGGCGTATCAAGGCCGTTATTAAGGCCAGAAGTGGGTGTTCTGGGTACTGATTTCTCATGATCTATGCACCCAAATTGCGTGAAAATGTAATCACATGTCAGTTCTAGTATAATATATTTGTCCAATGAATACCCGTTTATCATCTGCATTTCTTCTTGGTGTAGCAATTTTAATTGCCAATAGTGTACTTCCTGATTCCTCATTTTCATTTCGATCACAATAAGAAATCAAAATTACTTTTCTAAAACTCTTGAATCGTTTGAAATAGTAAATATAAACACATTAAAAGTGTCGCTGATAACATCAGTACAGATTTGTTTGGGAACAAACGCTGATCGTGGTTCGCTGGTGAGACCACAGCAGGTCGCTGCGCTTGCCTCTGGAGAGAGAGAGCCTAGGTCGAGAGCAAACGGAAGGTGGCCAGCAGGGTTAGGCATTCCACACGAGCTGCTCCGCCCCTGCTGCTGCCACCAGGGGAGTAGGCGGGTATCGGCGCTCCCGATCAGCGCGGAATTAGCATCCTGGGCGGAGAGCGAGGGCACAAAACCGCCCGGGGGCCGTCCATCGCGCAGCTGCCGTCAAATTAAATCCAGATAGCGGCGCCGCGCCGGCCGAGGGCGCCGGCCCGACAGATAACTGGCCCAGTGGCCGCTCCACAGTCACCGCTGACAATGCTCCTGCATCTCTACGTCTCATTAAATACCACCATCTACATATGATATCCTGCCAACTTTCTTCAGACACTGAGGTAACACAGAAACAGGAAAAGAAGTAAATAACTCTATATGGATATTACGCTAATCGACAAATTACGTAAATGCTTATAAGAATTGCAACATTCGAAAATAATGACCAAATTTGTAATTTTTGAGAAAATTCCTCATGGGGAATATCGATCTGGCGAAAAGTAAAAGAAACGACCCGTAGTCTGGAATGCGCAAACCGGTGACAGGAGGGTAATATCGTGGCGTGTGTAACGACGTATGGTTCTGACCTTCACAGCTCGTCTCTAGAGGGCAAGCGTATATGTCACGTGACTATACAGAGCATGCCGGAGTGGCCGTCCGGTTCTAGGCGCTTCAGTCTGGAACCAAGCGACCGCTACGGTCACAGGTTCGAATCCTGCCTCGGGCATGGATGTGTGTGATGTCCTTAGGTTAGTTAGGTTTAGTTAGTTCTACGTTCTAGGTGACTGATGACCTCAGAAGTTAAGTAGCATAGTGCTCAGAGCCAATTGACTATACAGAGCTAGCAGCAGCATGTATCAATCCTCCAAACGAGTGCAGGAAAGGTTATTCTGACGTTCTTATTTGACCAAGATGGCCTCCTTAGAATTCAATAAAACCAATAAGCCATATCGCAGACATTGACCATCCTTCGCCAAGCAATCAAATCAAAACGACCAGGCAATCTCACCCGTAGGGTCATTCTGCTCCACTACAATTCAGAGCCTCATATGGCCAACATAAACGCGGCACTCCTGCAGAAATGTAAGGTTTTCGGCCACCCTCCATACAGTCCGGACCTCTGTCCCTGTGATTACGCCAGTTTTGGTCCCCTTAAAAGGCCCTGAGGGGCAAACGATTCACCTCGGACGAGGTCCAGCTGTACGTGCGGAACATCTTAGCTCCAGGAATTTTATGATATAATCATTCACTGTCTTGTATCACAATGCGACAAGTGTCTCAACAGCCACTATGAATACTTCTAACATACAGGTACTGGTTTCTATAATTATGCCTCCGGCTTGTTATTTTGAACACCACTTATACTTTAAATATCAGTATAAAGAGTCTCGAATGCATAAAACATTTATTTTGTAGTAACTCCAGATGTCGTTCGTGGAGCCATAACACACTCTCCATTCACTGCCACATCCTGCCATTATGGTATGAGGTATGAGAATGGTCAAAAACTGACCACAACTAATTAACACAAAACGCTTTTTTTTTAGCCGAGACTGTTTGTGATCATTTTAAAAATGACCCAGCGTTGAAGAGATGCAGAAGCGTTACCAGAGATTAGGAATGCAACGTTTATCGTGGTAACGTTCTTCAACACAACATTCTCGGTTTTCAGGTCAAGCCTACGCTGACTAAATCCCCAAGCTTTCGATAATCACTTACATCGTCTTCGTGAGGCGCAACTGATTCCCGTGACTGCTTTTTTATTGTTATTTCAGTTTTTATGAAGTGCGGATGGGCAGTCGCTTTTCAGCCAGAGGATTTGTATATTAATATATCTTTTTTTTAAATGCGTGTTAGTTTTTTTATTTACAAAGCTTTTTACAGGATACTATGTTACCATTGAAATTCAATGAATGATGATAGTAATGCTACTATCGTTTCTTGAATCACAATCTCGCAAAGTGCAACAATATCCGCGGGACGATAAATTAATGGAAAACTTCATTGTCCCTTTACCACCGAGTGTTATGGAATAGAGGACCTATGTCAACTGCTAACTTCTGACCACATGATTCTTTATCTCTTCTACTTGTTTTTAGGGATTTGGATATCAGGGAGTGTCTTATTGTTCTGTAATTTCCTGAAAACCCAAAGTTACTCTCAATTCAGTTTATTATTTTCAATTAATGTTATAACATGTTAAAGAGAAAACATTTAGAGGCAGATAATGTGTAGTATATTAACAAATATGTACGATTCAAAATAGAAGACAAGCATTTGATAAGAGCTTAACAGCTGCACTAAACAAATTCGTGTAATCGTGGTTTAGTCACACTGGGGAGCAATCACCTCTAAATATTTTTAACGACGTGTGTAATGTGTGAAACGTGTGGGGTGTCTGAATTAAAATAACACTCATGAGCAGCTAATTAATTTGGCATTTTCAGTTTTAGACGAATGTGATAGCAAAGCGATGCAGCAGATACTTCTTTCTCCCAATAAGCATCAAGGAGAACAACCAAATTCGTAGCCACAGCCACTATCCGGGTCTCCAAGAGTGTCTATCACTTTCACACAGCAGATCAAGGGGAGGAGCGCCTTCTACCCCTTCTCTCTAGCTCTCAGGGAAAGGAAAAACTGTAGTGTAGTCAAGCGTTTCTCCTTCTAGAAACCGATTTAAAAGTCGGTAGTACGGAGGTTCCTATCAGGGTCGGAACTGTAAATATTTATGGCTACTTATAAGTCCCAGTTCGGCTTCCAAAATGTTAAAAGTACTCCATACCCTTGGTATAGGCCCTCCCTACAAACTTTCGTATGGGAGCCCTTGCAGCATCTCCTAAAAGGGTAGCATTTACTGACCTAAAACATTTGAATACTCAAGTACATAAGCTCGCAGGTACAGCAGTGAGGATCGAACACGAAAATTATGAAAGAAGTCATTAACTAATGAATTCTCTATTAGCGAATTGGAGGGCTATGACAAAATATAAGAATTTCGTGTAGTAATTTATTTTTAATCAGAAAGCGTTCTTCACTGTATCAAGTATATAATAATGCAACTTACGTGCATTATAGATTACGGAGCACCACTGTACTAAAATGGTTCAAATGGCTCTGAGCACTATGGGACTTAACATCTATGGTCATCAGTCCCCTAGAACTTAGAGCTACTTAAACCTAACTAACCTAAGGACATCACACAACACCCAGCCATCACGAGGCAGAGAAAATCCCTGACCCCGCCGTGAATCGAACCCGGGAACCCGAGCGTACCACTGTAATAGCTACTCAATAGTATTACATGTGACGTAATATGAATGATAATATAGATGAATATAAATAAAATAAATCGACATCCTATGATGCTTTCCAGTCAATACGATTGAGAATTTTCCTGGAAATATAAATTTACGAGCTCATCCACCTACTCATAAAATTGGCTCCGCTAAAATCCATAATTAAATTATTAGCTGTGAAAACAATAACTGAGCACTTAACGACCGTAAAGCTTTAATGAACAGTTTTATCATCCCCATAAACCTAGTAATTACGTTATATCAAACAAACAGAATTATGACCCATTTGTGACTTGGGAAAACGTACGCAATGTGGCATTTTAATTTTTCTTTCACATCACCTGCTGCAAAGTTAATTCTTCGTGATATGATAATCTGGATGATTTCGCTTCCTCGATTCGTAACACTAATAAACTATATTGTAGCAATAGAGTTCAAATTAAGTTAAATGGTCCAGCATTGAACTCCATGATGAAGCCAGGTAGTTTGGCACCCACTGCGGAGTTTTAACTTGTCACATTCAGTCAACGCAACCCATTAAAAAAAATTAAAAAATCTTGTATAAGCTATGTTTTGATTCATCTGTTTAAGTAAGTAAAGTAGAAGGTTAACTATTTTTAAGCATTTCTTGTGAATGAGAATTAATAAGTAAAACGCACTTTTATAAATACCGCTGTTTGATTGCTTATTAATGAAGCAGTACAAATATCCAAACATCTTTACAGTGAAGTGTGACTTCCGCATGTACCTTAGTCTCGTCCTTCTAACTTATACTGCTGCAAATTTTGGAATTGTCATCAAAATCAATACCTTTATCAAACAAATATCAGTTGGCGAAATTGCAACACTAGAGACTCGTGCTTGACTCATAAAGGACCTGAGATGATTCTTAGAGTTTTTAGTAACTCCTCTCACATAACGCTACCGAAACTCACAAAGTTAAGAAAAAACGCCAAGATGAGGCTCCAAACACATTCGGAAAATTCATTTTCAACAACAAACTGTAAGGATCTTAAAGAAGTTCAACGAACAGACTCTTCTTTCGGAACTTCGGCGGCTTGCAGAAATCTTTGTAGGTGTGCTATTTCTGCGAAAATACCATCTTCAAAAATCCCATCATAACTGTCAACTATATTTTTACAATTGTAGGAAGTTCCCTTACTGAGATTTTAATCATATTACTGGGTTCTAAAACTGCTAAACGATCTGTTATACTTTCCACGGTTATGCAACGTGTATAGATTTCAAGTAGAAAACTTGATGTTTCTGACATTGACTTTCTCAGTTCCTGGTTCAAAGTTAGTGTTTAGTCTGCAGTCTTCTCTTCAGGCACTATTTTGTTCCTCCTGACAGTTATACTTTTTCCACAGGGATGTCCATTTAGCGACGTGCCTCCATCGCAAATCTAAGTGCTTCGCTAATAACATAATTTTTTTAACCTGTTCAGTTTCTTTGTGAATGTCCTCTGTGACTGTTTCTCCTAATTCGTTACTTATCATAAGTTAATGACACTGAAATTTTTACGTGCCAAATCAAGGGACTCGGACTGGCGATGTTTAAGAATTGTAACACAAAATTTTTCGTAGCATTAAAATACTTCAGCTCGCTTAACATTTTGTCCATACAACGTGGGAAAGCGTATTGCACATACTTTCCTTGCAAGTAGCAAACTATGTTAAATACTAGTTGACGTTGGTGATACGGGAGGCGTGACAAGTCATTATTTTCTGTAATGTTGGGCCATTTGTTACCTCTCTGCGCTTTTCTTGCTCCTCATACTGGTGCTGAGTTACTACTTGTACTCCTCTACCCACCAGAAACAATTTCGTCCTCTCTAATAACGTTCGATACATGGCTGTTACCATTTTTCCGACAACGTTTTCCTTGATATGCAAATTTTTTTTAGAAGTACTGTGCCTTGTGATACTGATTTTCATTTTGTAAATTACAGGAGTTTCGTGAGCAAACGTTTAAAAAATAGAACTCAGCTAGGGGTCCCCTGCTCTTTTGAACGAACATTACACTTGTTGCATAGATGTTCGTACGTGTCAAGTCCACCCTTCGTGCAATTGTAGAGCGCTATTTATTTTTATTTTTATAGGCACTTGTAACTTGATGTTTACTGGCATCACCTTACATTGTTTGCGTAGGAACTAAACAGTGAGACTTCCTACGAACATAAAACACTATACACATTTGTTTCGTAAAACCTAGCAAATTTAAACTTAACGTCCTTGTGTTTGTTAGGCAAGAGCTCAGCAGGAACTCCACGTTTATTTCTGCGTAATATTTCCACTTAAGCTGGCTTCAAAACGACCAAGGCCCTGCCAAGTGGGTTTGCCAGTCATCAATGGTTACGTCTCTCCCCTACATCTGAAAAATGATTAGACTGCCTTACGGAACCATCAGACAGCTTTCCTGCATACGCATCAAATGTGGGCAAATATATCAATATTGTATTTTAGCAGCCAGCTTTTATTCCTAATTTCTTTGGGTATTTTAGGTAAATACTGCTTAAATGAGCAACACCCTCGACATGGAATGAGTTATTCATCAGTTGTCAAATATTCTGTATGGGTATACGCTTTCACACATTCACATATATGTTAATAAATTTTTAGTTTTTAGTCATTTGTTTTGTGACTGGTTTGATGTGGCCGTCCACATATTCCTCTCGTGTGCCAACCTATCCGTCTCAGCGTAGCTCTTCTCCCTACAGTTTCTGCTCTGCAGTTCCCTCTAGTACTATAAAGATTACTCCCTGATTCCTTAGCATGTGTCCTATCATCCTGTCTCACCTTACTGTTAGTTTTTCCCATGTGTTCCTTTCTTCTCCGATTCTGTGGAGAACCTGCTCATTCCTAGTAAGTTCACCACATTTTCATCTCTCGTCTGCGGTACCACATCTCAAACTCTGCGATCCTCTTCTGTTCCAGTTTCCCCACTGTCTTCGATTCACTATCATACAATTATGTGTTCCAAACTTAACATTCTCAAAATTTCCTTTCTCCAATTAAGGACTATGTTTGACCCTAGTACGCCTCATTGCCAGGAATGCCCTCTTGCCTGTCAGTCTACTTTTTACTTCTTCCTTGCTTCGTCTGTCAAATGTAATTTGGTTCCAAGGCAACAGAATCCCCAATTTTGATGTAAAGTTTATCGGTATTCTGATTTCTGTTATGTCTTATTACGTTTGTATTTGTCCGGTTTACTCTCAATCCATATTGTGTGCTCGTTAGACTGTTCATCCCATCCAACAGATCATGTAATAATTCTTATTCACATTCACTGAGGATAGCTATGTTATAAGCGGATTTATTATTCATATCCTTTTCCCATAAAGGTCTGAAATACTAGAATAAGCAGACCTCTCCATGCCATAATCACGTATTACCTGTTCATTTTACAACTGCCGACAGCATAACACCAAACTAAGCTTTTTTTTACGTAGTGACGGGGCTGAAGGCGTCCGACAATGCTTGACAGTACACGAATTAAGCACGTGGCTCGTTATTGTACAGTCACGTTATTGCCACAGAGCGTTGCTACTACTGTGTACTCTGAGCGTCTGCTGAAATGGACAGTGAGCGCGCAAAGATACGTTACCGAAGAGTACGCTAGGACGGAAAGTTTTAATTAATAACGTAGTTCAGTTCTGTCGAGAAGAAAAACGGAAAGATTTGCTGATACCGGTAAAAAGAGGTCTGCAAGAGCAGTACCCATAATGTTACGTCTTCCACCCTACAACTGTCATCTGAACCCCATCGAAGTTATTTGGAGTTAAGTGAAACCGAAAGTTTCGTCGAACAACGTCTGCACCGTTACCCTTTCCCAACTTAAAACAGATTAGGCAGAACTGTGTGCAGGAAAGATATATGTTCAGCACTTACACATGAATTTTAGGCTATTCGAAAAATTGAATTAACTTTCTGCATTAGGTCACAATTTTCGTTCCTCTTTTTTCATTTGTAATCCTGGTGTACGTGATTTTAATTATTTTGATCTACCAATCATAGTAGTTAAAAGTTTGAAAATACTGGTGTATTAATTAAAAAGAAAAGTAGAATAATCTGTTTCTATTGGTTGTGTACTGCGGTCAAAAACGTATTTTTCGCTACAATATTTAGTAATATAGTATTCAGTCATTTCGATACAGATTTGAAAGGGAAAGAAATGTTACAGCACCTGACAACATACGAACCTACAACGTGTCGCATAGTAAGCAGGACATGTTGCCTACTGCACTGCTTCAGCTGACAATGTGTGCTACCTATTTTAATGCCGCTACGGTCGCAGGTTCAAATCCTGGTCGCAGGTTCAAATCCTGCCTCGGGCATGGGTGTGTATGATGTCCTTAGGTTAGTTAGGTTTAAGTAGCTCTAGGTTCTAGGGGGCTGATGACCTCAGATGTTAAGTCCCATAGTCCTCAGAGCCATTTGAACCATTTGTTAGATAGTAAACCAAAATTTCTACTTCATTTTCATTTCTGATCCTTTCCTACAAAATGATGTTGTAACAGCGAATGTATTTTTATATGCTGCACACCCAAGTCACGTTATTAGATCCAAAAAACAAAAGTTTTATTTTAATTTCGCACAATTCTCTGTAGAATAATGTGTTAATAGCAAATGTATTACCCGTTCGCTTCAGTTATTAGTTCGTAACACGACAGAATTCTTTTTTTTTCATTTTCTATGTTTTCCTGTAGAAGAATAAATTAAAAACGAATGTACCGTTGTCTCCTAAACGCACGCGCAGCTGGATTGCTCGACCGTAAAACAACAGTTTTATATGGTTATGTTCCCTTTCGATTGTTTTTCTGTGTATATTTGTTTTATTTGCTGTACGTACACCAAGTACAATTCACGAACTGTGTTACATTTTCATTGAGCGCAGTTATACCGTTCGTGCGTCATCCAAAACAACCAATAGCAGCACACATCAACAGTTCGCAGCGCGCCCAGTTAAAACGGCAATTGTAAACTGAACGGGTAATACTTAATATGTAAATACCGAGTGACCCCAGTATTTGATGTCACAGTTGGAATAAATAATCAACGCATATTGTATTTTCTTGTAATTTTCAGTGTCTTTGGTTATGCTACAGCAGTGTTCCTCACCCTGAGTACCACTGCACACTGTTGTACCGCCACAAGGTGAAGGGTCTCACACAAACATTTGCATATTATTGAAAGGAATTAAGGGATTTCGATTTTAGACATACCGCGAATTTTTATGTTTTTAAAAACATTGAATGTTTATTTATTTTCTTCGGCTTTATTGCTTATTCTTTATTTATTTAACACATGCTGATTACTGTTACAGTTTCATAGAAATAAAATGCAATTTATTTACTCAATATAGTCGTTACACTTTTCTCATCTTAAATTAACTGTGTTCTCGCTCTTTACCACTGCATCGGCTATGCTGCTAGGGTGAGAGTCCTTTGTAATATCGTATCTTTTTTTTACGGCTGGCTGTATATGCTTTTCATTATATTCTGAGGATTAGCAACAATGTCCATCTCTTAATATTTTTATTGCCTTGTTCTGATATTTGTTCCAGTTTTTAGAAGCTTCTTAAACTTTATTGCTCCTTTCGTTCGCCTCTCAATACACGCACACGTTATCAGACAATAATATCGCATTTGAGTTCAACAATATTGTTGTTATCCATCCTGGACTTCCCGTTGTTTTCAGTTCAGTTTCATCACAGCTATGGTCCGCAGTAGTGCGAATATTGTGCCCGCTATGCAAGTATTTTCTGTTACACTGTTATTAAACTGCTTATTTTCGATATGGATAAATTCATTGAACGAAGTGGTCCGTCCGCGATTACCCCAAGTAGTGAAACTACCGAGCCAGAAAAAATAGACAGAAAATACTTCAAAGGCAATATAGTGACAATTATTTATCTTACCCGTTTCTTGGTGTGGTGACAAAACATACCCAACTGCTCCCAGTGTTCCGTGTGCGTGGAATACTCACATCAGCAATGCTGCTACGGTTCCCAGCAAACTGAAACCACATTTGGCAACAAAACATTCCTCTTTGTTAAGTGAAGATAGGAATTCTTTCCGTCAATTGTTGACACAAAATAAAAAAAAAAAAACAAATGAAGCTCATGATTGCTTCGGTACGAGTTTCGCAAACAGTACGGAAGACTAGCTGTAAGGTAGCTGAAATTATTGTAAAGCCCAAAAACCCACAACAATAGCAGAAACGTTGTTAATTCCAAAAGCATAAAGAAAGAAATGGCTCTTGGATCAGAAACTGCTACTAAAATTGCAAAAATTTTCCTCTCAGCTGATGCAATCAACCGCCGAGTCGGTGACGTGTCCAGTGACTTCGAAGAAATTTTTAAGGGGAAAATAAAGAGCAGTCATACGTTCTTACTTCAGATCGACGAGTCCACCGATTGGCGGTCACACGCTACTCCTTTCCCCACGTAATATATGTTGATGGGAATGTAACTGCAAGTAAGGTATTTTTTGCAAAGAGCTGCACGAACGGATAAACGGCGAACAAATATTTCGTGCGACTAACGAATATTTGGTCCCAACGAATCACTTCGGAGGACCAGTGTTTGTACAGATGGAACCGCAACCATTAAACGCCGACTGAAAGAATTCGTGGGTAGAGTACGTGAAGTACTGTAAATCATAACTTACGAAGCCACCATTGCCTCATTCCGTGCGAAGCCATTTCTGCTAAGTCAATCATGTCCCCCAAAAATGTGTCTTTTTAATGTTTTGTGTCAGGAAGTGGGATTATGGCAGACTACATTCCTGTTACATACAGAAGTGCTATGTTTATCCGGAGGTAAAGTGTTTATTGGAATGTTTGAACTTAGACGAGGGGCATGAGCACGCAGGTTCACTTTCAGATGATCAATGAGTACTTAAGTTGATATACCTTTCCGATAATTTGGCATGCTTGAATGAACTAAACAAAAAATGCAAGATAAGAACGAAAATATTCTGGTTAGTATGGATAATATTCAAGAATTTATTGATAAATTAAATGTATTGATTCCTACAACTGAAAATGAATCGTGTGAGATGTTCCCACTGCAAGGCTTCTTCTGACGATAGTAAGACGTTCAAGTACTTAATAAAAGAACATTCAGTACTCCTGTATCAGAATTTCAAAAAAAAATATTTTGGAGGGAATGCTGATGATTTTGACAGGGTTCATGATCCTGTTGTGGAACTGAAACATCTTCCGATTAATTTAGGTTTGCAAGAGGAATTTACAGATTTGAAAGCAAACAGCAGAACGAAATCAAAATTTTTCAAAGTCCCTTTTGGATAGATTATGGTTGTCAATAAGCAGTAAATACCAGTTTATCTCCGAGAGGGCAGTTAATGTGTTATTACCACTTTCTACAACTTTTATGCTCGAACATTGCTTCTCGATGTTGACGAAAAGTGAAACACGAAAGAGAGAGAGTCTCAAATCTATCGATAAAGAAACGAGGCTCTCCTTGTCAACGGTTCCACCATGGGGCACATGTGGGCAGCTAAGCAGGCCCAAATATCGCATGAAGGTATTTGCTTTAAAATTTGTGTTACGTCTTCCACAGTGAAGTATTTCTACTGTTAACCATGTGTTCTACACAGTTACCTTCCTTGTACCTACGTTTTTCTCTCCAACTTCTGTGATTGACCTTTTTAGAGATGTCTATTCCTCTTCGTCCGCAGTGCCTACTCAGCTAGTAATTATCGCAACATCTATAGCCTCAGAGAACTTCAAGGTTATCGATTCAGTCCTTAGTACCTCCATATTCTACTTCTTTACACTCTGGTCCTTTCTGACTGATTTCTTAAAGTTCAGCCTACTCCTCATCATAACGAAATTGTGATCTGAATCCGCATCTGTCCTTAGGTTCGTCTTACAATCAAATATCTAATTTCGGAATCTTTGGACAACCATGATCTAATCTAACTGAAGTCTTTCTATATCTCCTTTCCTTTGCCAAGTACACCTTATCCTCTGCTGATTCTTGAACTGAATATTCACTGTTACCATTTGAAATTTATTGCACTACTTCTCTTTCATTTCTACTACCAAGCCAATATTCTCCAATAAACCTTTCTTCTACTCCTTCCCCTACAACCCCATTCCAGCCCAGATGTTGGCTTGTTGTCGATTCCGATAAGCACAACCCCGTGACTGAACTGTTCAGTAACTCACTCCCTCTTCTAGCTTCCTATTCATAACGAATCCTATATCCATTATTCCACTTCCTGATGTTGTTTATATTATGCTATACTCGTCTGATCAAACACCTCTGTCTGCTCTTCCTCCCTCCTTGACAAGGCCATTGGCAAAATGAGGGTAACGTTTTATGCGTAAATCATCTGCCGTCATTGCTGATGATTTTTATTCTAACTTCAAGCAGTAGAAAGGTTTCAACGCGGGACGCAGGACGTTTTGATTACTAATCAAAGCCGGTCGCTGTGGCCGAGCGGTTCTAGGCGCTTCAGTCCTGCTACGGTCGCAGGTTGGAATCCTGCCTCGGGCATGGATGTGTGTTATGTCTTTAGGTTAGTTAGGTTTAAGTAGTTCTAAGTTCTAGGGGACGGGTGACCTCAGATGTTAAGTCCCATTGTGCTCAGAGCCATTTGAACCATTTTAACACACAATTTATGGATTAGTACATGCACAACTTTTTGAAATATATATATACAACAATTTTAATTGTTAGCCGTCCTGTACTCGGAGACCATTTTATTATATTTTAATATAACTTATTCTATTTATTTACGAAATTTGTGTAAGAAAATTCTCTGATTCTTATTTATTTTTTGTATTTTTAGTTATGGTTTCCAGTGGTTTTATTTAGGTTTTAGCTTCAGTCTTTTAGAAGCTAAAGAAGTCTTTGGTTTTAAATACCACAGGAGAGCTAAATATATGTCCAGAAGCATCGATCTCGCTGATACTCCTCGTCGGAACTGCTCCACCTGAAATCTCTAAAATGTTTATTTCGCTACGAAGATCGTTCGGCAGAACTAGGTGCTATGTTGTATGATGCGTATGGATTGATGTGTCTGACTTCATCAATCTTTTATAAATTTATAAATACACACCTTGAATCCATTATTTTCTTGAATTTTCTTTATTGTGTCATCGACTAACTAAACATTCACAGTGGAGCTTAATAGCGTCGCACAACAATAGCAAAATCTCTCCTGCTTAAAACACGTCCGATCCCTGTAATCGCTTGACACAGAGTCCTCAAATATACATCTTTGGTTACTTATTCCAGAGAGATGCGTCCAAAGCACGGAAAGTCCAATTCTCGCAGGCTGTTTATACTACTCTCTGGATTAATAATTCGCCGCACCTTAGTTAATCCAAAGCACGGAACGTCCAATTCTCGCAGGTTGTTTATACTACTCTCGGGATTAATAATTCGCCGCACCTTAGTTAAAGTTTCTCATCGTTTACGATCCATTACAGTACAATAATCTAATCACATGAGTGTTAAAAGGAATCTGCTCAACTTCGATTACACGATAAATCAGCCAAATGTAAAGAATTACAATTACGAACAATTTAAATTGGAAAGAGAATATAGAAAATGTTTTGGGGAAGGCAAACCAAAGAATGCGTTTTACTGGCAGAAAACTTAGAAAAGTGTAGCAGATCTACTAAAGAGACTGCCTATACTACACTTGTCCGTCCTCTTTTGGAGTACTGCTGCGCGGTCTGCACCCTTGCCAGTCAGGACTACCGGAGCACATCGAGGAAGTTCAAAGAAGAGCAGCACGTTTTGTATTATCAAGAAACAGGTGAGAGGCTATCACGGACATGATACAGGATACATTAAAACAAAGGTGTTTTTCGTTGCGGCGGAATCTTGTCAAGAAATTTAAATCACCAACTTTCTCCTCCGCCGACCTGCACAGGGAGAAACGATGATCATAATAACATAAGGGAAATCAGAACTCGTACGGGAAGATATAGGTGTACGATTTTTACGCGCGCTGTTCGAGATTGGAATATTGTTAAGATGGTTCGATGAACCCTCAGCCAGGCACTTAAGTGTGATTTGCAGAGTATCCACGTAGCTGCAGATGTAGATAAGAAGACGTGACCGAGTCGGGCAACACAGGGCCGACCGAGGGTATTCACCTACCGTACGGTGCAGCCTATGAGTGAAGTCGCCACAGCCTGAGCCCACTCTGTAGTGTGGCCAACAAGTTGGAATCAGCAAGGCGTCAATTTAACTGCGCTGGACTGGATATGCGTCCAGTGAAGGTCGTGTGAGCAGCAGCTTCCAGATTAAGAGACAGTCTGCCAAGGGACAATATCTGCCGCAACCAAGCTAGTCAGCCTCCACCCGAAACAATTACACTGATGTCATCCATGTGAAGAGGTTTCCGACGTAGTAATGGCCACACGACAGGAATTAACAGATTTTGAAAGCAGAATGGTAGTTGAAACTACACGCATGGGACATAGTATTACGGAAATCGTAAGAAAAATCAGTATTTGGAGATCGAAGAGTGTGCTGAGAATACCAGATTCTAGGCATTACCTCTCACCAACGACAGAGAGCAGCGATGTCTGTGTAGATTTGCCAGTGCTAACAGACAAGCAACACTGCTTGAAATAACCACAGAAATCAACGTGGTACGTACAACGAACGTATGCATTGGGACTGTGCGGCAAAATTTGGTGTTAATGGACTATGGCAGCAAACGGCTTTGTTAACAGCACGAATCGGCTGCAGCGCGTATCTTCGGCTTAAACCTAGAGAACCGGAAAACAGTGGCCTTCTCAGGTGAATCTCGGTTTCAGTTGGTAAGAACCGATGGTAAGGTTAGAGTATGCGGCAGATCCAACGAAGCCATGGACCCAGCTTGCCAACAAGGCAGTGTGCAAGCTGGTGGTGACTCCATAATGGTGTGGGCTGTGTTTAAGTGGAATGTACTGGGTCCTCTGATCCAATTGAACCAATCATTGACTAGAAATAGCTATGTTCGGCTACATGGAATCCATTTGCAGCTATTCGTTGACTTCATGTGCCCACACAACGACGTCAACGATGTCATGTCTTTGGGCCACAATTTTCGCGATTGGTTTGAAGAACGTTTTCGACAATTGTGTGAAATATTTGGGCACTCACATTGCCCGACAGGAACCCTATCGAAAATTTATGGGACGTAATCGAGATGTCAGTGTGTGCGCAAAATCTTGCGTTAGCAACACTTTCGAAATCATGGAAAGCAATAGAGCAAGCATGGGTCAATTTCTCTGCGTGAAGGAGGCCTGACATGATATTAGGAGGTATCTCATGATTTTGTCACCTCAGAGTATACGAGTGAGTGTGTTTCTTACTGACAGATTTGTGATTGTGGGTGGTAGTGAATTGTCACATTAAACTCATAGTGCCTCGTGTCTCATTTTGTGGCCTAGCACTCACTTAAAGGTCTCATGCACTGAGCTTTCCGCTCTGCATCTGGGGCGATGCTCTGCTCTGTGATTAACCACTGAGTTCTTTTTATTGTTCTGCATTTAATCACGTATTTTAGAGATTATTTATCAGTGTCATTCATTCCAAGTTGGGCTATGGGTAGATTGCTCTACTAGGTGATGTTTGGTTTTGTCGATGAACAAAAATACCTACATTAAGAGTTTTCATCTATGAATCAATTGTGACTATTTTGGTGGTCCTTCTGTGTAATGCTATTCTAAAGGGTGTAACCTCCCCACAAAATAGAATAATATGAATAATGTTCTCATATAGCGTAACTACCCAACAGTGAAAATATAATACAATGTGACAAACCTATAACCTTTCAATAATTGACAGTCAATTTAACCTGGTAAATTTTGGACGTCAGCAATGCTGCGTCATGGCCCTGATACATCATTCTGAATAAGCTGAAAAATCATATCTTAATTAGGTCGCCGGATAACGCGTATATATCTGCTCCTATAAGAAATTTTTCCTGGCGCAGCTAAGTGCAATGCTGGCCGATAGATTTGTCTTATATAAAAGGAAAAAACTGATTTTTCCTTTCAATAATCAGGATGGCCAAGGATTGGAGAAATTAGTGAATTCTTTAAATTGGGATGAATGTCAAAAGTTACTTTTTATGAGAATGATTATTATTAACAGATTTTTTAAAACATTTACAAAAGACTTGATGTAACAATACTACATATGCGAGAGGCTGCTTTTACCTTATCCTATAACGCTCAGGCTCTGCCATCGCTGCACACGACCGGCCCAGCCAACACGATACACCAGAGTGCTCGCTGGCAACAACTTACTCCTACTACTACACAAGTTCCTATTGCAGTCAATACTGCTCTTTGGTCTCAGATTCTCTTCTAGCTTACATATCGCAGGCAGCGCGTGAGCAGTACATCGAAATTACATCAGCTCTAGTGCGCTAGCAACAAATTCTTTAATTATGGACCTCTTACAAGGGTAGCGTTTAGGCTCCTCAGAGTCTCCAAAGAACTTTACCTGGGGTTAAAATTGTTGTAATCTTATTTCTTGTTATTTACCTTTTGCTTTAGTTGTTTGAATCTTATTGTTCTGGAGTAATTAACTTGTGCTTCAGACTGAAAAATTCCATTTGCATAAATTGTTTGTATCTTATTTCGAAATAAATATAAGGGTCCAGCCCCATACACCTACAATCCAGGAGACAACGAGGCAGGATGCAGTGGTGAGGTCCTAGTTATGCTCGAGAGCGCCAAGAGAACATCATTGACAATATTATACTTATTAGGCACTAATACAGGATTGTCTTCCAAAGCACAACCGGGCCGGCAGAATTGTGGTTCAAATGGCTCTGAGCACTATGGGACTTAACATCTATGGTCATCAGTCCCCTGGAACTTAGAACTACTTAAACCTAACTAACCTAAGGACATCACACAACAGCCAGCCATCGCGAGGCAGAGAAAACCCCTGACCCCGCCGGGAATCGAACCCGGGAACCCGGGCGTGGGAAGCGAGAACGCTACCGCACGACCACGAGAAGCGGGTGGCAGAATTATGCCTCATCAATGGCGGCAAGTCGGCGTGCGCTCGACCCACAGCAGCAAAGCATTGGGTATCGTCTGCTACGTCGTGGGCAGCCATTGACTGCAGACTCGCGCAGCCTCCCGTCTGTGTATCGATTTCCAAAGTGTTCGCATGACCTTTGATGGTTTGCACTCATGAGTCTCGACACAGGTCCACCTGAAGTGTTTGCTTGCTCACAGGGGTCGGCTCTCAGCCCCCGTTTAGGAGACAGGAGTCAGCAGCATCGGTGTCTGCCTCGGGAATGGGATGAGCAGCAGCGATGCCCATCCACTCGAAGCTGTATGACGGACAGCATCCAAGTCACACAGTCAAGCCTGCAGCAGGCTTGCAGGGTGTTGGCGGCTTCTGCGCCCATCGCTGTTGAATCAGAAGTTGGCAGTGCATCTGGCAACAGCACTGTCATTCCAGCCAGACTTGTCGAACCCAGAATAGGGAAGGACGGAGAAGGAAATGGGCAGTGCTCTTTCACAGGAACCATCACGGCATTTGCCTTAAGTGTTTTAGGGAAATCACTTAAAACCTAAATCTGGATGGTAGGAAGCGGGTTTGAACCGTTGTTCTCCCGAATACGAGTCTAGTGTGGCTATCACTGCGCTACCACGCTCGTTGTTGTCTTACAAGGGAATGGTCAGACTTGTCATGTCGAAACCTGTGTTGCTTTTTTTACCACTGTGAGTTAACATTGCAAGAAGTCTGTATGCAGAATTTTAGCTGCTGACATGACCTTGAAGTCTGTAAGCAATTTTATGAAGTAAGACATTATTGTCGCATGGTTTCCGCGCTTATAACTGCCTCTTGTACAGCCCTGACCTCTCTCGCTACGTTATACCAACGCCATCTAGGAACAAGGTGGCGTTTAGCTACGCGCCGCTCTGTTGCCACAGCAGTGAGAGAGCTGATTCCCCCAGTCAAAGCGATCGTATGATAATTAAACTTTCGTTGACAAATATGGCTGATATGTTATCTACAACATTCTTTCCAAATAGCTATGAAACAGACACAAATAAATATACGGTTTAGAACATGTCCAAATTTTATTTCTTGTAATTACCGCAAAAATGCGAAATATTGATACAATGTTCTAAACATAGGTTTTTTTGTGCACCAAGAACATACAAGCAAAGTCGACATATGGCAGCCCTGCGAATCACAGACGTTGTTAGATGCCCGCAGACAAAACTGGGCTGGTGTTAGGAATGAATCAGGCCTAGCATCAGTGTATTTCGAGGAGTGCCGCGCATATTTAATCAAATTATGAAACCGTGGGGAGGAAAATTGATAATGTACTACTGATTGCAGCTTCAGAATATTGGCACGGTGATAGACAGAAAATTGCAGTGATCTGCACACAATAATTTTCTCTGTTAGTTTTCTGTACAATGTCTTCCACTGACGGAAAAATTCTCTGTCTAAAAGTTGAACTACGTTCGTCGTGCCGGGTGGAATCTGAAGTATCTCTACTTCTTTGTCAGGGTGAGCTCGAAATACAGCTTTTAATGAATCATATCTTTTATGATCTAACCACGAATCTAGAAGGTGAAGAGATTTGTTCCCTCAGAACGGAAAAAAAACATGACGCATGAAAAGTGTAACGTTTTCATTTCCCGTTTTTCCGGACTTCGATGCGTCTACCACAAGATTGTTTGCGTAGAACATTGTTCTTTTGACACGTGGTCCAAAACGTCCAGTTGGTTCATGAAGGCACACATATAGTTTAGGCAGCAAAGAACCATTCAGACTAATTATGGGCATTATAGTGTATGCATGGGTGAGTGCAATGGTGGACTGCGCAATCGCCTCAATATGTTTTTCCCCTTTGAATGACGGTGTTCTTTTCGCACGCATTTCTTTCTGAAAACGTGACTGATATGCATTGTACACGGACGATTCACTAAAACTAGCGATCTTATTTTTTGCATTCGTAAGAAAAGCTTCTATCATTTCGATTTGTGTCACTTCATTTAGCGACCTGTTTCTCGATACAAATTTTGTTATTTTTGTTGCCACATTTTTATGTGATCTTTTGAAGCGACTAATCCAACTTTGATAAGTTGTAAATTCTTTAGCGCCTATCGTGTTGGCAATCTCTAACGCCCAGTCATGCAAAGTTGTACCGCTGACACTAAATTACTGTTGTCTGGCATCGGCAAATAGCTAAAAAATTCGCGTATTTATCTCCGTCGTCATTTCCAGTTGGCTCTTACGTCGTCCAGCGACTTCCTTTTTCGATCTGCACAATTCACGTTCACAACGGACAAAGCGATACTTATTTTCAACAGTACTGACACGTAGGCGTTCCTTACCACTTTCGTTCAACCAATACGTCACCGCTTATTTTTTTTGTCTGATAAGGTAATTGTAGTTGCTGGTGTTACTTTCGGAGATAATTGGTGATGGTACGTGGCACTATCACTCGAAGAGTCTTCATGACTGCAACTTTCGTCGGTGTTTTCGCCGTCTGTAGATTCACAATCTGCAATATCGAGTGTTTCAGTTGTTTCTAGCCACATGTCTGCGCCACTTAGATGCTCGTCTAGAAGTTTAACAATCATGTCGCACAACACATAGTTTTCACGCGTGTTTTCTGTAGATTGCTTCATTTGGCGTCTGTGGTATATCCCATGTGGCAAGCAGCAAAACATTTACAGGGTTCGCTGTCACATGTGAGGGGAGATTTAATATTCACCGTAAAGTGGCTTGCGGAGTGTACATGAACATGTACAGAACATCTCTCACATCTCTAACGAGTTTCAGGACGGTATGTTTCGAAATACGTAACAGAAATTGAAAGGGCGTGCATGCCACACAAACGAATATTCGTTTCCCCTTTCCACCAAAACCGTGCAGCGATATTCCTCTTTAGTGAACGGTAGCGACTCGCCATTTCCAGGGGTGGCCAGCCGTCACTGCAAGCGCCAAGCAGGAAACACAGTCATGTTCGTGATTTTTTTTAGGTGACTTCCAGTTCATGTCAGCAGCTACAATTTTGCATCTGACCTTTTGCACAGTTAAGTAACAGTGGTAAAAAAGAGCAATACATGTTTCGGCATGACAAGTCTGACCATTCCCTTGTTAGAACACAGCATCACCATTGAGGAATGAACAGTGTACCATAGGAAAGACCTGATCATTTAAATGGTCGATAATGCCTCGCAGTAATGCGACCTTGCAGAATAATCATTGCACCTCTTGAGTACCACGGTATGGCCGGCCAAACAATCACCGAACCCGTGCCATGTTTCGCTTTTGGGACATAAATCGGCCGTACGTTAGAATCAGTGTGAAATAAGACTCATCCGGCCAAGGGACTTCCTTCTATTGATTCATAGTCCATGTTTTCTGGTTAAGGGCATTTGTATCACTGATGAGTGATTTTGGAATTTGATCAGCGTCCTGCAGTTCTCTGGTTATGGGGCTCCCTTCGTGTTGTTTTGGTGCTGACAGAGTTCGCGAGTGCGACATTCAGTTCTGCAGTGACTTTTGTAGTTGTCGTCCTATTTTACATCACAGTCCTCTTCAACGACCGTCCGTCACGATCACTCGATACAGTCTTTCATCCTTTTCATGACTAGGCGGAAGATTATTTTTCCTCTTTTCCTATATGCGACATAAATCTTCGATAATGTTCCTCTTGAAATACCACACACGTGGGCCACGTTCATCACGGAAACACCCACAATAAGACCACCATCAAGCTCTCCAGATAGGAATTCACATAATCCAATACAGTGCACTCATAACTTTACAGAACACTGTTCTCACCATGACTGACACTTGCAATGTACTGAGGACATTGAACAGCACCTGTTCATAGTCGCATACTACAGCACAACATGCAGGCTTAGCTGGCATCTGCATTTATGTTCAAGCATGCATTTCGTGGGTGTTTCTATATTTCTATCCAACGCCAATAAGTCATTATTAGTGAGTAGTCCTCGTGTTTACCATTTGAGTGTCTGTAAAGCAGTTGCGTTAGCTGCTGCAATCCATGCGAGGTTACAGTGAAATATAGTTGTCGTACCAGCACACTGCCACTGCTGTAGCGCGCGGTAAGTGCCTGTTCACCAGTGAAGAATGGCAACTTCGTAATGCCGTTCCATTTCAGCAGCGACACGTTCACTTTTTTTGTCAGTAGAGGCCAAAAAAATAAGATATTAAAATGGAACACTTGATATACAAGCAGTTGTCAATAAACGAACAATTATGTGTACTGGTATTTTTATCAGTCTGTGGAAAAAAAAAAAACGAGAAACTCGAGGAAATGTGAAAAGCAACAGCAGAGCTTCCATTTACACTTTTCTTGTTGTTCATACGTTTCACCATTTGACTAATTGCGACAGTCTACGTCTGCCATTATTACGACAAAAAGACTAATCGGAAAAATCTTTTAACTTTGTGAATGAAATTATTAACGTAATTACAGTCTGACTTCTCTAACTCTTCAATGTTGGCACTGGCCAAAGATAGTTGTCATTTTGCACTTCGTCCACGTTTCAACTAAAATGTAACATTCATAAACACATTAAAGTAGACGTTTCCACTATTCCGGTAAGGTACAACACATTCATGTGCATCATGCGATGTAACCAGAATATGAGGTCAAAGTCAGGGGTCAATCGTTATGAAATCAAGAAAATAAATAATTACATTAAAAGTCGGTTCATATAAACCCTACCAACGAAGTAACCTTCCAGCTAGAAAACATCATTAAAAATTCCCTTTTTGTACTATCTCTTATTCAAAAGCCTTTCGTTTTGGACATACGGCGTTTCTAGCTGCAGGTAGGACTCCGAGAACACACAGTGGTGTGGCCTCTATCGGCAGCTACCTGTCTGTTTCTCTGTACAAATTGCAATCAGGTGTCGCTGTTACATTGGATGTCGGAGCTCCCTGGAGCATTCGGCGACGCTGCACTGTGTTCCCTCTATGAGTGGCTGTGAGTAGCGCGAATAGTTTGCGAAAACCGGGGAATTTCAATAATGGAAGGTGCAGTCCTAGACAATGTATGGTGCGTGCTCGGCGTTATAAGCGAATAGGGTCGCTTCCGAGAAATGACTCGACTCATATTTGCCTGAAAAGTTTGACACACATAATTTTTTCACCTCAAATGTCCTTTGATTCGGCAGTATATAGCTAATCTTCTTTTCGGCTACAACGAATGGTAACAAGAAGGAAGATTAGAGTTTAACGTCCCGTCGACAGCACGGCCATTAGGGACAGAGCACAAGCTTAGATTACGAAAGGACAGAGAAGGAACAATCCCGGCATCTGGATCGCCTGACGGGGATTGAACCTTAATCCTCCAGAAAGTGAGTCCAGTGTGTTAACCACTGCACCATCTAGATCGGTGAGCAGCAATTGTTTTTTGCAATCTTATTAACCACTGAGATCAAAACTTCAACATAAATTTTTCAAATTTATTTTATTTTTTTAATAGTAGTTTTCTCTGAAATAAATTGAGTGATGTTAGTATTTCTACTTTTATGTTGTGACTAGAAATTCCAAAATACACTATGTGGTCAAAAGTATCCGGACGTACCCTGAAACATACGTTGAGCAGATTGGGGCGCTCCGCGGAACTCACGGACTTCAAACGTGGTCAGGTGATTGGGTGTCACTTGTGTCATACGTCTGTACGCGAGATTTCCACATTCGTAAACATCCCTAGGTTCACTGTTTCCGATGTGATAGTGAAATGGAAACGTGAAGGGACACGTACAGCACAAAAGCGTATAGGCGGACCTCGTCTGTTGATTGACAGAGACCGCCGACAGTTGAAGAGGGTCGTAATGTGTAAAGGCAGACAATATCTACACCATCACATAGGAATTTCAAATTGCCTCAGGATCCACTACAAGTGCTATGACAGTTAGGCGGGAGGTGAGAAAACTTGGACTTCATGGTCGAGGGGCTGCTCATAAGCCACACATGGCGCCGGTAAATGCCGTACGAGCATCGCTTGGTGTAAGGAGCGTAAACATTGGATGATTGAACAGTGGAAAGACGTTGTGTGGTGTAACGAATCACGGTTCACAAGGTAGCGATCCGATAGCAGGGTGTAGGTATGGCGAATGCCCGGTGAACCTAATCTGGCAGAGCGTGTAGTGCCAACAGTAAAATTCGAAGGCGGTGGTGTTATGGTGTGGTCGTGTTTTTCAGGAGGGGGCTTTCACTCGTTGTTGTTTTGCGTGCCACTATCTCAGCACAAGCCGACATTGATGTTTTAAGCACCTTCTTGTTCCCACTGTTGAAGAGAAATTCTGGGATAGTGATCGAATCTTTCAATACGATCGAGCACCTGTTCATAATGCACGGCCTTTGGCGGAGTGGTTACACGATAATAACATCCCTGTAATAGACTAGCCTGCACAGAGTCCTGACCTGAATGCTATAGAACACCTTTGGGATGTTTTGGAATGCGACTTCGTGCCAGGCCTCACCGAGTGACATCGATACCTCTCCTCAGTGCAGCCTTCTGTGAAGAATGGGCTGCCATTCCCCAAGAAACCTTCCAGCACCTGATTGAACGTATGCCTGCGAGAGTGGAAGTTGTCATAACGGCTAAGGGTGGGCCAACACCATATTGAATTCCAGCATTACCGACGGAAGACGCCACGAAGTTGTAAGCCACTCTCAGCCAGGTGTCCGGATACTTTTGATCATACAGTATACATGTAGATATAATGATTAAAATTGTCCTTATTCTGGCTGATTGAATGACACGTTAAAGTCGCTTAACGGTGGGCGTCACCGGAACGCGAGGGATTTCATATTGAAATGGAGGTATGTTCGCTCTAGACGGAATGTCAGCACATCCCATCGGACTACGCTCACCTAGTGCGGCATGGCGCACGTGCGGTTATGAGACACCATCCGTGTTAGAAAATGTCGGAATACACACTGCCTGATTAAAAAAATCGCAGTACCAAGAAAGAGTTGGACGGCATAAGGCGAAGTAAGTAGGCGTGTTTCTACACCTGAAAGATGGTGTTTGTTCCAATTTCTCCATCTACATCTATATAGATACTACGCCAACCACCGTATGGTGCGTGGCAGAGGGTGTCCTGTTTCACTCTCAAATTGAGCGAGGAGAAACGACTATCTATTGCCTCCATATGAGCCCTAATTTCTCGTATCTTCGTAGTCCTTACGCGCCATGCATGTTGGCGGCACTAGAATCGTTCTGCAGTCTGCTTCAAATGCCGGTTCTCTAAATTTTCTCAATAGTGTTCCTCGAAAGAACGTCGCCTTCCCTCCAGGGACTCCCATTTGAGTCCCGGAAGCATCACCGTAACACTTACATGTTGTTCAAACCTACTGGTAACAAATCTAGCAGCCCACCTCTGAACTGCTTCGATGTCCTTCTTTAATTCGACCTGGTACGGATCCCAAACACTCGAGCAGTACACAAGAACAGGTCGCACTATCGTCCTTTATGCGGTCTCCTTTACAAAGGAACCAGCTTTCCCAGAATTCTCCCAATCAACCAAAATAGACCATTCGCCATCCCTACCACAGTCCTCACATGCTCATTCCATTTCATATCGCTTTGGAACGGTACGCCCAGACTTTTGAGCAGCGGGACTGTGTCAAGCAGGACACTACTAATGCTGTATCCGAACATTTGTTTTTCCTATACATCCTCATTAATTTCCATTTTGCTACATTTACAGCTAACCACATTCATCACACCAACTAGAAATTTTGTCTAGGTCATCATGTATCCTCCTTCAGTTGCTCAGCTAGACACATTACCGTACACCACAGCATAATCATCAAACAGCAGACTGCTTCGCAACCTGTCCGCCAATTCATTCATGTTTATAAAGAACAAAAGCTGTTCTATCACACTTGCCTGGGGCTCCCCTGACAATACCCTTGTTTCTAACGAACACTCGCCGCCACGGACAGCATACTGATTTCTATAACTTAAAAAGTCTTCGAGCCTCTCACATATGTGGCCCTATTCCATGTGCTGGTACTTACTTTAACAATCTGCAATGGGGCACTGGGTCAAAAGCGTTCCGGAAATCTAGAAGTATGAAATCTGCTTGTTGCCATTCACCCATGGTTCGCAATAGGCCTGTATCATGTGAGAAAAGGGCAAGATGAGTTTCTTTCTAAAACCACGCTGGTTCGTGGACATACGCTTCTCGGTCTCAAGAAAATTTATTATATTCGTAGTGAGAATAAAAAATGTTCATATGTGTGTGAAATCTTATGTGACTTAATTGCTAAGGTCATCAGTCCCTAAGCTTACACACTACTTAACCTAAATTATCCTAAGGACAAACACACACACCCATGCCCGAAGGAGGACTCGAACCTCCGCTGGGACCAGCCGCACAGTCCATGACTGCAGTGATAATATGTTCAAGGATTCTGCAGCAAACCGAAGTTAGGGATATTGGTCTGTAATTTTGTGGGTCCATTCTTTTACAGGAGTCACCTGCGCTTTTTTTTAATCGCTTGGGTCTTCGGGCTGGGCTAGTGATTAGCCGTAAATGTAAGCTAGGTAAGGGCCAATGCCGTAGAGTACTCTTTGTGAAACCGAAATGGGATTCCGCCCGAACTTTGTGACTTACTTGCTTTCAAATCACTCAGTTGTTTCTCGACGTTCAAATGACGGTGTGTTTGTACGATTCTCCTGCGTGAAAGATTTCTTGAACGCGAAATTTAAGGCTTCGGCTTTCGTTTGCTATCTTTCACTGCCACACCAGATTAGTCAACAAAAGCTGGATGGAAGTCTTAGAGCCGCTTAGAGATTTTACATGGGACCAGAATTTTCTCGGGCTCTCTCACGCACGAGACTGGCAACAGTAGCGCCACTATTCGGTTGCACATCCGGTTTGCTTTAAATACACCCTGTAACGGTCGTGAGCACTAGTTACCTTTGAGACTAGACGTAGAGAGTTGACATTAAAAAACAATACCTTTAAGGTGACAAAGACGTCATTATCAACACCTCACTCAATTTGAACGAAGTCGTGAATTGGGCCATGAGAATTTGGACGTTTCTTCTGCGATATTGCAGGAAGATAGGGCAAGAATGTAGTCAGTGTACATGATTGCTGGCAGCGATGATCATGAGAATGTAAGGTCGGCCAGATGGCACTGTCGAGAGGGAAGACCATCGTGTTCGGCGTATGGCCCTGGCGCACCTTA
Organism: Schistocerca gregaria; assembly: GCF_023897955.1. Taxonomy (NCBI): domain Eukaryota; kingdom Metazoa; phylum Arthropoda; class Insecta; order Orthoptera; family Acrididae; genus Schistocerca; species Schistocerca gregaria. The sequence continues at coordinate 472,425,098 of NC_064922.1, forward strand.
CTGTATCGACAACACCAGTTTCAGGAGCCGTTGACACCACAGCGACAAAACGAACTGTTACAAATCGGTTACTTTAAGGGCAGCTCCGAGCCAGGCGCCCTGTAGTGTGCATTCCACTGACCCCGAGCCACCGCTGTTTGTCACTTCGCTGGCGTCAAGCGAGAGCTCGTTGGAGGGCAGGGTGGAGGTCTGTTACGTTTTCTGATGAAAGCTGATTCCGATTCGATGCCAGTGATGGATGTGTGTAGTTTAGCAGGACGTCAGTTGAGGGCCCTCATCCAACCTGTTTGCGTATTAGGCACACTGGACCGACACCTGGAACTATGGTCTGGGGTGTGAATTCGTATGACAGCAGAAGCACCATTGTGATTATGCCACGCACCCTGACTGCAAATTTTTACGTCAGTCTGGTGATCCGACCGTTGTCCTGCCGTTCATGAACAACATTCCAGGGAGAGTTTTCCAACTGAATAAGGCTCACTCGCATGTCGCTGTTGTAACCCAACGTGCTCTACGGAATGTTGACATGCCTTTGTTTGCTCGAGCTCTAGATATGTCTGCAATGGAGCACATATGGGACATCATCGAACGACAACTCCAGCTGCATCTACAAACAATATTAAGCCTCCCTGTATTGGTGGACCAAGTGCGACTGACGAGGAACTCCACCCGACAAACAGACTTCAGGTACCCGTAGAAAACAATGCCTGGCCGTTTGCAAGCTTGCATCCAACATATTGGCGATTACATCGGTTATTTATCTACCAGCATTCCACATTTACAATGGTGTATATCGCGCTTAAATTAACATGTGATATTGCAATGTTAATCACCTGAATACGTTACCTAGACAAATGCTTTCCCGAAATTTCATTACTCTACATTGATAATTTTTTAATATTGCGATTTTTTTCCGCCAATGTAGTATCAGGCTTAAGGAACTAGCATCAAAGTAGAGTTTATTAATGTCCAACGTAATATTCACAACAAATGCCCTTAACAGAGGTTGTATGGTAAGTTCATCACAGTGATGGGAAACGGCCGGCTGCAGTGGCCGAGCGGTTCTAGGCGCTGCAGTCTGGATCCGGGCGACCGCAGGTTCGAATCCTGCCTCGGGCATGGATATGTGTAATGTCCTTAGGTTAATTAGGTTTAATTAGTTCTAAGTTCTGGGCGACTGATGACCTCAGAAGTTAAGTCGCATAGCGCTCAGAGCCATTTGAACCATTTTTGATGAGAAGCGAGGAAACAGATTCGTGCAACCACTTCAGATCATCACCTTTCATTTTCTCGAGGAAATAAATATAGCAAACAATATTTAGATGGCAAAACATAGAGCCAGTTCATGTTATCAATTGCATTTTATTTCTTTTCAAGTACTAAATAACGACAAAAAACTGTTTTTTCTACAACAGTGCAGACGTTTTCAATGACGTAGAAATGTGCAACATTGTGACACTTTTAACACTTTTTGTGACGTAACCCTATAGAAGTATCTACTACGACATTTAATTTCCAGATATAAGGAATTTTACATATATTATATTTTAATTTTGATAGAAACAAAATTTTTATACGCAACGACGTATTTCCAGTGTAGGATATTAATTGTAAGGAGTTATCCCTAGCTCAGTACAACATTGTGATATAAAGTCTAAGAAAGGGAAGGTAGTGTTAAGTTCATCGGTCACTACAATGGGATGACCTAGTGTTTCTTTGACACACAGTTGTAACATTGTTATAAATGAGCCCATTATTAAGATTTGTTGTATCCGCACAGGGAAAAACGTTTGTCCAAAGTCTGCCAATTTGGTGAGATTAATTTTTTCCAATTTTCTAAACATGAAGTATTTATAGGCCCAGAGTCACCGAAACTAAAAAGAGTGAAAAAAGTAAACTGCATCAAGCAAAATTATTAAACAAAACTTTACACACTTCTTTATGTATCAGTTTAGTGGAACTATATGAATAGAAGACAAGTCACAACACTTACATGTAATACAATACCCTCTACGCTAGGTAATTAGTTCAAATTATCTAACACTTACAAGTACCGTGGCACATGAAAAAAACAGGACACATTCAAAACAGTATTCCGAATAAATATATGTCATACCTGTATTTGGAAACAAAATGATAAATCGAAACAGAACTCCGTCTTTTTGCTAAACCTTTCACAAATGTCAGTTGTTTCATTAATGAGACTTGTTTCCTACAATTCCAGTTGCCACACTTGTTGCTGCAAGTATTGCTGCTGTCACAAAGATACTCGTGTAGTCTGATCAAATAACATTTTTCGCTTTCCAGTGGCTGGTAGGAACGTTTGGAAAATTCAGCTCTTATACAGAATGATCTTCACATAAAACTTATTTATATGAACTTACCTCCAAGTAGTCAACTCTTCAAAGATACTGGCAGTAGAATGAAGTTTCCTAGAAACCTACAGACATATTTCTCCATCTGGCAATAAAATGGCACTGTAAACGGCTGAAGTGCAACGCATGTGCTTGTAGCTTCCATCAGGAATTGCATTACCATGCAAAAATGCAGTGCAGCGCAGATATATGTTTAATGTTGAGCCGGATTACAGAATTTAAGAATGAAAAGTTGAGGTGCGCTGTTGTCACAAAGCTGCCTAGCATTACGATATTTCGAAAAAATTTTAACTGAAAATTTTTCAACTATTTATTTTCTTATTTATCCATAACGTAGACTTTTTCTGAGTCCAGGAATTATATTTTCCTCAGTTTCAAGTACTTAGTATCGTTTGTGTAGGAAAAATGTCCGATTTCAAATAAAACTTCCGCCGTGTGTCACGAAATCAAAGCAAGCAATAAAATAACCATTAAAATCCACTATTTTAACTTGCGTCAGCACCAAGTGAAAATTTTAACTTTTGATGTTACCAGATGACGTCAATCCGTTCCCTCCCACCACCACCATACCACCAACGTCAAAGTCAAAATTTATTCTGAAGAAACTTTGAGATAGTTCCATTATAGTCTCGTTCCGGTGACGCCCTTGGTGTACGCCACCACTTGCAATGGTCTGTGAAATGTTTTCATGTTCCCTTACCCTTTTCCTTTTCGTTCCGTGACGTCCACTGCGAGTCGTCCGTTACACCACGCCATGCTCAACGGTAAAATATATTGTGAAATGAGGCCACTTGAATGTACGGACGAGACCTTTGACCTCTGTAACCGATTAAATCGGTTTCTTGGTCCTATATTAGTTTACTGAAACTAATGACCGTTTTCGGCTTTGCGGCATCATCAGATTAAACGAGCGTGGCAATGAAACATATGTGAGTAACCAGTAATGTACCGCAGAGGTAAAATATTTTGCAGATATAGGACACGTTTGAACAGCTGTGCATTATCATTCGGAAAGCTTGAATGATGTGCAGCGAAAACAGTGAATGCATGCATTGAGACTCTTGGTAGGTATTCACAATATACAGCTCACACATTAAGAGAACACGTACATACATCCCAACAGAATTGATCTGCTGGAATTATTTTTATTGCACGTCATTCATGCCATCCAAAGAACACGTTTTTGAACTCGAATATTGGGTGTTATATTTGTCACTAACACTGCATTATTTTTCATAATAGATACGACAGCTTTACTGAAAAGACAAAATTCTGTTCCTAGTTATGGACAGCGACCAATACGGCTTATCCCTGGGTCAATTTGTACGGTACTCAGGAAGAATCCTTAGCGTTCCGCTTTAGCGGACAAAGCTCAAAGCACGCCTCGCCACAAACTCGGGGCAGTGTATTAGAAAACACACTTTTGTATTCTAGTGAGTTTAGCGGAAGCTTTGGTTTTTTAATCACAACGGGATGGTGAAGTGTTGTCTGACGGTGTGCAAGACACCGGATTTATAATATGAGTTAGCTATTCGTTCACATAAATCAGGACGTGTATGAATAATTATTTTTTTTTTGTCCGCGTTACGAGGTCGAAGATAGAGAATTTTGAAGGTACTTCGAGGTGTGCCATCGCTTTCCCTGTGTTGATCTGGTCTTTGTGCATTTGTGAGGAATTTATTTTTCAGTGTTCGCTACAGAATCGGTCTGCTATAATTTCATATTAATGGTAATACTCCCTACCTATGGATCTTTGTCAATGTTTTGCGAAATTTATAGACTTCGCTTTCTTTACTTTTCTGCAAGGCTGGAACTCTGTGTGCCACGTGACAGCAGATCATTACTGCACTATCATGATTTAGCTACTTTTGGAGACAGTTATTTGAATTTATATTCAAAAGGTTTTTCAAATAATTTTGTTAGCCATACCTTGCCTACTCAGACGAGATTACATCGACTTCCACTTATTATTCGATGCGAAGCGTACTTTTTTCCTACAGCACTGATAAATTTTTTCTTAAATTCTAACTATATTTAATATCAAAACTATAGTCGATCACTGTGAACATTATACATTCTAAGACAAAAAAGGTACGACACACCACGAAGGAATTATCCGAATGAGATGGAATCAGTAGACGTGATGTCCTATTGTAGCCCAAAGGATCCAAACGACCCGAATAGCGTTTCCCCTTATTTGCATGCAACCCGCATAACGTAGCTGTCTTACAGTTCCTCTAATCTCTATGCATTAAAAACGTTTGACCATACAGAATTGATACTACAAGAGACCACTAAAGAATACTGTTCTTTAAGATAATCAGTGCAGGTGTATACCAAAACCAAGATGTTGAAAATAGAGGTGAGACAGTCCTTACCGCTTGTGAACTCAGTTTTATTACAGTAAGTGACATTTCAAAATCACAAACGCACTCAGTAGAATTTGTGTTAACTAATTTCGTCACATAAGTTATTCCAGCAATTTTTACGCAGAATTAAATATTTTTACGAACAAGATATTTTAAGACAATATCTGGACTCCTAAAGTTTTCTGATAATTCGAGTTAATTCGTGTTTAAAACGAAGTGCCATGATGTAAAATTTTGTGATAGGGACTCGAATCGGCCACGTAATTAGATTAACTAAGGACAATCATATGTTAGACATCGAATTCTTTCACCACCAAGGATCTATTCGAATTTGAAATATAAATTTTTTGCCTGATAGAGAATCGAACTCGACATCTCCCGCTGTTGTTTTCTACCCACAAATTGTTTGTTCACCAGTAGTAAGATGTATGTATGTTTGACTAGAAATAACAGCACCTATAGTTATTGTTAACAAACCATGAAGAGACTTTAAGAATGAAAATTATTTATCACTAGTAGTTCGGTGTGAATAAGCTAGGGCTTTAAATTAAACCATGAATATTTTTTGCTGCACCAGAACTAGAATCCACATATGTGTCTTTAGTGGAGATCTAGAAGAGTTTGTAATCTTAGGAAAACAACGAAATGATCGAAATATGACGGTCCGTGTGGGTCGTATACCACGAAAGATGATTCGAATTAGAATCCCAGTCCAGCATCAATTATTTCAACACTTCAAGTTCAAATAACATAAGGGCACTGTGACCTGAAGTGACAGCCGACCCATTAAATTAAATAAAGTTTCCAGTACAAGGAAGCTCACTGGTGGCAGAGTTTCTGTTTGCCGCGAGTTCCATGTCTGCTATGACCCAAGCTAAACTGGAAAAATTTGGAAATTGTGGTGAGTCCCCAGAGGACTAAACTGCTGAGGTCATCGGTCCCTACGCCTACACACTACTTAACCTAACTTAAACTAACTTACGCTAACGACAACACACACACACCCATGCCCGAGGGAGGACTCGAACCTCCGACGGAGAACAACGCGAACATTGGCAAGGCACCTGAGACCGCTCGGCTACCAAGCCTGGCCCAAGCTAAACCGGCTCTCCGCAGTTGATAGCGAAGGGATACGATGTTTCTAATACGGATTCTAAACGATGGTGCAATCTGAGGTTCTTCACTTGGCACTATTTGACAGGAACGAAATCTGTTCGCATGTGTTTAAGAAACATGCGAAAGTTGGAATCAAACCAATACCTATCAACTAAGAAACTAGGATCAATCCGCGAGACCACTGCAGGACACACTTGCTACGTTCGTGGTTGTTTTGTAACGTAAGATGTGCCTAGCTTACAAATTGAACACTGTGAAAAAAATTCAGTTCTCTATTAACTGGTTAATTATCAGCAGATTTCTGATACGGAAATTATGCTACTCTCATGCCAGCTACCGAGCCTTGATTCGAAGCCGTTTTGAAATTTCCAGTATTTCAAGAAAATTTTTAGGTCCAGAAATACCATTGCAAAGTACGTAATTACCAAATAATTTGATTATTACTGGTATTTTCGCTATTAACTTCTTCATTCTGCTGATGCTACACGTGTGCGTGAAGAAATCATTTAATGCTTCTTCGTTTTTAGAAGCAGTTGCCCAAAAACAGGTAAATATTTAATTCGCAGCAAATTGTTGCGGCATTCTAGTACCAGTGGATCCTAACAAGTAGTTATTGAGTTCTTTCCATTTTTAGGGGATATTGTTCAAGTTAATATCGAACATTTCCAATTATTCTCAGGTTACACTAAGACTAACTTAACTTCTGAAGACATTATTTCATAACAAAAAGTGCAGTGCACTACTTAATTTGCTTGCGCTTAGCAACCACTCATGTAAAATGCTAAAACTGACGGTAACAACCAGTTTTTGTAGCCAGAGGATATTAATATCTTCTGTTAGGTGTCACGATCATTCTCTCCAGATGACGTGGTCGACTCACGCCAAGTAGGAGGGCCCTCTGAGAGGCTTCGCCTTAATGAATGCAGCCCATGTAACACAACTGCCACGCACTTCCTTCTTCAAGGCAATTGTCAGCTGCACTCTGCAGGGGAAGTGAAGACGCTCCTGCGGCCTTTACGATGGGAAGAATTCGATCACCCACAGCACAGTCCTAATTGGCTCGTCCTGAGTATCATCTCAATCACATGAAACGCTGGATACGAAGACAAACCTTGGGCGCAGCCTACGTGCTATAGACCAGCTTAGAGTATTATCGGAAAGCACAGGCGGCTGCCTCCTATGACGATGGTGTTTGAAATTTGGTATAACGCTCCGACAAATGTCTAAGTCGGAAGGGCGACTATGTAGAGACGTACCTGGAAGGTGTAGCTAAATGTGTAAAGAAAACAGTTTTGATTTTCGCTGTGGTTACCATTTCGCGACCGATCGTTCCTTACTTTCCGAAAAACACTCGTGATTCATTGTAGAAAAAGACTTCATAATTTAGGAGGACAATGTGAATTGTAACTCAGGCTTCGTTTGTTAATCGTTTTGTATTTTTAACAGTACCTTACCCTTAGATTTTAAATTCGGTTCCAACTAATGATTTCCGCAGGAACACAAAGTGTGATACCTCTTAGTCAGTGCAATCAGACGAAAAGATCGAATTGGTTTCGTAGACTTTGTTTTTAAACCTGTTCTTACCTGGACTGTAAACTTCTCTTATTCAGTTTAGTTGTGGACGTTGCTGTTCAGGATCTATCTTACGACGAAAGTTTGATGTGACGAAAAAAACCTGTTTCTTTGAGTCACAGTTGTGAAATGATTCAGGTATATCACACAATAATCAAAATGTGTATTTACAACGAAAATGTATCCCTTCTGATCAGCCGCCGCAGAGGCCGCAGAGTTTGCTTAAGGCGGCCAATATTTCTGAGCACAACTCAGAATTTTAGGTCCAGCCATACGCACGATCTGCCGACACTGTAGGATGCGGAAGTGTATGTAGGGAGGCCTGTCATCCTTCTCGAGTTGTTACGAAAACGTATCTGCTTCTAATCGAGTGGTATGCTTTGTGCTCTGTAAACATAAAGTCTCGTGTTTGAGTCCAATCCATCCCCTAGTATCGCAAATCGCAGATCATGTTTGATGGAACCTCAAACATAATTCGTTTCATGTTCTAAGCTACCTGTAATAGCAGAAACTTCCAGAAACATTTCCGCTAAACAACTCGTGGCTGAGTCAAGATAGAAACACCCTCGCCCCTCATCAGCTACTACCTACTAGTCATACGTCTCCCGCCGCCAGCATTAGACGCCCCCGAACAGGTGAACTTGACTGGACGCTGTGAGTGTTTTTATCAACGGTTATTCAGTTATTTGAAGAAATTTTGGTTTTTGTCTTGGAGTTACTATTGTGATTTTGCATGCCTGAAACTTATGAACGTTGTTAAAGTGTGGAAAAATTGTCTAACATTTGAGACGTGTTGTTCGCTTTGGATTTAGTAGAGGATATGAAAGTACCAGAGGCAGGACTGAACCTTTATATTGTATTTGGGGTGATTGCTTTTGGGCAAAACACATCAGAAAAAGACCTTTTGCTTCAAGAGATATTGTCCTGACATGAATGATTTTTCACATTCAGGGAGCCTCGATGACAGCCATGTGCTATGAAATACGACCATTTAAGCGTTGTCCAACATTTTCATTCAATAGTCAAGGTTCATAAATCAGGAGCAGTAATACTCCATGCTCTAATTTACAACAATAAAAATCAAAGGGATGCCTATTAATGCATTTTTTCTTGATCGTCGTCAGTTGGCTCATTGAGAATTCCAATGCAATATTCCTACTGGTAACTAGTTATGATGTCTTTATATTAATTTCTTAAGAACAACTAATGTCTGTTGCGGCTCAGAAAGGGTTTTGTGCATTATGAAAACTTCCCCATTGGAAAGTATACCGCATCTGGTATTTTTGGCGAATAACTAAAACATTTATTGCTCGCGGTGTAAGGAAAACGACCCAGCGTTATCACATGTTTATGTTACATGATAACACATCCTGCTCATTTTACTAAAAAAAAATCCAGGGGCTTGAGAAGTCACCCCTCACAAACTTATTCTTCTCATCATATGCCCTCACATATTTACCTTTCCAGTTCCTTATGCAAAACAGTCAAGAAAATCCCTCTCTGGACGAAAATGTACTTCAAACCTGGTTTTACAACGTCTTTTAACTAAGATACAGTAGGTTTCTGCAGGTAAGGAATCGGTAAATTGCCTGAAAGTTGCCAGACTGTTTCAGATAATGCGAGATAATATACTGTTGCTGATTAATTTCTCTCTAATGTTTACTATTGTGTTCAATAAAGTAATGGACAACGCTATTAAAATATGCACTGTCGTAATCTAATTAATATTCAGATTACCACAATATCCTTAGGATGAAAGTCTATCTTAACAAAGCATAAGGTATCTGTAACAGCAGTTACTCAATGTGGACTTCGAAACGGTCTGCGTTTACTGCTGCCCTGTGTCACAATGAAGTAGTCTGAAAATGTGGCATTTAATAAATAAATGAAACGTCGTTATTGAATTTCGGTCTGACTGCTTATTATTCTGCCACCGAACGACTAAAAATGCACTCTTCAGCAATACAGTAACCAGAGACAAAAGCGTCGTCCACTTTACCAGCGAACACATTACCTCACAGATAGCAGAGTATTGCAACATTGCGCTCTGACTTATTGCCCCAGTTGCGGCTAGGACAGAAAAGCTAACAACGTAAACTTTCTGCCACTCTGTGGCAGTGCAAACCACTCTTCAGAAAAATCATTCAACTGAGGCCATATGCATTCCCACGTCTTTAAATTTAAAATCGCTGGGTTTCAGTTTGCAACATGTTAATCTACTTGAGGAATTTTTCAACCCTAGTAGTCAGTTTAAAGCTGCATGATCAATTATTACTCTAAATCTTCTATCATATGAGTAACATCGATACTGTGTCAATCCATATATGAGGCTCAGCAGGTCCTTCTCTGTTGTAATTTCTATCTACTTTATTCAACGGATGTGAGATATAGCCCATTGAATGATTTGCAACGTTTACTTCTTCATGCAACACAGCCAAGTGTATGACTGCTTGTATTGTATGACAATACGAATTTTTTCTCATAATTTGGAAAAACTAACGCAGGTTCAGTTAGCAACAATAATTTTAATTCACTGAACACATCTTGGCACAATAATGAGCAGTGAAAATCACTTCTTTTTTTTAAATACGTGAATGAGAGACTGAGCTGTGTCTGCAAATTTTAGTGCATTCTGTAATAATTCGCTAGACCACAAATAGATTGCAACTCCCTATCAAACTAGGAGCCATCTGGACTCCCTTACAACTACCAACACATCCTAATCATTATACTGCCTATAGTGCAAAGTGATACTTCTCTCTATTGACAGGTGTGCTGTGGACAACCTCCTAAGCATTAACCTTAGTTGTAGCACAGGTTGTCAAAGAAAATTATGTCACCTAAATACACCATTCATTCCCTACGTTTTCGCCCCCACAAAACTACATCTAACAAATGCTGAAAGTGACTGGCACATTCTTTAACCTAAATCTCATATACTGATATAGTGATCCATAGTGGAGAAATGTCTGCAAGTCCTGGATTATCCGAAGTTTCCTTTATAGGTGTGTTTGTATAAGCATCTCTAATTGTATGACTACTGAGATATCTGTAATCACAACCCTTTCTGGAGAGATAAACTTTATGGCATGTGGCACTGAAGACTAGTATCCTCAAATGAAACGATGCCCAACTGAGTTCCACTGTGAACTGTCCAATGCCAATCTTAGTGTTATATGATTGTAAGAAATCTAACCCTAAGATCGCGCAGTAACCGTCACCTATACGAGGAAAAACCTCCATACATTCTCAGAAGTGGTTTGCTCGTTCCCATGAACCAAATAGTTCTGATCCTAGTGAACAAATACATTACTATCACCCACACCACATAGCCTATATCATGATGGAGTCAACTTCCTATTCCCTGCGAAGTCCAAACTTGCCACAGACAACTACAAACCCATGTCCAATAAAACTTACATTCTCTTCCAGTCAATTATAGAAATTTTCACCTCTGCAGGTTTTAGTTGGACAGAATTTACTGTGGGCGCCATTCGGCGGGTCTGAAGCCCCAGTTGCCATTTAGCGTTAGGTTACAATTCTCGTTCCATGCCCCTCTATATGCCTCTTATTTGGCTTCTGTGTGCAGTCTCGCTCCGTGTGCCCTACTCGCGATATTTCCTATACTGTGGCTGATGGTACTCTTCTATCTCTTCTCTCCCTCTCAATATTGCTATGACAAGAGCTAAGCTTTTACAAAATCTTTCCAAAACTTTGACCATACTTTTCTTGCTACATAGGGTGGAAACCCCTGCAGTAATGGGCTAGTACTCTTTGTTCTGCCTCTAGCAGTAGAAATCTATTGGTATCATCATTTTCTGTCATCTCATACGTATTGATATTAAGCTTTCAAGTACTGTCCACGAAATCCTCGATGGATTCCCTCTCTTTCTGCAATACCTTGTTCAGTTTCTCCCTGTAATACCTACGACTATCGTTATTCCTATATTACTGTACCCTACATCAATTATATTTTGGCACTGATCACCAAAAGTAACTTGCCCATATGCAACAACAGCTCTTCTAACATCCCAGCTTCGTGACCGTTAATAGACTACCTACAAACGCTAGCACATTCACCCATGATTTACCCAGAAAAAGAGAATGTGGAGAGTGATACTAGCATCTAGGATGGGAACTGACCTACTGGATGGGGACCTATCATCTCTTTATGCATCTAGCTGCTTACGCTTCATTTGTGCCACCAAATTCAGCATTGTTTGAAGTGCTTGCGTTGTGGTAATCCTTTCTGCCCCTGACTCACTTATTGGAAAAGCTTGTGTCCACAACAAAAGAAACAAATGATGGGTAACTTTGTAATTCCAGTACCTATGTTACACTCATTCTGAAAGACACTTATGATTTCTATATCTGGTTGTCAGTTATGTGCGTTCTCCACTTTCTGTGGCGTAATGCGAAGCCCTCATATATTTAAAAAAATCACTGCACATGATTCAGGGCATGGAGCACTGTGCGCCAACAAGTTATCCCGCCCACATCTAACTGGGTGCAAAAAGCCATCTGTTTCTTTAGCGTGCTCGCTTAAGTCACTTACATGACTGATAGAGTCGACTTTCACCTGTCAGATCTTCCATCCAACCCCCAGTTATTGTCAACGCAGTCTCATGAAAAAAACAGTCCAAAAATAGTTTGTTTGAACTTCCCACTGTGAAATGATGCTGCTGATTGCTGTCCCAAGACGTCGATTATGGTTACCGGCTTTATTCTGACACCAAATGTAATGTTACTTGCTACACCAACGCCATTACCAGCCAGATGATCGCTTCTAACCCAGAATGGCGTCCCACTAGCATCATAAAGAGTGCCGAGTCAAGAGAGCTCAGTTAGGAATAACAATTTTTATTCTGCTAGACTACCATACAGAGGTTGTTAACGGCGTCTCGATGCCACATGTGCTCATCTAGGCAGCGGTTACTTCCTCAGCCTAACATTCAGTGGCGTCCTCAGAAATGGCAGCGCAAACGTATGAAAGGCAGTGGTATTGTCTCAGCAGAAGGCTATGGTAGGCACGGTAGCTGTGTTGACGTAAAGCAGGAGTCTCTGGTAGCCAGTGGGCTTACACCACACTGACCTGGGACTTCACCCAAGTTCCACAAATGCTCTGCGACGAACCGAAGACATTTAGAATCACCTATAGTTCTGAATGAGAATAGCCTAGAGGAGGTCTCCTCATAGTGCCATCAACTCCAGACCCAGAACTATTGTATCTAGTACCTAGCTGATGACGCTGGTAAGTGAGGTTGGAGCTTCTTGGCCCCACACTGGACTTTCATATTTTTTAACTGAACCACGTGGTCGTAGGTCAGTTAGTTATGCTACCAGTCGAATAGAGGTTTTCATAGCGCTTCTTTCACTCTATAAAACGTTATAGATGCGCCTTGTTTGGTATTTTTCTGGAAACTGCCGACCAAATTGTGTGACTTGTTATACTTTCTTTGTGAAGTGAGCCATATTTTGGCATGTCAGTTAGATGCGCACCAAGTAAAGTGAGGGAATTCATGGTGTTCCTTCCTCTCTTCAAAAAAAAAAAAAATGTTACCAATTTGTTTTTGCTTGCCTTTTCTGAACGTTCAATTAGTTTGATGTTACTACATGAGAGTCTAGTGGTGTTCCTACGATTTACAGAAATTCCAAATTCAAATTCAAATGTTCAAATGTGTTTGAATTCCTAAGTGACCAAACTGCTTAGGACATCGGTTCTACATTTTCACACTATTTAAACTAACTTAATCTAAGAACAACACACACACCCATGCCCGACGGAGGACTCGAACTTCCGGCAGAAGGAATTCAAATTCATCGCTGGGCTATTACTGTTCGTATTGAATCGTCATAGCTCTTTCGTGTACAATACCTCTAGCTTAGTACCATAATACGTAACTTCTCTAACCAGTGTCAAATAATTAAAAACTGCAATAGACCATTATATCTCAGCCTTCCCATCCATGTCTAAAGCGAGTTTGGTCCTTGCTGCTAGTACAAATCACAGGTGTGTTAAGTTATATGGATTTATGTTTCTTGTTCATTGCACTCAATTTCAAGGTATAAATCGTAAGCTGACTATTTACAGAGTTCAATTTTTAACTCTTCAACCAATTCCTATTGTACCTTCCTGAGAACAAAATGCGATTCCTGTTTTTCTTACGTTCAGTTTCAGAAGTCCGGGATTAGTTAACGCAGTTGATCAAGTCTGCTTATGAACAAGATAGAGGCAGAGGGAAAAGTGTAAAAAAAGCATGTATACGAAACTTTTATGTGAAAAAAAATGTTACAGGTACACTGTGAAAAAAATGTTACAGGTGCACCATTTTCCTGCTAGGAATCCATGAAGGTTTTGATGCTAGTACTGTTCAGAGGTGAAATTCTAACTGCCTGGAGAACGTTGCTGTTACAGTACTGGCCCACCCTCGCAGAAGACAGTTGGGGGAATGTTGATTAAAATTAAATTATCCATACACACTCAACTATGTGTATAAATTTGTAGAGTTATTAGAGAAGATAATGAGAAACACTTTTGCTATGTGACACAAACGTTACAGGTGCAATGAGAAGCGGATGGAAAGTACCAACCCAGACAGTAGGCTTTCGTCTACGTCGGTGTAGTAAGGGCCTGGAGGTCACTTCTTCCTCCTTTCCCTTCCTCTCTCCACCTTGCTCCGTTCACCTCCCCTCTTCTCCCCTCTCTCCCAAGAAGCGAAGATGGAAAATGGTGATATAGCTCATTTGCGCTGCCTAAAAAAAATTCAAGATGGAGGAAATAGATGGCGAAATTGCCATTTTATTATTTATCTATAAACAAGTACAATGGAGCGAGCAGCGCCTACTCACACAGCATAAAGGCCCGAAGATAGCTTTCAACTGGAGCTTGGTGCCACGCTGTGAAAAATTGAAAAATATGTGGTATTTGATGATCTCTTCTCACACGCTGCCATGAAAGGACACAATTGTCCTCTGCTCTGCAATATCCTCTCGTGCAGGAGTGATAATTGAGCAACGTATGCTGAAGAGCTACTGTGTTTTGGAAAGTAGTAGAAATGTACTGACAAACTGTTATCTCTCAAGTCGTGAGTCATGCCTTAATAGTTCAGTAGGTGAGATCATTGTCCGCAAAGGGGGATCGAGCCGAGTTCTAACACAGAGATTTAATCTTCCAGGAAGTTTTTGGGCAGTGGACCCTTCATTGTAGGACAAAATATTCATTCCGGTATAGATCGCATAAAGTCCACGAGAGAAAAATTAGGAGAATTTGGGATTATACAAAGGAGGACAGAGAAGGCTTTCCCTCTCACAGTCAACAAATGGAACAAGAAGGGAGGAAATGATTCTGGTATAACTCGGCTCAAACCATGCGGTGAGTTGCGGAAAACAGATGTAGATTATTTATAATGTGAAAAATAAATGAAGATTGGAGTGTAATCACTCGGTGACTTGGCGACACTAGATTGATAATGACGAGGATGAACTTATGATTCGACAGTGTTTTGTTAAAGGAACCATTCTTGTGAAATGGTTCAAATGGCTCTCAGCACTATGGAACTTAACATCTGAGGTCATCCGTCCCCTACACTTAGAACTATTTAAACTTAACTAACCTAAGGAGGGCGTCGTTATCAGGAGAAAGAAAACTGGCGTTCTACGGATCGTAGCGTGAAATGTCGGATCCCTTAATCGGGGATGTAGGTTAGAAAATTTAAAAAGGGAAATGGATAGGTTAAATTTAGATATAGTGGGAATTAGTGAAGTTCGCTGGCAGGAGGAACAAGACTTTTGGTTAGGCGAATATAGGGTTATAAATACAAAATCAAATAGGGATAATGCATAAAATGAATAAAAAAATAGGAGTGCGGGCAATCTACTACAAACAGCATAGTGAACGCATTATTGTGGCCAAGATAGATACAAAGCCCACGTCTACTACAGTAGTACAAGTTTATTTGCCAACTAGCTCTGCAGATGGCGAAGAAATTGAGGAAATGTATGATGAAATGAAAGAAATTATTCCGATAGTGAAGGGAGACGAAAATTTAATAGTCATGGGTGACTGGAATTCGGTAGTAGGAAAAGGGAGAGAAGGAAACGTAGTAGGTGAATATGTATTGGGGATAAGAAATGAAAGAGGAAGCTGCCTGGTAGAATTTTGCACAGAGCACAACTTAATCATAGCTAACACTTGGTTCAAGAATCATAAAATAAGGTTGTATACATGGAAGACTCCTGGAGATAATTACAGGTTTCAGATAGATTATATAATGGTAAGACAGAGATTTAGGAACCAGGTTTTAAATTGTAAGACATTTCCAGGGGCACATGTGGACTCAGACCACAATCTATTGGTTATGAACTGTAGATTAAAACTGAAGAAACTGCAGAAAGGTGGGAATTTAAGGAGACGACATATGGATAAACTAACTAAACCAGAGGTTGGACAGAGTTTCAGGGACAGCATAAGGGAACAATTGACAGGAATGGGGGAAAGAAATACAGACAGGAATGGGGAAAAGAAATACAGTAGAAGAAGAATGGGTAGCTTTGAGGGATGAAATAGTGAAGGCAGCAGAGGATCAAGTAGGTAAAAAGACGGGGGCTAGTGGAAACTCTTGGGTAACAGAAGAAATATTGAATTTAATTGATGAAAGGAGAAAATATAAAAATGCAGTAAATGAAGCAGGCAAAAAGGAATTCAAACGACCCCTCAAAAATTAGATCGACAGGAAGTGCAAAATGGCTAAGCAGGGATGGCTAGAGGACAAATGTAAGGATGTAGAGGCTGATCTCACTAGGGGTAAGATGGATATTGCCTACAGGAAACTTAAAGAGACCTTTGGAGAAAATAGAACCACTTGTATGAGTATCTAGAGCTCAGATGGACAACCAGTTCTAAGCTAAGAAGGGAAAGCAGAAAGGAGTATATATAATGTCTATACAAGGGCTATGTACTTGAGGACAATATTATAGAAATGGAAGAGGATGTAGAAGAAGATGAAATGGGACATACGATACTGCGTGAAGAGTTTGACAGAGCACTGAAAGACCTGAGTCGAAACAACGACCCGGGAGTAGACAACATTCCATTAGAACTACTGACGGCCTTGAGAGAACCAGTCCTGACAAAACTCTACCATCTGGTGAGCAAGATGTATGAGACAGGCGAAATACCTTCAGACTTCAAGAAGAATATAATAATCCCAATCAGAAAGAAAGCTGGTGGTGACAGATGTGAAAATTACCGAACAATCACTTTAATAAGGCACGGATGCAAAATACTAATGCGAATTCTTAACAGACGAATGGAAAAACTGGTAGAAGCCAACTCGGGGAAGATCAATTTGGATTCCGTAGAAATATTGGGACACGTGAGTCAATACTGACATTACGACTTATCTTAGAAGCTAGATTAAGGAAAGAGAAACCTACATTTCTAGCATTTGTAGACTCAGAGAAACCTTTTGACAATGTTGACTGGGACACTCTCTTTCGAATTCTGAAGGTGGCAGGGATAATGTACAGTGAGCGAAAGGCTATTTACAATTTGTACAGAAACTAGATGGCAGTTATAAGAGTCGAGGAACATGAAAGGGAAGCAGCGGTTGGGAAGGGAGTGTGACAGGGTTGTCTCCCCGATGTTATTCAATCTAAATATTGAGCAAGCAGTGAAAGAAACAAAAGAAAAATTCGGAGTAGGTATTAAAATCCATGGAGAAGAAATAAAAAGTTTGATGTTCGCCGATGACATTGTAATTCTGTCAGACAGCGAAGGACTTGGAAGAACTGTTGAACGGAACGGACAGTGTCATGAAAGGCGGGTATAAGATGAACATCAACAAAAGCAAAACGTGGATAATGCAATGTAGTCGAATTAAATCGGGCGATGCTGAGGGAATTAGATTAGGAAATGAGACACTTAAAGTAGTAAAGGAGTTTTGCTATTTAGGAAGTAAAATAACTGATGATGGTCGAAGTAGAGAGGAAATAAAATGTAGACTGGCAATGGCAAGGATAGCGTTTCTGAAAAAGATAAATTTGTTAACATCGAGTATAGATTTAAGTGTCAGGGAATCGTTTCTGAAAGTATTTGTATGGAGTGTAGCCAAGTGGAAGTTAAATAGTTTTGATAAGAAGAGAATAGAAACTTTCGAAATGTGGTGCTACAGAAGAATGCTGAAGATTAGATGGGAAGATCATATAACTAATGAGGAGGTATTGAATAGGATTGCGGAGAAGAGAAGTTTGTGGCACAACTTGACTAGAAGAAGGGATCGGTTGGTAGGGCATGTTCTGAGGCATCAAGGGATCACCAATTTAGTATTGGAGGGCAGCGTGGAGGGTAAAAATCGTAGAGGGAAACCAAGAGATGAATACACTAAACAGATTCAGATGGATGTAGGTTGCAGTAGGTACTGGGAGATGAAGAAGCTTGCACAGGATAAGACTACATGGAGAACTGCATCAAACCAGTCTCAGGGCTGAAGACCACAACAAGAACAAACTACCTAAGAACATGACACACATCCATGCGCCCGAGGCAGGATTCGAACCTGCGACCGTAGCAGCATCGCGGTTCCGGACTGAAGCGCCTAGAACCGCTCGGCCACAGCGGGCGTTATCATTCTTGCATTTGCCTGAAATAATTTAAGGACAAGTGAACCAGTAAGTCCTGGCAGGGATTAGAAGTCCGATTCTATCGTATTTAGACCTTAGCTAACGAAAAATGCGAGTACTCGAAAGCCCACGGCTGCAACTATCTGATGTTGGAAATAAAAAAGTTGTGCAAGTTGTCAGAAGTTCGGCAGTAACAACATTATAGCAAAACATCTGAAGGTGATACTAAAATGTTGTTGTAGAATTCTCTGAGGATCTGTTCAAAATGACAGAGAATGTTGAAATAAATGATTGCCTTTTGAGATAATGAAGACCAAAATTCCATAAAGCTTACTAATAAACACATATCTGTATTTTTATATTTTGCTGGTGCATCTGGTTTGAAGTATCAAGTTAATTAACTATAAAATAAATCGGTTTTGGAAGAGCCTTAAATATCAGTAGAGAAGGGTGACTACTAAATACAACGTTACTTACAAAATATAGCCGTCTCCTTGCGTTTGTTTCAATATGCAAATTCGCATTTATTGCTTCGTCGAATGTAATGGTAAAGCGTGTGTAATTCAGTCGGCTGTCGGTACAGCAGACTGTTTCACAGAGCGGAGAGCGCTCGATTGCTAATTACGAGCGCGGCCACTTTATGTCACACTGCGCGGGTGGACAGAAATCATTTGAAACCGCATTAAATTAAGCACGCACCACACATTTTCATTAAAGTACTGCACGGTGGCGCAAAAACGTATCTCATATTTATTTGTGAAGAGGTCTGAGGCGAGGATGAAAACTACGTTCCTCGCTACACGGATGCACCGTAAATGTACTTCACAAGTGTGTCCTTTCATGGCAGTGTGTAGAAAGAAATCAAATTCCAACTATTCTTCAGTTTTTAACATTTTTATTAATAGAATATAAACAATGATTGAATGCAGTAAGTGAATTGTTTTGTCAATGATAATAAGTAAAAGGCTTAGAGGAGTGGTAAAATGATTCCCGACTTACTGCATAATTAAATAAAAGGAAGAAAAAAAAGTATTTAACGTCCGTGATCAGTAGAGGCGGAGCACAAACTCAGTATGCGAAAGAAAGTAGGACACGTTCTTTTCGACGGAACCATCCAGCTATTTTCCTTAAACGATTTGGTGAACCCACAGAAAGTCTAAACTTGGATGTCGTGTTTTTACCTGCGTTGGACTGACTTCACCAGATATCACATACTTCTATAATAATGTGCTATATTCTTACAAGACGTTAATTTATATCTACACTCCTGGAAATGGAAAAAAGAACACATTGACACCGGTGTGTCAGACCCACCATACTTGCTCCGGACACTGCGAGAGGGCTGTACAAGTAATGATCACACGCACGGCACAGCGGACACCCCAGGAACCGCGGTGTTGGCCGTCGAATCGCGCTAGCTGCGCAGCATTTGTGCACGGCCGCCGTCAGTGTCAGCCAGTTTGCCGTGGCATACGGAGCTCCATCGCAGTCTTCAACACTGGTAGCATGACGCGACAGCGTGGACGTGAACCATATGTGCAGTCGACGGACTTTGAGCGAGGGCGTATAGTGGGCATGCGGGAGGCCGGGTGGACGTACCGCCGAATTGCTCAACACGTGGGGCGTGAGGTCTCCAAAGTACATCGATGTTGTCGCCAGTGGTCGGCGGAAGGTGCATGTGCCCGTCGACCTGGGACCGGACCGCAGCGACGCACGGATGCACGCCAAGACCATAGGATCCTACGCAGTGCCGTAGGGATCCGCACCGCCACTTCCCAGCAAATTAGGGACACTGTTGCTCCTGGGGTATCGGCGAGGACCATTCGCAACCGTCTCCATGAAGCTGGGCTACGGTCCCGCACACCGTTAGGCCGTCTTACGCTCACGCCCCAACATCGTGCAGCCCGCCTCCAGTGGTGTCGCGACAGGTGTCAATGGAGGGACGAATGGAAATGTGTCGTCTTCAGCGATGAGAGTCGCTTCTGCCTTGGTGCCAATGATAGTCGTATGCGTGTTTGGCGCCGTGCAGGTGAGCGCCACAATCAGGACTGCATACGACCGAGGCACACAGGGCCAACACCCGGCATCATTGTGTGGGGAGCGATCTCCTACACTGGCCGTACACCTCTGGTGATCGTCGAGGGGACACTGAATAGCGCACGGTACATCCAAACCGTCATCGAACCCATCGTTCTACCATTCCTAGACCGGCAAGGGAACTTGCTGTTCCAACAGGACAATGCACGTCCGCATGTATCCCGTGCCACCCAACGTGCTCTAGAAGGTGTAAGTCAACTACCCTGGACAGCAAGATCTCCGGATCTATCCCCCATTGAGCATGTTTGGGACTGGATGAAGCGTCGTCTCACGCGGTCTGCACGTCCAGCACGAACGCTGGTCCAACTGAGGCGCCAGGTGGAAATGGCGTGGCAAGCCATTCCACAGGACTACATCCAGCATCTCTACGATCGTCTCCATGGGAGAATAGCAGCCTGCATTGCTGCGAAAGGTGTATATACACTGTACTAGTGCCGACATTGTGCATGCTCTGTTGCCTGTGTCTATGTGCCTGTGGTCCTGTCAGTGTGATCATGTGATGTATCTGACCCCAGGAATGTGTCAATAAAGTTTCCCCTTCCTGGGACAATGAATTCACGGTGTTCTTATTTCAATTTCCAGGAGTGTATGTTAAGCAAATGTATTGAGCTGTGTATTTTGGTCATCCTCCACAGTACACAGAAAAATGATAGTCTAAGAATATTGAACTCCATAATGACGCGAAAGCCGAAATTTAGATTGTACAGAGGATTCTTTCGAAAAAAAATTTAAAAAGCTGGGTGAACGGTCGGGAATATGAACTGTTGCCCTTCCGAATGCGAAGTTTGTGGCTAACCACTGCGCCATCTCGCTTGTTGTTGCCTGGACGATTAGTCTGATAAATGGACACATGCGCGATGCAAAGTTTTCCAGGTCTTAAACTTTACACCACCAAGTTTGTTAGTATATTTCTTAACATCCTCGTTCCATCTTCAAGTGGCTCTGTGTCAAGGTGTTTCTTATCAGAAGAAATTTAGCACGAAGTTTTTATAATATGCTCTTAGTTTTTCAAACTCTGTCCACAGTTGTATCTAACCTGCTCCTATACAACGAAGTGGGCAACATGAATGTGAAAGGGACTCATACTAAAGATAAAGATGACCTGCATCGACATGGAGACGTCCCTGGATGTCCTAGCTCTTTTTTTACATACATTTTAATTTGTGTACAAACATACTGCCTCATCTCTAATTTTTCTCTCTCACATTTATCACCCAGCCACATCACTCGTCATATTTTCGCGATCGTTTCACTTGAATTTTAGAAGTGGGTATTTACAATGACTGCAGAGCGGGTTTTATATACTGTGTGCTATGAAGTGAGTACAGGTTTGTTCCAGTGTAGTAAATTCTGTCGTGAAAATAATGCAAACGAAATAATCGAAACGAAGTTAACCACCACCAGTTTTTGCCACGCAGCTAGTTTTAATTCAATGTTCACAATCCGTTTCCTGAAGTTTTCACTAGCCAAGTCTCTTTTCAATGGACGCAACAGGGGCCTGATTATCGGAAGTAGTAATCCATTTTTTGATATTTCATCTGCACCTGCTACAAATATTGCCTATTGTAAGGAATACGACAGTAAGTTAACGATTTTTGGTAATTGATGTAAAGTACATTCCGGTAACAATTGCATATTATGTCCTGCTAACTGCTCATCGAATGCAAGTCCCTTACAACGAAACAACATACACTAACTGGCATGTCTATGTCTACATGACTACAGTCCACGGTTAAATATCTGGGTGTGGGTACATCGGACCACCTTCACACTATTTTTCTACTGTTCCTCTCAGGGACAGCACAGGAAAAACAAATACTTAAATCTTTTCGCGGGAGTTCTGGATTTATTTAATTTTACTACGATATCATTTATCCCTGTGTAGGTGGGTGTCAACAAAATATTTCTGCATTCGAAGGAGATCGTTGGTAATTGAAATGTCGCGAAATGGTCTCTACGCAAAGGAGGACGGACAAGCGTTATATAGGCAGTCTCTTTCGTGAAACTGTTGCGTCTTCTAATTGGTCTGCCAATAAAACGTAGTCTTTGGTTCGCCTTCCCCTGAATATTATCCACGTGATCGTCACAGTTTAAGCTGTTTGTAATTGTTATCCATAGATACTTTGCTGAAATGACAGCCTTAGATTTGTGTGATTTATCGTGTAACCAAAATTTAACGAATTATTTTTAGTACCCACGTGGCTGACCTAGCACTTTTTATTTTACAGGGTCAATTTCCCCTTTCCCCACCTTACATAATATGTTGTCTAAATCATTCTGCAATTGGTGTTGATCTTCTGATGACTTAACTAGACGGTTTAGACAGTATCATCTCCAAACAATCCAAGAGGGGTGGTCAAATAGACTACCAAAATCTTCTATGTAGATTAAGAACAGTATAACATCTCCATGGTGAACATTAACTATCACGTGTCATCTTATCGATGACTTTCTATCTACAAGCCTACGAACTGTGACGCTTCCGACAGGAAATCACGAATTCTGGCGCAAGAGAAACGATACTCCATAGGCAAGCAGTTTGAGTAGAAGCCGCTTGTGAGGAACCGTGTAAATAACCTTCTGGAAATCTAGAAATATGGACTCTGTTTGAGGACGTTTTTCCAAATTCGATAATGCAACAGATACAGTTTTTCATAAAATGAGTTTCTCTTTTCACCTAGAGAAATACGTTTGAGCATTTGAATTTTTACACGACTACTCGATCTCACTGACTTTAATAAAGCGTTGTAATGAAATACATTAAAAATTAATTTTTATAACTTCATATTAAGGTGTGATTTTTCCACTTTACTTACTGCTGGTTTTAGTTACGTTACCTTCTTTATTTTTTTCCCGCAACTAATATTTTTATGTCCTGTAGTTTTTATTATATGACGGCATTGTCGTAAACTCATATTTTTGCATATCTTATTGTATACAGTACGGTACTTTTCAATTTATAGTTTTTGACATTAATCAGAAACAAACAGGAAAAATAGGTGCTTTTCAATTTATAGTTTTTGACGTTATTGAGAGACAAACAGGAATAATAGAAATACAGTGGCATAATAAAATAACAGCACTGATAACCATCTTAACATAATTGTTTAGCTTGTCAATACTACTTGAAGTATGAAATGAATTACACAAATAGTTTTGCACGTTATAATCATATTGTTGTTGTTAAGTTTTCCCTCTTACATCTATACGTTATTCGTGTAGGACATCCCTGTAAAACTCCTTTGCATCTTGTGGAATTTCAAAATGCTTCAGCAAGGCAGGACCATCTTTCTTCTTTTGTTTGCTCACCATATTTTGTTTGGATGTTGGTACTGTTTTATGATATGGTTTCTTGCGTCTCAGGATGAACACTTGTAGTGGATTCGGAATATATATCACTCGCTGACACATTAACAATTTCTCCTGTATGTGATGACACGCTGACTGTTCATTTTGAATAGCAGCTTGAATTTTTGTACTTCTGTTCTCTATCTTTTAGAATTTTAGCAGTCTAGTCTGTGTTTAGAGCTCTGAGAGTACCATGCTCTTGTAAAATAACGCAGTAGCAT
Source organism: Schistocerca gregaria (assembly GCF_023897955.1). Lineage (NCBI taxonomy): Eukaryota > Metazoa > Arthropoda > Insecta > Orthoptera > Acrididae > Schistocerca > Schistocerca gregaria. The sequence goes on from NC_064922.1 coordinate 472,448,816, forward strand.
TTAGGAGACAAGATGCTTTCTTTTTTCTGTAAGATTTTTCAGTTCTGCCACACACTCGCTCTGGAGGCCTGTAGCTATCTACATCTACATAAATACTCCGCTAGCCACCAAGAGGTGTGTGGCGGAGGGCACTATTCGCGCCAAAGTCATATTTCCCCCTCTGTTCCACTCGCGGAGAAACGACTGTCTGAACGCCTCAGTACGAGCTCTAATTTCCCTTATCTTTGAATGGTAATCATTCCGCGATAAGAAAGTTGGTGGTAATAACATATGCTCTACATCCTCGGTGAAGATCGAATTTTGGAATTTAGTGAACAGTCCCTTACGTTTAGCGCGTCGTCTATCTTCAAGTGTGCCCCACTTCAAACTTTCTATGAGATTTGTAACGCTCTCGCGATGGCTAAATGCACCAGTCACGAATATTGCCGTTCTCTTCTGGACCTTCTCAATCCGTTGAATCAGAAAAAACTGGTAAGGGTCCCATACAGACGAACAATACTCTAATACCGGAAGAACTAAATTATTGTAAGCAATTTCCTTTGATGAAGGACTGCTTCGCTTCAGGATTCTACCAATAAACCGCAATCTAGAGTTCGTGTTACCGTTTACTTGTGTAATGTGATCGTTCCATTTGAGATCATTTCGACGGATGTTACGGCTTCCAAAGACTAGCCATTAATTTTGTACTCGTACAATAAGAGGATTTTCGCTTTGTTATGCGCAGTAGGATACACTTACTAATATTGAGAGATAACTGCCAGTCATTACACCACTCATTTATTTTCTGCAAATGCCCATTGATTTGTTCACAACTTTCGTGTGATAATACTTCCTTGCAGACTACAATATTATCGGCAAACAGTCTAATACCGCTGTCAATACCATCAACCAGAACGTTTATGTAAATCGTAAAAATCAGCGGACCTATTACGCTGGCCTGAGGCGCACCTGATGTTGCGATTGTTTCTGTTGAAGTCTCCCCATTCAGGACGACATACTGCTCTCTGCCTGTTATAAAACTTTCTGTCCAATCGCACACGTCATCGGATAGACCGTAAGAGCGCTCTTTTTGTAGCAAGCGACAGTGCGGAACTGAGTCGAACGCCTTTCGAAAGTCGAGGAATATGGCATCCATCTGGGAGCTAGTATCTAGACCCTGTTGTAAATCATGCACAAAGAGGGCATGACAGCTGTTTCCTAAAACCGTGCTGTTTTCTGCAGATGAGCTTCTCAGAGTCTAGAAAGGTAATTATGTCTGGACACAAGATATGTTCACAAAATACGGCCATGAACAGGGATGAAGAGATGAATATTTTTGAATTTTGTGCTGTTTTCAAAGAACACAGTAAGCATCACCATCATATAATTGTTTTTATTTTGGCTGCTGCAAGGATCTGGAACAGATGTACAGTATTGGTGCCATCATCTGGTCGTTTTTCATCTAAGTCACATTGAAAGTCCGGCAAAGCCGAAACAACTTCATTGTATCCTCTTGAAGATTCTGTCTCCAACCAGGTGTAGAAAACAATGCTTTCCCTTTTTTTGCTTCCTAGTATGGATCATGATGTACAGATTTAATATCCATACTTGTCTAGAATAGCAAACCTCACTAACTGATGGATTTGGAACAGGCTGGTTTTGTTGCACGTAAAAAGCAAATCTTAATAACAGTAGGATTATCTTCCTTCATTATATCAAAAAATCTTTGCACGGGTTTTGTGTAATCTGTGTCTAGTTCGTAGTTAACTCTTCTTCTGCAGACATGTTTCACCTTTTATTTGCATTAAAACAATCTTACAAGTGGAGCAGGAATCGAAATGAGGTGTCCTCAGTGACGGATTAAAATATTTGAAAAGTACATACTTGTATTTTGAAAAGGAACACTGCTTTAGTCCATTTTTTTTTCACAGAATCTCTTGAACTTTTTATAGACTGTGACATGTGAAGGAAAATAACCTACAGTAAACTTCCCGATTACATAGTGGCTTTCTTTGCATTTACGGTTCTTTTTTTTAATATCATTCTTAAAAGCAATAGTTGGCTTCTTATGATCATTTCCTCCATCATCGAACCTATCCTTTGACATGCCAGGCACTACTTTGAATGTGGTAACACAAACAGGCACTATTTCACCATTCCTTTTTCTAATGGTATCTTCACCGTCACTGTTTTCTTTCGTTTTGTATTCTGGGCGTCCACTACTCTGCGCTGAGGTGCTGAAATATTAAGAAATTTGTCATGTGTTGATGAAAGTGAGACATATCTTCATGGCAGAGTTCTGGAGCTTCGCACTCATTCATTCCTGTAGCTTTTGAAGGTGAAACCTAAAGTCCAGTAACTATTGTTACAACAATGGGTAACATCGCTTAAGGCAGCTAGTATACTCCCTTATCGCTAGCTGCTTACTGCAGAAAGAGAGCCGAGACACGAGAGAGTAATTATACCGCATTTGTCGGCTTTGTCTATAACTCTAACCGTAATAACGGCCTTGATACGCCTGGGCATTGAGTCAAACAGAGCTTGGATGGCGTATACAGGTACAGCTGCCCATGCAGCTTCAACACGATACCACAGCTCATTAAGAGTAGTGACTGGCGTATTGTGACGAGCCAGTTGCTCGGCCGCCATTGACCATTTTCAAATAGTGAGGGATCTGGAGAATGTGCTGACCAGAGCAGCAGTCGAACATTTTCTGTATCCAGAAAAGCCCGTACAGGACCTGCAACATGCGCTCGTGCATTATCCTGCTGAAATGTTGGGTTTCGCAGGAATCGAATGAAGGGTAGAGCCACGGGTCGTAACACATCTGAAATGTAACGTCCACTGTTCAAAGTGCCATCAGTGCGAACGAGAGGTGACCCAGACGTGTAACCAATGGCACCCCATACCATCACGCCGGGTGAAAACGCCAGTATGACGATGACGAATACACGCTTCCAATGTGCGTTCACCGCGATGTCACACTGATATGACCATCATGATGCTGTAAACAAAACCTGAATTCATCCGAAAAAATGACGTTTTGCCATTCGTGTACCCAGGTTCGTCGTTGAGTACACCATTGCAGTCACTCCTGTCTGTCATGCAGCGTCAAGGGTAACCGAAGCCATGATCTCCGAGCTGATAGTCCATGCTGCTGCAAACTTCGTCGAACTGTTCGTGCAGATGGTTGTTGTCTTGCAAATGTCCCCATCTGTTGACTCCGAGATCGTGGCTGCACGACCCGATGCGTATAAGACACCTGTCATCTTGACTGCTGGTGATACGAGGCCGTTGGGATCCAGCACGGCGTTCCGTATTACCCTCCTGAACCCAACGATTCTATATTCTGCTAACAGTCATTGAATCTCGACCAACGCGAGCAGCAATGTCGAGATACGATAAACCGCAATCGCGATAGGCTACAATCCGACCTTTATCAAAGTCTAAACGTGATGGTACGCATTTCTCCTCCTTACAGTGGGCATCACAACTTTTCACCAGGCAACGCCGGTCAATTGCTGTTTTTGTATGAGAAATCAGTTGGAAACTTTCCTCATGTCAGCGCGATGTAGGTGTCGCCACCGGCGCCAGCCTTGTGTGAATGCTCTGAAAAGCTAATCATTTTCATATAACAACATCTTCTTCCTGTCGCTTAAATTTCGCCTCTGTAGCTCGTCATATTCGAAGTGTAGCAATTTTAATGACCAGTAGTGTAGTTTTATTTGTTTTTAACTGCATTTGCTTCAAATAAATTTTTGAAAGAGCCCTGATGACCTCAACGTTTAGCACACAGATGGTTACGCAGACGATACCACATGTTCTTGTATGAACGCTAGTGGTGATTATTGTCTGGAAAGGCAGCCTCGCCGCCCGGTGTGGCCGAGCGGTTCTAGGCGCTACAGTCTGGATCCGCTCGACCGCTACGGTCGCAGGTTCGAATCCTTCCTCGGGCATGGATGTGTGTGATGTCTTAGGTTAGTTAGGTTTAAGTAGTTCTAAGTTCGAGGGGATTGATGACCTCAGAAGTTAAGTCCCATAGTGCTCAGAGCCAAAGGCAGCCTCTTTTTTACGTCCAACCATTTTTGTGAATTGCAGGCAGTGGCCTTAATTAAGTGAAAGCAACAAAATTCTCTGTGACAAACAAGGATAAATGCAATAAAATTGGAGATTATTAAATGAAAGGCACTTTGCACATAGTTTCACACCGAGCTGGTGGAAACAGTATCTGGCATTTGACAGCACTTGTAACCCTTCTATATCAAACTGGACTTGTGTGGGAAATGTTAACAATACACTATTTATTACATAGTCGGTCAGACCAGAAATCTTCGACGCAATTTGTAACTGTAGGAATCATAAAATACTGACAAACCCTATCATAATCAGTTAGACTACACGTTTCAGTAAGTGCTACCTCCTTCTTAAACTTTCTTCAAATACCGTACGCCCTCTTAGAATTTTAATGTAATTCAGAGGAAAAAAAATCTCGACACAGTGTTCATGTATCTAACTAAGAGCATAAATGTGTCTTACATACGCCCTTTTTAGCACGAAACGACGTCCTTTAAAGTAAATTGCATATAAATAAATATGCCAATTGTAAAAGATTCACATTATATGTTTTAGGTAAATGTACCTAAGACAGTGTTATAAGTATTCTGCTAAAAACAAAGTATTATTTACGTAATACTGTTAAGACATATAATTGATCTTCAGATTGTGAAAATGGAATTCGGAGCAACACTAGAAGAACTAGAACAAGGAAAGCTCTAGGTTCAGGAAAAAAAATTAATGATGAACTTCAACAAATTTCTGAGTCCCTCTGTCTTTGTACGAAGTGCGACGACATACATTCGGAAAAGTGGGGATACAACAGTTTGTTCCAGTTAGAAGACGACAGATCTAGTTTCAAATACAGCAAAAATTAATCAATAATAATAATAATAACAACAACAGCTCTGCAGAACTGATCAGGAGGAATGTCAGTTATAACATGCCAGGTGGTTATAATTAAACTGCAGCTATTGAGTGAAATCCAGTGTGGACTATAATTATCAGGCAACGGCCTTGCCACACTGGAACACCAGTTCCCGTCAGACTACAGAAGTTAAGCGCTGTCGGGCGTGGCCGGCATTTGTATGGGTGACCATCCAGGCCACCATGCGCTGTTGCCATTTTTCGGGGTGCAGTCAGCTTCGTGATGCCAATTGAGAAGCTACACGACCGAATAGTAGCGGCTACGGTCCAAGAAAACCATCATAACGTCTGGGAGAGCGGTGTGCTGGCCACACGCCCCTCCTGTCCGCATGCTCAGCTGAGGATGACACGGCGGTCCCGATGGGCCACTTGTGGTCTGACGACGGAGCATGTCGTCGACGTCTCCGTTGCTCATATTAACAACAAACGTTCTAACTGATGGTTAATAATAAAATCACTTGTCATTTTCTGCCCATGTCCCATTTCGAAACCACTGTATATGGAAACATTTCTATAAGTCGTGCTTGCATTCACAGCGCCAGATTTGGACCTGGTGGCCAAGATTGGAACTAATTTCTTTATGCGTATATCGGTTCCACATTAACGTATTTTATTATCTACCGAGCTTCGCTGCCACATACGCAAATTCCAGCTCACACTGGACTTCTGTGAGTAGCTGCACTTCAATTTTAACCACCCGATGACGATCAGTGAGTCTTTATGAAAGGTAAAGGCACCAGAGAGGCAGTAATGACTTTCCGGTTGATAATGGAAGCAAGAATGAAGAAAAATCACCTGCAAAACCCGTTTGCCAAATGGTGCAAGATTTTCGAAATAATGAGAAAAATCGGGGTAAGCTGCAGGGAAAGACAGGTAATATGCGTTACGTACGAGAACGAAGAGGGAACAATATGAGTGAGAACGAAGAACGAAATGCTCTCATTAAACGGTTGTAACACAGGGATGTAGTCTTTCGCCCATATTGTTCATACATCGAATAAGCGATTAGTGAAATAAAAGGAAGGTTCAAGAGTGGAATTAAAATTCAAGGTGAAAGGATATCAATGATGAGATTCGCTGGGTTCTCTGCCTCGTAGGGGACTAGTGACCATAGATGTTAAGTCCCATAGTGCTCAGAGCCATTTGAACCATAGATTCGCTGGTGATATTACTACCCATACTGAAAGTGAAGAAGAATTACTGGATCAGCTCAATGGAATGAATAGTCTAATGAGTATAGAATATGGATTACGAGTAAATACACTCCTGGAAATTGAAATAAGAACACCGTGAATTCATTGTCCCAGGAAGGGGAAACTTTATTGACACATTCCTGGGGTCAGATACATCACATGATCACACTGACAGAACCACAGGCACATATACACAGGCAACAGAGCATGCACAATGTCGACACTAGTACAGTGTATATCCACCTTTCGCAGCAATGCAGGCTGCTATTCTCCCATGGAGACGATCGTAGAGATGCTGGATGTAGTCCTGTGGAACGGCTTGCCATGCCATTTCCACCTGGCGCCTCAGTTGGACCAGCGTTCGTGCTGACATGCAGACCGCGTGAGACGACGCTTCATCCAGTCCCAAACATGCTCAATGGGGGACAGATCCGGAGATCTTGCTGTCCAGGGTAGTTGACTTACACCTTCTAGAGCACGTTGGGTGGCACGGGATACATGCGGACGTGCATTGTCCTGTTGGAACAGCAAGTTCCCTTGCCGGTCTAGGAATGGTAGAACGATGGGTTCGATGACGGTTTGGATGTACCGTGCACTATTCAGTGTCCCCTCGACGATCACCAGAGGTGTACGGCCAGTGTAGGAGATCGCTCCCCACACCATGATGCCGGGTGTTGGCCCTATGTGCCTCGGTCGTATGCAATCCTGATTGTGGCGCTCACCTGCACGGCGCCAAACACGCATACGACTATCATTGGCACCAAGGCAGAAGCGACTCTCATCGCTGAAGACGACACGTCTCCATTCGTCCCTCCATTCACGCCTGTCGCGACAGCACTGGAGGCGGGCTGCACGATGTTGGGGCGTGAGCGGAAGACGGCCTAACTGTGTGCGGGACCGTAGCCCAGCTTCATGGAGACGGTTGCGAATAGTCCTCGCCTATACCCCAGGAGCAACAGTGTCCCTAATTTGCTGGGAAGTGGCGGTGCGGTCCCCTACGGCACTGCGTAGGATCCTACGGTCTTGGCGTGCATCCGTGCGTCTCTGTGGTCCGGTCACAGGTCGACGGGCATGTGCACCTTCCGCCGACCACTGGCGACAACATCGATGTACTGTGGAGACCTCACGCCCCACGTGTTGAGCAATTCGGCGGTACGTCCACCCGCCCTACCGCATGCCCACTATACGCCCTCGCTCAAAGTCCGTCAACTGCACATACGGTTCACGTCCACGCTGTCGCGGCATGCTACCAGTGTTAAAGACTGCGATGGAGCTCCGTATGCCACGGCAAACTGGCTGACACTGACGGCGGCCGTGCACAAATGCTGCGCAGCTAGCGCCATTCGACGGCCAACACCGCCGTTCGTGGTGTGTCCGCTGTGCCGTGCGTGTGATCATTGCTTGTACAGCCCTCTCGCAGTGTCCGGAGCAAGTATGGTGGGTCTGACACACCGGTGTCAATGTGTTCTTTTTTCCATTTCCAGGAGTGTATGAAAGAAATGATAAGAAACAGAAATGAGGGCAGCGATAAACTTAACATCAGGATTGGTTATCAGAAAGTGGAATTCTGCTATCTAGGCATCATGGGATGGGAAAAGGAAGACATAAAAGCCGGACTATCACTGGCAAAAAGAGCATTCCAGGTCTACTAGTATCAAACATAGGCCTAATTTGAGGAGGAAATTTCCAAGAATGTATGTTTGGAGCAGTGCATCGTAAGGCAGTGAAGCACGGACTGCAGGAGAACCAGAAAAGATGAGATCGAAGCATTTGAGATGTGGTGCTACCGAATAATGCTGAAAATTAGGTGGATTGGTAAGGTAAGGAATGCGGAGGTTCTCCGGAGAATCAGCGAGGAAAAGAATATAAGGTAAACTCTGTCAAGAAGAAGGGACTGGACTGTGGGACATCTGTGAAGACATCATGAAATAACTTCCATGGTATAAGAGGAGTAAATACTGTAGAGGAAGACAGAGATTGTAATACATCCAGGACGTAATTTAAGAAATGGTTCAAATGGCTGTGAGCACTATAGGACTGAACGCTTATGATCATCAGTCCCTAGAACGTAGAACTACTTAGACCTAACTAACCTAAGGACATCACACAACACCCAGTCATCGCCGTAATTGAAGACGTAGGTTGCAAATGCTACTCTGAGATGAAGAGGTTGGCACAGGAGAGGGATTCGTGTCAGGCCGTATAAAACCACTCACAAGACTTATGACTCGGGCTTATGTTGTATTCATGGCATCGTGTATCTTTTATTGGACCATAAATTTATTACACCAGGTCGTAAATACGAACGGTGCGACAACAGAAACAGATATAGGCAGGAGAGAGATACCGAGACACCTTGCAAAACAGTGCGGAGAGTAATTTCCGGAAGCTCGGCGAGCATGCCCGCGCGTGGGTGGCAGTGTGCAAACAGAAGGCACGGACCTTCGACAGCCTGCCGCGCCGCGCCGCGCCCCTGGGTTTTTATTTTCGGCGCTGGTGCAGCCGCAGCCGCAGCAGCGCGTTGTGCCCATTAGAGTGTTGTTGACTCATCGCAGTAAGCTGCTCTGCACTCGTTCTGCCCTTGTGTAAATTTTGAATGAAAATATTACGTCCTTTTCCGTGCATCGCAAAAACGCTGGCGAACGATCCCGGCCCTGTTTACGTAACATTTGCAGATTCATTTTTCAATACAACGTTACTCTAGTTTTTTGTTCCCAGCATTCCATTTTATGCATTCTTTCACAGTCGTGTACTTCTGCAGTCAAAGGGCTGACTGCAATGCGCATTTATCAGTTCCTCTTTGAGACGCCCTTAACGTCGCATTTCAGGGAACTGGTTATTTCAGCGTCTAATTGGCTAATAAAAACGACAGTTTTTTTTACACTTATTTGTTTTGTATAGATGAGTATCTATGTTCGTTTCAAATAGGGGCAGATTAATTTATTTTTCTGAGGAGACTGATTAAAAATTGTCGCATTCTTTATTGTAAACTATATATTTCTTCTGTAAAAGGGCTAAGGTTAATTTTTAGTTTGTAAGTACTTTGTAATTCGTTTGTTCTTTCTTTTTTGTCAGTTTATTTGTTTGAATATATTCTGTTTTCATTTAATTTCTTTTAGTGCTGTAGCGTACTTTTAAAAGGATATGTCTCCCCCTTCTTATTACTTTCTTTATTCAAAAGTTCATTCGCAGAGTTGTTAAATGTACTCAGGCCCGATGTTGCCAGATGCTCTGTAATTACCACAGGAACCGACCTGCAATTTTTTTGCCATCAAATACTACACTACAGTAAAATGTTTCTGTGATTAATCGTTCACTTCCTGACACATTTAAACTAATGCAGAAAACCTCATGGTTAGAATTTTGACAACAGTGGCAGTATATCTTTCAGCATTTATTTGTTTCGGTAAGAAATTAATGTTATGACTCTACATTAGCATCTCGTGAAGAAACATCAAAAATGTGGGTAAACGTTTGCGAATGTTAGTGTAAAATACTATAGACTTAAAGTATGTAAGTCTTCAGTCTATGTTCTGATACTTGATACACTGGCTTGATTGAAATAATATGGTGATAAAAATCTAATAATCGTTATAGAGGTTACGAAATAGGGGGAGCGAGATGGGGTCATAAAGGTCCACGTGGCGATCTTGTCCTCAGCCATTTCCATGTGCAAAGGGGCCGAAGAGAATGCAGAGGAGCAGGTATGTGACATGCCAACGGGAAGGTCATTAGTGTTAATTACCAGATAACTAAAAATGTTCAAAACATAAACAACTGCAAGACGAAAACGAATATATGACAGCATATCAGAATCACGATGAGTGCATAAGCGTTATAAGGGAATACGTTTCACTGCAAAAACAAAACTGTTAGGAAAATTAGTGTCACAGACGAAAGGAAGTACGAAATGTCCACACACCCAAAACTTCTGGCTAAGTAAGAAATTGCAACCAAATTCGCAAGAAACTACGACGTTTAACACAGAAGGGACGCAGAAGGCAAAACATCGCTTTTCTCCTAAGGGGTTACAAATAAGTATATCAGGAGGAGGACGAATAAGGCTATTTTACCAATCAAAAAGTGGAATGTTAAAAATTTGAATGTTGTGAATGCACTGGAAAATCTAAAGAGGTGATAGAGAAAAGTTTAGGCTGGGATTATTAGAAGATAGTGAATTGACGTAGAAAGAGAACACACTTCTTGTGAAGCGGCTATGAGATAATAGTAACACGTCCAAATGGAGTAAAAACAGCGGGAATTGTTACTAATAGACAGGTTTTAGACGGACTGAATTTCTCTGTTAATCCTAGGTTACTAAACCCTCGTAATATTTACAATTGCAGTTGGCACCATTTCGAGGTTCCCGCCAATCTGGTACGGTACGTGACAGACCATTGGAGATCTTATAACTGTAATTAAGGAAGGCATATACTGCTAATTGTGAATTCGAATTGAATAAAATATGGTGTACTAAAATTTGCTATGGTTTAGTAAGAATGTTTGTCCTCTCTTTAGTCCTCTAGAGTTACTTACAGAAAAACACAAAAATGGGAATAATTCGGGAAACTATAAATTAACTGACACAGAAGGTGACATCACAATAGCTCTAAAGAATATTTTCACACACAGCTTGTCTTCAAAGGGAGACGGAAGGCAAGTGGGCTTCAAAAATTCGATTTTTAGATTTTAACATATTTGAAATGGCTGGTCTTTCCCGTGTGAAACAGTTTTTGTTTTATGTAAATACGAAATTTTTTTCATGAGGTATGATGGTTTTCCTGACCTGGTATTTAAATGCCACGCCTTCCTTTTTGCGCCCTGCAGAGATTATGCACAGCATTCTTTTACTCCTTGTATTTATTTCATATTTTCATCACTAATGAATGAAAGTAAGCCCGTATTTAGAGACCTTTGTAAAGATAACTTGTTGAAGAAATATCTTCATGGGAAAACCTAAAATTTAAATTAATGTGTGAATTCTGTCATCTGGAAACGGTTACCGAAAACTGTATTTGTTCAGATTACAACACTCAAATTTGGTGTTTATGATGCTATTTTATGTTTCAGTGATGATGTAATTAGAAAACTGGATGTTTTGGAATTATTGGGCATAAAATCCAGTGGAAATACTGCAAAATCCTTGGTGCAAATAGATAAAGAGAGAATCCGCAAAGCAAATATTGCTAATTTGAAAGGCAAAAAAGAAGCCAGACAGAAGAGGGACCAAGAGCAGGAAAGAAGATCAATATGATTCAGATGATGCTCAGTATGGTGCAGGAAAATATTAGTGCTAAGTAATTTTCATCGATAACTGTACTAGAATTCGAATAATAAACTTTAAATGGATTTTTCTCAAAACTGCATTTTTTTACTTTCAAGTACCATTTTTTGATAAACTAATGGGGTTAGAAACACGAAATTTGGTCGACTTTTACTGCAGATTGTAATAAGTTATTACAAGCACATTGAGAACCACCAAACAATCAGAAACTGTTTTATAGTAATTAATGTACAGAAAAAGTTAAATTTTTGTTTTCTTCAAAACTGTAAGAGGTATGATGTTCATTTTAGTTGATAATTGCGGCATATATATATATATATATATATATATATATATATATATATATATATATATATATATATATATGCAGTAAAAATTTCATTGTTTTATCACTTATAGTTCGTTTGAAAAGTGTACCTATTCAAAGGGTAAATTAGCATTGGCAGAATAGGGATAAAAATTGCCTTCCGCCTCCTCTTAAGACGGCCTTCTGCGTCGTGTAGCTGGCAGAAGAAAAATGGGACAGCGGAAAGTATTGGGACGTGCTGAAAAACAATGCCTCGGATTTCTTAACTCTTACAACGTTTTAAATAAAACAAACGTTTTTATATTCTGTATCTTTATTCTTCACGTCCACATGTTTGCAGCGCTGCGCCGCTAGGGGCTCTGAATTGCAGCGTGTGGCAGTGTGTAACGTAACTATGTCGGTGTGTGAGGAGAATCGTGCTGTAACCGAGTTCCGAATTCGAAGAGTTCGTCCATCCATGGAGCACTGTGCCCTTCAGCACGACAGAGCGTGACCGCGACGTCTGGGTTCTCCGTCATCGATCGTCCTGCCCACACTTCTGACTTGATCCCATTCGATTTTCATCTGATTTCAGAACACCTTTTAAGACTTCACTTTGTTAATGATGAAGCGGTGATAGCAGAGAAGAGGTTGTGGTTCCGTCAACAAAGTTGAATGTTCTACAGTTACGCAATCAACAAACCGGTCTCTCGTTGGGAGAAATGTGTTCTTCGCCAGTGTGACTATGTTGAGAAATACATTTGTAGACATGAAGAATAAAGATTTAAAATGATAATAATGTTTTCTTTTTTTTAAAGCTTTAACGGTCTTCAAATAAAACGTTCGGAGGCTTTAATTGTCGACGCATTGTTTACGAGACGAATCTTGCCTAAGGACTCCTGACGACTCTGAGTCAGAACGGGTCCAAACAATGGTGGGTGTGTAGTTAGATGTTGATTGAACAAAGTTACAACAGTTCCTGTCCACAGGTTCGGAATCGAAGAGTTCGAAAGAAGAACGACTACGACGCACGCATGTGCCCGAGGTTAGGAGAAGCGGTATAGGGTGGCTCTTATACGGCACATCTGACAAACTCTGCGATCAAGCCCTGAAGATCACGTGACGTCGGCCTGCCGCCGAGTCATTCTGTGCCACGTGGATGCATACGGATGTGATATGGAGGAGCACGGGCTCAGCACACTGCTCTCCCGGCCGTTGTCAACTTCCTATGCCTTGGATCCGTTACTTTTCTTTTAGCTCCTCAGCTTGTATCACGAAGTTGATTGCACCCTGTCTGCCGCCCAGGAAGAAAAAAAAAAGGTGCAAATGGCTCTGAGCACTATGGGACTTAACTTCTGAGGTCATCAGTCCCCTAGAACTTAGAACTACTTGAACCTAACTAACCTAAGGACATCACACACATCCACCCCCACGGCAGGATTCGAACCTGCGACCGTAGCGGTCGCGCGATTCCAGACTGCAGCGCCTAGAACCGCTCGGCCACCCTGGCCGGCTCCCAGGAACAGTCCCGGGCAATGTCGAGAACTGAACCCGGATCATTCACGTTAAAGTCAGATGTGGAGATCACTTGGCTATGAAAACAGACTATTCGTCACATTAAAAAAAAAATTATTCTAAGTTTTGGAGCAGAAGGATATGATAAACAGGTGTTCCTAGGCCTTCAAAAAAACTCGCAAAATAATACTTGTATATTATAAACTCATTCGCAATGAAATAAACATACGTTATTTACATTCGTATCCTTAACTGAAAGCTATCGCATTTCGCGGATAGCACCGTTTACTAACTTCCAGAGTTCTGGAAGGCGTAACGTCAGCAAATATACTGGTTAACAAACTGTCAACTGCTCATTGTAATCACATACATATTTAGTATAAAGCAGTATAGAACTGAACTTCATTCATCATTCATTAGCTCAATGACGTTCAGCCCTGTACTGCTTAATATTAAAGATGAGTTAAACTACAATGAACTTTCATGTGGCTGGCGTAATATCTGTCATTGGATAGCTTTTTGGATCATTTGATAATGATCTTAAGCTCAAGACTTATCATTAGGTAATAAAAGAAACTAATATTGCATCTTTGACGGTTCTCTACACTTTATTGCATGTGTAATTAAACAATAACATCGGTCAGGGGAAGTGATACGTTAGTGATGCTAGTACTTCAAGATAGACAAAGGCAGGGCGAGTTGAACCATTCGTTTTTGCAATCCAAATCGCACCACCACTTCACTTTCGAGGAACGCTAACAGTCGCAGCATGTAGTTTTAAAGTAATTGTCTTCCATTCGTACGTCGAAGACAATTTAATTACTCAGGAATAGCTTGATGCAAATTGCCATCTACAAAAAAAAGTTATCATTACCGACTGTGTAAACTGTGCTCCAAAGTACTACAATGGCTGTGCGGGAAGTGATGGTTTACTGAGAAAGAAAGGCACAAATTCATACACCTACCGAGACACGTCTGTTGTTTCAAATCTTATGTCAATCACTAGTTTTTGACACAACAGCATCGAAAATGTTTACTTTTTACAAGTGTGCCCTGATTAAAAACTTTTCGGTGAAAGTCTTCTTGTGTGGTTTTCTTGCAGTCATCAAATTCATGAAATCATTCTCAGAATCGTATTTAAGGAAAAAAATTTACTAGAGAAACATCGATCTGACTATACCAGTCTCGAAAAAGACGTCAATACGATTGGTCTGGAATTGATCCAAAATGGAATTAAGCACAGAAAACGTTTTGATCAAGTCGATGTGTCTCGAATCCTCGATTTTTTGTTCGAAGGAACGATAAGCTAGAAATAATTGTATTAAATTTTTAGAATTAATTGCGATGTCTTTTATCTAAGCACCACGTGATAGTGTCCTCCATATTCCAGGAGATAAACATCATGAAAGGTGGAGGATGAAAGCTATTTACTTCTTGGGCACTTTATGTTAACGTGATGAATTTGAATTTTCACCTTACGAAGAAAATGTAATTTGTCGTATATCTACTTTCCTAATCAGAGGGTACGTCAAGCATGACTCTCTGCCCCTTCTAAAGACGCACATCAGGACCCCCTTCCTCCTCCAAACACGTATTTCAGCAGAATCCTTTATTTTTACGTACGTCAATTTTCAGATTTCTCAGCTAACTCTCGGACAGTAAAGTAGCATGAAAACTAAAAGTCTCGAAAATGAGGAAGAAGTCTATAAACTAAAAGCTGTATTCAACACAAAATACTTTTCACTTGCTTGTATGAATATTTACCCTCGTACATGAGCTTACTATAAGTAACCTTCTAGCCAGATACTGATGCACTTTCCTTGGACCATAATTGCCACCAATAACGGATCTGTTACATTTCTTAAGAACGCAGGTACATTAGACAAACCAAGCCCAATAAGAAGACAGAAAAGGTAAGACTCTCCAATATGAATAGGAACCCTGACTTGTCGAATACAGATGGCAACGACCAAGGGAACAGCCCTCCCCTCTCATTCACACTCTCGCATCGCCTTAGTCACGCGACCTGTGTCCACAGTCGTAGCACTGGTTTAGTTAAGCGTCAATGGTGGCTCAAACATGGTGATCGGACGATATTATAGGTCACCTGTATTAGGAGCTGTAGTGGCAGAGTGCTTCAGGGGGTAGTTGTTAAATATCGTAAGCATGTTTCCTGATAACGTCATAGTAATACGACCCGTCAATTTTTCACTTGGAGAACGGACCTGAACTTTTCTAATCTGAAAAAAGTGGTTCAAATGGCTCTGAGCACAATGGGACTTAACATCTGAGGTCATCAGTCCCCTAGAACTTAGAACTATGTATACCTAACTAACCTAAGGACATCACACACATCCATGCCCGAGGCAGGATTCGAACCAGCGATCTTAGAGGTCGCACGGTTCCAGACTCAAGCTCCTAGAACCGCTCCGCCACACCGGCCGGCTTCGAATCTGTCAACGTAGAGGACTGAATCAGTGATCACAGTGTCACGTCAGTGACCATGGATGTTACAAGGAATGTTAAGAAACGCATAAAAATGTTGCTGCTTGGACTGACAGTAGTCAATATCAATTATTGATTTCGAGGATGCAGATGTGGAGCAAACGTGGATGAAACAGAGGCATTGTAAAACATACCCAAAAATTAGGCAAGCATGTGTCGAGCAGGCCTATAATGGTTGAATAGCTGTGTTTTCGTTACGAAAGCAAAGTGAGCTTCATTAAGCGGATTCAAAGGTGAAAGATATCTGGGTGAAGCGAAACCGAGCGAAAGGAGGACAATAAGAAAGGCATTCGTTGAATGTGAAACTAAATTCTTCTCAAACGATATGACTAAAAACCGTATAAGTATTGGTCTTGTTTAAAGTCACTGTTTTCGTTCTTGTTGCTGATGTTGTTGAGGTCTTTAGTCAAATGGTTCAAATGGCTCTGAGCACTATGAGACTTAGCTTCTAAGGTCATCAGTCCCCTAGAACTGAGAACTACTTAAACCTAACAAACCTAAGGACATCACACACATCCATGCTCGAGGCAGGATTCGAACCTGCGACCGTAGCGGTCGCGCAGTTCCAGACTGTAGCGCCTAGAACCGCTCGGCCACCCAAGCCGGCGGTCTTTAGTCAGAAGACTGTTTTGATGCAGTTCTCCATACCTCCTCTATTCTTTGCAAGCCTCTTCACCTCCTAATATCTACTGCAATCTACCTATTTTTGATCTGCTTAGTGTACTCATATTTTGGTCTCCCTCTGCCCCCTCCCCCTACCACACATCCCTCCTATACTAAATTGACGATCCGTTGATGCCTCAGAATTTGTCAATGCACGTTCCTCGAAGTCTTTCTCTCTACTGCTGTTACATTACTCTTAGGTGGACGAGCCCTAGTCAACACACAGCAAGCATCCCTCTGTGAGCTAACAGGCTAGTTGTGGCGCTCTGGAAATATTCGAAGTTCGGAGTTGGCGTGGCCACGCGGTGGCCTCCCGGTGGGCCGCTGTTCTTTGTCGGCCACGTGGTGACGACCGTTAGCTGGGGTCCAGGGAGCGCGTGGCTGGGAATTCCATAGTGATGCTGTGTCGATGAAAGAGACTTGTATGCCGGTAGTGCCAAACATGGCGGACTTTGTGAGGCCATAACTACAGACATTTCACAGTTCATATATAAATTAATAATAGACAGGGAAATGATGATACCTTAAAAAGAAACGTGGAAATTACCATTATTTGTAGATTGCCCTTCTCCCCCTCCTCCCTCCATCTCACCCCTCTCACAATATTCAATAACCCCATGTATAAAAAGCTGGAAATTCGAAAAATGGTAAGAAATTCAAGACAGGGTTTTTCCCCCACACCTAAGATGACGCAGTGGAAAAAAGTCAGTTTTCATTAGTGTGAAATGTTGGGAAATTAAAAAAAAATAAAGCAAGATAGAGCATTATCCTCTTGTTATCAAATTCGAGTAAATTCATGACGCCAGGCTGATGACATAATACAAGATGGCTGCCCTGAGAATGGTGGCCAGCCGTTATGACACCACAATGCAAGATGGCGATTCAGCATGGCGACGAAGGCATGCTGGGCCAGCTAGCATGAACAGAATCGCAGATGGAGGACACTGGGATCCTGGGCCAGCCTGCATGGCTGCCAGATTTTCCCATCCCTATTACATCAGAATTCAGTATGGTGGTCCAGAGAAATGTATACAACTGGCGTGGTTGCCAGATCACTTGTGCTGAGTATAGAATCCTATTGCAAGTATAAACTGGCGGGAAATTCAAAAGTCGATGGTTTTCCCCACTCTTGTGATATTACAGTCCACTTGTGCCACATTTGTGCTATGCATGAACAATCCCCCTCTACCACAGTTCCCGGCACACTTGTGCTATATGTAGGCATAGAATGAAACTGCTCCTTCATTTAAAAAAAAAAAAAAAAAAAAAACATGACGACATGAAGATGAGTACTCTCGCACACTGCTAAGATCTGCAGTGCACACTGCCGGAGCTGGCTCCATGCATCTAGTCAGTTCACCCATATCACTGGAGATTTCGTCACTGTGAACACTGAGTCTCACTTATCAGTCGGTTCCAGCTAACCACACAGGGACATTGTACACAAACTGCCAACCCGACGGCAAAATGCGGAGGGAAGGGTTCCATTTCCAGTTCCAGTGCTCTTAGTGGCACTGCAGGTATCCCCACAACTCCCTTGTAGCAACCTACATGGTCCAAATTGAAATTATGGGGGAGATTTGAAAATACAAGCAGCACTCTTATACTTAAACCCACTTTCAAATATTGGCACGAAATTCCAAGTGACAAACGGCCGATACATACATTCTGCACGGGAAATTCAAAAAATGACAAATGCGCAATCCTTCACCTGCGCAGTGGCTCAGGAACCATAAAAGGAAAATGTTCGGCTTGTATGTTTGTAAAATTCACGACGAAAAATTAATGTTTGGATGGAAGCCATTAAACTATCTTTCTTGTTCATAGCCAAACCACAGTACAGCTAGACACACATAGAACTATACGCAGAAGTCATGTATCTAGTACATTGAGAAGGAAGTGGTAAGTCGATATGGGACCCTCAAGGTAATACAAATACATGTATCTAAAATGGGGCGTAGTTTGGTGACTTAGTTGCATGAGACATTTCCGGAGAGAAAAGCCTCTGCTGTCACCAGCGGCAGAGTGCCTCCCCATTTAGGGACTGGATGCTGAACAAAGTGGTCCAGTGGCAGACAGTACGGCATGTCTGCTGTAAATACCTGTGTATGACTGGAATAGCCGCAAGAAGCCGACTTCATCTGTGCCAGGCTGTCTCATGCGGCCACCCAGGTAGGTCGCTGTGCTACACCTCAGTTTACCAAGGAGAGGTGCGCTATCCAAATGTGAGCTTAAGAATCCATAGAAGAAATTTTCTTCTATGCGATAATACAGGAGCACACACTTGCTTTCCCCTCACTATCATTGTTTGATGGTCTGGAACGTTCTATGCGAAGTCTAACAACAGAGCCGTGTCATATAACAATAATAAAGGAGAAACTTCTGTAGCCCAATGGAACCGCTAGCAAAAAGACATCCAGGGAGGTGTTCTCGTTGCAGACTTGTAGTGATACTGAGACAACCACATCTGGTTGGAAAACTATAAAAAGCGACTAAGGCAATTGTCAGAATATTGCGAGATGCCGCATACAATACGTCGTGACATGGATAGATCAAGCCCTGATAGATTAAAACTGAGTGAAACGTATAATTTCTTGAGCCACTGAACAATGTTCCACCTTTTTTTGAGTGAAACACACCAAAATTTAAACTTGAATCCTACGTATGAGTACAAGACGAGAATTCAGAGCTCTGAACGCAGAAGTGACGGTGATTTAACGCCGTCCAACAGACCCTATGTCTGTATTTTAAAGTAAAACCACCAGACATCTGGTGACATCTGTGAGCACTTTATAGGTACCGGAAATTTCACTCACAACACAGAGGAAGCAAATTAACGGGGAGTACTTAATGTAGAGGAGCAAACAGTCACTCACAGGTCACTCCATTTCCGAGTGATACAAGGTAGCCCCAATATGCGTTGTATGAAGGCTTTTAGAGTACGAATGTACACTCGATTTTGAAATAGAGACTTGTAGTGACACGCCTAAGACCACAAGTCGGAGAAATTTAAGCAGGTGACTAAGTCAAGAATCTAAATATCACAAGCAAGGAGCAATCGGTTTTGCACAGAAATACGATGTTACATGATTAGTCAAACAGGCTGAGTAAACGTTAGAAATGAAGTCGTTCACGTCGTCTTCGCAAGAACGCGAGAGAAATAGAAAACCAGGATTGTAAAACCACATATGCGGAAGAGCAGAATTAGCTTGAAACAATACGATAAGATCACATGTTTGGTGATACAGCATTTCTCTCAACTACATTACGTTTACGTATTTCGTTGGTGGCATACCTTTCCGGGTGTCTCTAGAATGCTACTTCATCTCAACTACACAGGTTTTACGTTTTTCAAACCTGCTTTTGGTCTTAAACAACGCCAGTACTGAGATATCGGCTTTTCACAGTTCGTTATTAGTTATACTTCAAAACAACCGACAATACACATCTCGCTGACCGACACGATGAAAGAGAGCTCCTTGGTGGAAACGGACAACCGCAAGATACAGGGTGTTTCAAAAATGACCGGTATATTTGAAAAGGCAATAAAAACTAAACGAGCAGCGATAGAAATACACCGTTTGTTGCAATATGCTTGGGACAACCGTACATTTTCAGGCGGACAAACTTTCGAAATTACAGTAGTTACAATTTTCAACAACAGGTGGCGCTGCAACTGATGTGAAAGATATAGAAGACAACGCAGTCTGTGGGTGCGCCATTCTGTACGTCGTCTTTGGGCTGTAAGCGTGTGCTGTTCACAACGTGCAAGTGTGCTGTGGACAACATGGTTTATTCCTTAGAACAGAGGATTTTTCTGGTGTTGGAATTCCACCGCCTAGAACACAGTGTTGTTGCAACAAGACGAAGTTTTCAACGGAGGTTTAATGTAACCAAAGGACCGAAAAGCGATACAATAAAGGATATGTTTGAAAATTTTCAACGGACTGGGAACGTGACGGATGAACGTGCTGGAAAGGTAGGGCGACCGCGTACGGCAACCATAGAGGGCAACGCGCAGCTAGTGCAGCAGGTGATCCAACAGCGGCCTCGGGTTTCCGTTCGCCGTGTTGCAGCTTCGGTCCAAATGACGCCAACGTCCACGTATCGTCTCATGCGCCAGAGTTTACACCTCTATCCATACAAAATTCAAACGTGGCAACCCCTCAGCGCCTCTACCATTGCTGCACGAGAGACATTCGCTAACGATATAGTGCACAGGATTGATGACGGCGATATGCACGTGGGCAGCATTTGGTTTACTGACGAAGCTTATTTTTACCTGGACGGCTTCGTCAATAAACAGAACTGGCGCATATGGGGAACCGAAAAGCCCCATGTTGCAGTCCCATCGTCCCTGCATCCTCAAAAAGTACTGGTCTGGGCCGCCATTTCTTCCAAAGGAATCATTGGCTCATTTTTCAGATCCGAAACGATTACTGCATCACGCTATCTGGACATTCTTCGTGAATTTGTGGTGGTACAGACTGCCTTAGACGACACTGCGAACACCTCGTGGTTTATGCAAGATGGTGCCCGGCCACATCGCACGGCCGACGTCTTTAATTTCCTGAATGAATATTTCGATGGTCGTCTGATTGCTTTGGGCTATCCGAAACATACAGGAAGCGGCGTGGATTGGCCTCCTATTCGCCAGACATGAACCCCTGTGACTTCTTTCTGTGGGGACACTTGAAAGACCAGGTATACCGCTAGAATCCAGAAACAATTGAACAGCTGAAGCAGTACATCTTATCTGCATGTGAAGCCATTCTGCCAGACACGTTGTCAAAGGTTTCGGGTAATTTCATTCCGAGACTACGCCATATTATTGCTACGCATGGTGGATATGTGGAAAATATCGTACTATAGAGTTTCCCAGACCGCAGCGCCATCTGTTGTTAACAATTGTAACTACTGTAATTTCGAAAGTTTGTCTGCCTGAAAATGTACTGTTGTCCCAAGCATATTGCAACAAACGGTGTATTTCTATTGCTGCTCGTTTAGTTTGTATTGCCGTTTCAAATATACCGGTCATTTTTGAAACACCCTGTATCAGCGTTTGCAGTCCGATCTTAGCAGTATCCTTACTAATACTGCACTACGTCGCGAGCAAGAACAGAACATCAGGTAATCTCAGACACTCTCTCACAATAACTGACAAGCATATATTTAAGGAAATATACCCATAGTGCCGACAGGATCTCACCAGTCCCTGTTGCAGGTTTACGTCGCTACATCTCTGACAGTGAACGACTCATTTTATATCCCAGATGCTACAGAGAGATGGTGCGCTTCACATTCCCTACAAGTACCTTCTTTTGATGGACACTAACGTCGAGACAGAACACAATTTTATTTTTCAGTTTTGTGTCGAAACCAAGGAATTTACGGATGTAATATGTATTCCAGCAGTTTGTAACTAATCTAAAGTAACCGCAATCCATATAGTCGTTTTTCGAAGGTTACTTTAGCTGCTTAATACAAGTAACACGAAAGGTTTGTAAACGCAAGTGTTGCAACTAGCTGTAGATGTGACAGAGTATATCTTTTGATTGGTGGAAGTTATACATTGCTGTATGCTTGATGTACTGTGGCAAGTGGCACAGGTTTTGTGAGCAAAGAGAACCATTCAAAACAACAAAATACGAAATGGAGCAGACACTATACCGTATACATACTGCAAAACAGTCAGTGATACACAGCGAATTTAAAGTCAATATCAGTTTGTGTGAAGCATTCCATGTGAGAAATGATCACATTGAAAAGGATAGTTGCGTTGTGCTTCCAATAGTGCGGTAATGGCAGCTCGTGGTCCCGCGTCGTTGTTAAATAATTTCATATTTCAAGAAAGGAGTTTGCCTAATAACTCTTTTTATTGATCAAAGTTACAGTTTCTGGTTGTCTGTCTCATGTGATAACTTTATGATACTTCAAAATGTCCGCAGGTCCTGTCCTAGAGTGCTTAACATCTCTCGACTTCATGGGATATAGTTACAATTTTCGTAATATTGTTACTGACATTGGTAACATAAATTCATAAAAAATGTCACCCTCACTAGCAAGAACATTCAAAATGAGCTTACGTCCATTACATAACCATTTTGTAACAGTAGTATGGCAGTCAAAACCTATTATCGAGTGGACTGTCATAATTATCATTAGAATTTATTTGAAGCGTTTATTCTCCTACTAACACTGCATCATATCCAGAGAATCTGCACGCCATAAGTCGTCTAAAACTTATATTATAACACACACAGACTGGAACGCCCTGCATGCCGGTTTGTAATGCTCTAGAACTACGAGGTTAATTCCAAAAGTAAAGTGCATAGACCTGTTTATTTCCACAGTTGTTTAAATCAGTTTACAGCTTGAACATTTAGCTATTTTTCGACATAATCACCATTTCTGTCGATGCATTTTTGTAGACGCTGTGGCAGTTTTTGTATGCCCATGTAATACCAGGTCGCCACCATGCTGTTCAGAAAATTATGAACTGGCGTGATTGTTGCTTGGTCTCAGGTGTAAAGTGGTATGCCCAGATTTCGTCACCCGTGGCAACTGAGTCCAGAAAGTTGTCCTACTCGGCTGCAAGGCGGTGAAGAAATGCGCTGGAAGCATCAAATCGTTGCCGCACGTGGTCCTCAGTCAGCATGCGTGGCACCCATTTTGCGCACACCTTCCGGTAGTTCGATGTTTCCGTTAAAATTCTGTGAGCTGTGCTTCGGGAAACCTCAGGAACCAACGTGCAGAGATCATGCAGGGTGATCCTCCGATCTTCACGGATGCTTTGCTCAACCTTCAACACTGTTTCCTCAGAAATTGACGGTCTCCCACTCATTTGTTCGTGGTGAATTTCGGTCCAAGTGCAAACTCTCTACACCACTTACGAACATTTTTGACATCCATGCACGACTCATCATACACTTCCGTCATTGATGATGGATTTCAATTGGCGCAGTGCCCTTTTCGTTCAAAAACCGAATAACTGCTCGCAATTCGCACTTTGGCGGTAACATCCAACAGGAGCTCCGTTTTCAACGGCTGCCAAGCCAAGACTAAGCGCCTCAGCGCGGCGTGCGCACGTTTACACACAGCGCGTGAAGCACTCTTCACAACAGTGTGACCAACAGCCCCACACAAACAGAGTTCTGTACTTATAAAAAAACAGGAGACCCTACTTTTGGGATTACCCTCGTACTTCCTCCATAATTATTTGACACTGTATCTTTCTTTAAGCTCTGAAGTGCTTGAAATGATTTCATTCCAGTAATGTATTCTCAGTGATTATGGATACTGTGAGCAATCATAAAAATTTAGCTACTTCCTTTAGGTTGTTATAGTAGATTGATAATTTTCTTTTTCTGGGTGTCAGTAATATCATTGCAAGGTACACCCTCTACTGACAGTTTAATAATGTTTTTGTGTTTCGAACTGTTGGTCTTTTTCTCTACTGCTCCATTGCTTTTCTTATATTCTTCGATCACATGTAATATTTCACCATATACTTCTCTAACTTTTGCTGAATACTCATCGAAGTAAGTTTCCTTAAGAATAGTGGATTCAGTTTACCTGCCATTCTTTCAAACTTTTTATCCCCCTCTTATGTCACATGCTTGCTTTTAAATCTATAGGCACCATGCCCAACGTAATGGTTCATCCCGGAGAGCACTGTGCATTTCAACATCATCATCATCAGTATCATCATCATCATCTTTGTCACTGTAGTCATCAGCTTCTTCTTCTTCTGGTACTGCTCCCCTAGTATCTCCATCTTCTGCTTTCATAAATACATTGTTGTTTTACTGTAGTGTGCTCATCTAAGCCATCTTCCTTATCTTGATCTGTCTTTTTGTTGTTGTTCTTCTTCTTCTTCTTCTCCTCCTCCTTTCTGAGCAGCTGTCCTCCTGCAATAAAACTCTATAGAGGTTGCTTTTTATAGCACAGTTTCGGCTTAAGTTTGCCTTTTTTGAGCAATAGCTCTTGTGGATATTTCGTTGAGTTTTCTACAAAACGCGGTGGGCTTTTCTGTAAACATTCAGCACAACTGGATTGAGGTCATGGGGAGAATTAGTTTTAATTTTTGAACAGCATTGGAATAGTGACATGAAATTTATCCATACTTATTTGAGATATTCCTCAGTGAAGAACTTGCTGTTGATTCGTTCAACATTTTGCTAAGTGTTTCTTTGGTGTTACGTCTGTGTTTGTCTTCTTTTTGTTACTTCTCATGCACCTTCGCGATGAACATACAAAATCATATGCATAACTCTGGTAAGATGTAACTCTGTAACAACTTGTAGGCAAACTGTTCAGGTGTCATCTTTCCATATTTAACTAAAGACGAGCATCAAACGAAATAATATCAGATTGTCTCATAAGCCACCATCTTTAACGAATTTCTAACAAGTATCACTTGTTACAGGAAGAATTATAACAAATTGCACCAAAAATTGTAAAAAAATTGCCCATAATACAGCGAAAATTGTAACAAAATGTCCCACATTGCAGCAAAATTGGAACAAATTGTCCCTTGTTACCGTACGATTACAGCAAATTGCCCCATTTTACCTCAAAAATTGTGACAAATTGCTTTATGTTACAGGAAAATTGTAGTAAGTCATAAAATCAGACTCTTCCAATCATAGGCATTCATAGCATTGATCAGTAAAAGACTTACGGCACAAACACACCTTTCTTGAAGGAAGCACATCTGTATTAATCTGAAATGATTTAGAAATTTTATTGAAACATCAGTTGTTTTCATCACTGTCACCGATGCATATCGTGTAGACCAGTGCAAGTATTCTTTTCAATTCAAGTTCTTCTCACTTAGAACTTTTTATCTGAACCAATTTTTACATTAAGTAAAACACGGAACTGACTGATTTGCTATAGATATGCTATAGTATCTATTCTATTTCCTATTCAGTTGTTTTGGATAGTTGTCATTCACCTTCTCTGAATACAAAAACTGCCACTTGCTACAGCTCGTCAGGTGTACAGCAATTTATGACTTCCAGCCACATCTCTGTCACATCTACAACTATTTGTAGCACTTGGGAGTACAAACTTCCACGTTACTTTTGTTACGCTACAAACTATACCCTCAGAAAAGTCACTATAAAGACTATGGTTTCTTTAGGATGGCTACAAACTGAAGGAATACCTGCTTCAACCTTAAAGTCTTCGATTTTCACGCAGTTGAAAAATCAATTTGCAATCCATATTGATTTAGAGCCCACCAAACGAAGATGTCTGTAGGGAATGTGAAGAATACCATTTCTCCATTTGGTATATTGTAAACATCTTGAATTTAAAAGGAATCGTCCAGTTTCATAGCTGATTAACTTGTCATGGTCGTTGTTCACAGTTGTGGAGAATTTTTTTTATCATGTTCTTCAAAAATTTCATAGTTGCAGCTATTTTCAGTCAGTGATAGGGACTGGTGAGATCCTGTCAGAACTACGGGTATGTTTCTCTAGCCATTTGCTTGACAGTTATTGTGTGAGAGGGAGACAGGTCAGATAATAATATATTGTTCTTTTTCGTGACATAGTACTTGTTGTTGTTGTGGTCTTCAGTCCTGAGACTGATTTGACGCAGCTCTCCATGCTAATCTATCCTGTGCAAGCTTCTTCATCTCCCAGTACTTACTGTAACCTACATCCTTCTGAATCTGCGTAGTGTATTCATCTCTTGGTCCCCCTGTACAATTTTTAACCTCCACGCTGCCCTCCAATACTAAATTGGTGATCCCTTGATGCCTCAGAAGATGTCCTACCAACCGATCCCTTCTTCTAGTCAAGTTGTGCCACAAACTCCACTTCTCCCTAATCCTATTCAATACCTCCTCATTAATTATGTGATCTAAACATCTAATCTTAAGCATTCTTCTGTAGCACCACATTTCGAAAGCTTCTAGCCTCTTCTTGTCCAAACTACTTATCGTCCATGTTTCACTTCCATACATGGCTACACTCCAAACAAATACTTTCAGAAACGGCTTCCTGACACTTAAATCTATACTCGATGTTAACAAATTTCGCATCTTCAGAAACGCTTTCCTTGCCATTGCCGGTCTACATTTTATGTCCTCTCTACTTCGACCATCATCAGTTATTTTGCTCCCCAAATAGCAAAACTCCTCTACTACTTTAAGTGTCTCATTTCCTAATCTAATTCCCTCAGCATTACCCGACTTAATTCGACTACATTCCATTATCCTCGTAGTGCTTCTGTTGATGTTCATCTTATATCCTCCTTTCAACACACTGTCCATTCCGTTCAACAGCTCTTCCAAGTCCTTCGCTGTCTGACAGAATTACGTCATCGGCGAACCTCAAAGTTTTTATTTCTTCTCCATGGATTTTAATACTTACTCCGACTTTTTTTTTGTTTCCTTCACTGCTTGTTCAATATTTAGATTGACTAACATCGGGGAGAGGCTACACCCTTGTCTCACTCCCTTCCCAACCACTGCTTCCCTTTCATGTCCCTCGACTCTTGTAACTGCCATCTGTTTTCTGTACAAATTGTAAATAGCCTTACGCTCCCTGTATTTTACCTCTGCCACCTTCAGAATTCGAAAGAGAGTAGTCCAGTCAAGATTGTCAAAAGCTTCTCTAAGTCTACAAATGCTAGAATTGTAGGTTTGCCTTTCCTTAATCTGTTTTATAAGATAAATCATAGGGTCAGTATTGCCTCACATGTACCAATATTTCTACGGAATTCAAACTGATCTTCCCCGAGGTCCGCTTCTACCAGTTTCTCCATTCGTCTGTAAAGAATTCGCGTTAGTATTTTGCAGCCGTGACTTATTAAACTGATTGTTCTGTCATTTTCACATCTGTCAACGCCTGCTTTCTTTGGGATTGGAATTATTATATTCTTCTTGAAGTCTGAGGGTATTTCGCCTGTCTCACACATTTTGCTCACCAGATGGTAGAGTTTTGTCAGGACTGGCTCTCCCAAAGCTGTCAGTAGTTCTAATGGAATGTTGTCTACTCCCGGGGCCTTGTTTCGACTTAGGTCTTTCGGTGCTCTATCAAACTCTTCACGCAGTATCATATCTCCCATTTCATTTTCATCTACATCCTCTTCCCTATCTATAACATTGCCCTCAAGTACATAGCCCTTGTATAGACCCTCTATAGACTCGTTCCACCTTTCTGCTTTCCCATCTTTGCTTAGAACTGGTTTTCCATCTGAGCTCTTGATATTCATATAAGTGGTTCTCTTTTCTCCAAAGGTCTCTTTAATTTTCCTGCAGGCAGTATCTATGTTATCCATAGTGAGATAAGCCTCTACATCCTTACATTTGTCTTCTAACCATGCCTTATTGGCCATTTTGCACTTCCTGTAGATCTCATTTTTGAGAGGTTTGTATTCCTTTTTGCCTGATTCATTAACTGCATTTTTATATTTTCTCCTTTCATCAATTCAATTGAAGATTTCCTCTGTAACCCAAGGATTTCTACTAGCTCTCGTCTTTTTACCTACTTGATCCTCTACTGCCTTCACTACTTCATCCCTCAAAGCTACCCATTCTTCTTCTACTGTATTTCTTTCCCCCATTCTTGTCAATTGTTCCCTTATGCTCTCTCTGAAACTCTGTCCAACCTCTGGTTTAGTCAGTTTATCCAGGTCCCATCTCCTTAAATGTCCACCTTTCTGCAGTTTCTTCAGTTTTAATCTACAGTTCATAACCAATAGATTGTGATCAGAGTCCACATCTGCCCTTGGAAATGGCATACAATTTAAAACCTGGTTCTTAAGTCTCTGTCTTACCATTATATAACCTACCTGAAACCTGTTAGTACCTCCAGGATTCTTCCATGTATACAACCATCTTTCATGATTCTTGAACCAAGTTTTAGCTATGATTAAGTTGTGCTCTGTGGAAAATTCTACCAGGCAGCTCCCTCTTTCATTTCTTATCCCCAATATTCACCTACTACGTTTCCTTCTCTCCCTTTTCCTACTACCGAATTCCAGTCACCCATGACTATTAAATTTTCGTCTCCCTTCACTATCTGAATAATTTCTTTTATCTCATCATACATTTCTTCAATTTATTCATCAGCTGCAGAGCTAGTTGACATATAGACTCATACGACTGTCGTACGTGTGGACTTCGTGTCTATCTTGGCCACAGTAATGCGTTCACTATGTTGTTTGTAGTAGCTTACCCAAACTCCTATTTTTTATTCATTATTAAACCTACTCCTGCATTACCCCTATTTGATTTTGTATTTATCAGATTTTGTACTTATCAGTAGCATAGTGTGAAGACTGAGTCTCAAACACTGATGCCTTGCATTTGTCTGTTTCCACCAAGGAGCTTGCTTTCATCAGGCAGGTCAGCGAATGTATATTGTCAATTCTTTGTAATATAACAAACAGCGAAAAGCTGACATCTGACCATCAGCATAATGAATGAATTCGTTATAGCTGAGGCAGATAAAGTGCTACTAAACACGAGAAATAAGTGAATCATATGTGGTTTCACGATCCTGATTTCTGTTGTATTCATCTGTTCGTGATGACGACGTTTTTGTAATAAGTGTGGGGAGGAAGTACTAAGATTCTGGGCCGAAATTACTTTATCCATTTTACCAAAAAATAATTTATTGCACAAAGACTGGATTTTAATATTAAAGCTCAAAATTTAGTTTTCTTTTACAACTGAATGTTATATACCCTTACTTCATATCACAGTTTCTAATGAGACCATGCTGCATGAATAACAGTCTGATGGCTGTGTACATGAAATGAAGCTCAAATTACAAGTTTTACAACCTGAATGCAGCTCAGGTAAAGAAGGTTTCAAGACTGACATCAGTTTCAGAGAGCCTAGGTAACAACTATACAAATTAAAGCGCGAGTTATTAAAGTTAGCTGCACTTTTGCAAATTCTGACGTAATCCAATTTCAGAATGAAGGATTTACAGTTGTCATATATATTATTAAAGATTGTGAGAGGCGTTGTAGCAAAGTCCGCTTCAGTGAACAGATTTTTTAAAGGAGCGACAATAATTACTTCAGTTACTGAACACCAACTAGAATACGCAAATACCAAATAACGCCTAAATCTCAGGCACACAGCCTTTTCGTCCTGTATGTACCTACAGGAGATGATGCACGTCATTAGAAACAGTGGCAGTTCCAAGAAAGCAGTAGTGACAGCTTGGAATTAAATAGCGATTTTCTGTAACTAACACCAAGTAGTACTTACCGTTGACTAGCTTACAGCGTGACAAATTAAAACACTGACCACCTTACAACATGACAACAATAACACACATGTAGAAGCCACACTGGCTGCTCAAGGATTTTTAACAAAGCATCAGTCATCAAGGTAGCCTTTACAATGTGTTAATGAAGAAAAACGTTCGGTTAGAAATACCTGAAACGTAAATCAATGAATGGAAAATCCAAGACGGAATGTCACAATATTATGAAAAGGACAGTTGCCACTCACCATATAGCGGAGATGCTGAATCGCAAATAGGCAAAACAAAAAGACTCTCAGAAAATCAGCTTTTGGCCCGCAACGCCTTCGTCGGAGATGGAACGTGCACACACTCACACACACACACGCACGCACACACACACGCACAAGTCTCTGGCTGTGTGTGTGTGTGTGTGTGTGTGTGTGTGTGTACCATCTCTCCGACGAAGACTCTGCTGGCCGAAAGGTCATTTTCTGATAGTCTTTTAGTTATTTCTGACTCAGTTTCTCCGCTGTATGGGAGTTGAAAGATAGGTTAGTTAATCCAAGCAACCAACATAACTAAAACATAAGAGATGGCACTTATACACTTGTGACATGCAGTAGAAATTGATTTGAATGATAACAAAACACGACCAACTTGAGGTCAGGGCACTGTTCAAACGTTGGCATGAGAATAAACGTAACTCGGTTTTCTGATGTAACCAGGGCCCCCGACCTGTTTAAGTAACACAAAAATTCCCTCTGTCTTTTGGAGGACTGGGTAGAATAAAACCACCAGTATCTAGCTTAGCTCTCTAAACCAGCTTGAATTAACACGGTGGCGACTGGATACCAGAATAAGAACAATTTACAAGACTCCCATAGTGGTCTGCTACCATGTCACCAGTTCACTGCAGGCTACACAAGAGTCCACTCCACAGAATTACAAAATAGCACACAGACTCCCGATCTGCTCTGCAAGGTGCTAACAGAGCCCTTCGAGACCCACAAGCCTCTAGTAGTGACAAGCCAGACCACGTTACAACAAAAGTTAAAACCACCTTAGACACGCTACAGCCGACTGCCCCGGCGCCTGTCGCCACAGTCCGTGTCACTCCTGCGATCGCTGCACAAAAACCACATGACTCGTACATCGATGTTGTTGCCACTGGTCGGCGGAAGGTGCACGTGCCCGTCGACCTGGGACCGGACCGCAGCGACGCACGGATGCACGCCAAGACCGTAGGATCCTACGCAGTGCCGTAGGGGACCGCACCGCCACTTCCCAGCAAATTAGGGACACTGTTGCTCCTGGGGTATCGGCGAGGACCATTCGCAACCGTCTCCATGAAGCTGGGCTACGGTCCCGCACACCGTTAGGCCGTCTGCCGTTCACGCCCCAACATCGTGCAGCCCGCCTCCAGTGGTGTCGCGACAGGCGTGAATGGAGGGACGAATGGAGACGTGTCGTCTTCAGCGATGAGAGTCGCTTCTGCCTTGGTGCCAATGATGGTCGTATGCGTGTTTGGCGCCGTGCAGGTGAGTGCCACAATCAGGACTGCATACGACCGAGGCACACAGAGCCAACACCCGGCATTATGGTTTGGGGAGCGATCTCCTACACTGGCCGTACACCTCTGGTGATCGTCGAGGGGACACTGAATAGTGCACGGTACATCCAAACCGTCATCGAACCCATCGTTCTACCATTCCTAGACCGGCAAGGGAACTTGCTGTTCCAACAGGACAATGCACGTCCGCATGTATCCCGTGCCACCCAACGTGCTCTAGAAGGTGTAAGTCAACTACCCTGGCCAGCAAGATCTCCGGATCTGTCCCCCATTGAGCATGTTTGGGACTGGATGAAGCGTCGTCTCACGCGGTCTGCACGTCCAGCACGAACGCTGGTCCAACTGAGGCGCCAGGTGGAAATGGCATGGCAAGCCGTTCCACAGGACTACATCCAGCATATCTACGATCGTCTCCATGGGAGAATAGCAGCCTGCATTGCTGCGAAAGGTGGATATACACGGTACTAGTGCCGACATTGTGCATGGTCTGTTGCCTGTGTCTATGTGCCTGTGGTTCTGTCAGTGTGATCATGTGATGTATCTGACCCCAGGAATGTGTCAATAAAGTTTTCCCTTCCTGGGACAATGAATTCACGGTGTTCTTATTTCAATTTCCAGGAGTGTAATTTCATAAGAGCTCAGTTTCTTCAGAGTGTTTGATGATTTTCTGATTTCTGCACAAACGATTCCGCTTTGCTCACCATATTTAGACTTCTGACTTTTTAAAGTGCGTTTACTTGTGGTCATAGGTGTGTCATTATAAGTTTCTGTTTCAAAGTCGAATACTTCCATACTCTTCAAGCCTTCATACAGCACTTGTTGGGGCTACCTTGTATCACTCGCCAATGGAGTGGCCTGAGAACATTTCTACATCAACTTCTCCCTGTCAAGTTGCTTCCTTTACGTTGTGAGTGAAACTTTCGGTACCTATACAGAGCTCGCAGATGTCTGCAGTGGCTAAATGCAGCACTGTTCTGCTGGTTTTACTTTATAGAACTGGAGTCTGTTGGGCGGCGTTAAATCACCATCACTTCAGCATTGCGAGTTCTGCATCCTCGTATTATATTCATACATAGGATTCAACAGGAAACGTTTTCATTTTGGTGTGTTTTACTTAAGAAAAGCGAAGAATGTCTTACTAATTCAACCTATCAAGGCTTGATGAATCCTTGTCACGCTCTGCTGTGTGCGACATCTCGCAATATTCCGACAGCTGACTTATTCACTTTTCAAAGTGTTCATCTCTGTGTCACTAAAGATGTGTAACAAAAGCACATTCCTTACACAGACATGCCTTCTGCTAGCTGTCCCATAGATATTCAGGCATTTCCCCTTCCTCATTGTCATCTGACTTTGCTCTATTCTTAGACTTCGCATAAGACACGCCGAAAAATCAAGTAATGATAGTGAGGGAAAAGCAAGTGTGTGCTCCCTTATTTTTCGTGAAATGAACGCCATTATGAATTACTTCGAAGTCTTCCTAAGCTGACATGGAGGGAAAGCGCACCACTCCTTGGCGGACTGAGGTGTTGCACGGCGACCTAACGGCGTCTGCGTGAGACAAGCAGGTAGAGATCACGTCAGCTGCCTACAGCAGGACCACTGACGTGTATGGCCCGGGGACGTGTTTACGACAGACATGTGCTGTTGTCTGCCAATGGACCACTCCGTTCAGCATCCAGTCGCTAAACATGGCTACAGTCCGTCACTAGTGACAGCAGAGTTGGAAATGTCGCGCACAGTTTCTACCATAAAAATGTTATTATTTTAGATACGTGTATTTGTACCCTGTTCTGATGGCCATTTATCGATCTGTGACCTTGTATAAACATGTTTTATTCTCACTATTCGCGATACATGTCTGTTGCACGTAACACAATGTTTGTTTAACTGAACTGTGGTTTAACTATGAACTAGATAGGTAGTTTGTAAAACTTCCTGACAGATTAAAACTGTGTGCCGGACCGAGACTCGAACACGGGACCTTTGCATTTCGCGGGTAAGTGCTCTCCCACCTGAGCTACCCAAGCACGACTCAGGCCCCCTCCTCACATAGATACTTCCAGAAGTAAACTGTGCCGAGAGGGGGTGAGTCGTGCTAGGGTAGCTGAGATGGTAGAGCACTTGCCCGCGAAAGGCAAAGGTCCCGAGTTCGAGTCTCGGTCCGGCACACAGTTTTAATCTGCCACGAAGTTTCATATCAGTGCACACTCCGCTGCAGACTGAAAATCTTATTCAGGTAGTTAGTAGTAGACACCCACACCAAACATTGAACAACTTTTTTCACTCATGAGGTATTGCATAAGTCTTCCCCAGGAGTAACAATGTGCATTTACGAATTTTTGAATTTCCCCTGCAGAATGGATGTGTAAGCCATTCGTCATTTTGAATTTCCCATCGATTATTCACCAATTGCTAAAGCATACATGTGCTGCTTGTATTTTCGGGTATCTCAGCCATTTTAACTTGGGTTACTTATCTTGGGTTGCGTGCAGTGCCTCTACAAATAGCATAATTTTAGGATACCACTATCCTGCACTTCACGAAGGTAGCCATTTGACAGTAAGTGAACAGCATCTCCAGTACCGGTCATCGAGTGGAACTTGGGGCTGGTGACCACTGAGCCTCCAATGACTAAGTGTTAGCTTACTGTTGAGCCATCATCGTATGCCTGTGGATCTCATAAAAAAGCAGCCACATGATAACTGCGTGACACAGCCTGCTGATATTGTTGAGGCTGCTGGATGCAGACTCCTCTCTAGTATGGGGGCACTCCACATTGCACTGTTTAAATAAGGACGCAATTGTTCCCATTCCGTACCTACCACACAGTTCAAACCTGACAACTGTGGTGATGAAGGAATATTTAAACATAACACAAACAGACTTACATCACGTGAACGTTTATGTCATAGGAGTGACTTTTTTTTTTAAATTCCCGGCATTTTATACTTAGAATAGGACTTTGTAGTGCAAATGATCTGACTATGCAGGCTGGCCCAGTAT
The DNA here is from genome assembly GCF_023897955.1 of Schistocerca gregaria. Taxonomy (NCBI): domain Eukaryota; kingdom Metazoa; phylum Arthropoda; class Insecta; order Orthoptera; family Acrididae; genus Schistocerca; species Schistocerca gregaria. The sequence continues at coordinate 472,483,017 of NC_064922.1, forward strand.
CCCAAAGGCTGCAATCTTGGATTCTGATGTCACACATGCTGGCCCAGTTTACCCATGTCGCTGTCTTGAATGGACTGTGATGTCATGTATCGTGGGCCAATATACCATGGTTCCACCATCTTGGATGATAACATCATAGGTTGAAGATAAACCTGACAACCATTGAGGCTGGGCCAGCATCCACACGTCAGCCATCTTGGATTATGTCATAGGGGTGCCATCTTGAATTTTTTGAGTGTGACAACAACAGGACAATGTCCTATCTTAGATGTTTTAAATTTCCCGCGATTGTACAATTGAAACAAATGTCCTACCTCCATACTGGTGTCATAGGACTGTGGGAAAACCCTGGCTATTTTGAGTTCCCCAACATTTATTGTATTTCCGTCATTTTATACATGGGGCAATTGGCCTGTTGCTGAGGGGTGTGGGAGGGGATAAATCTTGCAACTTCGAGTGAGGTCATCGGAGTGAGTATTTGGAGTGACTTATAGTGGAAGTACAGCATAAAAAGAATCCAGGGGAAGCCCAGTCCAGCTTCAGATCCGCTGGCAGAACCGTATGGACATGTAATTCAACGCGAATGTGGGGCTTAAAAAACGCTTGTTCGGCCGATTCCTGAGTGTTGTTCATCAGTCTGGGACTCTTGCCAGCTTGAAAATAAATTAAGAGATAGAGAAGATGGTACGAAGAGAGGCGCGTTTCATCACGGGTCGTTTAGTCGGCGCGATTCTCTACCAACTCCAGCGACAGCGCTACAAGAGAGGCGTTGTTCATCAAGCACAGATTTGCTATTGAAATTCCGAGAAAGTAAGTTCCAGGAAGAGTTCGGAAACACATTACTCCTTCCCACATTACATCCTCTTCGTTAAGTGAACACAGCGAGACAATCCGAGAAATTAGGGCTAATACGAAAGTTTGTCATCATTCCACCCCTCGTGCTATAGGCAAATGGAACATGGAAGGGGGAATAGGTATTGGTACCTGAAGCCCCTTCGCGACTCACTATACGGTTGCTTGCGGAGTATAGAAGCAGAAATTCCTGTATTTCATTGTTAATATTAAAATATTAGGCATTTTTGGCACGTGAGGGTGATCACATGAAAGAGATTTGGGAGTGGGAAGGGTATGGGAAGGGAATGACAGTTACAAACTGTCACACCCTCTCCCCGTCCTCTATCCCAGAAGCGAACCAAGGAATCGCGTGGCTCCTTCTGCAGACATATCTTCTGCTGAGTGCGAGTTTTGCCACTGAAGACGTGCATAGTGTAGCTATCCTAATGGGGACCGATAGTATACAGTTTGCAGATCAGGTGATTTTTCAGGGGCGATAGTTTGTGTGATTAGTACAGTGAATGGAAAGATTGGCAGAACTGTACAGGTGGGAAATTTATGTGAAGACAAAGGGCGGAGAAGGTTTGCAGATGGTATTATGTTCTACATCAGGAGATAGAGTTATTCATTGTAATATCTGGGCTGTTTCTGGTCCTTTTATAGATAAGGTAAGACGCATGGCAGCTGGTACAACAGTTCCATCTGTCGCAGTAGATGTGCTAGACATGTCAAACAAACATACAACGTCACTGAAAATACCAGGGGATAAGCAGTATCTATCATGGTGAGAAGTCTTGAATCTCTCCTCCTCTACTCTTACCGTTAACTGATGCACACAGGGCGCGCTTGTATTTCACGAGTTGACAATTAATTGTTTTAACTTTATATGACAGGATTCCCCTCCTGCCGGCACAGTCGTCACTTAACACAAGAGAAAGAAGACGTGGTGGTTGAAATATTTTCACCTCTGTAAATGGCCAACAAGATGCAATAAAGTTTCGAGTACAATAGATCGCCCCAGGTTCTGGGGATAAAGAACAGAGCTCCCCAAAAGTCACACTGACAGAGGGCATTGCTTGCTCTTGATGGTAAACTATTTACCAGACAGAGACATCATGCTAAGGACGTCCCTTTGATGCTATGAGAGAAGTAAGGGCTACACACGGGTACCAGTTCTCATTATGTTCCTTCTTAACATCTAATGTTTTATAGGAGAGAGAGCATCATCGGTGTTCTGACCTGTTTTATGGTGTCCTCGAGAATTTCCCCTTCTATGCCAATCTTTTCGTCTCAACGTAGTACCTATCCTAGAGTCCTCAATTATTTACCGTACAGATTCTAATCTTAGTCTTGTCCTACAATTTTTGCTCTTTATGGCACGTTCTAGCACCACATGAGGGGTAGCACATGTCTTCTTGCCCCTTTTTCTTGTCACTTCTTTCCACATATCCCTACCATCAGGGATACTGCAGGTAACTTCCTTATTTCTTATTTTATTAGTCCACTTAATTCTTAGCATCCTTCAGTAATACAGCAAGGTTCCTGTATTATGAGATTGACTTAATAACAATGTACAATCAGATTTTTATGATGAAATGTATTTTCATCTACACACATCCAAAAAAGTGTTGCATAACCGCGGTTCTAGGAGTTCCTGATATTTAACATAAAAATAGATACACAAAAACAACATTTCAGCTCTCTTTATTCCTGACGAAAACAAAAACTTGCAAGTTGTACAATATAATCTAGACTTTCTGAATTTGTGTTCCAGATTTCAGCAAACACTAGTACCTCTGATACCCAGTAAAGCGTCATCTTACAGTGATGCATCCCTGTATTCGTCGTGGCAAAGTGTCCACTAAATCATCAGGACACTGTTTATCCAAATTGTCCCACTCCTCAACGGCGATTCGGCGTAGACCTCATAGCTCGATTGGTAGGTCATCTCATCCAAAAACCTCCCTTTTCAATGTATCCCAGGTATATTCAATAGGGTTCGTGTCTGGAGAACATGGTGACCATTCAGACCTAGCAATGTCTTTGTCACTAAGTTACGCATTCACAAGATGCGCAGGAAAGGAATCCCTCCTCCGAAATGCTGCCGGTATGGTTGCACTATACGTCGGAGGATGTCATCACTGTATCGTTTAGCCGTTTGATTGCCTTCAGTGACTACCATGACGTACTCTGGTCCCATACAATGCCACCTAAAACGTCAGTGAACCTTCACCTTGCTGCACTCGCTGGACAGTGTGTCTAAGACGTTCAAGCTGACCAGATTCCCTCTAAAAACGTCTCCGACGATTGTCTCGTTGAATCCATACGCGAGTCTCATCTGTGAATAGAACTTGATGCCAATTCTGAAGAGTACATTCAACATGTTGTTGGGTCCGTAGGTGTCGCGCTGCATGGTGTCTAAGTGTCAAAGTTGGACCTCGCCGTGTACATCGGGAGTGAAGGTGCACATCAAGCAGCCTGTTTCGTACAGTTTGCAGCGGTCATCGGCTGCTGTAGTAGCCTTTGAGCGGCCTGAGCGAGGCAATTCATCGACAGTTCCTGTATCTCTGTACCTTCTCCATGCCCGAATGTCATCGCTTTGTTTTACTCTGAGACGTCTGAAAACTTCGCTTAATGAGAGCCCTTACTGACCAACCATAAGAATGTGGATACGAACAATGTCGGAATTGACCTTCTAGGCATGGCGGAACTTCAGAAAACACAAATAATGTACTTCCTTCCTAGTGTTACGACAGGGACTGATTGGCTATTTTGCTCAGTCCTCGCATAGCCATTGCACATGCATGGTTGTTTACATCTTTGTGCGGGTTGAGTAACATCTACGAACGGTCTAACTGACTGCGGTTTAGTTGCAACACGCATGTTCAACGTCAGTGTTCAGAAGAACTTGTAACCGAGGTGATGCAACACTTTTTTAGATCCAGAAAGAGATTTTCACTCTCCAGCGGAGTGTGCGCTGATATGAAACTTCCTGGCAGATTAAAACTGTGTGCCGGACCGAGATTCGAACTCAGGACCTATGCCTTTTGTAGGCAGGTGCTCTACCATCTAAGCTACCCAAGCATAACTCACGACCCGTACCCGGTGCTTCAATTCCGCCAGTACCTCTCCTACCTTCCAAACTTCACAGAAGCTCTTCTGCGAACCTTGCAAAACTAGCCCTCTTGGAAGAAAGGAAGACCTTCTGTGACGTATGGAAGGTAGGAAGACGAGTTACTGGCAGAATTGAAGCTGTGGGGACGGGTCGTAAGTCGTGCTTGGGTAGCGCAGATGGTAAAGCACTTGCCTGCGATAGGCATAGGTCCTGAGTTCGAGTCTCGGTCCGGCACACAGTTTAAAACTGCCAGGAAGTTTCATTGTTTTTGATGTTTATATTTACAAACCATGTCGCATGTCTAGTTGACAAGCGCGAGTAGAGATAATTTCGCTTTATTCGTAATGAGTTTTGTCATTACTCGCGCGTGTTATGGAAGTCGCGAAGGTCAAACAAGTCACGCTAACTATGGATTTGTAAGACATGCGACGGTCGAAACCACAGGAGAAGTGATTTATCTTGGCTGGTGCTGCGATTGGACTTGCCAGAAAAGGGTGAGTAAAGGAGCACGTGGTTCATTAACTTGTATAAACGACGCTGCTTAGAGTAATCGGCCGCCGTACTCTGCAGTACCTTGCTGATGTAGCCCACACGCTAAGCTTGCTCACGAGAGAGAGAGAATTGACTTTACACTACTTTTGACGAAGCAGATCGCTTCTCAGATTAACTACTTGATTTATATTTTGCATATTGATTCTTGAAATCAATAATTAGAATCTTTTCTTGGGTGGTGTTCCTGGGAAGCACATGTGGTCCTCAGCCGACCAGTTATTTATCACATTAACCTGATTTTTCATCATACAAATGGTTTGCCTAGCAATATGTTGTTACACTATATTTTTGTATGTGTAATGCTTCGTGAATTACTGTGCCTCAAGTTGGATGACGTTCGTTGTCATCTTCCCTCGTATGGATTTAGATGCCATTACTGTATCTGTTTCTCCGCCGTGTACCTCATAAATAATTAGGAATTTGTTACGCCGGAATATGCAATATTTTCGCAACATCCTGAATAGTAATTTCTCTTTGTAAATTTGTCGACCTGGAAAAGGCGCTCGACAATATAAAATGGTGCAAGCTGTTAGAGATTCTGAAAAAAGTAGGGGTAAGCTATAGGGAGAGACGGGTCATATACAATATGTACAACAACCAAGAGGGAATAATAAGAGTGGACGATCAAGAACGAAGTGCTCGTATTAAGAAGGGAGTAAGACAAGGCTGTATGCTTTCGCCCCTACTCTTCAATCTGTACATCGAGGAAGCAATGATGGAAATAAAAGAAAGGTTCAGGAGTGGAATTAAAATCAAGGTGAAAGGATATCAATGATACGATTCGCTGATGACATTGCTATCCTGAGTGAAAGTGAAGAAGAATTAAATGATCTGCTGAACGGAATGAACAGTCTAATGAGTACACAGTATGGTTTGAGAGTAAATCGGAGAAAGACGAAGGTAATGAGAAGTAGTAGAAATGAGAACAGCGAGAAACTTAACATCAGGATTGATGGTCACGAAGTCAATGAAGTTAAGGAATTCTGCTACCTAGGCAGTAAAATAACCAATGACGGACGGAGCAAGGAGGACATCAAAAGCAGACTCGCTATGGCAAAAAATACGTTTCTGGCTAAGAGAAGTCTACTAATATCAAATACCGGCCTTAATTTGAGGAAGAAATTTCTGAGGATGTACATCTGGAGTACAGCATTGTGTGGTAGTGAAACATGGACTGTGGGAATACAGGAACAGAAGAGAATAAAAGCATTTGAGATGTGGTGCTATAGACGAATGTTGAAAATTAGGTGGACTATATCTGGTGCGTAACCTATTCGGACAGAAAGTCAGAAAGGGAATATTCAGGTTAATGACGCAAAAGCCACAGGACTGCTCTGATGTTTCATATGTGGTTAGGTACAGATCAGCAGAATAGATAGTGTGAGTTTCCTTTTGCAGTTATAATCGTTCTCCGGTCTGTGCTTTTGGTTAAAGAATAGTGAATTAATTTAGTTGCGAATCACGATTTCATATTTTGTGCCGTTTTAGTGGGCCTTACTGATTAAATGTTTGGATTATAAAATTATTTTCCTTTGCGATTAAATAATTAGCGTTACTCAGATTCGAAATTCAGGCAGATGCGACAACAGTTGTCACTCACGTGTCACGTGCGCTTAAATATTCAATAACTGTCAGATGTGCTTGTACAGCCAGTGTCAGCCAGAGCAACCTTGACTATAACATGCTTTCAGCATTGAAGTGTATAATTTTCTATACATTAATATACAATACATTAAAAGATGCTTGAATTTTTATCTTTTTCAACTTTCCCTCAGTCAACGATTCATGGCCATACACGGCCGTTGGTCCAAACGACAGTCTCATAAATATATTTCTTAAGAAAATGAACTTCTTTGGTATTAGTACATTTCATATGGCGGGGAATGCACTCTTTTCCTGTGATAGGCTGCCTCTTATGTCCACCTTGATTCACCCATCATTCGTTATTTTGCTTCTAAGGCAGCAGAATTATTGCACTTCATCTCCTTTCATAGAAGACAACAGTGTCACCCGTGAACCATATCACCGACATTTTTAACATGAAATTTAATCCTACGTCTGCACATTCATTTGGTTTCTTTCATTGCTTCTTCGACGTGCAGAGTGAACAGTAGAGGAGAAAGATGCATCTCGACTTAATTTTAATCTGGACTCTTCTGCCTTTGTCTGTCACTTCTACTGTTTCCTGTTTATTCTTGTACATTGAGTACATTATCATTGTTTCCCTATACCGTGTAACTATTCTCCTGAAGATTTCAAACATCAAGCATCTGTTTACATTCCATATTCACGCACATTACACTCATTCAACACAGTCGCCTATGCTACACAGTTCAGAGGAAGACAACGACAAATCAACCCCAGTAGGAAGATTCTACCATCCATGTCCTGGTTCACCCGTCGATTCCAACACTCACTGAGTAAGTATGAAACGTGCTTTGAATAAAACGCTGTAAATTGGATGTTTAGACTCACTGGAAGTGGAAATATTTCTATACAGACTTTATAACTCGAAACTGTCGTTACCACCGATTCATGAGATATAGTGGGCGACTAAAAACTCTCTGTTCTAAGGCCGTACAGTCCAGAATCGGTATGCCAAGCAGACAAAATAGCCGTGAGCGTGAAAGCAGTCATCCCACGGAAGCACCAGCCTGAAGATACCCTTTTGGGAAAACACTGCGTCCTGCTGCGTGAGGAAGTCCGTAACAGCCTGCTGCACATCTTCGTCCGACAGGAATCATCGCGCTTTCAGGGCAGTTCTTAAGGGACCGAAGCCGTGATAATAGCCTGGGAAGAGATGAGAAATACAGGGTGGTGGTCGACCGTCTCCCACTTGCATTGGCGTGACTTCTTCGTTACGACGTTTGGGATATGGGGGCGTGAGTTATCATAAAGCAGCAGCAGACCCTGACACAGTTTTCGACAACATGCTGCCCCATACATATTCTTAATTCTGCGAAGGAGATCAACCGGGCGTCATCCTTCGCCAGACAAGAAAAGAATAGCAACACGTTGGTCTTGTTTGAACGCAGTTGCTAATAACGTCGTCATAGTTCATCTTTCCTCGTTTACCGCACTCACGTCCGGAAGACACGAATGCCACAGTAATCCCTTGCCTATATGTCGGAGCTTATATACCCACATCGGAGTCGCGCTATGTTGCGTATACGCTGCAGCAATGCCGTTAAACGAAAACTTTTTCATTTCAGTTAAGACAGTCATACACCTTCGCTAAATAATTCGTCGCTTACACGTCGTTTTCCGCATTTGATCATCAGATTGCCTCATTCCTTACCACAAACAGGTGCATAAATACATTGCTGATCATTAAAATTGCAACACTGGAAAGGATTACCAAAACCGCTATTTTATCTGTTCCTAATGCACGGCCTGTGGCGGAGTGGTTACACGACAATAACATCCATGTAATGGACTGGTCTGCACAGAGTCCTGACCTGCATCCTATAGAACACCTTTGGGATGTTTTGGAACGCTGATTTCGTGCCAGGCCTCACGACCGACATCGATACGTGAAGAATGCGCTGCCATTCGCCAACAAACCTTCCAGCACCTGATTGAACGTGTGTCTGCGAGAGTGGAAGCTGTCATCAAGGCTAAGGGTGGGCCAACACCATATTGAACTCCAGCATTATAGATGGAGGGACCCACAAACTTGTAAGTCATTTTGAGCCAGGTGTCCGGATACTTTTGATCACATAGTGTAGCAGTCGTCTCATGTGGAGTGCTTATTTTACTGCAAGTAGCTGATCTTCTGAAAAACAACAAAAAATTACACTGATGTACCACCTCTCTTTTAAAAATAAGAGAGCTGTGTTGTGGGACAAAATCATCTGACTTTTAAGCTGAATTGTAATACGGGCTATTTCATAACTCCAGAATGGAAGCTACAGAGTTGCTATTGAATTGTGTAGGTCCTAATATGATGACATCTCTTTTAAGAGACCTGCACCTGCAACAGAAAGAAGTCTGAGATATTAAATTAAGTCGGCCGGGTGGCCGAGCGTTTCTAGGCGCTACAGCCTGGAACCGCGTGACCGCTACGGTCGCAGGTTCGAATCCTGCATCGGGCATGGCTGTGTGTGATGTGCTTAGGTTAGTTAGGTTTAAGTAGTTGTAAGTTCTAGGGAACTGACGACCTTAGAAGTTAAGTCCCATAGTGCTCAGAGCCATTTGAACCATTTTTGTTAAATTAAAAATACTATAATATTAAATTTTTCTGTATATATTGAGTTCAAAAACGACATTTAAATTTAATAAAATGACTTTTTTCATTTAAATACTCATAACACCTCAAATAAACCATAGAACAATAAAACTATTTCACTTATCTCTTTTCACTATTATTTTTTTACTGCGAATTTATTCTGCAGGAAGTCCGTACTGTCAAATGCAAACCATATCGATTTGAACAATTCATCAGCACTAACCTCTTTGTCGTTCATGGTGAAGATGTCAACACAGATTCATTTTCTATGCAACATCGCACACGTCAATTACTAACTGCTCACATATTTCCGTCCAAGCGTCTAAACTTTCCTCTTTTATATTTATAATTGTAGTTAATAAGACGTAATAATCATTCTCATTCAGATTAAATACTGTCTCCGCATTCCACTCCATAGTTTAAAACCCAATAAGTACACCTCTATTCTACAGACACAGCAAATCTCTGCTGAAACAGCGAACAGTCAAGCTAGATCCATTCTAGGAAAGGAGTCTCAAGGCCAACCCACCGCCAACAATTCGAAGTTAATCGCTGGTAGGTAGAACTGCAACCAAAGCTCACCGTTTCGATGGTTAGAATTTGCCATGTGTACTTGGCCAGAGGCGTTTAGTAGTCATTCATTGGCCTAGTGCAGTGGTGCTCAACTTTTCTGACTGCAACCAGATATTAGTTAGTATCTCGCCCCCCTCACCCCACCGTCAGACTTAGGATGAAAAATAATTTTCTTTAAACGACTATGAACCAGCAAGTCAATGAGACAATTGGTACTACTTATTTCTAACAATCATTTTGCATAGAAAGACTAGCTTATCGCCAGCTAGTTCGTTCGCATAGAATGTATGGTCTGCACAAACTTTTTCTATCGTTAATCGTATTTCTATGTTGTTCACAAACTGTAATCCCTTCTAATATTTCCACGGTAATTAAAGCCGTAGAAGCATGGTCTTTTCCGAATGTACTTCTGAACAAAGAGCGATTCTCGTATCTGCAGTCCAAGATTGTTGTTAATCATGACTTTTGCGTTCTTGTGTTGATACAGCCAAAACTTTCATCCCCTAACACATCTTTCTTTATATCCAACCGAGAAGTGAAATACTAATTTTCATAGACTTAACTTTAAAAATGTTTTAATATAACGAAATATTTTCTTAAAGATTATAATACCCTATTTCACCCCCTTAGGCGCTGAATTTCCAAAAACAGTGAAAAGTGTATTTTTTTATTTTTGACTGAGAAACAAAACATCAGTTTTCCTAGTTCCAGCTTTACAATTGCCTTAATAGTGACATATTTTCAAAAAGCTATTCATTCCCTATTTCACCCCCTTGGGAGGGGAATTTCGAACCATCCTTTCTTAAACAATGGCTACACTATAACATCCGCATCGTTTCCAAACTTCAAGTTTCTGTCCTTAATAGTTTTGGCTAAGCGATGATGAGTCAATGAATTAGTCTGGCCCTATTTCACCCCCTTAGGGGTTGAATTTCCAAAGACAGTGACATGAGTGTTTCTTTTTATTTCTAACAGGGAAGCCAAATACAAATTTTCAGATATTTAGCTTTAAAAATCAATTCGTAATGAAATATTATCATAACACATTTCATTCATATTTCACCCCATTCGGGACAGAATTTCCAAAAACACTGAAACACGTATTTTTTGTTTCCAGCCTAGAAATTAAATACTAATTTCCATGGATACAACTTTAAAAATAGTTTAGTAGTTCTTTAAGAAAAATTTATTAAATCTTCCACGAGTTATTTCACTCCACGCGCTCTACATTTCGGAAACTGCTGAAACACGCATTTCCTTGCTTCTGACCTGGAAGACAAATGTCAATTTTCGTAGGTTGTAACCTCCAAAGAGATAAAAAATAATTATAGCATTCACATTCAGTGTAACCTAGCATTTCTCTATTATTCCGTAACCTTGCAATAATACAATGTGACTAACCTCCTAATAAAAAATGTGACTCATATAGAACCTTTTAATAATTAACTGTATGTGAATCTAAACTCGTAATTTTGGACGTCAGCAGTGCTGCGTCATAGCCCTGAAAGATCATTCTGAATTAATTGAAAATTCTTACCTCAATAAAGTCGCCGGATAACGCGTATATATCTGCTCCTATAAGAAATTTTTCTCGCACAGCCCTGTGCAATGCTGGCCGCTATATTTGTCATGTATAAAAGGAAACGACTGATTTTTCTTTACGATAATCACGATGACCATGGATTGCAGAAATTAGTAATTTCTTGAAATGCAAATGAATGATTGTCAAAAAGTTAATTTAAAAAAAAGGATTATTATTAAAAGATTTTTGAAACAGTCACATGGGACTTACTATAACAATAGTACAATTTTTGTTGTAACTACAAATGCGCGCGGCTGCTTTTACCTTATATTACATCGCTCAGGCACCGCCATCGCTCCCCAAGACTGGCCCAGCCAACTCCATATACACAACTGCTAGCTACAACTTACTCCTACTGCCACTGCTCTTACTGCATCCAACAGTGCCCTCTCGTCTGAGATTCTCTTATAGCTTACGTATCGCAGGCAGCGCGTGAGCAATCCATCGAAATTACATCTGCTCGAGTGCGCTAGCAATTAGTTCCTTACTTATGGACCTCTTACTAGGTATAGCTTCAAAGTTGCTTTAATAGAGACATGTTTTCAAAAAACATTTCATCCACTATTTGGCCCTTTTACCGGTGAAATTCTGAAAAAGAACCTTCTTAGTCGAACCCTACAATATAAGATCAACGTATTCTTCGAATCTGAAGCTTCCATCCTTAGCAGTTTCAGCTGGGGGCTGATGGATCAGTCAGTCAGGACATTGCCTTTTATATATACAGCTGGAGAAATTCTCAGTTCATCACGAGTGCTACCTGCAACTCCCCAGAAATGCATGCTAACAGTCAACACTGAGGGAAGACTCTTGCCACAAAACGTAATTCTTCTGCAACACTCCTCTCCCTACCGACACTAACTTCACCCATAATCTACAATCGCAATTAAAAACAACCACGTTAAAATGTGTGCACTATGCTTAATGTATGAAAATCACCTCATTGTTACACTTTTTCCTTCTGGGATAATATAACCTGGAGGATCTCAGGCTGACAGTTCTGTGTGTCTGAGCACTGCCACCAGTGATAATAAGAATAACAATACTGAAGAGGACTACAGCATACTGCACTATTAATTTGTTCCATTATTACCGCGAAGTGAATAATGAAGCAGTTGTTGGTCTGTAGTGGGAACTATTTACAACTAGGAGAAGATATTTTCATGAGACATTTAAATATATGTGATATGGACTCAGATGATAATAAGTCATGGCCTAGCGATATGCAAATATTAGATGGCGGTAGTATCGCGTACACAAGGTATAAAATGGCAGTTCATTGGCTGAGCTGTCATTTATACTCAGGTGATTCATTTAAACAGGTTTCCGATGTGATCATGGCATCACGACGGGAACTAACAGTCTTTGAACGCTAACGATAGTTAGAGCTAGACGCATCGGACATTCCATTTGGGAAATGGAAATGAGCGAGCGCGTGGCATCGTTGGCTGGAGGGCCCCATCCGGGGAAATTCGGCCACCAAGAGCTAGTCTTATTTCAGTCGACGCCACAATGGGCGACTTCTGCTCGGGTGATGAGGATGAAATAATGATGACAGCACAAAACGCAGTCCCCGTGTGGAGAAATCTCCAACCCGACAGGGAATCGAACCCGGACCAGCTTGCATGGGAAGCGAGCACGTTACCACCCAGCTAAGCAGGCGGACTCCATTTGGGAATTCAATCTTTCTAAGGTAGTGGAAGTGGTAGTGGAAGGAGTGGAAGGAGAAGGCCACGTAAGGGCTGAACATGTCAAGATTTTTATTAATATTTCTCAGCAAAATAACTTTATCAATTAGGCTAATATGACCTTAACGTTGTTGTTGTTGTGGTCTTCAATCCTGAGACTGGTTTGTTGCAGCTCTCCATGCTAATCTAGCCTGTGCAAGATTCTTCATCTCTCAGTACTCACAGCAACCTACAACCTTCTGAATCTGCTTAGGTATTCATCTCTTGGTCTCCCTCTACGACTTTTACCCTCCTCCAATACTACATGAGGCCTCAGAACGTGTCCTACCAACCGATCCCTTCTTCTGGTCAAGTTGTGCCACAAACTTCTCTTCTCCCCAATCCTATTCAATACTTCCTCATTAGTTATGTGATTACCCATCTAATCTTCAGCACTCTTCTGTAGCACCACATTTCGAAAGCTTTTATTCTCTTCTTGTCCAAACTATTTATCGTCCATTTTTCTCTTCCATACATGGCTACACTCCATACAAATACTTTCAGAAACGACTTCCTGACACTTAAACCAATACTCGATGATAACAAATTTCTCTTCTTCAGAAATGCTTTCCTTGCCATTGCCAGTCTACATTTTATATACTCTCTACTTCGACCATCATCAAGTATTTTGCTCCCCAAATAGCAAAACTCCTTTACTACTTTAAGTGTCTCATTTCCTACTCTAATTGCCTCAGCATCACCCGATTTAATTCGACTACATTCCATTATTCTTGTTTTGCTTTTGTTGATGTTCATCTTATATCCTCCTTTCAAGACACTATCCATTCCGTTCAACTGCTCTTCCAAGTCCTTTGCTGTCTCTGACATAATTACAATGTCATCGGCGAACCTCAAAGTTTTATTTCTTCTCCATGGATTTTAATACCTACTTATCCTTAACCTATTAAGACAAAAATGTTCAGTTGAAATTATTTAGGAACAGTTGCTGATAATCGATCAATAAAGTTACCAGATACTTCAGTGAGATCAAATAACAAAAGGTGATAGTGTTAATTAAAATGCTTGCTCTCAACTTTCCATAAGTCATTCGTGGGAAGATGACGTATGAAAGTATACAAAAAAAATTATTCTCTTTCCATTATTATACAAATCTTGTGTGCCACTGGTTACTATTGTTGAAGTATTTACAGAAAATTTCAATAAGAGAGGCAAGATAATATTTCCCCAATTGAAGTTACATAACAATCTCTTCAAAGGATATAAGAAAACAGTCTTCAGATAGGTAGGTCACAGACACCTTTAGAATGTATTGGGCTAAAATACAACAAATATTTCAGGTTTCCCTAAAAAGCAGTTCACGGAAAGAGGGAAAACAACTACAGCCGCTTGATATGAAACCACCACGAGTAGGGCAATGTGGTCCGGACGAACGGGCTCAAAATCACTTAGGGCAGGCACGTCAAGCTGCTCACCTGACTCCTCTTTTTCTAAACAACCAGTGTGCACACACCCCAGGGCACAAACATTCAATGAGACTCTGATGAGCTTAGAAATAATTTTTAAGTAAAACGAGTAATACTTAACTCATCAGATTATACGCTGGCAACGTATACAAACCTTTTGTGAAAAGCCGCTAAAAGATAATAAGCTAACTCGCCAAGGCAGCTACCACCACTTACACCTGGTAGTAAATAAGCTCTACGGCCATCCGAGATTCACTTCAAATCACGCCACGAGGTGGAAACGGTAAATACGTAACTGTTGCGCGGGACGGAAAACATAGGCTGATGAACTGCAACCTACGTGAACACAAGCCTGGCTTGGAAGTGTAGCCCGCCAAAATACGGTAACACGATTCGCCCCGCTGAGGCCCACAAGCTTACGGGCTCCAAATAACTGCAGAGAGCGACTTGTCGTTTTAGTACACAAAGTACTAGGCAAGAAAAATGTTTTAGACGTCTTGATTAATGGCATTGAACATAAAGAAATTTACAAAACCCCAACAATTTAAAAAAAACGGAACCAAATCAGTTCTATGACAGTTATTATGTTTTGATACGAACAACATGCTCCTCATGTCTCCTGGCCAGTCACAGAAACAGGGAACAACAACTGATTATACGTGTCGCAGAATCAGCAGGGCGCAAACACACGCGGGAAGCTAACTAGTCACAATTATCACGCTCACACTGGGAGGAAGATCAGCCTTTACGAATACCGCGTGGTTTCGGCACCGAAGCAACGAAATAAAAATAGCTCACCAAGGATACAAAGCCGCTGTGCGATGACAAACAGTGGAAAAACTTGGAGCCGCCAGAAGACGTGTGTATGACGACGGCCCACCGCTCGCCTTCATAGCTGGACAGCGAAAGGAACAATGTGTTGACTCCTGTTCCCGGTGCACTTCCCTCGTGTGCGGAAGACGCTCAGCCAGACCAACTTGGAGGACACATGGGGGGTAGAACAAACAGCCGGCCCTTTACCCAGCAGAAATGCGCTCTCCGTGCTGCTTCACTGAGTGCCTCCCCCGAAAAACGGCCTCAACGGCATTCACGGCAAACGTGCCTCGGTTCCATCACGCAGAAGAGTCCGTACCAGGAAACGTGGAGCGAGCTGTCGTTAGCGCGACGGTTCAGTTCCGAAGGCCGGCCGGGGTGGCCGTGTGGTTCTGGGCGCTACAGTCTGGAGCCCGCTCCTGCCTCAGGCATGAATGTGGGATGTCCTTAGGTTAGTTAGGTTTAAGTAGTTCTAAGTTCTAGGCGACTGATGATCTAAGAAGTTAAATCGCATAGTGCTCAGAGCCATTTGAACCATCAATTCCAAAAGGCACAGAGTCAAGAGTGTGCCGAGAATACATTTCAGCCATTACTTTTCACCACAGACAACTCCGGCTGGACGGCCCTCACTAACGAACGAGAGCAACGGCGTTTGCGTAGAATCGTCAGTGCTAACAGATAAGCAACACTGCGTGAAATAACCGCAGAAATCAATGTGCGACTTAACGACGAACGTGTCCGTTAGAACAGTGCGGTGAAATTTGGCCTTAATGGACTATGCAGCAGACGACCGACGCGAGTGCTTTTGCTACCATTGTTAAAATTCATGGTGAAACCTACAACTGTCATTTATTTTGCACAGTTCGCTATTAGTTAAGGTCAATGAACGTTACCAAACTTAGCTTTCTTGTGTACGTAATTGTGAACGGCTGTAGAGGCAGCACTGCTCAATATTTCTGCAGGGGACTTCCAACGACTTAACTTTGATAACAGCCCGACATTCCCTGGAGCACCTCACCTGGGCTCGTGACAATGTCGGTTGGACTCTAGATAACTGACAAACTGTGACCTCACCAGATGAGTCCCGATTTTAGCTCCTAAGATCTGATGGTAGGGTTTCAGTGTGCCACAGACCCCACGAAGCGATGGACCCAAGATTGTCAGCAAGAGACTGTGCAAGCCGGTGGCGCACGCATAATGGTGTGGACTGTGTTTAAATGGAATACACGGTGTCCTCTGGTCAAACTCAATCGATCACTGACTGGAAATGGTCATGTTCGGTTACCTGGAGACCTTCTGGAGCCATTCTTGGAGTTCATGCTACCAAACAACGATGGAATTATTATGGATGACAACGCGCCGTGTTACTGAGCCACAATTATTTACGATTGGTTTGAAGAACATTCTGGACAATTCGAACGAGTGATCTGGTCACCCAGATCGGCACATATGAATCCGATCGAACACTTATGGGACATAATCGAGAGGACAGTTCGTGCACAAAATCCTGCACCGGCAAGACTTTCGCAATTGTAGACCCCTATACAGGCAGCATTGCTCGGTATTCCTGCAGGGAACTTCTAACGACTTGTTGAATCCATGCCAGGTCGAGATGCTTCACTGCGCCGGGCAGGAGGAGGTCCCACACGATCTGAAGAAGTATCCCATGACTTCTGTCACCTCAGTGTCTATGTCTCAATGTTACTGTTTATCAATGCCTGTTATATCTGTTATAAGTGGATTATTTGAGGAAGACGTTCGTACATTCTTTTCACGAGCTGTAACCACCACCACACTGCATCACTTGATAATGACAGTGTTTGAAAAAAAAATATAATTACTGATAACTCACATACACACATCAAAAAAAGTTTTGCATCACCTCGGTTCCGAGAGTTCCAGTACAAGTACAGAAAATTGGAATAGAGATCAACATAAACATCATTTCCGTCCTTTTGATCGCTCATGAAAATCACCATACAACGAGACCTTCAGAGGCGGTGGTCCAGTTTGCTGTACACACATGTACCTCTAATACCCAGCAGCACGTCCTCTAGCATTGATGCATGCCTGTATTCGTCGTGGCATACTATCCACAAGTTCATCACGGCACTGTTGGTCCAGATTGTCTCACTCCTCAACGGCGATTCGGCGTAGATCCCTCAGAGTGGGTGCATCACGTCGTCCATAAACAGCCCTTTTCAATCTATCCCAGGCTTGTTCGATGGGGTTCATGTCTGGAGAACATGCTGGCCACTCTAGTCGAGCGACGTCGTTATCCTGAAGGAAGTCGTTTAAAAGATGTGCACGATGGGGATGCGAATTGTCGTCCATGAAGACGAATGCCTCGCCAATATGCTGCCGATATGGTTGCACTATCGGTCAGAGGATGTCATTCACGTATCGTACAGCCGTTATGGCGCCTTCCATGACCACCAGCGGTGTATGTCGACGCCACATAATGCCATCCCAAACCAGCAGCGAACCTCCACCTTGCTGCACTCGCTGTACAGTGTGTCTAAGGCGTTCAGCCTGACTGGGTTGCTTCGAAACACGTCTCCGACGATTGTATGGTTGAAGGCATACGCGAAACTCATCGGTGAAGAGAACGTGATATCAATCCTGAGGAGTCCATTCGGCATCTTGTTGGGTCCATCTGTACCGCGCTGCAAGGTGTCGTGGTAGCAAAGATGCACCTCGCCATGGATGTCGGGAGTGAAGTTGTGCATCATGCAGTTTGAGTCGTGATACGACGTCTTGCGGCTGCACGAAAAGCATTATTCAACATGGTGGGGTTGCTGTCAGGGTTCCTCCGAGCCACAATCCGTAGGTAGCAGTCATCCACTGCAGTAGTAGCCTTTGGGCGGCCTGAGAAAGGCATGTCATCGACAGTTACTGTCTCTCTGTATCCCCTCCACGCCCGAACAACATCGCTTTGGTTCACTCCGAGACGCCTGGACACTTCCCTTCTTTTGAGCCGTTCCTGGCACAAAGCAACAATGCAAACGCGATCGAACTGCGGTATTGATCGACTAGACATGATTGAACTAGAGACAACACGAGCTGTGTACCTCCTTCCTGGTGGAATGACCGGAACTGATCGGCTGTCGGACCCACTCCGTCTAATAGGCGCTGCTCATGCGTGGTTGTTTACACCTCTGTGCCGGTTCAGTGACATCTCGAAGAGTCAAATCGATTGTGTCTGTGATACAACACCCGCAGTCAACGTATATCTTCAGGAGTTCTGGAAACTGGGGTGATGCAAAACTTTTTTGACATGAGTTGGTTCAAATGGCTCTGGGCACTATGCGATTTAACTTCTGAGGCCATTAGTCGCCTAGAACTTAAAACTAATTAAACCTAACTAACCTAAGGACACCACATACATCCACGCCCGAGGCAGGATTCGAACCTGCGCCTAGAACCGCACGGCCACTCCGGCCGGCTGACATGTGTAATTAGTATTATAGACTTAGGAAATTGTGATAATGGGGACGATCCTTTAATAATAATTTAATTTAATGACCGAAACACATTGAACCCTCTGTTTTTACCCATCAAAATATTTCATTTTACCCCTCAGTGGGTAATTACACCGAGGATGGGAACCACAGGCCCAGTGTGTACACGGGGTATAAGACGAGTTTCTCACAACAGTCAAATGCGCTTTTTGTATAATAATCCTGCGATGTACACAGAATGGGAATTTCGTTTCTCTTAGCTACTTTATGATGCTGCGCTGAACTACTAATCATTGTCGTAGCCAATCACGTAGTATACTAAACGCTACTCTGACGGTTGTTGCATAGGCCCTTCGTGGTGTTGCAGCTGTAATGACCAATAGTGTATTTCACTCTCGTCGCGCTGCTGTATAGGTGGCTCCGCCATTTCAGTGACGGCCGTCGGCGACGTGTGAAGTAGAGATGGGCAAACTCTTTCACCCTTGGGAACTAGTTCACTGCTGATCGTTCTTTTTTGGGAACCGTTCATTTTTACTCGTTCACCGTTCATTTGTGCTTGGTATATGGTTCTTATGAAAAACTGAAGACTAGTAGTGTAGGTGACTGAAGGATGGAGGGCAACAAGAGGGGGCACTTGCCTCCTCCCCCCTGGAGTATAGAGTTTTTATTCGCTACAGAATTCTTACACACTTTTAGAAGTAATTTCTGTGATTCTGCAGAGCCTCTCGTTTAGCCAACTGCAGCGTTGTGTGGCTGATCACAGGGAAATACTATAGGGTGGCGCACGGAAAACCGGTCCCGAGTACAGACTGCTCGCCAATTACGGACGATGTGTTTCCCGTTACGAGCAGATACAACAAACAGACAAACATGTAATAACTAAGCAGTGAAGAAACAACAAGGTAATGCAAGCAACAATGGCGAAACAATCGATGACGATGTGTAGAGAGCTGGAGAAGAGAACATGAAAATCTCACGCAACGTGCGTGGACTATAGCACGTGTAGTCTTATAAACCTGTTGGTGGCTGTTTCCCAATTTAATAGACCACAAGTTTCGACTTCCACTACATAGCTATGCTAAGTTGTAAACAATAATCGCTTGCACCCTAAATATACTTCCCTTTGTCTCTGAGTTCGTAGGCGAAGTAGACTATATGGAAGCATAAAATAAAATGCGGTTTTCTCATCATACTTGCGTCACACGCTTAGTAAAAATTAGGTTTTTATGTTGCATTATTAAAGATAATGCAGCAATAATAATAATAATGAAGTTCGTAGTAGTAAAGTTTTTGGTTTGAAAGCTCCTTCTGAACAAATGTTTATGATATAATGAGTAATAATACGATTTTATGGCACTATGTCTTTTCAAATGGAGAGGCACCGCTTTTCCTACTGAGCTAAAATGACCCACAACCCACTTCTTTTCTTTTTTCTTTTTTTTTTTCGAAGAAACCAAACTAGCAGGTAATGCAAATTGGAAACCACCAAACTTAAAAATAATTGGAGCCTTCCTAAATGTAATGTTTTGCGTCTGAAAGATACACGAAAATCGTTTTATATGAATTTTCTTACACTAAAATTTAATCAAGTCGATGAAACTAAAAAATATATGAATAACAAAAAACCTTGCCTTGTTATAAGCATGTCTTCTGCTGTTCATCGATATAATAAAGTGAGCTGATATGCCCTTTTGTTACCTGAAAAAACATACCTATTACATAAAACGTAATTTTTATGTAATTTACGTAACTATAAAATACTTTTTGATTACCGGTCGTGGACGCTGAATAGCCAGACCCAAGTGAAAGAACAGTTTGGAACACATGTAAAATGGGCCAGAGCAGTGAACGAAACGAACAACTGGATACTGAACTAACTAGAAGCAGTCGGCAGTGGAACTGAGACAGGTGATCATGCGAAGAACGACGAGTGCGGCCGAGGGAGACAGAGAATGAGATGAGCGTGCGACCGGGATTAGAACGAGATCTGCCGAAGCGACCGCCGCGACCGAAGTGAACTAGACAACTATGAACCGATCGTTCCTCGTTCCCGGGAACTATATAATTAGACCGCCGCGACCGAAGTGAACTATGAACCGATCGTTCATCGTTTCCGAGAACTATTAGTAGACCGCCCCGACCGAAGTGAACTATGAACCGATCGTTCCTTGGAATTCGTTCCCCGGTCCTTTCGTTCATCTTGGTGAACAGTTCCTTTGCACCCGTTCGTTCGAGAACTACCCATCTCTAGTGGGAAGAGCCCTGCGCAGCAGGCGTGCGTCAGCGCAGCCTCGCCGTCGCCGGCGCCGGCGAGCCGAGACAGCCGCCCCGGGGGATGCGTTTCCTTTCCCCCTTATCGCCCTTTCCGGCACTTGAGGCGGCTCGTCGGTCGTAATAAGGATGCGCCTAAACGCCCATACACTCCCTTGCCGCCACTGCCAACTAGCAGTGTAAATTGTGCAACACTCAGCCGTCCAATAAAACCTTCACACGTACTCGCGAAATAAGCTACTAGCTAACTTCGCGCTAGGCGCCTGAATCGTGGCAATGGCCAAATACCGGGTTTTCCTCCTTCTGAACATTTATTTTTCTTTTTTTGAGTCATCCGTCTTATGACTGGTATGATACGGTCCGCAACGAATTCCTCTCTTGTGGCAAGCTTTTCATTTCAGAGTAGCACTTGCAACCTATATACTTACCGTAGACTTTCGTAAGAAAGCGGAGACTATGGTAGATTTCCTAGTCAGATAAAATCATAACCGCGTTACCTGTAAGTTGGGTGTGTTGCATACTATCGGGCGTTACCTCATTTCGATCGCTTTGCTTGTGTTTGCGATCAGTGTTTTACTAGATTCCCCAAGAAATTGGAAGTTGTGAACCGCCTAGAAACTGAGTGAGGATGCATAAAGGGCTGCATAACCTACAGACATTTTTTTGTTCCACATAGTTATCCTCCAGTGTGTTACTTAAAAATAAACAGTAATTGTAATAAAATTGAAAATGTAAATATTTTTTCGGATTTTATTCAAAAACTTTTGATTTGTGCAATGGTGGTACAAATATAAAAAATGTAGATTTTTCATACGGCGCTAGAAAACGCAGTTTTCTGAAGAAAAGGAAAACTTAAAAAAACGCAAAACAATTACGTATCGAACATTACTTCACTACTTCATCGATCTTATAGAGTATAAAACACGTTTCTGTTATTGCTAACAACTTCTGCACTTAACAATAATACCGAGAGGGGGAGACGACGATACAAACTCGCGTTCGGCTATCCTGATTTAGGTTTTCAGTGATTTCCCTAACTTTCATCAGGTAAATTCCTGGATGGTCCCTTTGAAAGGACACAGCCGAATTGCTTCCCCATTCTTTCCTAGTTCAATGGGACCGATGGCCTCTGTCTTTGGTTCCTACCGCCAAATCAACAAACCTTAAAAATGACAACACGAACCTGTTTCCTTTGATCATGATGAAAATCGTTGGGGTGAGTAAGAAACAACAATCATTATATAGATTTTTTTAATGTTTGTGCATTAAACCTCTACTTGTATCAAAAGTAAATGTTCTACACTCCTGGAAATGGAAAAAAGAACACATTGACACCGGTGTGTCAGACCCACCATACTTGCTCCGGTCACTGCGAGAGGGCTGTGCAAGCAATGATCACACGTACGGCACAGCGGACACACCAGGAACCGCGGTGTTGGCCGTCGAATGGCGCTAGCTGCGCAGCATTTGTGCACCGCCGCCGTCAGTGTCAGCCAGTTTGCCGTGGCATACGGAGCTACATCGCAGTCTTTAACACTGGTAGCATGCCGCGACAGCGTGGACGTGAACCGTATGTGCAGTTGACGGACTTTGAGCGAGGGCGTATAGTGGGCATGCGGGAGGCCGGGTGGACGTACCGCCGAATTGCTCAACACGTGGGGCGTCAGGTCTCCACAGTACATCGATGTTGTCGCCAGTGGTCGGCGGAAGGTGCACGTGCCCGTCGACCTGGGACCGGACCGCAGCGACGCACGGATGCACGCCAAGACCGTAGGATCCTACGCAGTGTCGTAGGTGACCGCACAGCCACTTCCCAGCAAATTAGGGACACTGTTGCTCCTGGGGTATCGGCGAGGACCATTCGCAACCGTCTCCATGAAGCTGGGCTACGGTCCCGCACACCGTTAGGCCGTCTTCCGCTCACGCTCCAACATCGTGCAGCCCGCCTCCAGACGTGTCGCGACAGGCATGAATGGAGGGTCGAATGGAGACGTGTCGTCTTCAGCGATGAGAGTCGCTTCTGCCTTGGTGCCAATGATGGTCGTATGCGTGTTTGGCGCCGTGCAGGTGAGCGCCACAATCAGGACTGCATACGACCGAGGCACACAGGGCCAACACCCGGCATCATGGTGTGGGGAGCGATCTCCTACACTGGCCGTACACCTCTGGTGATCGTCGAGGGGGCACTGAATAGTGCACGGTACATCCAAACCGTCATCGAACCCATCGTTCAACCATTCCTAGACCGGCAAGGGAACTTGCTGTTCCAACAGGACAATGCACGTCCGCATGTATCCCGTGCCACCCAACGTGCTCTAGAAGGTGTAAGTCAACTACCCTGGCCAGCAAGATCTCCGGATCTGTCCCCCATTGAGCATGTTTGGGGCTGGATGAAGCGTCGTCTCACGCGGTCTGCACGTCCAGCACGAACTCTGGTCCAACTGAGGCGCCAGGTGGAAATGGCATGGCAAGCCGTTCCACAGGACTACATCCAGCATATCTACGATCGCCTCCATGGGAGAATAGCAGCCTGCATTGCTGCGAAAGGTGGATATACAGTGTACTAGTGCCGACATTGTGCATGCTCTGTTGCCTGTGTCTATGTGCCTGTCGTTCTGTCAGTGTGATCATGTGATGTATCTGACCCCAGGAATGTGTCAATAAAGTTTCCCCTTCCTGGGACAATGAATTCACGGTGTTCTTATTTCAATTTCCAGGAGTGTAGTTACATAAGAAATTGAAGTTATGTCGTCAAATAATTTAAATTACTTGTAAAATGCCGTTTATGTTCTGTAAGTGTATGAAATACATACTGGACTAACGCTGAACGACGTGCGGTTCTGATTGTGTGCAAAACAAACAACAAACAAAAAACAAAGAGAAGTCGTCGGCTCTCATATTCTCCTTCACATATTCATTCATATTCCTTTCCCTACCAATGCTACCAATACTATCGGCAATCCCACCATTTACTACGTTATTTACGTACTGTATCAAAACTACTTAACCGTAGTTTTAGTAAAGCGCATCTCTAGTTGTCAACGTCAGTCAAGCGTGCTCTCGCCGTCAGCCTTCGTTACCGTATAGTTCCGTAGACCTAAGCTACTTCTACACACGAGTAAAAGCTATTTGAGTCCTGTACATTGGAAATTTTGCAAATAAAGGAAAGCTGTGTCTTCTCAAGGACATCCATCGCTACAGAGCGCACAGATAATAGGATGTGTATACGAGCTGGTTGTGCGTGAACTCGGAACAGAGTAAGTGCCGATGGAGTTTAAAAGTTGCAAATGGGAGAATCCTGGCTGGGCAGTATCATTCTTACCCATATGACGAAGCTGATGTGCTGGTTAAGAAACGAATCACAGCTGCAGGAAAAGAGTCCACGAAGAAAATACAGTGCCTGTTTTCCAAATTTTTAAATGGGATTATCAATATTTGAAAGATGAAGGTTTAATTTCGTTGCAAATACGCAAAATTAAGAGAAATCCAATGCTGCATTGTGTCAAGCAAGAAGAGTCGACCCAGCACCCTGGCACTAGTTTGGAGAATACATTTTGAAATTCACTGAAGGCATCAGCTTATTGAAAACTGACGGTGGGTCTGTTTTGAAATTCACCGAAGGTAACAACTTCTTGAAAACTGACGATGGGTGTAAACAAATGTGATGTTCAGTTGTGAAGAAGCGGAGAGAATCCTGCGTGAAAGTGTAACTCTTCTTATGGACAGAACATTAAACAGCTGTTTGAAACAATTCAAACTGCTACACACCGCCTACGGTCACACTGGAAAAACACAAAAGAAGAGAACAAGTTATATTCTGTTTCATTTGCTTTTCTCCCAGACAAAAGAGAAGATACATGTGAAAGATGTCTTTCTGAAGTGAAAAATAAGTTAGGTGGGTGGTTACGGTACCTGCGGCGCTAGACTATGAAATGGCTTTAATTAAAGTGTTTCCCGAAACATCCCTTTTCAGCTGCATTTTTTCACTTCGACCAATTTCTGTCGAAGATAATACAAGAATTGGGATAAACGGAGGAATGCACGAATGGAGAAAAGTTGAGATGCCGCACGCGTGCGGCAGTGGTACGTCTTTCACCAAACACTATTGACGAAGTGTGGGTGGTAATAATGGAGAAAAGGTCATGAAATTCATAGACCATATGGTCCAAAAATTGATGGAAAATCCTAGTACACCAACAGAAATGTGGAATGTTTCTAACCTGCGGTACAGGACCAAGAATGTTGGTGAAGGTTAGCATACGAAAGAAAACTCCTCAATAAATTAAAAACAACCAGATGTATAGTTTCTGAAAACTAAGCTGAAGGGGGAAGCAATAAATGGTGTCTCTGGAATTTAAAAAAATTCCATTGGACTGCCTCTTCAAAAAAGAAGATAATAGATTATTTGGAAACGACATTATAATAATTTGTAACTACTCAGGGAGCACGTTTTCAAAAGTTGTTATTTTATTTACACGATCAGTGCCTCCACACCTCATCCATCAATAAAGTTTTTGAATGACACATTGTGCAACTTTTTCAAAGAAAACATTTTGTTCTTTGAAAAATTGTGCCAGACGACTTTCTCTTTGATTCTTTTCTCCAAATCTACGTTCTCCTATTACTTTCACGTATCTTTCTTCTCCCATAAACGATTTCCATTTCCCCACACGCTATTTCGTCTCCCTTCACGATCTGAATATTTTGTTTTATCTTATAAGGCATGTTTTCAAATACAGTATCATCTGCGAAGCTTAGTAGACATCTATAAATATACTACCGTGGTGGGTGGTGGTTTTGTATCTATCTTGTCTACGATTATGCGTTCACTACGCTGCTCATAGTATCTTACTCGCCTTTCTGTTTTCTTATTCATTATTAGACTTCCTCGTGCATTATTCCTATCTGATTTTGTGTTGAGAAACCTGTACTCGCATGGTCAGAAACATGTCCATCCTGCAAACGCACTTCAATTATTCCGATTCTATCTAAACTCAAACTATACATTTCTCTTTCCAAAATCTCTAAATTCTCTATCCCATTAACAGGCCTAACATTAAACTCCCACTGAATGCCAGGATTTTTCTTGTGATGAAATCATCGTCTGGAAAATTCTCAGAGGGATTATTACGTCCGGAATCTTCTACAGAAAAGGATGCCATCACAGTTAAAACAGACAGTAGAATTGCATGCCCTTAGCGCATATAATAGGTGCAGTTTCACCTTCCTTTCAGATGTTCACAACACCAACATACACTGCCGAGAAAGAAATGCTGCATATTCAAGCACAATATAATTTCATTAACAAGGGATGTGATAGTTCATCATTGTAGGTATGGGTGCCCAAACAATCGCATCAGTATTCAGTGTACCACATGGCGTCAACGGAGGAGTATAGTCGCATGCAAATTATCACGAAGCTTCGAATGACATTCTGCAGTAGGTCATTCCAAGCATCGCACACTTTGTTGCACTTCGGGAACTGTTCTTACTTGCTCCGGATGGCAAGTAAGTCCCAACTTCACCATGCACCATACGCGTTCAATTGGCAAAACATTTGGTGCTCTTGCTGACCACGTCCGTATGTGGAAATCCGCTGTCCTGCTGAACGAGAACATCACTTTCCTCACTTTCCTGTCGAAGAAATAGCCATAGCATGGGTATAACACCCTATGAAATGTAGCGGGCACTAATTTACTTTACACTGTTGAAAGACGTTGTAACTCATGGCACCCCACACCATGAAGCCTGGGATAGGACCTGTGTGTCGCGGGTGAGTTAATTCTGGAATAGGTAGCTCAGTAGGTATACACAGTACATGTGTACTTGCATCAGTCGCATACAAACGGAACTTACTCTCCTAACTAAAGGGAACAGAGCGACATTCCATCCCCCAATCGACTCGTTCACTACACAAGAACAGCCATGCTTGGCAGCGTCACAGTTTCGATGGCTGCCTGGCCAGAGGGACACGTAATCTTAGTCCTGCCACAAGAAGTTTTCAATTATCCTTCGTGACACCGCAGGTGCAACGCATTCCTGACTTTCTTCCCTGGATGATAACGGGGCGACGGCTACTGTTCGAACAATGCATCGATCTTGACGTGCGTCTACACTACTCGGTAGTCGAGAACCCATTCTACAGGTGTGGCAATGTTGAACATATCAGTGATGAAATCAACGACGTACTGCCGACGCACTGTGCCCAACATGTGCAGCAATCCGTCGATGGATGCGTCCATCCGGCTTTCGGCAGGCCCACCACGCGAAACCGTTCAAAAGGCTGCAGTTGTTGAAGAGAAATACGTACGCGTCGGGTGGACATGGTTACACCATAGAATGAATGAATGTTGTACTCACTGTTTACCTCTAAACTAACCACAGTTACTGCCTGGAGAGAAAAGGGAGAAGATGCACAGACAAGCCTCCTGAGCGCCATCGGATCGCCGATGCCCGTGACAAGTAAATCACCAACACTACAGCCTCTCAGCATGTACATATCATACCGCGGTGCCACTGAACACAATCCTTGAGGGTGCTGCATTTTTTCCGGCAGAGTAATAACGCCATTTGGGACAATGTTACAGGGTCAAACCACTCATACAGAGCGCAATTGCTTAAAAGGCTGCCGTCCCGCTTCAGGCTACATATGTTAGTCTGACATTGACACAGATAGCCCTCCCATCTACGGTACACTTCACCTATATCGTAGAGGTACGCAGACTAACCCCCGTGGCAATGTGCATGGTTCGTAGAGGTATGAAGTACAATGTTTTTTAATTGTAATGGATTTCTTTCTACCAACAGTAGCAACCGATTAACTGCAACTAACAATTAGCAGTCTGTAGAAACATTTTGGTGTACGTTCTAAACATTAGACTTCTGCTTTAAAATTTTCCTGAGCTGACAATGATGGGTAGAAAGTAGTAGTTTTATTCGTCCGTAAATCACTTTCAGGAAGGTACTGGACGTATAATAGTCTTACACCTTAACGACAGTAAAGATACCATAATTTACATGTATATGTATTAGAGGTTTAGTTTGAAGATGATGGGCAATTTGTCAGCCTTAGGGTAATAACGAGCCTGGCATTTGCTTGGCGGTGGAGCGTTAGGGGAATCACGAAAATTTAAATCGGCATACTAAAGCAGGATAATGTTTTAACATTTAAATATATGTTTAAATTCATATTGTAATATTTGATTTTAAACTTACGCAGTCCTAAGTCGAAGTTCTAAAGCCACAGTCCTTGAAATTTCTAAACATTTTTAAATATTTAAGTTATTCACCATGTAGGACTGAGAGTCCACGCTTAATTTTATTTTAGTCTGGTAACATCAGGTCTTAGGACCATCCCCATTCCCAGCCTCTTCTCCCAATAAGAGACGGTAACTGCTCACGCAGCGAGAGGTTTATAAAATTCTGTTCTCGCCACAGGCGCCTACATACGTATTACTGGTTATCCATCAATGGAAAAACATTTTAATAAAAGCCAGTTGGCTCTGTTAGTTTTTATGATTCACTCGCGGGATAGACATTAAGGATGAGTGTGGCTCACATCGAAATTTTATGCCAAGTTTGCACTGATTTGCATACTATCGCATAAACTTTAGGGCAATGTTGTTATTGAGTGTGATAAATTTCGTGACTCGGCCAGTAGCAAAAAAAGCTCTTGTCTGTAAGTCAGTATGATGCCAACAAGTAAAAGACGTTATCTCCTTCACCAGGGCCGTTCTTTATGCTAACAGAGCCATATTAAAGTATTCATTTATATACGTTGCCGTACCCACATAAGATTTTGAAACCTTAATTTCTCCCGGCGTATAAAGTGTTCAAATGACTTGAATGCACACCGCTGATGTCTTCGACATCCGCCAATATTTCGACACGTGGGCATCCAGTCATTTTCAAGGCACAAATGCAGCAAGGAAGCTCTGTGCATGAGAATTTTAAACCTCGGCTTGCACAGCATAACCGACGTCATAAATCATGAAGAATATTTCAGTAACAAATGGGTGCTGCAGCATTAATTCTGTCCCTCTGTTTTCTGACAGAGAGCAGAATTTCACGAATATTTTAAGCAAAAATGTCCATGCCTATGTATAAGGTCACTTTTAACTGCTTCCTAAATAGCACAATCCCAATAGCTGGAATACATGTCAGAATCTTCGTGCTGTTGCAAGGAAATTCGACAGGCACACGCCTTATGTAAGCTAAGATCATCCTCATGAGACGTCAAATCTAACTGCATGCCTATGGGGCATCGTTTCAGATTTGCAGGATTCGTTGTTTCCTGTCTGAAAGAATACAGTTCGTAGTAATCGATGGAAAGTCATAGAGTAAAGTAGAAGGTCTTGTGTTGGCCAAGGAAATGTTACACACCCTCTGCAGTTCCTAATGTACATAACGGTTTAGGAGATAATTTGTGCAGTCCTTTTAGATTGTTTGCAGATTATATTGTCCTATACCATCTAGAAAATTCATCACAAGATCAAAAACCGACTGAAAAATGATTTAGAACATATATCTGTATGGTGAGAAAAATAGCAACTGACTCTAAATAGGGAGGTAATCAACACGAATACTTAAAGCAACACTTTATATTTCTGATGCACGGTAAATCACACAAATGTAAAGGCTCTCAATTCAAGTAAATACCTAAGGATTACAATTACGAACACCTTAAACTGGAATGAGCACATAGATAATTTTACGAGAAAGGCAAACTCAAGGCTTCGTTTTATTGGCAGACCACTTAAAAAACGCAACAGATGCACTAAAGAGTTTGCCTGCGCCACACTTGTTCGTCCTCCACTAGAGTATCGCTGCGTGGTATGGGATCCTTACCAGATACGACCGATGGAGGACATCGAAACAATTCGAAGGCGGACACCTTGTGTTGTACTCGTATTATCCCGAAACTGGGGACAAAGCGACACGGATATGATAAGCGAGTCGGGGTGACAATCATTAAAACAAAACCGCTTTTCGTTGCTGTAAGAATTTTTCATGAAATTTCGATCATCAGCTTTCTCCTCTGAATATGGAAAAATTTTATTGACACCAGCCTACATAGGTAGAAATGATCACAATAATAAATTAAGAGAAAGTAGAGCTCGCAGGAAAAGATTCAAGTGTTCAATTTTCCCACGCGCTGTTCGAGAGTGGAACGGCGGAGGAATAGTGTGAATGTGCTTGGATTGAGCCTCTGTCAGGCGCTTAAGTGTGAATTGCAGAGTAGTCATGAAGATGTAGATGTGGATCCTTTTAGCATCAGTAAATGATGATCATGGTTTCAGTAAGGTGGGTGCCTATTGTATTCCTTGAAGCTGTGGCATGTCACGTATTGGTACCATCAGAACTATGGAGGGCCGGTGAATTGAGCATAAGCGTCACACACGCTTACTACAGCCGAGAAAATCTGCTATTGGAGAACGGTGCATTTGCACTGGGGATCCTATTGAGTATAAAAACACGTAGATTCTGGCATGCACTTCGAACTATTGAGATAATGTTACTAGGGAATCAGTTGAAATTAAACTAGCAAGTGACCTTATAAACATAGATGCAGGTCTTCTGCTTAAGTTCTCTTCCATGTCAAAAAAAAAGGGATAGAGTTAATGCTATCGTACGCTTTTGCTGTTGATATCCAATGTTAATAATTTCTGACGTCAGTCATCTTGGATTATACGGTGGTGCTGGTGTTTACTGTGATGTGTGTGTGTGTGTGTGCGTGTGTGTGTGGGGGGGAGGGGGAGGGGCACGCGTGCTATCTACCCGGATGTGCCACGCAAACCGTGGTTTAAAATTCCCTTGGATAGCGGTTCTTCACTGCAGTTGTGCCCTTCAAATGACAGGGTGTGCACCTATCGAAATATCGTTGGGTATGAAGACGACACTCGACTGAATTTTCGTAAGTTATTTGACCAGCTAAATATGTTTAGGTCGTTCTGAAAGGAATTGTTTTACGTCGAGAGTGTACTTTGTACCACTTTGGAGGACTTTCTGAGAAAAATAATTGTCTGCCGAAATTTTCCTCTAATGTTCACAGTTTCACAGACAGTACTCAGAATAAAATTCACTTCTACGTACAAACGCTGTTCAGGAAACTGTTGTACTCAATAACACTGTACCCACTCGCACGCTGTTCGTTCTTTCTACTTAAAGCGGAAAAGTGAAGTCGATGGTCCTCTGGAGGGACCGTCCAACTTCATCAAATGGAAGCAATTTCGGTTGCCGCTTGGAAGCAGGAGTGCTCCGTGAACAGCAGAGCGCATTTCGCCAGAAAACGTTGCGCAGCATCAAAAGACAGTTTATTCCACGGAAGACACTTCTGTGTTAAGTTTATAGCGCACCACTGTTGGCGACGGAGGTCCTCTCCTGGGGCCAGGTTACTTGCCAGAGGGGAAGTGGCAGTAAAGGGAGACGAGAGGAAGGCGCCGTGCACAAAATTAGCTCCACAAAAGGACTCCACACAACGCGCGGGTGGCAGCAAAAGCGACGCGTGGGTGGCGGAAGCCGAAGACATTCAGCAGGAAACGATAAAGTCGGCAGGCGGCTGAATTTCATACGGCGCGCCGATACCGCGCCAGTGGTGGCGTATACGCGTAGGGTGGCGTGGCTGCCCCGGGTTCGTTTCCGGAAAGACACGGCATCCATTATGCATCTGGCCCACTCACCGAGGCGGCGGTTCGCCTGCGCTCGCTCTGAGCTGTTGTCTGCGACAGGCTGTGCTACAGAAATTCGTGGTGTAGCCCGTTAGCTCCCCTGCAGATTTCGCAAGATTGGGTAGACAACTGGCGCACACCCTGCAATTTCCAGGAAATGCCCGTATTTTGCGAGAAAACAAGGTTTTGACTGCATGGAGACACCGTGCAGTAAAGCTGAGGTATTTCACATGTAAATTTTCCACACGTTCCGCCGCCATTTTTGAAATGTTACCAGCTTTGCCCTGTTATTCTTCAGGAGGAAGCTGTGTTATCCACCTTGGTGAGGCACAGCGATACACTTGTTATTTCCACTTTAGAGAATCCGATGTAGCCTGCAGAGAAAACTGCGGCCGAGCTCAACACAGTGAGTGGGGGTGCCCCATTGCAGACTGTTAACGAAAGCATGAGCATATGCAATAGGTTTCCAGACACGTGAGTGGCTGAAAGACTTCTTAAGCAACGGATCCCACGAGTTTTCATCGGAGACAAGGATAATATTGGGGTGCCCCAGGGAAGTGCGATAGGATGGCTATTGTTTTCTATATACCGGGTGATCAAAAAGTCAGTATAAATTTGAAAACTGAATAAATCACGGAAGAATGTAGATAGAGAGGTACAAATTGACACACATGCTTGGAATGACATGGGGTTTTATTGGAACCAAAAAAATACATAAGTTCAAAAACTGTCTGACAGATGACGCTTCATCTGATCAGAATAGCAAAAATTAGAATAACAAAGTAAGACAAAGCAATGATGATGTTCCTTACAGGAAATGCTCAATAAGTTTACCACCATTCCTCAACAATTGCTGCAGTCGAGGAATAATGTTGTGAACAGCACTGTAAAGCATGTCCAGAGTTATGGTGAGGCATTGGCATCGGATGTTGTCTTTCAGCATCCCTAGAGATGTCGGTCGATCACGATACACTTGCGGCTTCATGTAACCCCAAAGCCAATAATCGCACGGACTGTGGTCTGGGGACCTGGGAGGCCAAGCATGACGAAAGTGGCGGCTGAGCACACGATCATCACCAAACGACTCGCGCAAGAAATCTTCCCCATTCTGATAATACAGCTTCACTAAAAGCGCCTTTTCAGGTAACCAACATGCTGTGACTGCTAGCGCATCTGATTC
Organism: Schistocerca gregaria; assembly: GCF_023897955.1. Classification (NCBI taxonomy): domain Eukaryota; kingdom Metazoa; phylum Arthropoda; class Insecta; order Orthoptera; family Acrididae; genus Schistocerca; species Schistocerca gregaria. The sequence goes on from NC_064922.1 coordinate 472,515,441, forward strand.
TCTCTCTAATTACAGGTCCTTTTATACACAATTGTCATGCGCAGTCACTGACATTTTGCTGTCCAGCGCCATCTGTCGAACATTTTGTGAAATTTGGTTTTTTTTTAGTTCTAATAACACCCCATGTCAGTCCAAGCATGTGTGACAATTTTTACCTCTCTATCTACATTATTCCGTCGTTTATTAAGTTTTCAAATTTATACTGACTTTTTGATCACCCGGTACATAAATACTCTGATGGATATGGTGGACAGAAGTCTGCGGTTGTTTTGCTGATGATGTTGAGATGTACGGTATGGTCTCGAAGTTAAGTGCATGTAAGAAGATACAAGATGACTTACATAAAATTTATAGTTGGTGCGATGAATGACAGCTATATCTGAAAGTAAGTAAATGTAAGTTGATACGGATGAGTAGGAAAAACAAATCCGTTATGTTTGGAAGCAGCATCGATAGTGTTCTGCTTGACACAGTCACGTCGTTTAAAGATCTGTGCATAACGTTGCAAAGCGATTTGAAATGGAACGAACATGTGAGGATTGTGGTAGGGAATGCGAACGGTCGACTTCTGTTTATTGGGAGAATTTTGGGAAAGTGTAGTTCGTCTGCAAAGGAGGCCGCATATAGAACACTAGTCCGACCTGTTGTTGAGTATTGCTCAGATGTTTGGGATCCGTACCAGACCACATTAAAGGAAGACATCGAACCCATTCAAGGCGGTCTACTAGTTTTGTTACCAGTAGGTTCGAAAAACACGCAAGTGTTACAGAGATGCTTCAGGAACTCAAATGGTAATCCTTGAAGGGAAGGCGAAATACCTTTCGAGAACACTATTGAGAAAATTTAGAGAACCGGCGTTTGAAGCGGAATTAAGGACGATCCCACTGCCACTAAAATACATTTCGCCTAAAGACCACGAAGGCAAGTTATGTATCCCATGAAGTTAACTCTAATATTGCCTCACCATACGCCTCATAGTCCAACCATGTGAAAGTCAATCAGAGTTTGATATGCATCATACTCGTCCTGCAAGTAGGCTGTTTAGGATTTTATGTTGGTAACGCCACGTAGTGCTCTGTATGAAAATCGCTGACTGCGCTGTGTGCAGCCTGTGACGGGTTGGACTCATTGTTGGAATATTCGCTAGTGTAGCGTTGGGCAGTTGGATGTGAGCCCGCCAGCAGTGGTGGATGTGGGGAGAGAGATGCCAGAGTTTTGAGAGGTTACTATGAGCGGACGATTTGGACGTGTGCCCGCCAAAAAAAAAAAAGAAAAAAAAACTGGATGTCATGAACTGATTAACTGATTAGATATATATAATGACTTTTGAACACTATTAAGGTAAATACATTGTTTGATCTCTATCAAAATCTTTCATTTGCTAACTATGCCTATGATTACTTAGTGCCTTCAGTAGTTAGAATCAGTTAGAATCTTTTATTTAGTCGTTAGTATTGGCGCTCGACTTACTACAGTAGTTCGAGTAGCGAAGATTTTTGTGAGGTAAGTGATTCATGAAAAGTGTAGGTTATTGTTAGTCAGGGCCATTCTTTTGTAGGGATTACTGAAAGTCAGGTCGCGTTGCGCTAAAAATATCGTGTGTCAGTTTAGTGATAATCAGAATAAGTAAAAAGAGAACTGTCCGAGTACGTTCAGATTTGCTCAGCTGTTTAAAAATCAAATAACGCAAGACTTTTTCCAACACTGTCATTCTTTACATACAAAGGGGAAGTTTCAGTCTGTCATCTCCCTCTCTACACAGAAGGGTCAGTAACATTCTAAAAAGTTTGTAAGTGTGTTGCTGGATAGGTGTCGTTAAGAAAAGTACACTGACGAAAAAAAATCACAGAACTAAGAAGGAGTTGTGAGAGATAACCGAAAGTTGGTAGATGTCTTTCTACATCTGAAAGATGACACAGTTCAAATTTCACTCCAGTCGCTTAAGGGTGGCGGTAGTAGCGCCACTATAAGGATACAAATCAAGTTTGCTTTAAATATATACTGTGACGCATCCGAGCATTACTTACTTCTGAGATCGGACAAAGTGAGCTGGTGTTAGTCAACAGTGTCTTTAAGTCACTGCGTTTGAACGAGGCCGTATAGAAGGGCTACGAGAACCTGTACATTTCTTCCACGATACTGCAGAAAGAATTGGCGGAGAGTAGCCCTGGTTGTTTACTGGCAGTGGTGGTGACGAGAAATTGCAGTCGCAAGTGGCTCCAGATGATCACGTAGCTCTACCGAGAGGGAAGACCATGACAACAGGAGCACTTCCGTGGTTATCCCACACACCCTGGCAGCAAACTTATAGACCGTTCTAGCCATTAATGAACAGCATACCAAAGGATGTTTACCCTCTCGCCCGCATACCTGCTTGCTCAGTCACCAGATCTGTCTCTAATCGAGCACATATGGTACATCATCGGACGACATCGACAGCATCATCTGCCAACTACATTAACCGTCCCTGTATTGACCAACCAAGTGCAATAACCAACGTTTGTATGCTTGTATTCAACAATCTGGCGGTTACACTGGTTATTAATGTACTAGCATTTCACATTTGCAATGGCTTACCTCGTGTTTACATCAATCTGTGAACTTGCAACCATAATCACTTAAAAAGCTACCTAGGCAAATGCAGTCCACAAATTTCATTACCCCACATTAATTATCTCTTGGTTTTGTGATTTTTTTCCGTCAGTGTATTTGATACAGGGTGCCATTGCTTGCACAAATTCAAGTGGACCTTCATATACGATTACTATCTGTTGTTGTCATAGCATATATGATAGCGCACAAGACTGCTCAGTCTTTGACTTCAGTTCGATCCTGACTACCATCCCATGTCCAATTTTTGTGTCGCTTCCTTGTCTGTTTTTAGGAAACCAAGTGCAGAGCATGTCCGACGACACAATCTCTGATGGATTGCTTGAATTTGCGTTTACCACGGACCGACCGGCTAACTTCAGTGTTAATCATCTAAGAAATGGTGCAGCGTATTGCATATTTTTTCTTAACGATTATTTCTTAACACAACCTACCCTACAACACCCTGTTTTGTAACCATCCTGTACATTCCATCATGCTGCACAGACAGTCCCGCTCATGCAATGAATACTGCACTAAAGCACTGACACATTGTGTACTATGTGCCACTGTATCTACTTCAAAATCTTAGGCGGGTGCTAGATCTACATTCACGTGTTTTAAACCACTGCCAGTCATATTGTGCGTGTTAGCGAATAACAGTGCTCTTGTGGGACATAGCTGAGAATGAAGCACCAGTAGCTGTTGTTGCTGTGCTATTGCGTGGTTGAATGACACCATGCCTGAGAGGTCAGGAAGACATCCAGTGGATAGTGACTGCTGCAGCTGTGTTTCTGGAGGGTACATTCGCCTGCCCTGTCTTCCGTCGTTGGATCAGGGGCTCGTTGCTGCCTCTGTGGCTGTGCTACTGCAGAGCTGAGCGGCACTAGATCAGACATGGTGCGAACAATGGCTGATGCAGTGGAATATGGAACGCCTGCGTGTTCTCGTATGCTACAATAATCACAAATATAACGACGTACACACGTAATAATAATAACAACAATAATTAATAAAAGTACTTGGAGATGGATTGACAAAATATTTACTGGTAGTCTTCTTTTTCCCAGCCAATCGCTGCTACTACTTCTGCTGCTGCTGGCAACGCTTGATGTTGGACAGAAAATGATAGCACACACGCTGCCAGACCATTAAAAAATTACTCGAAGGGTGGGGAACTCCCATGTCATTGGCAGACAGCATGAAGATATCGACGAAAGAAGAGTGAGCGGGTGGGTGTTTGGGGGTGGGTATTGGCAGGGGTGGGTTTGCCTTCACAGAGCAATGACACGATGATGTCAGGATTCTGGAAATGTGATGATAAAAAAGTAATGATGGATTCTGAGTCAGTGATTTCTGCCTGAAACCTCAGTGAGCCCATGTTACTGAAATCCTAAGTTTCAAAGTTACCGTACTCATGCAAATAATGCACGTTATATCCGGTATGAAGAGTAAATGTAGTTTTAACTTCCATCGTGAAAACATGGGAAGGGTTGTGGGATCATCGCAAGGGTTCTGAGTTCACCAAACTATGCTTCTTCTCGCCATTTTTGCACCAATGAAACTTTATGACGCGCTGTCTGTGTGTAATGGGCAATTCACTCCTATACGGCTGCCTTCATCTGAAAATTATTCGATGTGCCACCTGGCGGCGTAAGGACCTTATAAGAAAGCTATTTTACCAAATTAAACTCTTTGTACTTGCAAATCGAAGACCGCATTTTTCGTATTCTGTAGGTAAAAATGTTGTGCAGTTTTATGCAAAGTAGAAGAAAGAGAACCTGCGCTGAATAGGAAATGATATGCTTTAACATTACAATATGTGTACGTATCTGTTGTTTATATGTGTCAAAATCTGTAATGTGTCGAAGTTCATGGATAAACTTTCGAAACGTTACTGACCTACAGGATTCGCTATGTATAAACAGCACAACTTGCTGTAACAGGGAAAAGAAACGAAACAGCTGAAAAAAAGGAACCACCCGAAAAAAAACGAAAATGCTCCTCTGTAAGAGACTCTGGCAGAATAGCGAGGAACCAGCTGTCCGGTAAAGAAAAGTGAAAGAAGACATAAAGACAGTGACAGTGTAAAAGACAGACACAAGAAAGTGCCAATGGGCGAAGAAGGAGACAGTGGGGAAGCGCGGTATATAAGTAGTGGCAGTGACGGGGAGATGCTGAGTACGAAGGCTTCTTTACGAAAAGAAGCTGCGTGAAAGACTTTGAAACGTTCAGTGTGGAAAGAGCATGAATATGTTCGCATGCTAAAATTTTTGGCGAGAAGGCGGAATCAGAATGGCAGATGGTTGCCCAGTTTTCTGTTAAATCTTTTAGAGAGGAGCATATTCGACCTTTTTGTGCTCCCACAGGAGCATTTTTCAGCTGGCCTTAGTCGTTAATGAAGTTGCGAAAATTCGTTATTGTTTGTTTCCCAAGCTCCTGGTCACTACCCGTGTAAAGCGAAACACAGTAAGTACTGCAGCGATCGACAATTCCACCAGTGGCTAGCAGTTGATCCTGGATGTAAATAAATGTAACTTACCGTGCATAATCAGGCTCTAAGGCCCATTACTGTTCGATTACCCTCATGGCGATACGTAATTGCAGACAGTGATTGTCGTAATATACCTTGGTAACTGTCCGGAGCGATCTGAACTGAAATAACTACGTAAAAGTAATTGTAGAACAAGAAGATGCCAGGCTGAGATTCACTACAGAAATCTTAAGAAAATGTAGTTTATCTACAAACTAATTGATTTACAAACCATTCGCTCAGTCATTTTTTGTGAAGTGGTCATCAGTCTTTGACCCTTACCAGGCTGGATTAATAGAAAAGAGAGATAGACAGACAGATAGATAGATAGATAGATAGATAGATAGATATATAGATAGATAGGTAGGCAGATCTGACGAAGAGCGACGCCTTGAGCCATAGCTCGCTTAGTACGTCCAAAAACATCACACAGATGCTCAAAAAATCTCCAGTGGCAGATTTCATGACGGGGGTTGGGGCATCATGGAGTGATTTATTTTTTTCCTAGCTAATTTCTCCAAGTTGACTGGAAGTTCACTTTACATCATTCAAAGTTTGGTACTTCACATCCTCGTCAGACTATAATTCACAGGTCATAAATTGGTTTCGAGGTCTTAATGATGTACTTACGAGGTAAGTTTCATCCGCAGTGACAGTCACGCCTCGTAACGAAAAACAAATTTTCTAGTTCGCAAGCCTTCATTTCAGGCGTGTTGGAGAGCGGAATCCAACGAGGAAAAGCCCCTTTGTATTTCAATGAAAGGAATCATGTCACCCATACGACCTTGAGAAGTTTCTAAGCTGGAAGCAACTTGTAAATACGTAGGCACCAATTTATATGAATGAGTTTGCCCTCTGAATCAGGTGTTCTTTGCCGGAATGTAGATTTGGCAGTTAAAAAATTTTCATGCAGCTCTTGGTGTACAGCAAGACATCTTTTAACAAAGCCTTGAAGTATGTCGGTATAATTTCGTTCCACCCTGTACATAGCAAGAGAGAACACACACCACATCTTGGCTCTCAACGCAGTTTACATCCATAGACAACGGTTTCTCCACGTTATGAACAAAGTTCAATGTTCAGTCTGCTCATAATCCTTATACCCAGTCACGATGCTGGAGTGATATTTTGTTTAGCAGTCGACAGGGCGTAACTGTATCGAGCGCTTTCCGGGTATTGTGGGTCTAATGGACGAATGCGTATTGTCGTTGAAGGAATATGAATGTTTTGATTCGTCACCGCACAGCTAGACGTAGAATATTGAGGCTACGTTACTTCGATGACCCAAAAAGTTATGACCTCTGTTTAATAGCGAGTTGCTCCACTTTTCAACCACACTACAACAGATATTCTGCTTGGCATGGCTTCAGCAAGTCCTTGGCAGGATTTCAGAAGTGTGTGGCACGAGATGTCTACGCAGAGGTCAGGCATTTGCCGCAAATTACGGGATAGTGGCTAGCGCCCGACATGCTTTCCAGTGTGTGCAGATGAGGCACATTTGCTGCCCAAGATATCAATGTGAGTTCACTATTAGGTCCCTCAAACCACCATAGCACCATTTTGACCTTGCAGCACGCAGAGTTATCCTGCTGGAAGGTGTCATCGCCGCAGGGGGGACTTAAAGTATGAAGTGGTGCACGTGGTCCGCAATAAAGTTCACATTGTTCACTGTCGTCATAATGCCTTCGATTATCAACACAGATCTCATGGAAGCCCAACTCATTTTACCCCATGGGATAATTCTGCCGTCACCGGCCAGCATCTGGGGCGCGGTGTATGTTTCGTGCAGCCATTCGCCTAGGTAACGGCGTGTAAGGACCCAGCCATCGACATGGTGTAACAAGGAATGGGATTCGTTCGACAGGCGACACGTTTCTATTGATGAATTGTGAAAATTCAGTGGTGCTGTGCGATGTCGTTGGGCCAGCAAAGGAATACTTAGCGGCCGTGGATCTCCATGTTCAACGATGGCTTTTGAACACTGTGCTCTGACTTCTCACCTGCCACAGATCGCTGCCTGTCCTAGATTCCACAGAGAGGGATCCTCCGACCTCTGTGTTTGGTGAAGAGACGTGGTCGTCCAATACCATACGGCCTACTCGTTATTTCACCATCCTTAAACTACTTTTCAAAGGTGCTCAAGACATTAGTATGCCAGCAGACGCCCAGTTTCGTCTTTTCAGGCATTCTCGTTTCCAAGTGGACACTGCTTGTGGCAGAACAGACCGAATTCGTTGTTCCGGCCGCTGTGGCCTAGCGGTTCTAGCCGCTTCAGTCCGGAACCGCGCTCCTGTTACGGTCGCAGGTTGGAATCCTGGCTCATGAATGGAAGATGTGTCGTCCTTAGGTTAGTTAGGTTTAAGTAGTTCTAAGTCTAGGGGACTGATGACCTCAGATGTTAAGTCCCATTGTGCTTAGAGCCAGTTGAACAATTTGAATTTGTTGGGATGTGATTCGTGATGTGGCAGACCGAAGCATCACTGCCATCTTCACAGTATGCCTGTCGTCCCGAGTAGTGGTGCAATGAGGGGGTGCAGTCGGTACAGTGAGTCCACCGTTCCCTCCTAAATTCAGCGATTACAGATGTGCATCACTTGTTTCTGTCCGACACGACCACCGATTTCTCTGAAAGATAATCCGCAGTCCCTATAGGCAATTATTCTTCCGCGGTCGAACTCCAAAACGTGTTCTACAGACGCTCTCTGTCTTCTACTAAGCATACTCAATCTGCTAACGCAAAACAACGGCACAGAAGAACAATTCCATTACGTTCAAACGGCCGTCTTTCCCCCCTTTATATAGCGCTTGCGGGTGGCACTGCTCAAAATGTGTGTGAAAACTTATGGGACTTAACTGCTAAGGTCATCAGTCCCTAAGCTTACACATTACTTAACCTAAATTATCCGAAGGACAGACACACACACACCCATGCCCGAGGGAGGACTCGAACCTCCGCCGGGACCAGCCGCACAGTCCATGACAGCAGCGCCCTAGACCGCTCGGCCAATCCCGCGCGGCGTGACGCTGCTGACGGCCGTGATATGAGTCAGCGCTGAAATCCTAATCGTGTGCATCTCTCGACGTTGCAAACGCATGTTCGAGACTCGATCTGATTTAGACGCTTCCTGCAGGTTGTTACATTTTGGGTGGCCAGCAGTCTAGATAAATTTCCTTTTCTAAAACTGTCAGTGACATGATCGGGGGAGATGCAAGAGAAAAAGCACATTTCGTGACACACGGCTCTTGATCGCATGCCTAGGGAAATTTTGTTCTGTGGCCGCTTCTTTGCATCGAAAGTGAAAGAGCCAGTTAAATTCAAACTCGAAGATGAAGAAATAGATAATCTTATTCATAGACCTCACAACCCACCTTACCAGCAATGTAATAGACAAATTCTGTCATTCCTGTGGGTTGGTAATATGAGAAGAGCCTTGAAAGGGATTCTCTAGAATCACCCGCTGAATAGCAGTCAAGTGTTTTCCCGCCGAGGAAAGAGCAGTGGTTATGATGGAGGAACAACGGCTGACTTCTACTGTAGCAGCGTGTCCTACGGATACGCCCCTGCTTCCGACGCCGGTCTATGGGCCACCACGGTCACAGAGGGCCCAACCGTTGCAGCATGCAAGATAAACTCGCGTGCAGCAAAATTCTGCCTCAGTTGTTCTCTGAGATCTCTCGCATTCAACGGATTTCTGTGTATTCTTCCGACCACTGCTTGTAACTTGAAAGTGAATAGGAGTGCACCCTAAGACAAGAAAACGGCGCACCACTAAGGAATTATGCAAATGGGATGGAAATACGCAGACGTGATGTACATGTACCGATAAACAAATGTTACAGTTTCAAAAAAATTGGAAGATTTATTCAAGAGAAAGAGCTTCACAAACTGAGCAAGTCAATAACGCGTTTATCCGCCCCTGGCCCTTATGCAAGCAGTTATTCGGCTCAGCATTGTCTGATAGAGTTGCTGGACGTCCTCCTAAGGGACATCGTGCCAAGTTCTGTCCAATTCGTGCGTTAGAGCCTCAAAATCCCGAGAAGGTTGCAGGGCTCTGCCCATAATGCGCCAAATGTTGTTAATTTGGGGGGAGTGGGAGATCTGCCGATCTTGATGGCCAAGGTAGGGTTCGACAATCACGAAGACAAGCTGTAGAAAAAACCGTGGTGTGCAGCGAAAGACCATGACGGATTGTCATCAAGGGCAACAAAACAGGCCGTAGATTATTGTCGACATACCGCTATGCTGTTAGGGTGCCGCGGATGACAAGCATAGGAGTCCTGCTATGAAATGAAATGGCACCCCAGACCGTCTCTCATGGTTGTTCTCAGGCCATATGGAGGGCGACAGTCAGGTTGTTGTCACACCGCTGTTCAGAAGTCTGCACACATGTCTTAGCTGGTCATAGGAGCTCAGTTCGAATCGGAACTCATCACTGAAGACAATTTTACTCCAGCCCATAAGATTCCAGGCCGGAGATTGCGACATTCTGTGTCACACCACACCATAAATCAAAGCTCAGCAGCAGCTGGGCCAGGGAATTACCGCTTTATGCGTCAGTTGCTGTTAACACAAACGGCTGCATTGGTGTGGTGCCGTGTCTGGGAAGTGTGGACTGCTGATGAATGGGGTCACATCGTGTTCAGCAGTGAATCACAGTTCTGCACTACCTTGGGTGACAACTTTGGGTGACTGTCGTCGACGAGTACGGCGGCGATCTAAGAAGTGGACCCATTTCTCCAGTGTTTTTGAGAGACACTGTGGAGTTATTCGTGCTGTGTTCCTGTGGGGAGCTGCCAGGTATACTTTCTAGACATGCCTGTAGTGATTGAGGGAAGTCTGAAGGCACAACGCCACGTTCTGCGTCCTCATATGTTACCACTCACTCGACAGTATCACGGTACCCTTTTTCAGCTGGACAATGTTCGCCCACACATACCACATGTCTCTATGAACCATCTACACGTTGTTGAGGTACCCCAGTGGCCAGTAAGATCTCCAGATTTTTCCCCGCAAGAATATAATTGAAGACAGCTAAGACATCATCCCAGTGCCAGAATCTAGGATGTCAAGCATCGTTTTCACCATTTGTGGACCAGAGTGTCTCAGGAGAGGATACAACGGCTTTACCCCAACCGAAACACTGCGTGTATCCAAGCCAGAGGAACAGCAATGTCATACTGCAAGTGTTCTCTTACTGCCAGGCTCTTTGGAAACGTCACTTGATTTTTGCAGTCGCTGAAGTAATATCACATACGCTCTCCACGAGTTAAGTCCGATTTCGTTTTCTCTTCAACTTCCGAGTGCTTCATTCTTTTGTCAGGCAGTGTATTTTTTCACTCAGCTGTCATCATCAAAATTATAACGAACTGTGGGAAAGTACTTTCGATACAAGCAATGTTTCATCTATGAGCACCATCCACAAGATATGCAGACGATATATAGCTACCGTGTGATTCGTACGTAGAAGCACTGTTACAAAGAGCATACGTCACAGACCTCAGTACGTTCGCTGCCCCCGTGTTAATTTATTGCTCCCCCATGCATTAGGTGTGCGCCGCCGCTACTTTGGGCGGAAGGATGACATCAAAGCGACATTGCGAGTGCCGAAGCAATTAGTGACTGTGTCCACTGATATAGCGATGCCAGTGGCTGCGAGAGAGGAACTGACAACCAGCCGCGGGCACTGTGCACTCGTCTCACAGCGTTGCCAGCTCTGCCACTGGCTGTCGTAATTTTAATCTCAATGACCTATATCATTTTTGCGGTTTCACTGACACCTCAGACAGAAATGCGAGTTCTGATCAACTATTGTCCGTGACGCGTAGGAAACTTTTATTGTTATTCGTAACTATGACGAACTTCTTTGTCCTGTAGCGTAATACGCGTAGCACTGGTTTACAAGACAGTGATGTGAGCTGCATCCAGAGAAATTATATACGCAGAAGTATGTAACACTGATCTGTTTCGCCAACCATTCTGGGAGTCGCCTCTGGGTGATTCAACAACAGCGTTTATACTGCCACAAACATTTATAACAGGGAAACACAAGCAATAGATTTTGACACAGTGATTTCTCAGAAGTTTCCATACCCTAGAACGTCATACCCACGAAGAGACAAAACTCTTGCCATGCATATCATGTAAAACAGGTTGACCATATGAAAATATTTTTTTAATCATGTTACTCCTTAAGTTGTGCTTTTGAGAATAGCCATCAAGAAAACAAATGTACGACAATAGCGCTTACAGCACATTGACCATGCGCCAGCCCTAAGAACGATACTCACTGGTGGTCGTACAAGTGAGGAACAATTAAAACTGACTGAGAAGTATGTCTGTAAAGGAGAGCCAGGAAATAGCCTGCAGCTGTTGGAAAGCTACAACTGAAAGAAAATCAGCCCTCGTTCACTACTTTTAACAAATTAACGTGGTTTCGACACTGCTAGGAGTGTCTTCCTCAGAAATTAAAACATATAATGCTCTATATTCTATAACATGGTCACAGAATTATGACTGAAAATGTATGATAGAGTATAAGTACGGAAAAACAGACAGTACTTATATGTCACTTATAAAATAATAAATGTGCCAAAAGGGCATTAGTCACAAAGAAATTTAAGAAAACTGTGATGGCGAGCGACTAAGGGCCGCCCGTTACTTGCGTGGTCCAGGTTGCGAAACGGACAGTCCGTTTATTATTTTTTTAAATCACGTATGAGTACTGCCAGTCTTTCCGTACTTATACCTTATCACACATTTTAGTCATAATTCTGTGACCATGTTATAGAATATAGACAATTATTTGTTTTAAATTCTGAGGAAGACACTCCTAGCAGTGTCGAAACCAGGTTACTTTGTTAAAAATAGTGAGCGAGGGATGATTTTCTTTCAATTCTTACTATTCACGGTCTTTGAACGTGCAGCCATATACAAGATTTTGTGTTCGAAAGCTGATTCTTATATTCCAACCACTTGGAGTCCAAAGAAGTGTTTATTTTAGTACTGGAAGATGTCGCATGTAACACACATTTCCACCGTTTGTGGACTGCATCACCCAGTTTTAGAATTTAAAAAAAAAGGTTTAAATGGATCTAAGCACTATGGGACTCAACATCTGAGGTCATCAGTCCCCTATACTTACAATTACTTAAACCTAACTAACCTAAGGACATCACACACATCCATGCCCGAGGCAGGATTCGAACCTGCGACCGTAGAAGCAGCGCGGTTCCGGACTGAAGCGCCAAGAAACTCTCAGTTTTAGAATCATCTGAGCATAACAAACTCTGGTGGCTGCGGGTACAGTACTTGCTCGATGCTGTCGGAACAACTCATCCCGAAAGTAGATAACAATAAGTATTCATATGTTAAGAAACACGTTTGGACTTTTGATTTTTGGAGGGACAGAGATTCTACCATTGTATGACTTGCTGTTTAATTTGGGAGTCGAAACGATAAGTTCACCTCTCATCTACATTGTTTTATCTGACAGGAAACAATCCCGACTACTTAGTCTCAGAAACACAAATAGTTACCCATTTTGAACGGCAATATTTTTTCATATAACTGCAAGTCACATGTCAGTCTCGGCTACTAATTGCACTCGGGAAGCTCAGAGAGGCACAAAAAATTTTTTTGGAAGTCTTTGGAAGCTGCGCATCGTCTCTTAAATAGGTTGTTGGCCAGCGCACGTCAACAATGCTAAACCCGGGTATTCCTAGGAACAGGAATTTTGCGCCGTGCGAACAGGATAGGACGCGATACATAAATACGTTGCACATTTGTGTTTTTCCAGAAAATGAAACCACGAACGCATCAACTACTCTGTCCACCAGTGCTGTCTAGGAAGACTGTAAAAACAAAGTGTTTTTACTTTAGTTAAGGTGATAACATACTGCACAATATTTGTGGATCGCGTGGGGGGGGGAAAGAAAACTACTAGATTTGCTGATAGCTAAACATATAACGAACGATAAAGAAGAGGAATATTTGCTCCAGACCAACACGAAGCGCACAGAAACAGTCATCAATACATTTTTGACTCTGTGTCTGTCAACAGTCGATTTTCCTTGGCTACGAAACCCATTTGTTTCTCTTTAGCGCACTTGACAACCATTTTTCATACGAACTGTACATGAATTGCAGAAACTGCTTCCCTACGATGCAGCTTAGAGCGTATCAGACTCGTCCAGAACCAGGTGGTCTGCCACGCCTGACGTAAAGCGCTGGAGCACTGCGCATTGCGTTCTGTCGGAAAACACATTCACTATTTCGTCATTGTCAAAAGGACGACGCACTACGCCGAGCGCATTACGTATTACGCGACGCACAGTTTCTGCTGCTAGGAAAACCCGGCTTAAGCTGAGCTTTGCAATTTAGCAGAAAGCTTACTACACAGACGCATATTCATGCGCTAGAGCAAAAAGCCATAAAACGCGTTTAAACTGCGAGTTTAGTTTCCGTAATATGAGGAATACAGCTAAGCAATTCAACGAGGCGAAATACTGTGGGTGTTTCAAAAGGTACGGTACAACTTTAATGTGTTGTATCATCTAAGCTGCTTATGGTATTCACATCATGTTTGGCTTATGTGACAGGCAAGTTGTGTTTGTATGTGTTCCAATGACAACGGTTCAAGAAAAGGCCAGTGTGTCGATGGCTTGTTCAGACTAGATCAGACATGCAGCCACAGACGTTGGTAAGCCGGTGGAAAGGAAATTTTATGCATACATGGAGCGTTGATGTGACGCAAAATATTGGACGAACTGGAACAAGTGAAGCCGACACACAACAGATACGGGTGGCTTTTCAACGTCCACCGCAAAAGTTTGTTCGGAGAGCGTAGCAGGAGCTGCAAATATCTAAGGCAACCGTGCACCGAGTTCTTTTGAAACATTCACAGATGTATCTACATCGAGTGCAGCTGCAACGTATGTAACTCGCTGTGGACGTTCGCCACCGTTTAGAAAGGGGTGGAAATTTTCTAAATAACCTTGCATTTTCTGACAAGGCGCAATTCCACGTGTGTGGTACGGAAAAAAAAAACAATGTTCGCCTCTGGGGCACCTATACCACTTTTGGAAATTCCTTTGAACCAGCATGACCTGTTTGGTCTGAATGAACCATTCGACCCAATAAGCGTTTTCATGGACGGTTATTATGCTTCACTGTACACGCTAAGACGGAAATAACGACGCACTACGAAGGTATTATTCGAAAATCGGTCGATGTGATGTACATGTACAGACGAACCAATGACCAGAGTTTCAGAAAAATTGGATGATTTATTTAAGAGAAAGAGCTTCACAAATTGAGAAAATCTATAACGCGTTGGTCCTACTCTGGCCTTTATGCAAGCAGTTATTTGGTTTGGCGTTATTGAGAGAGTTGTTGAATGTCCGCCTGAGGGATATCATGCCACATTTTACCCAATTGGCGCGTCAGATCGCCACAATCCGGATCTGGTTAGAGAGCCTTGCCCATAATGCTCCCAACGTTCTCAGCTGAGGAAATATGTGCCGACCTGCTGGCCAAGATAAGGTTATGCAAGTACGAACACTGTCGAAACTCTTGTGTGCGGGCAAGTATTATCTTGCTGAAATAGGAGCTCAGGATGGCAACAAAACGGGGCATAGAATATCATCGACGTACCGCTGTGCTCTAAGAGTGTCGCGGACGAGAACATTTAAACGGATTCTGTTGTTCCATCGTGCATAACGGGCAGTGGCCAGTCAGATAGTTACCAAAGAAAAATCACCAAGCAGCGGTATGTTTTGAAAAGTTGTTATTTTATTTATACTATTAGTTTCGGCATCTCGTTAATGCCATTTTCAGGTCCCTTTGTACTCCGTGTATCTGATCCTGTATATATATGGAGTGTATAGCGTCCTGAATATGGGCATTAATGAGATGTCGAAATTGGTCGAGTAAATAAAATAACATATTCTGAAAACATACGACAGTTTGGTGATTTTTCTTTGATAAACACCCGAAGGGGACCTGCTATGAAATGAAATATCGCCCGCCGTACGGCCTGACTACCAGCGTCAGTTATTCAGCTGTCGAAATAACAAAACTTATTAAGTAATTCTAATGTTCTGAACTTCAGTTTAGGATTTTATTGTTTACGGAAATGATGCTAACAACTGGAACTTCTCTTGTTTATGATGCTGGGCCCGAGCTACTGACTGGCCAACAAACGTGACCAGTTGGAGTGGGATCGATGGCAGCTACGCCGTCATAAACTGTGCCCATGCTCTCTGTTCACATTGTCGAAGCGTTTACTCAGTGCAGTAGGTTCTCTTATTTTTCACTGCTGAATCCATGACTTCCGAGCACGTACACTGTTATCTTGAAAGTTAATAGAATGGCCAGCGTCAAGGTACTTGATCTTCCGGCAAGAAGTGTACTCGAGGATAAAGTGAACGTTGACTAGTAAAACAGAGAGCAACCAACATAAGAAACATCAATACTGCCGTTGTATATGCATGAACGTTTATGCGAATGACTTGCATTTATTTTGAAAAGAATAAGTATGCTGAAACCGATATACAGTTCAATGGCGCCGCGCGGGATTAGCCGAGCAGCCTCAGGGGCTGCAGTCATGGACTGTGCGGCTGGTCCCGGCGGAGGTTCGAGTCCTCCCCCGGGCATGGGTGTGTGTGTTTGTCCTTAGGATAATTTAGGTTAAATAGTGAGTAAGCTTAGGGACTGATGACCTTAGCAGTTAAGTCCCATAAGATTTCACCCACATTTGAACATTTTTTGAGTCCAATAGCGCTTAGCACACTAACGGACTTTTTCACGCAGCAGACATAGAACATGCAGCAGTCGAGCAGTCAAGACTGAACAATGAGTAAGTGTCGAAAAAAATGCCACATTCAATTTCGGCAGTTTTTGCGAACTTCTGCGTTATAACAGAACTTTTTGGGATCAACGTGTTGTATTTGGGTTGGTAGGTATGCAGTGCCTTTCCGTCGCCCATATCTCAGCTGTCACAGCCACCCCGCTACCTTTTTCCCACATCTACTCTCATCCCACTTGGGCAGAGAGGAATAAGAAAAATGTTTCCAAATTGTCAGTTTTCAAAAAAAATTGCGTTTAGTATTTTGGTAAAATGACACATAATATTAACGATATTTTCTCCTTTATTTCTGCACCTGAAACAGCTATTCTTCCGTATATCACAGCACATAACAACTGCTGCACACTATCCAAGGGAAATTTGAGTGGCATACAAAACGAGTTTTTTTACGGAAATTTAAATTTAGTTAGTAAGAAAAACTTCTAAAGCCTCAAGTAAAAATATTAAAAAGTAAAATTACAACGCAAAATGATATGACAAAAAAGGTAATAATACCTATTACAGTATTGTAAAACAGAAACAAAAAATTGTATTTTAAAGAAGGATATAAAAATTATTTCCATTTTTAAAACAATACTTCCTAGTGAAATTTATGCGCTTTGCTTATTAAAGTATTTTTGTATTCCTCTGTTTTATATTTCCAAAAACTGTCTACTATTTTGCAAAAATCAATATTTCAAGTCCTTTTGTTGTAATACAGGAAGTTTAATTGTGAAAAGGGTGAATAACTTACAGAAATTTGTGATGCAGTACTGAATGCAGTACATCTACAAATTTTACTCCAGCCTAAGACTGTCAGTTTCCAACGTTACCACTAGGTGGCATGCGCGAATGATTTATTCCAATAGTCGCCATGGAGTCGTACAACTGCAGAGTGTGCACAGTATTGTTTATGGTTTCATCAGTCCTCATTCTCCTGCGGTTTCAGAGACAGTTCAGGACTAAATATCGCAAGCCACCACCTCAAAGGAAACCTGTTATCCATTGGCACAATCGTTTCACCAAAACTGGGGCTGTGTATCAGATTGAACGCCAGGTCAGAGTCGATCAGCAGTCTCAGCCACAACATCTGAACAAAATCGGTAGTCTTACTTTGGTAACTGGCACCAAGATGGTGTACCACCACATTGCCGGAATGAAGTTCTCATGTATCCCCGTAGGAATGTGTTGACTTCCACGGGACCTGATGGAACAATAATCTGGCCACAACGAACACATGGCTTGACCCTAACGGACTTCTGTGTATGGGGTCACATTAAAGACAGGAGTTTTTGTTCCTCGGCTTCCGGGAACATCGACCAGATGCGACAGCGGATAACACAAGCAGTTCTCATCAGACATCGAGACTTCCTTAAGAGGATTTCGCAGGAAAGATATTAGAAACAGAACATTTGTCGTAGTACAAAACCTAGCCACATCCATTTGCAAATAAAACTTAAAGATATACTGCAGACAGTGCTGTATCACACATGTCTGTCAGTTATTTACCTTTTTTCACAATTAAAGGTTAATTTTGTACAACTAATGTATAAAAATTCTGTATCACTAAATCAAATCATATTAAGACTGCCCACTGTACGGAAGATAATGAAGGACCCCAATCACGCTATTGTTAAGGAGAAAATTTGTTATAAGAGACGAAGGCTGGGTGCCATTTCTGAAGAACTGTTCCATTGGAAGTTGGAGCACTTCTCTCTCCTGCGTTATGGGATTGGGTTTATGGAGTGATTTCAGCCAAGTTTTATTGGGTATGTAAAGATGCAAGTTCTCGGCGCAATTCAAAATTAGATCGTTTGGTGCCACGGCAGCCGTCGTCACAGGGAATAACTGCACGATGTTCCGTTGTCAATTTCACGGAGAAGAATTTGGACGATACGACACTGATTGTTCAATTTTCCACCTACACCTGGTGCCCAATCTCTGCTAAATTTTGTGAGTGGTGCTGAAGAAACTATACGAGCCGGCCGAGCGGTTCTAGGCTCTTCAGTCTGGAACGGCGCGACCGCTACGATCGCAGGTTCGAATCCTGCCTCGGGCATGGATGTGTGTGATGTCCTTAGGTTAGTTAGGTTTAAGTAGCTCTAAGTTCTAGAGGACTGATGACCACAGATGTTAAGTCCCATAGTGCGCAGAGCCATTTTTTTTAATTATTCACAGTAGCACACTCTCTGCCCTACCTCCCTATTCTTGACGAATCCTGCTCCAGTTATACTATTTTCTGCTGCTGTTGATATTACCCTATACTCATCTAACCAGAATCCATTACCTTTATTCCATTTTACTTCACTGATCCCCACTCTGGTCGGCTTGAATAATTCACTGATATGTTTGTCTTCATCAGAATCGACAGTAAACCAAAACTAAAAACAATAGTTCAGTTATACATGTCGACGTCACAAGCAGAAGATGAAGAGTTAGAGACGTACAGAAGGATATTGAACGGGTAATTCAGTACGTACAAGGTGGTGAAAACATAATTGTCTTGAGGAACTGAAATGCGGTTGTAGAGGAAGGAGTAAAAGTACGGGTTACTAGAGAATATGGGCTTGGTGCTAGAAACGAGAGAGGGGATAGACTAATTGGGTTCTGCAATAAATTTCGGCTATTAATAGCGAACACTCATTTCAAGAATCATAAGAGGACAAGATATTCTTGAAAAAGGGCTTGAGATATGGGAAGGTTCCAGTTAGATTACATCGTGGACGGACAGAGATTCCAAAATCAGATATTGCATTGTAAAGCGAACCCAGGAGACTCAGATCACAATTTAGTAATGATGAAGAGTAACGTGAAGTTTAGGATACTAGTCAGGAAGGAACAACGTGCAAAGAAGTGGGATGCAGACGTACTAAGGGATGAAGAGATACGCTTAAAGTTCTCTGACACTACAGATACTCCGATAAGAATTGATGAGTAGGCAGTTCAGTTGAAGAGGAATACACATCTCTAAGATGGACAGTCATAGAAGCTGGGAAGAAAAACAGATGAAGAAAGGTAACTGCGAAAATACCATGGGTAAAAAAATAAATACTTCAGCTGATCAACAAAAGAAGGAAACACAAAAATGTTCAGGGAAATGTAGGAATACTGAAATACAAGTCACCAAGCAATGAAATAAATAGAAAGTGTAGGGAAGATAAGGTGAAATGGCTGAATGAAAAATGTGAAGAAATCGAAAAAGAGTTGATTGTAGGAAGGACTGACTCAGCACACAGAACAGTCAGAACAACATCTGACAAAATTAAAAGCAAGGGCAGTAACTTTAAGAGTGCAATGGTAGTTCCACTGCTCAATGCACAGGAGATAGCGAATAGATGGAAAGAGTCCATTGGCCTCTACAATGGGGAGGACTTGTCTCTTGACATGAAGAAGCAACTGGATTCGACAGGGAAGAGATGGGGGACTCAGTATTAGAACTTGAAAGGTATTTCGACGCCTTCAGATCAAATAAGGCAGAAGGGATAGACACATGGACGGCAAAGAGACAGCTGAGATGGTTTCATTTCATTCTTATTTCATTCAAGATGGTGGCTCTCACTGGGGGGGACGGGGGTTGTCCCCCCACGTCACTAACGACGTCACCATCCTCACTTCACATCCCCACTCAGTCTGTACTGATCTGTTGGAGAGGAAGAATACAAGGTTCTGTCTTTATTTATTTGCTTCAATTACTTTTCAGTGTGCTATCCTACTGCTGGATTGTCTTACAGCTGACAGCTGCCTTCACACTCCGCCGCCGACGCCCCCACTTTCCAATTCTCCAAAATGCGCGTGTGTATGTTACCCTCAAAGTTCGACACCAACTACTCTAGAGGTATTGACCTATTACACACCACCATAACAGATGGAAAATCATTCACTGCTCTAATTACACGTCGAAATTGTCATGGAAAAACTCCACTCATAAACAACAGACCAAATTACAACACACACACTGAGAATTGAGAAAAATTATTGTAATAACACAACTACCACAGCAACCGGCCTCTAAATATGTCTTTAGAATGCCAGCAGCTGCAAGTATGTTCACCTCTTGGATACAGAATATGCAGCTAGGAACCAGTCTTACCTCGCCCCCTACGTCTCCCCCCCCCCCCCCTTCCCTCTCCTGAAGCCCCTCCCCTACCTCTCCTGCCTGTAGGTAGGGATGCCAGATTTCCAGGCCTGTTCCAAAACGTTGCTGATGGTACACAAAGAGTTCCATCTGCTGCCAAGAATATACTATTTCCAGTCTGTAGAAATCATTCACAGGTGGACAAAAGAATCAAGAACAGGACGCATCCTGCAAACCGTTAAACTTATTTCTCAGAAAGATTGGCTCCCATGGAACAATAACAAAATATCTGACTAACCTTCATGGATAAAGAACTGAATGGTCAACGGCAGCATGCTTTCGAACTTTCTATACATGCCAACATCATTTATAGGCTCTCACTGCTAAGTAAAATCAGTCTCATTTAGGAAAAACAATGAAATAACACTTCCCCCGTAAATGAGATGCACACGCATCTTCATATTAGTCACATCATAATGTGCTAGTTAACCTGCTCTGTCCCCAACAGGTGGTGAGCAGTGTCCACGTTCAGTAGCGCCTGCTGCTGCATGCAAGTACAACTTGTCATTACTCACGTTCGTTCTACATCTTCAGATAAACTATCCACAGGCTGTTTGGCAGAAGTTACAGATGCTCCACTGTACTCAATAACAGCTTTGTGTGTGTGTGTGTGTGTGTGTGTGTGTGTGTGTGTGTGTGTGTGTGTGTGTGTGTGTGTTTGCATGTGTGTGTGTCTGTATGTGTGTTTTCTTGTATACTGTTAAAGGATAAGACACTCCATTCGCCTCACAGAATGTTGTTTTTATCTCTATTGTTTAGGAATATCCACCTAAGTAAAATGCTTTGTTGACAGTGCTCTAGGTTCATCTGTGGATGGTTGTCATATGCTTGAGAATTAATATGCACATGCAAGCACTAAAATACATGGTGTTGAGAAAGAGAGGTATTGCTGCTGTACAGACCTTGGAGTAATAGAGGGTGGAGAAATTTTACACAGGTCACTTGCTCTTCATGGATCAACACACGCCATGTCTGCATAGAGTGTTCTTAACAGCTCAGTTGCTGTAATGACTGATTATTTATTTTTTCAAAAGAAGTGACTGAATAAACATGAACACTAATTAGCTGCATGAAGCATT
This sequence comes from Schistocerca gregaria, assembly GCF_023897955.1. NCBI lineage: Eukaryota > Metazoa > Arthropoda > Insecta > Orthoptera > Acrididae > Schistocerca > Schistocerca gregaria. Next base: position 472,536,621 of record NC_064922.1, read on the forward strand.
ACCATTGTGTATTCTCCAGGTGCGATTTTTGTTCTTGCTGCAACGAGTATTATATCAACAGACCTCACCTCACATCGTGTAAAGGGAGTAATCTTAAGCTTTTAAAATGAAGATTATGATGGAAACATTCCAAATAGTGGATATGTACTAAAATCAGTGAAATCTCCAGGTAAATCTGTGTAAACTCACTCTTGAACTTATGCTCGCTACAATAAATACTGGACCAAGGACACTGAATCTTCGTTGAATATTCTAGAAAAGAAGCACTTAAAACCATCCAACAGTCCTTAAACATATACTCAACTAGCAAGTTCTCATACTATGGTGAACAGAAGACTTTCTAAATAACATAATACTGATAGGACAAAACAACAACACAATAACCAATATTGAGTGAACATTCAGGGATGGATAGACATGTTATTCTTATTTGTGGTACCAGTGTGTCTTAGGAGTGAGCAGCTATTTTTTTTAAAATAACGCAATAGCAAAGACTATGGTAGACTATTAGGAAGATGAAACACTGTGATAACAACACACAACTAGAGGGAAAAAAGACCTTCCAAAAATCCTTCCAGTATTCTAGGCCTGTTCCACACTGACGCTGATGGTACACAAAATCCTCCATCCACTGTAGGTGATCTGATTTAGTCAGTGTCAGGTTGGCAGTGATATGCTGTTTTAGCTCAGCAGAAATCAAATTATTTCTACCAAATGCATACCCCTGTAACAATCGTGAGTTAGTTGACTATTTGTAACAGATGCAGTAAAGATGACTCATTGTAAGAAGAATGGCCAACAGCAAGCTACAGCTGTCAGCTACATCTCACAGTAGGAAGAGGTGACGAAGTCCATGAACAACGGCCACTGCAGCAACTGCAGGTGGTCACTTTTCAATACGCTGTCCCGTACTGTCCCCGAAACCCATTTCTGTGAGCCTCTTCTGGCAGTCTCCCATACCCTTTCACGATTTCATAGTCTCCAAGCACTCAGTAGTAAAGTCTGTGGGTGTCTTTTAAATTAATTGTCACTCATGTGGGTGTTACACATATCTGAGTCCGAAAAATATCAGTACAGAACAGTGGCTTTCACGCTATCAATTCCCATGTTGTAATCGAAGCAGTCATTTTTACACCAAACACCAAGCTACATTTCGGATGCCCCCTCTCTTTTCATTATTTTGTAACTTCCAACTGAGTAAAACTACGAATTTGGTTTACAATACTGTTGTCTATGTTGGATCAACAAACTGCTGAGTTCAGAGCTCTAGAACACGTTTATTAACCTATCCTGCATCTGTTGTACATGTCTACTGTGTATGAAATCGGTAACACATTCTAAGTAAATCGAAAACCTCCACTATTTTCTTCTACCGACCACTGAAGAACTTCCTTGTTATTTCAGAACGTCCATCTGAGTAAAAATGAGAACTTTAATCTCTGGAAACATTCAGTCTACCGAAACAGCTGTGTTATAAGGTGTTGTGTGACAGAAATTTTCAGCAGAGCAGGTGTATCTGACGTCACCTTACCTCTTATAAGCGACTAGCTATTAAATAAATACATTCACGATAATGATAAAGCAGTTATGTTTCCACAAGAACAGATACAACATATTTCTTTCAGTTTGATGGACGAACTGGCATAGTTGAGAGCATTCCTCATGTTCAAAATCAATGTGCGTGTGTGTGGTACTCCTAGAAATAAATCATGGTGCACATGGGTATTACATAAATTTCAGACGAATGAAATATGAATACACAACCGTATATTTCACGTTCTCTATTTGCATATCGGAAAAAATACAACTATTTTTGCATTCAAAAGTAAGTAAAACTCGCATCCGTCTTTCCTCCTTATTTTGCAACATCTGATGGAGTAAAATTATGAACAATGAAAGCTTCACTAACGTCACCTGGTAGAAAACTTGGTAAGAGTTTACTGTATCTCCCTCGTCAAACACATTAAAAACAATTACCATCTGCGTGTTGACTTCGAGCAAACGTGGTGATCCCTTGAAGTATACACATATTGAAACACTGGACACAGTTGCCAGTGGTGCAAGTTGATTCTACAAACGTGCATAAAATTTTGTCGCCTGCGCTGAAAGAAAACGATATCCCACAGACTATCAATCAGAATAGAGAGTTCCTGTGTTATAATTTCATAAGCAGTATGATACATCGTTTTTTTACCATAATACATCCAATCAGTGTATGATTACAGCTTTGTGTGCCACCATACATTCTCTTTTCATACCATGACTCTGAGGTCTATGTCAGGTGCTAAACCAGCATTAACACATTTCAGTCCATTGGCTCTCACTGATAGCTGGACATCACATGGCTTAGGATATACTGATCTCACAACACATAGGGTGGTGAAAATAAAAGAGAGAAACAGTGGTTCTTATTGACAAAAATGTGTAAGAGATCAGAACATGTGGAAACTGCAAGATTTTGCAGTATCACTGTAACTTCATATTCTGTCTGGAGTTTGCAGTATTGTGGACCACTTCCAAAAAGCTTCCCAAAGGTGACGACATCTATATTTAATCTTATATTCCACATTGACACTGTAGCAAATATCTTGGTGGTCTGTTTTCAAAGTAAACAAGAGCATTGACCACTCATATTGCGCCAAGACATAAGAGCACTGGATACTACATCTTTCATTTTTATGGTTTACAGTGCATAGCTGCATTTGCAACAGGCTGCATTAAGCAGAACTTAAACCCACAGAGAATTGACAGTATGCGCCATCAACTGTCAAACACACTGGCAGAGGAATGGAATAACTTTCATATACATAGGTTGAGATGCAAGTACCCTCATTTCATTAACATTTTGGTAGGCGACTGCTAACATCTATCAAGTAATGTATAAAATTCATATTTGGCCATCGCTGCTGTTTTTTTTAAGCCTAAACATCGACTGGTTGCAGTCACTGACCTTCTTCAAGGATTCTATACAAAGACACAAAAATGCATGTAGTATACTGTAAATGCTGCAAAATCTTCTCCAAAGCAATACAAAATAAAGACAAATACTTATAAGGTTAAAACACTTTATGCCACACTGTCAAATAGTGGCCACGTCTCATGTGTAGAACATGACATGAATTCCTATATAATATACAATATTTTTAAAGGAAAACATGCTAATAACGTGTGTAAATAGAGCAGTATCGAAGAGGAGATCAGAGGTATAGGTGCGATAACCGTGCAAAATATTAAGGAGTTGGTCTAAGACCTTTAGGAGTATTTTCATCACATGGTACAAAAATATCTCAAAGATCAGATTCTTTCTGAATGTATGGGACTGGATGCTGTTTGACAAACAACTTTCATATAGTTTTACATGTAAACAGAAAACCGAAGTTGCTATATTTGAACATAGAATAACATCTGTCCCGCGGAAAGATGGAAATCATTATAGGTATCAACAATGTGAATAGTTTTATAGAAGGCAAACTGGGCAAAAACTAAGGACATGGTTTCCTGAACTCACACAAACAATCACGTCAGCTCTAGGCTTCCATCTCAAAGCCTGTAACCATAATAGGTACCACAGATGAGAATATGAAAATACTGCATCAAGAAAAAATGTTAAGTGTGAAACTTCTGGAGACAATTGAAAGCCTTTGTATCTAAAAAGAAATCCAAATGATATTACCAATGAACAAAAAGATTTGAGAAATAAGGCCTTCTTAGAGAATTTTTCTGATGTCTTTCTCTTATCTGGTTGTATTCAATAACCTATCCCCTCGAATTCTAAAATTCCAACTCCCCCTTCCCCCCACCCCAATTCCCTTAGGCTTGTCTTCATGACAAACCTTATGGCTTAGTTTCGTAATATGAAGAGATTGCCTGACATACAGGTGACAAGCTAGATCTAAAATTTTAATGTAAATACCTGTTTCCAGTGATCATTTTATTACTCATAATTTTCCTGTGTCTCTTGTTATTTTTCTTCAAGGTGCAACTACACTAAAGATGAATTTTATTATGGATCGTTAGTCACTTCCTAACCAATTACGTCATTTATTATAAGATGTGGGTTAATATACAAATGATTTACTTGTCATAGATGTGTATGTAAGTCTTAGGCAGGGAGGTTTGTCAATCTGCTAATAACACACAGTTTATAACACAATGTTACATCACATGCATTTTTTGGTGTCAGACTCACTCTTAATGTTAAGTATGTTCTTATTCTCATGCTGTTGTTCTCATGTTACTGAGCAGTGGGTCATATGTTCCTTTTTTTATTAAAAACTGTTATTGCCGAATGCTATAATGTGCTTAACCTTCATGTACATACACATGAAATCATGGGAATATGTCTTCACTCTAGACAATATGTAAATTTGGCATTTACATATTCTTCATTACATTGTCTGTCATTTTATAACAAATACTTAATGTGGACAAATGTTAGACATGTCATCTGTTAGCTCATGATCTACATTTCGTGTTATGTGTTTGTAAGTTATCTGTGGTGAAAGATCTACATTCTGTTTAATTTTTTTAAGTCTTTACATAAACAAGTACATATTTTGTTTAGTTATCATTTGCCTGGATTAGATATTTTTTTCTATTTCCCTCTCAATATATATCCATAGTGGCTGAGCCTCTAATGCCTTTTAGCTAAAGTTTGACTTTGATTTTAAAAAAGTTATTTATTGTTACCACTGTTATATACAAGTGTTACCGATAACCTTTGAAGCCAAATCCAGGCCCATGGTTAGTTACGCTGTGGGGTTATGTCCCAGCCCCCCCCCCCCCCCCGCCCTTCTTTATGGTATTAGTATTACTCATACACTAGGCTTCCTACTGAGCACTTTAACTGAACACTATGTTCTGACTTTTTTATGTTATGGACACTATTTTCATTGCATTTGTGATTTAATTGACGTTTCTTTATATATATTTAATGGAGTATATGCAATGGTTATGCTACTGCTTAACATCAGGGATTTATAATGATTTCTATCTTATATTGTAAGATCGATGTTATTCAATGTTTGGGTATAGCAACATCGTTTTTCTGTTTAAGTGTAAAACAATACCAAAGATGTTTACCAACAGTGTCCAGTCCTCTGCATTCAGCAAGAATGTTATCTTTGAGATATTTTTGTACAATATGATGAAAATATGTTGTAAAGATCTTTGACCAAATCCTCAATATTTTGTACAATTGTAGTAACATACCTGTGATCTTCTCTTCAATACTGCTCTGTTTACAAATGTTATTAGTATGTTTGCCTTTAAAAGTCTTGCATGTTATATTGGAATTCATGTAATACTCTACATATGAGATACGGCCACTATTTAAGTAATGACAGATGTAATGTTGTGGCTTAAACTGTTTTAACCCTGTAGGTATTGACTTATATTTTGCACTGCTTTGGCAAAGATTTTGTAACATTTCCTGTATCTTCGGATAGAATCCTTGAAAAATATCTGTGACGGGAAATGGTCGGTATTTGGGTCTTAAATAAAGAGCAGCTGGTGGTCAAACAGGCATTTCATACATTATCCTCATTGTTGTTGTATTTTCTCAGTTTTACATATTTTAAATCAATTTTCGAGATTCTACCAGGTTTTCTGTAATTTCAATGTATGCTACTCAATTTTCTATAACTTACAACGCATAACTACATGTGGAACAAGGGGGATATTCTACAGGGCTTAAACCATTCAACCACAGATAGTGTGCACCATCAGCTGTCAGTCACGCGAGTGGAGGAATACAACGAGTTTAATACACCCAGGCAAATATGTAAGGACCCTCACTTTGTTGTCTTTCCCTCATTTTCAGGTATTTTGAAGCAAATTTAACCAGATTTTCCACAATTTCAAAGCATTTTATCCAGTTACTCTAGATCAAAAACACTGCTCTCGTCGACATGTCACGGCAACAAAACGTTTCATCACATTGGTCCTATGATGCTCTCACCGAATGACGTTGCAGCATGGTTCTCAATTTCTGTTTCATTCCTGAACCACGCCATCATTGCTAACGAGTCTGTGACGATGAGTGACATAATACAACACAGAATATCCCTCATGGAAACTGATAAACGTCGAAAGGTTTTGTACGTGTGTGATCCTAAAGATGCATGTATACCAGAAAGTCAGATCTCATCCCAAACGTCGTATTCTTGCAAACTTATAGCAGCGTCTTAAACGGCTTTCTGGGAAGGATCCGGCATTTAAACGTCACTTAGGACGACAGGAAATGCAATCTCATTTGAATGTCCTGACCCCAAAAATTTCTAACGCAGTCAACATCACTATAACCTTCTGCGTTTTCAGAGAGCGGGAGCTCCTAGTATGACATTATTCGTGGTCTGATGTTAGGTGGTATTGCTCATGCGGTGGCTGATATTCCCGTTTCGTGTTTATAGCGCAACCTCCTTCCATCGTTAAGACATATATGTGTATCATCAGTCCACTCTACCCCACATAACATGCAGTTGTACTGATTTCGCCCAGTACTCCAATATGTGTCCAGTTTCCATTACTACTTACTGTTAAGTGCTAATAGTTCCCCCATCATAACCATATTTCTCCATATACTAGGTTTAAAGCCATATGTAAATCCTGCTTACACTCCTACAATTGCCCTTTCTTTTCCCAGTTACAGCAGTCTTTGCCATATACCCCAGTTCTCGTTTCATGACTTCGATGTTGTGCAGCTCCACTTTTCTTTTTCGTTCACGTAGCACGTCAACTGTGCTTATAGGAGTAGGTTTCTTAATAGGAATAAGTTTAAGTCTGTTCGATACATTAGTTCCTCTCCGTAACACTTATGGGAAAAACATTGCTTGGGAGAATAATGTATAATTCGGTATTTTATCTATTTTCGATAGTTAGTGGAGAACACTGTGCTAGATTGTCCTGCTTTAATATAGCCCTTGTACATAATACTTATATCGTCTAACATTTACAGTAAATGACAATGGAAACTGAGCACATGTTGAAATAATGGCCGAAATCAATACAACTGCACGTTCGGGGGGAGAGGGGGGGGGGGGAGAGTGGACTGATTATACATATATACGTCTTAATAGTAGAAGTAGGTGAAGGAGGTGGCGTAATAGAGATGTGGTGTGAAGACACTAAACTGTCACATTTGCATACACCTGAGCAGTATTACCTAACGTTGGATTTTGGGGTCACCACAGTCAATGACGTTTCCATTTCTGGTCGTCCTGCGTGACATGTAAGTGCCAGATCCTTCCAAGAAAGCCACTAAAGTCGCTGCTACAGGTTTTCAAGTATAAGCACATTTGGGGTGAGGTCTCCCTTTCTAGTATACAACATTTTTAAGATCACACACATTCAGAACGATTCGACGTTTAGTAGTTTGCATGAAGGACATTGATTATTGTATTACTTCAATGAACATCATACACGCATTAGTAATGGAGGGGTGGTTTACCATTGATAGAGAAATTGAGAACCATGCTACAATGTCATTGACTGAGAACATCATGCGATCAACCTGATGAGATCGAAATGTGTTAATGCTGGTGTAGTACCTGACATAAACCTCAAAGTCCTGATAAGAAAAGAAATTGTATGACGGTGTACAAAGCTGTAATCATACACTGCTTTTATAGTTTGTTGTCTTATTCCATCACATGTTACAAAATAATAGAAAAGAGAGATGCGAGTTTTAGCTTACTGTTGAATGTAAAAATAGGTGTGGTTTTTCCTGATATGCAGATAGAGAATGTCTTGGAACAGTAGTATGTAAAGGTAGGATGAAGCAAACAGCTTGGTGGAATGACACAGTCAAGGCAGCATGTAAAAGGAAAAAGAAGGCATATCAAAAATGGCTACATACTAGACCTCAGGTAGACAGAGAAAGTTATGTTGAAGAAAGAAGCAAAGCCAAACAGATAATTACAGCATCCAAGAAGAAATCTTGGGAAGACCTTGGAAACGGATTGGAGACCTTGGGTCAAGCTGCTGAAAAACCATTCTGGAGTGTAATTAGCAGTCTTCGAAAGGGAGGTAAGAAGGAAATGACAAGTATTTGGGACAGGTCAGGAAAACTGCTGGTGAATCCTGTTGATGCCTTGGGCAGACGGAGGAAATATTTTGAAGAGTTGCTCAATGTAGGTGAAAATACGATCAGTAATGTTTCAGATTTCGATGTACAATGGGACAGGAATGATGATGGAAATAGGGTCACATTTGAGGAAGTGGAGAAAATGGTCAATAGACACCAGTGCAACAAAGCGGCTGGGCTGGATGAAATTAAGTCGGAACTCATCAAATACAGTGGAATGTCAGGTCTTAAATGGCTACACAGGATAATTGAAATGGCGTGGGAGTCGGGAGAGGTTCCATCAGACTGGACGAAAGCAGTAATCACACCAATCTTTAAACATAGAAACAGAAAAGATATAACAACTACAGAGGTATCTCTTTTATCAGCGTTGTGGGTAAAATCTTCTCAGGCATTGTTGAAAGGAAAGTGCGAGTATTAGTTTAGGACAAATTGGATGAAAATCAGTGTGGCTTTAGGCCTCTTAGAGGTTGTCAGGACCAGATCTTTAGCTTACGCCAAATAATGGAGAAGTGTTACGAGTGGAATAGGGAACTGTATCTATAAATGCGAACATTTTTAGGTTAGGCTTTACCGTGACTGTTACTGAAATTAAATGAAACAACAAGTTCACTGTTACCAGTCACCGTTTTATTTATTTCCACGACTCGTTTCGAAGGTTTAAACCTCCATCATCGGGTGGATTTACATAAGTAAGTATTACACTTGTGTGTGTGTGTGTGCTGTGTTACGATTTTTGGAGGAACTTGTGACACTGCCTTCAGTGGTCACAGGTTCCTTTTGCTGTCGTAACACATCACATATATACTGCCACATTTGTAAACAAATATTTGCTTGGTGACTGGTAACAGTGAACTTGTTGTTTCATTTAATTGTACCTATGTTTTATAGATCTAGAAAAGGCATATGACCGGGTTCCTAAGAGGAAGTTATTATCTGTTCTACGTGATTATGGAATAGGAGGCAAACTTTTGCAAGCAATTAAAGGTCTTTACATAGATAGTCAGGGAGCAGTTAGAGTTGACGGTAAATTGAGTCCATGGTTCAGAGTAGTTTCAGGGGTAAGACAAGGCTGCAACCTGTCCCCACTGTTGTTCATATTATTTATGGATCATATGTTGAAAACAAAAGACAAGCTGGGTGAGATTAAGATAGGTGAACACAAAATAAGCAGTCTCGCATATGCGGATGACTTAGTTGTGATGGCAGATTCTATTGAAAGTTTGCAAAGCAATATTTCAGAGCTAGATTAGAAATTTAAGGACTATGGTATGGAGATTAACATCTCCAAAACAAAAGTAATGTTAGTGGGGAAGAGATATAAACGGATTTAGTGCCAAATAGGAGGAACAAAGTTAGGACAGGTGGGCAGTTTCAAGTACTTAAGATGCATATTCTCACAGGATGGCAACATAGTGAAAGAACTGGAAGCGAGGTGTAGCAAAGCTAATGCAGTGAGCGCTCAGCTACGATCTACTCTCTTCTGCAAGAAGGTAGTCAGTACCAAGACTAAGTTATCTGTGCACCGTTCAATCTTTCGACCAACTTTGTTGTATGGGAGCGAAAGCTGGGTGGATTCAGGTTATCTTATCAATAAGGTTGAGGTTATGGATATGAAAGTAGCTAGGATTATTGCAGGTACTAGTAGATGGCAGAAGGGTGTGCACAATGAGGAAATCAAAGAAAAACTGGGAATGAACTATATAGATGTAGCAGTCAGGGCGAACAGGCTTAGATGGTGGGGTTATGTTACACGCTTGGGAGAAGCAAGGTTACCCAAGAGACTCATGGGTTCAGCAGTAGAGGGTAGGAGGAGTCGGGGTAGACCAAGGAGAAGGTACCTGGATTTGGTTAAGAATGATTTTGAAGTAATGGGTTTAACGTCAGAAGAGGCACCAATGTTAGCACTGAATGGGGGATCATGGAGGAATTTTATAAGGGGGACTGTGCTCCCGACTGAACACTGAAAGGCATAATCAGTCTTAAATGATGATGATGATGATGATGCGGATAGAGAACATCAAAACTACGGTTCTGTATTCATATTTTATGTGTCTGAAATTCATGTAATACCCACATGCACCACAATTTATTTACAAGACCTCCGCACACATAAGTTTTGAAAACAAGCAGTGCTCTCAACTATGCCAGTTTGTCCAACAAACAGAAAGAAATCTGTTGTGCCTGTTCTTGTGGAAACATAACTGCTTCATTAGGATTATGAACGTGTTTCTTTAATCACTAGTCGCCTATAAAAGGAAAGACAATGTCAGATACAACTGTTCCACTGAATATCTCTCTCACACAACAGTTTATAACGTAGATGTTTTGGTAGATTGAACGTTTCTAGAGATTAAAGTTCTCATTTCTACTCGGATGGACGTTCTGAAATAACAAGCACATTCTTCGGTGATCAGGAGATTTCACAACAAAATAGTGGCGATTCTCGAGTCATTTAGGATGTGTTATCGATTTCATACACGGTAGACAAGTACAACAATTGCAGGATAGGTTAATAAACGTGTCAGATGTATAGTTTTAGAGCTCTGAACTCGGCAGTTTGCTCATCCATCATAGATATTGTAGATCGAGTTCGTACTTTTACTCAGTTGGATGTTACGAAATAACGAAGAAAGATGGGGAATCCGAATTGTAGCATAAGTGTAAAAATTACTCTGCTTTGATTCCAAAATGCGAATTGATAGTATGAAAGTCGCCGTTCTGTACTGATATTTGTATGTCTGAAATGTATGTAATACCCACATGGGTGACATTTTGTTTACGAGACATATACAGACATTAATGATGAGTGCTCGCAGGCTAGGAAATCGTGCTAGGATATGACAGACTGCCAGAAGAGGCAGAATGGGTATGGGGGCAGTAGGCGATAATATAATAACCAATATTGATTATTGTGTCGTTGTTTTGTCCTGTCAGCAGTATGTTATTCAGAAAATCTATGCTCAGCATAGTGTATAGAATTGCTAGTTGAGTATATGTTTAAGGACTGTTGGATGCTTTTAGTTGTTTCTTTTGTAGGATATTCAACGAAGATTCAATGTTCTCAGTTCAGTATTCATTGTAGCAAGAATAAGTTCAAACCACAAGAGTCAGTTTACCCGTATTCACCTGGAGATTTCATTGGTTTTAGTACTATATCCACTATTTCGCCTGTTTCCATTATAATCTTCATTTTAAAAGCTTAAGAATATTCCCTATACACGATGTGAGGTGAGATCTGTTGATATAATACTAGTTGTAGCAAGCATAAAAATCACACCTGGAGAGTACACAATGGTAATACTTCATGCAGCAAATGAGTGTTCATGTTTATTCAGTCACTTTTGTTTGAAAAATAAATGATTAGTCATTACAGCAATTGAGCTGTAAGAACACTCTATGCAGACATGCCGTGTGTTGCTTCATGAGGAGCAAGTGATCTGTGTAAAATTTCTCCACCCTCTATTACTGCACGGTCTGTACAGCAGCAATACCTCTCTCTCTCAACACCATGTATTTTAGTGCTTGCAAGTGCATATTAATTCTGAAGCATATTACAACCAACCACAGATGAACATAGAACACTGTCAACAAAGCATTTTACTTATTCGGATAGTCCTAAACAATGGAGATTAAGACAACATTCTGTGAGGCGAGTGGAATTCAACAGTATACAAGAACACACACACACACACACACACACAAACACACACACACACACACACACACACACACACACACACACACACACACACACACACACAACACACACATAGAGCTTAGCTGAGGGAAACTATTAACACAGTGACGGCACTTCCAGAGCGTTTGAAAGCATGCCACTGAATAATTTAAAAATGTCCCAGCTCTGTCTTTGCCCTCCTACTATAGAAAGCATTCCGTCGGAGTTTCTAAAGTCATTGGGTGAAGTAGCAACAAAATCATTTTTCATGTTGGTGTGTAGGAGACTGGTGCCACACCATCAGACTTTAGGAAAAACATCATCCTCACAATTTTGAAAATAGCCGACAAGTGCAAGAATTATCACACAATCAGCATGACAGCTCATGCACGCAGTTTGCTGATAATAATGATATACAGCAGATTGTAACAGGAAGTTTAAGATCTATTAGATGATGAACAGTTTGACTTTAGGAAAGACAAAGGCACCACAGAGGCAGTTCTGACGTTAACGTTGATAATGGAAGCAAGACTGAGGAAAAATCAAGACCCTTTCATAGGATTTGCCGACCTGGACAAATCGTTCGACAATGTCAAATGATGCAACGTGTTCGGAAATCTGTGAGAAATAGGGGTAAGGGAAAGAAGGGTAATACACAGCACGCACAAGAACCAAGAGGGAACAATAAGACTGGAAGACTAGCAGTACAGTGCTCGGATTAAAAAGGACGTAAGACATAGATGTAGTCCTCCTCCCTTACTGTTCAATGTGTGCGTCGAAGACGCAATGGCGGAAGTACGACAAAGATTCTAAACTGGGTTTCAAATTCAAAGTGAAACGGATCTCTGATGACAGTGCTATCCTCAGAGGAAGTGAGGAACTACTGCAGTATTTAGGGAATGAAATGAACAGTCTCTTGAGTACTCAATATGGATTGAGAGTAAACCGAAGGAAGATGAAACTGATGAGAAGTAGCAGAAATGAGTACATCGAGAAACTTAACATGAAAATTTGGGATAGCGAAATAGACGAATTTAGGAAATTTTGATAATGAGACAGCAAAATAAACCATGGTGAACGTACCAAGGAGGACATGAAAAGCAGACTAGCACTGGCGAAAGGGGAAGTCTACTAGTATCAAACATAGATTTCTGAGAATGTACGTTTGGGACACAGTACTGTATGGTAGTGAAACACTGACTATGTGAAAACAGGAAAAGAAGGCAGTCGAAGCATATGAGACGTGGTGCTACAGACGAATGTGGAAAATTGTGCGGACTGATGAGGTAAGGAGTGAGCAGATTCTCCACATAATCAGCGAGGAAAGAAATATATAGAAAACGTTGTCAAGCAGAAGGGACAAGATGCTAGGATATCTGCTAAGTCAAAGGGGAATACTTACATGGTGCTACAGGAAGCTGTACAAGATAAAAATCTGTAGAGGAAGACAGAGATTGGAATACATCGGGAAAATAATTAATGGCGTACGTTGCAATTACTACTCGACGACAGGAATCCATTATACATAGGTGGCAGCTACATGGGTAGCGGGAGCTTTGTGGTGTGGTCTGGGCGGTTTTTTGGATCAGTCTCAAAGGGTTCAGATTGAACACAGAAATAACGTAGATGTGGGAAAAATCTGTATCACAGTTGTAAATTGCCGTAGCTGTATCGAGAAAGTGCTAATAGAAAGCATTGTTTCTCATATAGTTATAGGCTGAAAGCTGGCTAAAGCCGGAGGTAAGCTCAGCTGAAATTTTTACGAAGAACCTAACGTGTACAGGAAGGATAGGCTGCATATACACTCCAGGAAATTGAAATAAGAACACCGTGAATTCATTGTCCCAGGAAGGGGAAACTTTATTGACACATTCCTGGGGTCAGATACATCACATGATCACACTGACAGAACCACAGGCACATAGACACAGGCAACAGAGCATGCACAATGTCGGCACTAGTACAGTGTATATCCACCTTTCGCACCAATGCAGGCTGCTATTCTCCCATGGAGACGATCGTACAGATGCTGGATGTAGTCCTGTGGAACGGCTTACCATGCCATTTCCACCTGGCGCCTCAGTTGGACCAGCGTTCGTGCTGGACGTGCAGACCGCGTGAGACGTGCTTCATCCAGTCCCAAACATGCTCAATGGGGGACAGATCCGGAGATCTTGCTGGTCAGGGTAGATGACTTACACCTTCTAGAGCACGTTGGGTGGCACGGGATACATGCGGACGTGCATTGTCCTGTTGGAACAGCAAGTTCATTTGCTGGTCTAGGAATGGTAGAACGATGGATTCGATGACGGTTTGGATGTACCGTGCACTATTCAGTGTCCCCTCGACGATCACCAGATGTGTATGGCCAGTGTAGGAGATCGCTCCTCACACCATGATGCCGGGTGTTGGCCCTGTGTGCCTCAGTCGTATGCAGTCCTGATTGTGGCGCTCATCTGCACGGCGCCAAACACGCATACGACCATCATTGGCACCAAGGCAGAAGCGACTCTCATCACTGAAGACGACACGTCTCCATTCGTCCCTCCATTCACGCCTGTCGCGACACCACTGGAGGCGGGCTGCACGATGTTGGAGCGTGAGCGGAAGACGGCCTAATGGTGTGCGGGACCGTAGCCCAGCTTCATGGAGACGGTTGCGAATGGTCCTCGCTGATACCCCAGGAGCAACAGTGTCCCTAATTTGCTGGGAAGTGGCGGTGCAGTCCCCTACGGCACTGCGTAGGATCCTGCGGTCTTGGCGTGAGTCCGTGCGTCGCTGCGGTCCGGTCCCAGGTCGACAGGCACGTGCACCTTCCGCCGACCACTGGCGACAACATCGATGTACTGTGGAGACCTCACGCCCCACGTGTTGAGCAATTCGGCGGTACGTCCACCCGGCCTCCCGCATGCCCACTATACGCCCTCGCTCAAAGTCCGTCAACTGCACATATGGTTCACGTCCACGCTGTCGCGGCATGCTGCGATGGAGCTCCGTATGCCACGGCAAACTGGCTGACACTGACGGCGGCGGTGCACAAATGCTGCGCAGCAAGCGCCATTCGAAGGTCAACACCACGGTTCCTGGTGTGTCCGCTGTGCCGTGCGTGTGATCATTGCTTGTACAGCCCTCTCGCAGTGTCCGGAGCAAGTATGGTGGGTCTGACACACCGGTGTCAATGTGTTCTTTTTTCCATTTCCAGGAGTGTAGTTGGCAGTCTCGTGTTTGTCGCTGTTAGAAGTAGTTTATCTTGTAGCGGAATTGAAGTAGATCTCCCAATTCAAATGAAACGGTTGCTGAAAGGTTCAAAGAAAACTTAATTTCAAACACGTAGCTACTCATACAATCATAGTTGACGGTGACTACAATTTACCCTCGATGATGGCGAAAATACTTGTTTAAATCCTCAGGCAGCCATAAAACATCATCCGAAATTGTGCTAAGAGCAGTCACTGGAAACTATTTCGAGCAGTTAGTTCATGAGCCCACTTGAATAATAAACGGTTGTGAAAACACACTTGAGCTCTTACCAACATGTAATTCTGAGCTAATAATGAACATCAAGACGGATATTGGGACTATCGAACAAAGAATTGTCTTAGCGAGGCTGAATTTCATAACTTCCAAATCCTCCAAAACTAAACGAAAAATTCATCTTTTCAAAAAGGCGATAAAAATTTGCTTAACGTCTTCTTGAGGCACAGTCTTCACGCATTCCAAATTAACAATGTAAGTGTAGACCTGATATGGCTTGAGTTCAAAGAAATCGTACCGATAGCACTTGACAAATTTATACCAAGTAAATCAACAAACGACAGAGCTGATCACCCATGGTACACAAAATAAGTCAGAACACTGTTGTAGAAACAACGTAACAAGCTGCCAAATTAAAAAGAACGCAAAAGCTCGAAATTTAGTGCGGACTTCAATGCGAGATGCTTATAATAGTTTCCAAAACTAAACCTTGTCTCGAAATCTGACAGAAAATCCAAAGATATTCTGGTCGCATGTAGAGCATGCTAGCGGCAAGACACAATCAATGTCTTCTTTGCACGGTAGCAATGGAAATACTATCGATGACAGAGCTGCTAAAGCAGATTTACTAAAAACAGCTATCCGAAATACCTTCAGATCTCCAGAATTCGAATCAAGAACAGTTGCCAAGATGAGTAGCTTAGAATTAGATATCCTCGGTGTAGTGAAGCAGCTTAAATTACTAAACAAGAGCAAGTTTTCTGGTCCAGACTGTATACCAATTAGGTTCCTCTTAGAGTAAGCTGATGCAATAGCTCCGTACTAAACAATCATATACAACCGCTAGCTGGACGAAAGATCAGTCTCCAAACACTGGAAAGATGCACCAGTCACACTAATATTCAAGAAAGACCATAGGAGGAATTCCTAAATCACAGGCCCATATCATTAACGTCGACATGCAGCAGGATTTTGGAACATATAATTTGTTCGAACATTATGAATTACCTCGAAGAGTCCGGTCTATTGACACTCGGCCAATATTTATAAAACTTCCATATTTCTAGATATCCAGAAGGCTTGTGACGCCGTACCTCACAAGCGGCTGGCTAGTAATCAAACTGCGTGCTTATGAAAAATCGTCCCAGTCATGCGACAGAATTCGTGATTTCCTGTCAAAGAGGTAACGGAAGTGATTTCTGGCGTTCCCCCCAATCATTATCTATATAAACTACAGTCCTGGAAATGGAAAAAAGAACACATTGACACCGGTGTGTCAGACCCACCATACTTGCTCCGGACACTGCGAGAGGGCTGTACAAGCAATGATCACACGCACGGCACAGCGGACACACCAGGAACCGCGGTTTTGGCCGTCGAATGGCGCTAGCTGCGCAGCATTTGTGCACCGCCGCCGTCAGTGTCAGCCAGTTTGCCGTGGCATACGGAGCTCCATCGCAGTCTTTACCATTGGTAGCATGCCGCGACAGCGTGGACGTGAACCGTATGTGCAGTTGACGGACTTTGAGCGAGGGCGTATAGTGGGCATGCGCGAGGCCGGGTGGACGTCCCGCCGAATTGCTCAACACGTGGGGCGTGAGGTCTCCACAGTACATCGATGTTGTCGCCAGTGGTCGGCGGAAGGTGCACGTGCCTGTCGACCTGGGACCGGACCGCAGCGACGCACGGACTCACGCCAAGACCGCAGGATCCTACGCAGTGCCGTAGGGGACTGCACCGCCACTTCCCAGCAAATTAGGGACACTGTTGCTCCTGGGGTATCGGCGAGGACCATTCGCAACCGTCTCCATGAAGCTGGGCTACGGACCCGCACACCATTAGGCCGTCTTCCGCTCACGCCCCAACATCGTGCAGCCCGTCTCCAGTGGTGTCGTGACAGGCGTGAATGGAGGGACGAATGGAAATGTGTCGTCTTCAGCGATGAGAGTCGCTTCTGCCTTGGTGCCAATGATGGTCGTATGCGTGTTTGGCGCCGTGCAGGTGAGCGCTACAATCAGGACTGCATACGACCGAGGCACACAGGGCCAACACCCGGCATCATGGTGTGGGGAGCGATCTCCTACACTGGCCATACACCTCTGGTGATCGTCGAGGGGACACTGAATAGTGCACGGTACATCCAAACCGTCATCGAACCCATCGTTCTACCATTCCTAGACCGGCAAGGGAACTTGCTGTTCCAACAGGACCATGCACGTCCGCATGTATCCCGTGCCACCCAACGTGCTCTAGGAGGTGTAAGTCAACTACCCTGGCCAGCAAGATCTCCGGATCTGTCCCCCATTGAGCATGTTTGGGACTGGATGAAGCGTCGTCTCACGCGGTCTGCACGTCTAGCACGAACGCTGGTCCAACTGAGGCGCCAGGTGGAAATGGCATGGCAAGCCGTTCCACAGGACTACATCCAGCATCTGTACGATCGTCTCCATGGGAGAATAGCAGCCTGCATTGGTGCGAAAGGTGGATATACACTGTACTAGTGCCGACATTGTGCATGCTCTGTTGCCGGTGTCTATGTGCCTGTGGTTCTGTCAGTGTGATCATGTGATGTATCTGTCCCCAGGAATGTGTCAATAAAGTTTCCCCTTCCTGGGACAATGAATTCACGGTGTTCTTATTTCAATTTCCAGGAGTGTATTTAGGACACAATCTCAGCAACCGTCTTAGGCTGTTTGCAGATGATGCTGTCGATTATCGTCTCGTAAAGCCATCAGAAAATCAAAACCAATTGCAAACGATTTAGATAAGATATCTGTATGGTGCGAAAATAATGAAACGTGTCAGGTCACTCACATGTGTGCTAAAAGGAATCCCCTGAACTTCGGTTACACGATAAATCAATCAAATCTAAAGGCCAGAAATACCACTAAATACCAAGGAATTACAATTACGAACAACTTAAAGTGTAAATAACAAATAGAAAGTGTGTGAGGCAGGCGAATCAAAGACTATGTGCTATTGGCAGAACACTTAGAAGATGCAAATAGAATTATCGGAGTACATCGAGAAAATTCAGAGAGGTGCAGCACGTTTTGTATTATCGAGAAATGAGGGAGAGCGTGTCACGGATGACACAGAATTTGGGGTGGACATCATTAAAAGAAAGGTGATTCTCGTCGCGACAGGATATCCTCACGAAATTTCGATCAGCAACTTTCTCCTCTGAATGTGACAATATTTTGTTCATTCCGACCTCTATAGGGAAAAAGTATCATCATAATAAAATAAGGGAAATCAGAGATCGCACGGAAAGATTTAGGTGCTCGTTTTTTCCACTTGCTCTTCGAGAGTGGTATAATAGAGAATTATTGTGAAGGTGGTTCGATGAACCCTCTGCCAGACACTTAAGTGTGATTTGTGGAGTTCCTTTGTAGATGTAAATGTTGATGTAGACGAGACGAAAATGTTAACACAGGAGAAGAATTCGTGGTGGTCCCCGTCAAATTAGTCAGAGAACTAATGACTAAAACAAAAATCAAAAGAACTGTTACTGGACCACCATCTCACATGGAGAACTAGTGTCCGATTGTAATTTAGTCAAAATATCGGTAAGATGAACCTGACCAACCTAAAACTGGCACATTGGAATAACACTCGGGTTAGGCATTATGCCAGCAGACTTTACTGACAGTCCGATTGTAATAAATCGCACAACACACCCGCTAAATTGATTTACATTTCTTTTCTTAAATTCATAATTGTTTTAGTAAGTCGTAGGTAAGAGAATAGGCACTCTTCATCTAGTTGGCAGAATAGTGGGAAAAGGCTATCTGCCTACAGGGGCGACTGCTTATAAATCACTTGAGCACCCCATCTCAAAATGTTGGTCCAGTGTTTGTAATTCACACGAGACAGGACTAATAGCGGATATCGGACGTATACAAAAAAGGATGAGACGAATGCGCACAGATTTGTTTGGCTTATGCGAGAATGTCGTGGAAATATTCAGATACCTGCAAACCAATTTCCCACGAAAGCCTACTTAAAATGTACAAAGTGAAGATGATAGAAATATAGGCTCTTTTAAGTGATTCATTCGTTTACACCGTTTTGTATTTTCCAATGTACATGTACGAAACATGGTTGACGTATGAATAAAACCGTAAATTTGCCGATTTTGCATTTTGCACTCTATAAATGTTCCGTGAGTGCCCCTCTGGTCACAGGACATTCGTCCATACATTGCACAGCAATATCCTGTCAATGGCCACCTCAGCAGCACAGATGATTTCTCTGACTGCTCCAGTGTTCTTGGTAGCTGGGGTACATAAACGCGGTGTTAATGTACCCCCAAAGAGAAAAGCCACAAGGCGTTAGGTGAGGCGATGTGGAAGGCCAAGGGAACAGGACCACATCATCTTCATCAGTACGCTCAGTGGAGAGATGCGTTAAGTTCGTCGTATAGGTAGCGACGAACATCGATGCTCCAATGAGGGCATTCCCCGTCCTGTTGGAAGACGAAGTTCTCGGAATTAGCAGTTTGTTGTGGAGACAACCACAATTGCACCATATCGAGTGAAGAGGTACCCGTCACACTCGTTTTACTGCAGAGAAACGATATTTGTGGTTTTGTTTGTGACACTCCACAGAAAACATAACCTTCGGCGAATTTCGTTCTTTCGCCACAATTCCATGAGAATTTTCAGGGCCCCACAGTCTCATATTGTGGTGATTAATCTTTTCCGATAAATGGAAGATTTCTAAGTCGCAGAATATCAACTTGTTGGCGAGATGTTCATCCTCAAGTGCTTCCAGCATTGTGATGCAAAATTGGTGGTGCTGAGCATAATCTTCAGGTTTTAATTGTTGCACGAGCAGCAGACGGTACGATTTTAAAAGCACACGCCCTAGGAAAATATTTCATATAGTTACCTGAAGTACTCCAAGTTTGTGGCTTGCGAGGACCGTTGATGTTTTTTTTATTGCCCTCTCCACTGTTGCGTCTGGCACACTTGGTCGCTCGGCACTTAGCTATGTACAGAGACAACAGTGTCCTCACATTGTCGATACCAAAGCATAGTGCT
This sequence comes from Schistocerca gregaria, assembly GCF_023897955.1. Taxonomy (NCBI): domain Eukaryota; kingdom Metazoa; phylum Arthropoda; class Insecta; order Orthoptera; family Acrididae; genus Schistocerca; species Schistocerca gregaria. The sequence continues at coordinate 472,556,902 of NC_064922.1, forward strand.
CTGTTTACATGGTGGTTCTTTTCCATAATTCCTTCTGAATGCACGTTGCACCTTTCTAAAAGAGAAACATCTCACATATTCATCACACAAAAGCTCTTTCTTCTTTGTCGCCGATTTTTCAAGACACTACGCTCGAAACGCCAACTACTGGACGCATCCTTTTCACACATCAGTCGTGTGTCTGCATGTAATCCGTTGAAAAACACAGAACTTCGAAAACGAATGAATCACTTACAGTTATCATCATCAGTTATCTGCTATATTGGCAGGTCCCTTGCCTCTCCAATTTCTGCGATCCATTGCTTCCTTCTTAAGGCTGAAACGTACCCGTAGAAAAATTATACATGACTGTGTTTAAACTGACACACAATATTTTTAGCACGACGCAATCTGACTATCAAAAATCCCTACAAAAGAATGGCCCTGACTAACATTAACCTATACCTTTCACAAATCACTTACCTCACAAAAATCTTCATTACTCAAGCTACTGCAATATAGCGAGCGCCACTACTGCCAGCTAAATAAAAGATTCAAACTACTGAAGGCACTAACTACTGATATGCATAGTTATCAAAATGAAAGATTTTGATAGAGAACAAACAATGTATTTACCTTACTAGTGTTCCAAAGTCATAATATATATAGCAGTTCATGACATCCAGTCTTACAAATTTCAAAACTCCGCCATTTCTCTCCCCACATTCACCACTGCTGGCGGCTCACCTCCAACTACGCAACGCTACGCGCTATTAACAGCCAACTGCCCAACACTACAATGGCAGACAACAATGCAAACTAGCCACAGACTGCACACAACAGAGACAGTGATTTTCATACAGAGCGCTACATGGTGTTACCATTAAAAAAACCTAAACAGCCTACTTACATAGCCACCATGTTCCCCACAAAAAAATTTACAAACTGTTTTGGGCAGTGGCCAATACAGATTTCAAAAAAATTTTCATAATTACAATAACAAAGAAATCAAATGCACACACTTATCGATACAATGTTGGTCAGAAGCTAAAATTTTCTCACAGTCCATAAAGACAGTCCTGATCGTTCATCACAGTAAAATTGCAGTGTTTTTCTCAAATTCTGAGCAGTAAAAGGGGATGCACACGGGAATAGTGGATTTCCATGCAGTCTCGAAGAAGTATTGTTGTCCTTCCGACAGAAAGACGGTCCTGACTCTTGACATGCAGACACGTAATGGGAGACAACAGAGCAACCCCACAGCAGAGTCAGTCAGAGTTGAAGAATATTGGTAGGTAGGTCATCACAGAGCAGACCCACTGTAGTCCTGGTGGAGATTATGTTATTAGTGTACCACCAGAGGTGCACTAATTGCAATTGGTGGGCAATCAAAGGTGCAGACCCACTTCAGTCCTTGTAGAGACGGCCAAAAGCCATCTGTTGCGACTGTGCAGGTGCACAATCACCATCGAAGAGTCTTGCGGAGAATATAGCAAGTCCATAAACCACCACATGTGTACTCACAAAGTTTTCTGAATTGTCCTTAGAAACAGGAATGCTGTTATCCAGTCCCTTACTGAATTATTAACACATATGGGAGCACTAACAGTCCTCTTTTTTCACATATTGTGCATATACTATGACCAACAGAAATATATGCAGTGAAATGAATACTTAAAAGTTACTTAATTTGATGAACTGGTGTCAATTACAATTTTATAACATGAGCATACAATTACAAAGGTACAGAATACATCATTAAAAACATAACAATACAGATAACATTTGTAGTAATGTGGGCTTTACAAAAGAATAGAAATAAACATGTACATCAGTGTTACAGGAATTATGACATAAGTAAATATATAAAATAATGAGAATAGTTTTCGAAACATTAATTTCACACATGAGAATTGAAACAGAACAGAACAGAATTAATAATGTGTAAACATTATTAATGCAAATTATATTTGAGGATAACAGTATTCCTCATCATAGTGAATGTAACTGAGTATTAGAAAAATTCTACAACATAAGTCTTATCAGGGTTTGTTTTACTGCAGTATTTTGCAAACAAAACTTTCTTTACTTGTCGGAGATCTCCCTTCGTTCTTCATTATTTCCTAAAAGTCCTATCTATACCTGTTTTCTGTACTTTTTTCGTATAACTTCTCAATGCATTTCTTCCAATTCATCGCAACTCATTCTCTCATATAGTCTACCCCCTCTTAAGCTAACTTAAATCTACTGAGCTCAGATGCTAAACTAAGGGACGAGGTAATGCAGTAGCGCAAAACAATTAACACAGACAGCAATGATAAAAAAATGCAAATTGGCAAAGCAAGCAGTAATATATATAAGTTATATATAAGTCAGCAAAGCAAATGCAACATTAACACTAATATGAGCCAATGTGCAGCAAAAAGAAAAATAAATCAGTAGTAAAGCTGGCTTAACAGAGTAATACAAAATCAAATCCAGTAACATTATGCCTGGCAAACAGCAGCAGGAAATGCAATAACTTATATCTAAACATGACAAAGCTCAAGCAGAAAAAACATTACACTACAGATGGCCATGTCTAATACCTATGTCACATCTTAACACTAGAGTGATGCATCACAATTTATTCTACAAAAGAAATTACCATGTACTTGAAAAGAAAATTCTGTATGCAATTCCTGTGAAGGAAAATGTCTTTTTGTACTCCTTCGTTTTTTTTAAGTACATCTACATCTACATCTACATGACTACTCTGCAATTCACATTTAAGTGCTTGGCAGAGGGTTCATCGAACCACAATCATACTATCTCTCTACTATTCCACTCCCGAACAGCGAGCGGGAAAAACGAACACCTAAACCTTTCTGTTCGAGCTCTGATTTCTCTTATTTTATTTTGATGATCATTCCTACCTATGTAGGTTGGGCTCAACAAAATATTTTCGCATTCCGAAGAGAAAGTTGGTGACTGAAATTTCGTAAAAAGGTCTCGCCGCGACGAAAAACGTCTATGCTGTAATGACTTCCATCCCAACTCGTGTATCATATCTGCCACACTCTCTCCCCTATAACGCGAAAATACAAAACGAGCTGCCCTTCTTTGCACCCTCTCGATGTCCTCCGTCAATCCCACCTCGTAAGGATCCCACACCGCGCAGCAATATTCTAACAGAGGACGAACGAGTGTAGTGTAAGCTGTCTCTTTAGTGGACTTGTTGCATCTTCTAAGTGTCCTCCCAATGAAACGCAACCTTTGGCTCGCCTTCCCGACAATATTATCTATGTGGTCCTTCCAACTGAAGTTGTTTGTAATTTTAACACCCAGGTACTTAGTTGAATTGACAGCCTTGAGAATTGTACTATTTATCGAGTAATCGAATTCCAACGGATTTCTTTTGGAACTCATGTGGATCATCTCACACTTTTCGTTATTTAGCGTCAACTGCCACCTGACACACCATACAGCAATCTTTTCTAAATCGCTTTGCAGCTGATACTGCTCTTCGGATGACCTTACTAGACGGTAAATTACAGCATCATCTGCGAACAACCTAAGAGAACTGCTCAGATTGTCACCCAGGTCATTTATATAGATCAGGAACAGTAGAGGTCCCAGGACGCTTCCCTGGGGAACACCTGATATCACTTCAGTTTTACTCGATGATTTGCCGTCTATTACTACGAACTGCGACCTTCCTGACAGGAAATCACGAATCCAGTCGCACAACTGAGACGATACCCCATAGCTCCGCAGCTTGATTAGAAGTCGCTTGTGAGGAACGGTGTCAAAAGCTTTCCGGAAATCTAGAAATACGGAATCAACTTGAGATCCCCTGTCGATAGCGGCCATTACTTCGTGCGAATAAAGAGCTAGCTGCGTTGCACAAGAGCGATGTTTTCTGAAGCCATGCTGATTACGTGTCAATAGATCGTTCCCTTCGAGGTGATTCATAATGTTTGAATACAGTATATGCTCCAAAACCCTACTGCAAACCGACGTCAATGATATAGGTCTGTAGTTAAATGGATTACTCCTACTACCCTTCTTGAACACTGGTGCGACCTGCGCAATTTTCCAATCTGTAGGTACAGATCTATCGGTGAGCGAGCGGTTGTATATGAGTGCTAAGTAGGGAGCTATAGTATCAGCGCAATCTGAAAGGAACCTAATCGGTATACAATCTGGACCTGAAGACTTGCCCGTATCAAGCGATTTGAGTTGCTTCGCAACCCCTAAGGTATCTACTTCTAAGAAACTCATGCTAGCAGATGTTCGTGTTTCAAATTCTGGAATATTCCATTCGTCTTCCCTGGTGAAGGAATTTCGGAAAACTGCGTTCAATAACTCCGCTTTAGCGGCGCAGTCGTCGATAACAGTACCATCGGCACTGCGCAGCGAAGGTATTGACTGCGTCTTGCCGCTTGTGTACTTTACATACGACCAGAATTTCTTCGGATTTTCTACCAAATTTCGAGACAATGTTTCGTTGTGGAACCTATTAAAGGCATCTCGCATCCAAGTACGTGCCAAATTTCGCGCGTCTGTAAATTTTAGCCCATCTTCAGGATTTCGCGTTCTTCTGAACTTCGCATGCTTTTTCCGTTGCCTCTGCAACAGCGTTCGGACCTTTTTTGTGTACCACGGGGGATCCGTTCCATCTCTTACCAATTTATGAGGTATGAATATCTCAATTGCTGTTGCTACTATATCTTTGAATTTGAGCCACATCTCGTCTACATTCGCATAGTCAGTTCGGAAGGAATGGAAATTGTCTTTTAGGAAGGCTTCTAGTGGTACTTCATCCGCTTTTTTAAATAAAATTATTTTGCGTTTGTTTCTGATGGATTTGGAAGAAATGGTATTGAGCCTAGCTACAATGACCTTGTGATCACTAATCCCTGTATCAGTCATGATGCTCTCTATCAGCTCTGGATTGTTTGTGGCCAAGAGGTCAAGTGTGTTTTCGCAACCATTTACAATTCGCGTGGGTTCGTGGACGAACTGCTCTAAATAATTTTCGGAGAATGCATTTAGGACAATCTCGGAAGACGTTTTGTGCCTACCACCGGTTTTGAACAAGTATTTTTGCCAACATACCGAGGGTAGGTTGAAGTCCCCACCAACTATAACCGTATGAGTGGGGTATTTATTTGTTACGAGACTCAAACTTTCTCTGAACTGTTCCGCAACTGTATCATCGGAGTCTGGGGGTCGGTAGAAGGAGCCAATTATTAACTTAATTCGGCTGTTAAGTATAACCTCCACCCACACCAATTCGCACAGAGTATCTACTTCGACTTCACTACAAGATAAACCACTACTGACAGACACCAACACTCCACCACCAATTCTGCCTAATCTATCTTTCCTGAACACCGTCTGAGACTTCGTAAAAATTTCTGCAGAACTTATTTCAGGCTTTAGCCAGCTTTCTGTACCTATAACGATATCAGCTTCTGTGCTTTCTATTAGCGCTTGAAGCTCAGGGACTTTTCCAGCGCAACTACAACAATTTACAACTATAATTCCGACTGTTCCTTGATCCATAAAGTTATTCTTTACTGGATCTGTAGGCATAAAATATTTGTATTATATAAATAGCAGTTTATGACATCCAGTCTTACAAATTTCAAAACTCCGCCATTTCACTCCCCACATCCACCACTGCTGGCGGCTTACCTCCAACTGCGCAACGCTACGCGCTGTTAACAGACAACTCCCCAACACTATAATGGCCAAACTAGCCACAGACTGCACACAGCACAGCCAGTGATTTTCATACAGAGCGCTACGTGGTGTTACCATTAAAAAAACCTAAACAGCCTACTTACAAGGCTGCTTTATGTTGTACCGTCCATCACGTCATACAGTATCTGAAATCTCGTCCTCCCTTGCTTCCTTTTCCCTTCTGCACAACCTTCTAAAACTGTTTCTGTTAGTCCGTCATTCTGTCTTAATATAGGGCCAATCCAATGTCATTTTCTTCTTTTTATTGCGTCTAGTAACTGTCTTTTCTCTCCCACTCTTCTCAGTACCTTTTCATTTTTTACTCTGTCCATCCAACTTATTCTTTCCATCATCCACCATGTCCACATCTCAAAAGCCTCCAGCTTTTCTCTGTCTTTCTTCCTCAAAGTCCATGTTTCAGCGCCATACAGAATAACGCCCCATACAAGACATTTTATGAGTCTCTTCCTGAGTTCACTGTCCAGACCGCTGCAGAAAATTCTTTTCCTTATAAAATTCCTCTTTTGGAATTGCTATCCTTGTTTTAATTTCTGTGGTGCACTTTCATTCGGTCTCTTCAAATGGTTCCAATGGCTCTAAGCACTATGGGACTTAACATCTGAGGTCATCAGTCCCATAGAATTGAAAACTTCTTAAACCTAACTAACCTAAGGACATCACACACATCCATGCCCGAAGCAGGATACGAACTTGCGACCGTAGTAGCAGCGCGATTCCTGACTGAAGCTCCTAGAACCGCTAGGCTACAACGGCCGGCAGTCTGTGTCTATCCTGCTTCCAAGATACTTAAAATTTTGCACCTGTTCTAATATTTCTCCATTCAGCATAATTTTTATTTCTTAATTTCCTCCTAGTGTCAGTACTTTTGTTTTCTTTGTGTTAATTTGCGTTCCATACTTTTTCCTTTAGCTTCAATGGTGTCCACCAAAGCCTGTAATTCTTTTTCCCCTGTGACTTACAGTAGTCACGTATTTTTCAGTCCCTGCATATCGCTTGCGTGGGAATCATGAGGAAAAGATTAAACTAATCAATTCACGCACAGAGGCATCCGTCCCACACTCCATACGTGACAAAGACGGTACCAAGATACATATCCATCCAGTTCACAATGGTTTGCAGGGTACGTGTGTAGTTTCGTTTTAAATTGAATACGTGTGTTGAAAATAAAAGTAGTAATAGAAAATGGAGTCAACGACGCGTAGTCTATTATAACGTTCGGAGGCCTGTTGTAAGGCACACACACTACGAGATATGTAACGTTAACAAAATACGAAGTACATGGCGTCATAGTAGGAGTACCACAAAGGATTCACAAGTCCACTTTCATTATTACCTCCCATTAGCGTATCAAGGTACGTGGAATTGAATTAAAATGAATAAACTCTGTTAGTTATTGTCAGAGCCCATTGTTGTTTCTTTCAACGTTTAATATCGTCAATGTGTGTATTTTATCAGCGCAGCGTTTGTAATAATTACTACCTGTAGACGTAATGTTGTCGATCCACGGATATTTCTTTTCTACAATGCACAGAGGGCAGCAGGAGCGGTCAGCGGAGGTGGGCTACCATCAGACACAGCTCAGCCGCCAGGATACACAAGGTGTAATCAAAACATTTGACTAAACTTCACGAAATGTTCCTCATACATAGAGGAATAAGATGTACTACATGAATATGGGCCCGGAAAGGTTTTATTTCCATGTCAGAACTCGTTTTCCACTTTCCTTCATAATTACCTTAACCACGGCAGAAACACAGAAACAGAACGTGCCAGCATAACAAGAAACGTTTTCTTACCTGAAATGCTCAAAATACATTCTTGGTTACGTTTGGCTAGAATGTACAATAAGCTGTAATTCTTAGGTTCACCGGCACTCTTGCTTGTTCCAAGTGAACGAAGGTCACTTAGACATGTGATTTACTTCATTGACTGTGCTGGCATGCGACGAATTCGTTGATCTACTAGTAGCAAGCAAGTGGAATCAACTGTTTGGTGTTCATCGCGGACTGGTTTTCCGGTACAGCGCAATGGAAATGTTCTCAAATCCGAGTTGGCAGATTCTCAATATTGCTGTATGGATCAGCAGATGGTAACGGTCATGGCTCCCGACATTTTTACCTGGAGAGATTTCCAGAATGACAGTGCACCGACAGGAGGACATTTACAGTAAATGATCGTCGTCTCCGGGAGCATGGGACGTTTAAGCCTACTTCTCGCGACCGGGAGAAGCCTAGAAGGGCGATGATACCTCGACTGGAAGTGGAATTTCTTCGTTCAGTTGACAACCTTAGTGTCAGCGGAAGACAATTAGCTGCAACAAGCAACGTTAACCTCATGACTGACGTATCTGTATCACGTACAGGGTCTGCAGGCACTATCAACAGACGATTTTCCTGCAAAGGTACACTTACCGGAATGGTTTATTCAACAATGTGTCAACCCTCACGTAAGTGCAAGTACGCTATACGCGGCTGAGGCTTCGTTTCAAAGTGGATGAGTAGTGTTTTGAACACTTGTAGAAAATTCTAACATGGAAATAAAGTGTTTCCAGACCTACGTCCATACAACAAACTGCATTTTCTTCCTCTACGTGTAAGGAACTTTTACTGATAGTTCGGCCATACCCTTTTGTTATACCCTACACAAGCTAAAGAGCTAGGACTGCAACTTAAGCGGTCGGGCGCATACTCTTTCACTATCTCCATCCATTCACGGAGTTTCTCTCAATCGTTCCTAGACTTCTGCGTCGTAAGAAATTCTTTGCGACAGCAGGTCATGCTTTCTTTTGGGGCCAATGATCATAGGTTAGTGACATGCAGAAATCTGCCCTTTTCCTCCCACGAAGCGGTGTTCATGTTCCTCTAAGGGTGGTACGCTATCGGAAGCCAACGTTCGTTACAAACTTGTCGAGTGTAGTCGCCGAAGACTGGAGAAATGCACCCGTATCACTCAAGTCTTTTACCCGCATCTGTATCCATTGATTGTATAATTTTGTAAACTTATTCAGCCCCATCCCGTATGCTGAAACTCTCACGATAAACAGCCCCTGGCGTGAAATTACGTCTGCAGAAGTTATATGCCATACTCTATGAGCATAGAGGCCCATCAGGACAAGACTGATAATTTCCGTAAGCTACACATTTTATCGTAGTCACTGAAACGAATTTTGTGAAATATTTTGTGGAGTGTTTCCACAACTTCGGAAAATCAAATGAAGTAGAGTTACAAATCGTCGTCACATGACTTACACTGTTGAAAGTTAGTCACATACTTCGGTTACCAAATTTGAGCTGATTTACGATAATGTTAGATCATGTTAAAGAGCTACATTTCTCACATAAGATTGGCGTTGTGTACTTGCAAATATATTTGAGAAGAATGTTGACACATTTGCTTATTTTGTACCGAGTTTTATGTATATCGTACTTAGTACATAAACAGGGATCAGACGATGAGGCGAAGATTCCCACAGATGGAGCGTTCATGTCGCTTTGTGGCAGCTTTCGGCAATTGTACGAGTAACCTCTGTTGACTTGTCACGGACGCCGCACTGCTAATTGGCGCACTCATCACGCCATCGGCCTACAGCGTGTAGCATTAACTCTGGAATCATCCCGTCTGCTGTGACTAAACTGTTGTGACCCGTGCCACTCCTGCGAGGGGCGTGCTCCTGTGCGGCTGGGGCAGACGGGGAAGAGAGGTGCTGGCAGGCCGCGGCTTTGAGTGCGGTCGCCAGAGTGAGCTGAGCTGATGGAGCGCCTCCCTGATCGCATTACGAGTTTCGGTTTAATGCACCGTCATAATCCCGCTGTAAGTTTCTCAACAGCGCGAACTCTGTTACTGAGAGCAGAACAGCCATTTCTTATCCATTCATTGTAGTTTTACTTTCTTTGTTATACGTACATCGTCACTCCTTCCTCGTTTCTCCTGTAACCACTACTGTCCGATTTTTTTCTCCTACTTTACAGTTCAGTCTTCTCCGTCTCTTTCTCCTTCTCTCTCTATCGCTCTTATTCTCTCAGTCCGTCTCTCTCTATCTCTCTCTCCCTCTTTCTCTTTCTATTTTTCAATGAGTGATGTGGGACCATGGCTAGCAGATTGTACTCGGTTTCCAGAGTTACGATTTCTGTGATTTCCGTGATCCGCTTGTGCCAAACGCCACGATCGTGCCGACTTCCTCCGCCATCCTTTGCCAATGCGATCATCGTAGACGGGACGTTAAATTCCTGCCTTCTTTCCTCGTTCTTTTCTCTCCCTCTCCCTCTCTCTCTCTCTCTCTCTCTCTCTCTCTCTCTCTCTCTCTCTCCCTCCCTCTCCCTCTCCCTCTCTCTTTTAGACCATTTTATCACTTACTGGACATGTGTATACAGGGTGTATCAGAAGTGATGGTCAGTATTCAAGGATATGACAGGATTGATCATTCGAAACAAAAAAGTCAAGTAAACATGGGCTGTAAAACGCATACTTTAATATCTATGAGCAATTTGATACCGTGAAACAAATTTCTTCTACTGCAAGCTCTTTGCTTTCCGTATTTTGAGAAGTGGTAGTATGGACAAAACAAGAAAAAAATGTGCAGTAAACATGGGCTCTAAAATGCTTACCTTAATAGCACCTGTTCATCTTCACTACTTTGAAACACGCCTCTTCTAATGAACAATTGCTCATAACTTTGAAGGTATGCGTTTTACAGCACATGTCCACTGGACACTTTGTTCTTGTTTTGGTCCATACTGCAACTTCCTAAAATGCGGAAAGCAAAGAGCTTTCAGTAGAAGAAATTTGTTTCACAGTATCGAAGATAAATAATTGCTCATAGCTCTTAAAGCATGCATTTTAAAGCCTTTTTTCACCTGACTTTTTTGTTTTGAATGATCATTCGTGTCATATCGCTAAATAATGACCATCACTTCTGAAACACCGTGTATAACCTCTCTTGCTATGTAGTCGCCTTATTGAACTTTCCTTCACCAAAGACTATCACTATAAAACTGCAAAAACTGTGTAGAATCATCAGATCGGTAGAAAATTCAGACACTGTCCCGGTCCGGAAAAAGGATATCGAAGTGAGGTGAGACTTTACAGAAGGATTTGCCAGTTGTATGAATCATTCAGAATGTATCATGGAATGAATGAGCAAAGGCTTAGGGAATAGCTTAAGACACTTTTTAGTCCGCCACCGTAGCTGCGTGGTGAGCGTAAACGGGAGCCATCCGGAAGACCTGGTTTCGATTCCTGGTACTGCCAAGGTTTTTTCTTTGGTGGCAGGACTGATACTGCGTGCTCTCACCCTCCTGATTGCAACTGAGGATGCACTTAACCGAGCGGTAGCGGCTCCGCGGTCCGTCAAGTCGGGAAAACGTCCGGGAAAGCGGTGAGCTGACCACGTGGCCCTCCATACAGCATCGGCAAGACGCCACAAGGCATACAGTGACGCAGCGGCCGATCTACATCCCTTGCGCCTTCGAGACCTGAACTAGGTGCTCGTTTTTTATGAGTTTTTTTAGGTGATGACTTTTTTATACACTCAAGAGTAATTTCAGGTAAGGATGATCGTTTTATGCTGAACCAAATTATACAATGCGGCAGAGACTTTGTTTAGAGTCTGTTAGTCTTAAAGATCAATAAATAAATATAAGAAAATGCAATAAATAAGAAGATATTGCGAACTGCGATGAATGAAGGAGTCGTCCAGAGCAGTTAATAGGAGATTATCGGTTTCCACCCCCTCAAGTACTGTATGTTTAGTCTTACGAAGTTCCAGATGCCATTCGACATTTCAGCCGCGCAAGAAGATCTTTAATATTAATTACTGTGTTGTAAAGTCATCAGATGATCAAAACGACTTGCAAAATGATTTAGATAAGATATCTGTATGGTGCGAAAAGTGGCAATTGACCCTGAATAAATAAAAGTGTGAGTTACTCATATGAGTACTAAAAGAAATCAGCTAAATTTCGATTACGCGATAAGTCGCACAAATCTGAAGGCTGTAAATTCAACTAAATTCTTAGGAATTACAATTACAAATAACTTAAATTGGAACGATCACATAGATGATATTGTGGGTAGAACAAACCAAAGCCTGAGATTCATTGGCAGAATACTTAGAAGGTGCAACAGGTGTAATAAAGAGACTGCTTACACAACGCTTGTCCGCCCTATTCTGCAGTATTGCTGTGCGGTGGGGGATCCGCATCAGGTGGGACTGACGGATAAATCAAAGTAAGAATATATAAAACCATAATCAGACCTGTAGTATTATAGTTTGTTGAGTGAACCCGCCAGGGTAGCCAAGAGTGCTAAAGTGTTGCTTCCTGAACTCGGGTAAGCGCCAGCCCCGGATCGAATAAAATACTCCCGGCAGATTAACGACGAGGGCCGGTGTGCCAGCCAGCCTGGATGTGGTTTCTAGACGGTTTTCCACAGCACACTAGGTGAATACTGGGCTGGTCCCCACGTCCTGCCTCAGTTACACGACTCACAGACATCTGAAACACATTCGCACTATTTCATGATTTACCCTTGACGCAAACAGCTGGGGAACACTATTTCCATCCCATGGGGTGTAGGGCGGCGACAGGAAGGGCATTCGGCCACCCCTTCAAAGTTAACCATGCCAAATCAGTATTTACAAAGCAGACCCCGCAAGCCGGGATAAATGCTTGGAAAGAGAGAATTTGTTGAGTGAATATGATGCTCTGGATGCAGCTTTGATCCTCACCTCTATTCCTTGCTTCTCATCGTTTTTGTTGTTTACTACTACCCCCAGGTATTTAAACTCATCTACTTCTTCAAACAAGTGGTTATCGATCTGCAGTTTCCCGTACTTTTCTTCCGTAATTTCTTGCTACTCTCATAGATTTTGTTTTTTCATAATTTACTTCTAATCTAGCTTTCTTTGCTTTTTGAAAGAGTCTTTTTGCCCGGAATTTTAAGGTACTCCGGATTTTCAGCGATTACTGCTACGTCATCTGCAAAGGCCAGTCCATTTATTTTTGTTCCTATTTTAATTCTCTCTTCTACTTCACTTGCTGCGTCCAGTGCTTGCTGTCTTACAATGCTGAACGAGAAGGGTGATATTCCATCTCTTTGCCTGACGTATGTTTTTATGTCAAACGCCTTGGAGTATTCTCCATTCATTTTCATTACCCCTTTCAAGCCTTTCATATTCACAAGATTTATGATCTTCTTCGATGTTTCGAATATCTGCATTTTCTCGCACAACTATTCTTTGCATATACTGTCATACGCTTTCTTAAAATCAACAAATAGTATTGCCATTGTTTTGTTATACGCCCGATATTTGGATATGGCTTCTTTCAATATAAATATCTGGTCAGTCGTTGAGCGTTCTTCATAAATCCCGCTTCTTTCTCATTTATTATCTCTTTTAATTATGGTTCTAATTTTCTCTAGGGGATCTTGGAGAACACTTTATAGGCAGTGCTAATTAATGAGTTGCCACTGTAGTTCCTGATTTGCTGTTTGTCACCTCTTTTATGAATCGGCATTATTATCGCTTATGCCCACTCCTGTGGCATTCGTTCTTCATTCCAGATGTTCGTAACAAATTTGTGTACTTGTTTTGTAATTTTTACTCCTCTCCTTCTTAAACAATTAAACTGTTATGCCATCTCTCTCTGGAGCTTTGTTGTTTTTCAGTATTATGATTGAGTCTATTGTCTCTTTCATTATCGGTGGTTCCACGAAGAGATCTACATTCTGGTAATCATGTTGTTGCTCCATTTCTGCGCTTCTGTCTTCAGCATTTAGAAGCTCCTCGAAATATTCCCTCCAAATTTCCGTACCTTTGGATCTTTCCAGAACTGTATAGCCACTTTTATCTTTAATGCTATACATCCGTAGTGTATATATCTTTTTCTGAAAAATCTGATTGATCTGTAAAAATCTCTTGCATTCCCTGCACTTTTATCCTCCTCTGCTCTTTGGATTAAACTATCCACATGTTCTCTGTTTTTCCTTCTGAGAATATTTTGAATTTCTCTATTAACATTTTCATAAGCTTCTTTACTTTCGTTGGAATCTTTCTGTAGGTGTTTTTCTTTCGCTGCTTTTCTTTCTTTCACTTTTTGCTCATATTCTTCTAAAAACCGTGGATTTTTCTTCCTTCCGTTTCTTTTTCCGCAAACTTCTAGTGCTTGTGGTCTTCAATGTCAAGGTTCTCTTCCATTGTTGCTTAATGACAAACCCCTGTGCTTTGCCGTTACCTTTCAATCTGCCAATGTCAATGTTACGGTCTTTCCCCCCTTTGCTTTTCTATGGCTACTCTTTAACGTACCTCTGCTACGACTAGATGATGGTCTGTGCCTGCCTAGTCTCCCCTTGTGCTTTTTACATTCATTATACTGCTTTTATGTCTTTGATCTCCAGGACATTGTCTATTTGGTTTTTTGTTCTTACATCTGGTGATACCCAAGTCACCTTGTGAATGTCCTTCCGAGGAAAGTGTGTGCTCATAACCCTTAGGTTGGCTGCACTTGCGCACCTTAGTAGTCTCACTCCATTATCATTACTGTCAACATGTAGGCTTTCAATCCGAGCTAATCGTTTCCAGATAATGTTCCTTCCAACTTTAGCATTGGCATATCCCACAATGAGCTTCACATCAAACCCTGATATCTTACTAATTACCTCTTCGAGAATTTCATAATAACTATTTTTCTTTTCGTCCTCCGGTTCCTTGGTCAGAGCATATAGTGTTAACTATTGTTATATTTGTGAATCCACCTTTCATTCTCCTGACAGTTATTCAATCACCAATATGTTGGAAATCAATTACTGCCGCTGCTAAACTTTTGCTGACCATAAAACCTACTCCCTTCTGGAACGTTCCATTTTCGATCCACTGCAGTATATAATGTGCCTGTTCGTTTCCAGTTTTCCTGTCCCTGGATATCCAGTTTCATGCAGAGGTACAAGATCCTTTTCATATCTGTCGAATTCTTCTGACGGAATATTGAGAGCTCCACGTGTTAGCCGGCCGCGGTGGTCTCGCGGTTCTAGGCCCGCAGTCCGGAACCGTGGGACTGCTACGGTCGCAGGTTCGAATCCTGCCTCGGGCATGGATGTGTGTGATGTCCTTAGGTTAGTTAGGTTTAAGTAGTTCTAAGTTCTAGGGGACTGAAGACCACAGCATTTGAGTCCCATAGTGCTCAGAGCCATTTGAACCATTTTTTTCCACGTGTTGCCAAAGTCCTAATGTTCCAAGTTCCAAATCGTAAGTCCTTGTTCGTAAGCCGTTCTAATATTCCTTGTTTCTATTTTTATCCGAGGCATTTTCTTTACTAGAGTGTAAAGGAACGCAACTGACTATATACAAAGGATTATTATTGAAGCTTTTGCCGTTATAGCAGTGTTAATAACTGACTACCTGTAACAGGTCTGACTACCACCTTTTTATATGAGGTAGCTTCCTACATACCAAAACTGCGCTACAGCTCCAGTGCTAAAAAATTGGAATACTCAAGCTTTCATCTGTGCTTACAATTTACAGTAAACTTTCGAAGCCACTGGGAGCTCCCTATTTCTTATTGTAACGCAAATCGCAGAAGGTAGCGTAAATTTTAATATTCTGTAGCTCGGCTTCAGGACGCGCAACTAAAGAGTAGTAATGAAGCTGCCACACATCGTTCTCAGCGACAGACAAAACTAAAAAAGCTCAACAAAATGATAATCATAGTACTGATACGTTTGCCTTGATAAAGCTATGTCATTATTTTACTGTCTTCTCCTTTTCCTTCAATGAAGCAACCAGGTTTGAGTTACTAGATACATTTGATTCTATTGTGAGACCAGGTCCTGCGATTCCCCATTTCAACTCGGCACCAGGCCAGAGTGTCGTGAAAGTCAGAGCCTAGTACAAAAACGGATTATCTATTTATATACGTTTTCGTGGGCACTTTGGTCAGCAACACGAAAAGAAAATTTAAACAATTTCTTCTTTGCCTGTGAACTGATTTACTGCATATAAAAAGATCATTTACGATCATCGTCCGATGTGGACAAATAAATTATTATGTCATTTGTTTCCCAATAAAATAGAAAGATGTTATTTGCACAAGAAAAGAAAACCGCGCCCTGCCACGATGTAACATTATCTTTATCTGTTTAATTTTATTTTTCTGACTGGTACTTAAAGGGTATTATTACTCATTTTTTGAAATAATGTCTGCAAGAGAATAACAAAAGATAATCGCAAAAGGGCATTCTGCTTGAAATCGAAAAAGAAGTTTAGCTTCACTTCTACATGTATTTCTGCAAAACTTCCTACATTGTCCATTGATATAGCATAGAAAGCATAATGAAGGAGGAGTATGATAAAAAACCAAAATTGAATTCTTTCTTCTATATTTTCAGTAAAACACGGCTGTTACGGACAACTCCACACTTTTCTGGTAATTGGCCTATTACAGCAGGGAGAGAATCAGACTTTTACAGTAATTCATTCTACGTTAGAAATCAACAGCGATTTTTTAAGTTTCATTTTCTTTAATTTCACCGATCGATGCCCAGATTATTCTTTGCATCTCAGTGTATTCATTTTAGTTGTAATGTTTCTTTCGCTGATTTACATTGGGCTTATGCGTGCCATCTGTCGGTTCCTCGGTTTACTCTGCTTCCTCTAGAACAACTGCAGCCAAACTCATTAGTCAACAGGGCCAGAGATCAACAGCACAACTATTTAAATTTCTTTTCAGAGCAATTTTTTAAAACTTGAACTATAGTGCGTTTAAAATAAGTTGCAACTTTTGACAGTTCACTACGGAGCGCTCAGAGGGCAGCGTAGTTGCATAAGTCAGAGAGATATGATTTCCGACGTTCTGTTGATAACAGCTAGTTCCTTTCGTGTCCAATGCCAGATCTTAGTGCGATCTCTGCAAACAATGGAGAATGCTAGCGCATCTACCATCTACATCTACATCTACATGACTACTCTGCAATTCACATTTAAGTGCTTGGCAGAGGGTTCATCGAACCACAATCATACTATCTCTCTACTATTCCACTCCCGAACAGCGAGCGGGAAAAACGAACACCTAAACCTTTCTGTTCGAGCTCTGATTTCTCTTATTTTATTTTGATGATCATTCCTACCTATGTAGGTTGGGCTCAACAAAATATTTTCGCATTCCGAAGAGAAAGTTGGTGACTGAAATTTCGTAAAAAGGTCTCGCCGCGACGAAAAACGTCTATGCTGTAATGACTTCCATCCCAACTCGTGTATCATATCTGCCACACTCTCTCCCCTATAACGTGATAATACAAAACGAGCTGCCCTTTTTTGCACCCTTTCGATGTCCTCCGTCAATCCCACCTGGTAAGGATCCCACACCGCGCAGCAATATTCTAACAGAGGACGAACGAGTGTAGTGTAAGCTGTCTCTTTAGTGGACTTGTGGCATCTTCTAAGTGTCCTGCCAATGAAACGCAACCTTTGGCTCGCCTTCCCGCCAATATTATCTATGTGGTCCTTCCAACTGAAGTTGTTCGTAATTTTAACACCCAGGTACTTAGTTGAATTGACAGCCTTGAGAAGTGTACTATTTATCGAGTAATCGAATTCCAACGGATTTCTTTTGGAACTCATGTGGATCATCTCACACTTTTCGTTATTCAGCGTCAACTGCCACCTGACACACCATACAGCAATCTTTTCTAAATCACTTTGCAACTGATACTGCTCTTCGGATGACCTTACTAGACGGTAAATTACAGCATCATCTGCGAACAATCTAAGAGAACTGCTCAGATTGTCACCCAGGTCATTTATATAGATCAGGAACAGCAGAGGTCCCAGGACGCTTCCCTGGGGAACACCTGATATCACTTCAGTTTTACTCGATGATTTGCCGTCTATTACTACGAACTGCGACCTTCCTGACAGGAAATCACGAATCCAGTCGCACAACTGAGACGATACCCCATATCTCCGCAGCTTGATTAGAAGTCGCTTGTGAGGAACGGTGTCAAAAGCTTTCCGGAAATCTAGAAATACGGAATCAACTTGAGATCCCCTGTCGATAGCGGCCATTACTTCGTGCGAATAAAGAGCTAGCTGCGTTGCACAAGAGCGATGTTTTCTGAAGCCATGCTGATTACGTGTCAATAGATCGTTCCCTTCGAGGTGATTCATAATGTTTGAATACAGTATATGCTCCAAAACCCTACTGCAAACCGACGTCAATGATATAGATCTGTAGTTAAATGAATTACTCCTACTACCCTTCTTGAGCACTGGTGCGACCTGCGCAATTTTCCAATCTGTAGGTACAGATCTATCGGTGAGCGAGCGGTTGTATATGAGTGCTAAGTAGGGAGCTATAGTATCAGCGTAATCTGAAAGGAACCTAATCGGTATACAATCTGGACCTGAAGACTTGCCCGTATCAAGCGATTTGCGTTGCTTCGCAACCCCTAAGGTATCTACTTCTAAGAAACTCATGCCAGCAGATGTTCGTGTTTCAAATTCTGGAATATTCCATTCGTCTACCCTGGTGAAGGAATTTCGGAAAACTGCCAGTGGGAAATGGCCGCATTATCGGTCGTGTTTCAGTTGAATCTTGCACAATTCTTCTCCCGTTAGAACTTTCCCACTCACAATATCACACCATACCGGGTTTTACGTCTGATGTGAGGATATTGTAGCTTATGTTCTTCCAAATATTTTTCTTTTTGTTGGAGATTTCAGATCTATAGAGTTTTGCATTTGATCCTATTCAGTGAGATGCAGATCTTGGAAGTGGCATAGCGATGAAGTGCTTCTTGGAGGTAATTCATTTCCATATAATATCTACTTACATATTCTAGTCGGGCGTTACTGTGTCCTACGTTAACTGGCTCCATGCAGTCTCTTGGGGTTAAAATAGTGAACAGACTTTTGGTTCCGCCTAAGAGCTCATGCTGCTGTATTTTAGAAGTTGGGTTTATAAACACTGCAGTACACCGTAAACGGTTGTCCACAACACCCAAACCGCCATCGGTACGAGCCAAAGTCTTCTTCTGAAGTGAAACTCTGAAAATGTTGCCTCTCCATGTATACCAATACGCGGCCATCAACATTTTGTGTACGATATCAGATGGAAGGGCAGCACCGGCGGCAAGTGAGACTTCTCGCTGAGGATATGAGTATTAACAAACAGCCCTCCTTGCAAACGATTCAGTGACCGGTTTGTGTGTTCTTTCAGCGTTACTTCCAAAGCACTGAGCTTATGCTCCCCATTTCATACGAATCCAGTGTTAAGGTAGTACACAACTGGTTTATCTTATCAATTCACTGTAATCAGGATGTTGCTTGTGATCACTGTTGGGCCCTGTGGACATAATCTTGTATTTATGCTAGTTTAACTTTCCACTGCAGAATTGTTTCAGTTTCTAGCTTCGTATTTATAGGAACGTTTAACCGACGTGGAATACCGTTTGATGTTAAAGACTGGTAAACCTTTTATATTTACGTACAGATATAAAAGTAGCGGTTCCACGGCTATGCTACACAGTCACAGATAAAGGTCACCCTTGTTTAACAGACTTACTGATACACCCAGGGCCTTATAACTGACCATTGACCTTTATTCTGGAGTGTATTACGACTACGCTTTTTTCTATCAGATGGGAGAAACTAACTCATTCTACGCGTTACATTGAATAAAAATTTGTCTCTGATCCTGTCAAAAGCTTTGTTGAACTCTAAAAGCATCAGGGAAATTTCACATTTGCATAACCAAGTTAAATACAAAATGTACCTACATTCGCATAAAAGTTAGTTTTTATAAAAAATCCTGTCAGAGCTTTGTCGAACTCTAAAAGTATCCGTGCAATTTGACATTTTCGTAACCAAGTTAAATATAAAATGTATCTATATTCACACAAGAGTTCGTCATTGACCTTCCTGGTTACCTCCCTTTTGATATGGTCCAAGTATCGTCTTGAGGAGAGGCTTCATTTTGGTATTTGAGACGCGAATTGAAATTTCCAAGTCAGAGTTGAGGACAGTAATCGGTCGAAAATATTCTATCCTGGAGCTGTGTGACTTTCTTGGGATAAGCACGACGATGACTTCATTCAGTTTTTTCGGAAAGTCATTGTCTTACTACAGGTCAGTTTACATCGTCATTAGTTTATGTCCAATAACGTTTCAAAAGTGCAGTAAAAGTCCACTGGTAAGCCACCTAATGCAGTAGGTCTTTTTCATAGTAATCCCATAATTATTATTTTTATATCTTCGTCAGAGATGTGTTTTTTCTTCACAAGCTCTTCGTTAGCCTCAGGATTAATTGTTGGTTTATATTGGAGAGGAAAGCGTATTTTACGGTCAAATCTGTCGCTTTTTCAGAATAGAGATCCGTGTAGTACCGCATAACATGCCGCTTGATTGCACTTTCATCATCGTAGTTATATCCTTCTTCGTCTCAAAGGTGTTGAAGAATCTTCTGCTTGCCTGCTTTTGCTTCCCGCACCACAGGCTGTGCCGAAATATTTTCTTGGTCGATATCAGTTGTGAGACGCCTCACTCTTTGCCTTCTTCCAAAGACTGCAGAACCACAGCAGTAATTTTCGTTTTGGAGCGTTTTATTGGAAGAATATTAGCGACTTAATCTGTTAGGTGATTGTACAGTTGCGTACACTTCAGAAATAGAATTTTAGCGTCTACTCCCGCCCGTATGTCTTTGTTCCAACAAACTAAGATTTTTCTTACATATTTGCAGTTTTTCAGCTTGAATCCACCAGATACAACGCCTTGGCTGCCTCTATTGGCTCCGTGTGGATCGTGTCCATGTCTCTGTGACCTCTTTCTGCAGTTCCCCGCCATACAGGAGCGACTGGTTTTATTGCCAGGCTCTGCGTCCCAGCAAGCACTGTTGTTTGATGTAGAGAGCGCTGATGTGGCAGTCTCAGTGGCCCGAAAAGTTAATTAGCTATACTCGCAGTCAATTACAATACGTAGAAACGCTGCCCTAATGTAAATTCTGCCTAGCCTGCTTGTCGAGGGGCTACTGATACACGTATAATGTACGGAGCAAGAGTGGGGGTGTATCCATGTGCCTGTTAAATCTAATCCAGTCGTTCAAAAACAGTTAAAACCTCCTCTTAAAATTACATTAACTGCAATGTCCATTAGCAAATTCACAACTGCATCACGAAACATTACGCTTCTGCCGCGTTTGCCTGTGGACTCAGTCAGGTCATAAACAGGGTGTCTGTCCTAAGAGATATCAGGCGATTTTTCTCTGCTGTTTCGTCAGGTATTTGCAATGTCCTTTTTTCAGTGTGTAGCTGCAGTCAGCCCAAACAAAGACTGCTCTTCAAGTCTTTCAAGCGACGTCCAGTGTGGACAGAAAACGCCAATTTGTTTCCCGTTACAAACAAAATGAATTTCATGTGCCCATTCGATAGAGCGCTCCAAAATTAATAAATTGGGAGTGTATAACTAAGAAGAAACCAAACAAATCATCAGATTGTGTGCACGACGTGAAAACTGAAAATGAAAATACATTGATTACTCTTACTGCTTCTTCATATCATGGTGATGGCTGGTAAGTGGATTCCAGATATATGCGACACATGACGGATAAATGAAACTAGTTTAACAATTTCTGCTCGACCACAGTTACAGAAGGGTAATAGCAGTCTTGAGGCAGTCGCAGAGGACAACACTGATTTTGAAGTTGCCCGTCATAACAAGAATGATTAGGTAACTATTAATTACTGTGATGCCTTCGGTATCCAGATAACATCGTTTGATAGAGTCCTAAAGAAGCTGGTTATGTCGTCGGAGATTGGGGCACTGAATCATGTAACTCTGCCGTTATAAAAGGAAAAAATTATCCGTATATGTACTGCATTAAAGGAAAATAATCTCAAAAATATTTTCCTTAAACATCATGTAAAAGAGCAAAAGAACTACTTGATGTAGTACATTCCAACGTATATGGACGAATGAACATGACTTTCTGGGGACGAATTCGTTATTTTCCACTTTTGCGGCTGATAAGTAAAGAAAATACTTTTGTTACACGCTAAACCAAAAAAAGAAGTTCCCGAACCCTCAATAAGTTTAAAGTACGAGTTGGAGCTGAAGCTGGTCGAAAAGTTAAATTACTTTTTACATGTAATGGAATAGAGTTTGTCGATCAGCCCATGAAGTCATTTCTAATGACGAAAGGAAATCGACATGAGGCAATAACTCCTTACACCCCAGAATAAAACGGAGTTGCGGGACACCTGAACCGATGATACTGAAATGGTAAGACCAGAGTTCAGAGCCGCAAGACTAAACAAACATGACTGGGTGTTGTGTGATGTCCTTAGGCTAGTTAGGTTTAAGTAGTTCTAAGTTCTAGGGGACTGATGACCATAGATGTTTAGTCCCATAGTGCTCAGAGCCAACTAAACAAACAGTTTTGAGCTGAAGGCGTGGAGGCAGCGCTTTATCTCAAGAATCTAGCGCCAACAAAACCTTTTCAAAATGTTACTCCTGAAGAATTATGGAGCGGTCGTCGAATAAGTGTGGATCTCTTACAAAATATTCCAATGTGGACCATGTCTACACGTTCTGAAAGAAAAACTAAACAAGTTAAAAGACTAAATCTAAGAACTTACCTCTGGTAGATATTGTGAAGACCCCCAATGCCTACCGACTAGTTGATCAAAATTCGGCAGAGACATTTGTAAAGGTCCCTGATTGCAGTTCATCGTAAATTCAGAAAACAGCTATGGGAACAATATATTGGGCGGTTATACGATTAACGATAGCGGTACAGGCAGCGCTCAGCCTGAAGCATTACATAACATCGTTGGAAAAACAGTGGGACCAACACATCTTGCTGATGTTGACAGAATTGTAGTTCATCCTGAAATGGCACAAAGTGACTCTGAAAAGTCAGTAAATAGCAACGTCGATAGGGAAAATGATCAATCAAACAGAGGTACTGTGCAGTAAGAAACTAGAAATCATCCTGTCAGATAAAATGATTATTTTGCTTGTTTTGCAAAAGACGCAGTGAGTCGCGATGACTGTGAAAAATGAAAGGAAGCCTTATATGACAAATATAAGTCATTACTTGAAAACGATTCTTGGTGTCTGACAAATTTACAGCCAGGCAGAAAGGAAATCAGTTCGAATTGATATTCAAACCAAGAGAAAAGTCAAAAGGTGAAACTGAACTTTATCATTCTAGTTTCGTCCGAAAATGTTAAATCCAGATACCAGGAGTAGATTTTGATAAACATTCTCGCCTGTTGTTCACCATTCTTCACTTCGTACCCTGTTAGCTTCAGTAGATGAATTAGGTCTAGAGATGTTCGAACCGCGTTCCTTCACTGTGATCTCAACGAAGAAGTTTCCATTCATCGACTCGAATGCTACGTGAAGAAGTGGGAGGGGACGAAGGTTTACAAGCCAAAGAAGGCAATTTACTGTCTAAAACACGCTACATGCGTTTCGCGTCAGAAACTAGATATAACACTGCCTAAAACGAGCCTAAGAAAGGTAGAATATGATCCAATGTACTTACTAAAGAATTGAGAGGTAAGATACATTTATTGTGACCGTTTGTGTAGACAGCGTCATTACTTCTCGAAGATAATTGAACAGAATAGAAAGAATTGAAGAATGAAGTGAGGAAAGAATTAATGAATCAATTAAGATCAAAGAGCTTGGTGAACTCAGTTCAGGTTTTGGATGACAGTAAAACAATGCAGAAAACAAGGAACGATTAATATCGATCAACGCAAGTATGCAACAAACATTCTCAAGATCTGTGGCATGGAACATTATAGTCCGGTTACACATCTACTCAAATCTGGATTGAAGCTACAAAAATTCGAAGAAAGACACGTTCACTGCTAGATTTGGCTCACGACACAGCTCTTGCTATAAGTGTTGTAAGTAAATATAATTACAATTACTGAAAAGTCCAATGGGAAAGAGCCAAATGAATTATGAGCTACAGCAAAGTATCAATATATGACTAAGATTCCGATAAAGTGGAACAACAAAAATTTAAGGCTCCTGCGATACCAATTATGCATTATATTTTGATCAACTGCGATCATTGATGGTACATATTTTACAGTTAGCTTGGCAGAAATTTGATGGAATTCAAATGGCAACAAACGGTAGATTATCTACCTCAAAAGCAGAATACGCTGCCCTAACACCTTTAACGCAAGTATCAATGTGCCTTCCCTGTGAATTATATGTCAAATACAATGAAAACCAGTAACTGTCTTCTGTGGTAATAGATGTGCCGTTGTACTGAGTAACACCAATTTATATCACGCACGAATTGCACACATCCACGTGAGGTACCACTACATTCATGAGCTGACTAACGTGGGGAAGTTAAGTATCAATGCGGTAAGTACCGACAAGCAGGAAGCAAATTTTTGTCTCTCTTCCGTTAACTTGTGTGTGTGTTGGGAGAAACTATGTTTTTGTTTGCTGATATCCGGTAGTAGATAGTTGTTTTCATATTTGAGCACTCTTGTTGTAAATATCATGGAATAAATAGTTTCGATAATCTGTTTTCCCGGCAGTTTTATGTATGAATTTAATTCATTTCTATGTCAACTTCGTATTGCTTTAGAGGACTGGTTGGATAAAGTACCTAATAGACTAGTTGTCCAGATGATGGACAAGCAACTGATTCACGTCAAATACTAAACACTCCGCTGGTTCTCGTGAGATGGACGGCGATAATGCTTAGAAATTAAAACACATCTTATGTTAATTTTATGTTTCCTCATACATTGTACCTTTTGTGAATACATCGGTCATTTATTTGTTGGTACTGTAAAGGAATTTCTACCAGCAATTGTAAGAAGCTGCTCGCGTCCTTATAAATGACGCTGCGTAACAAGAACGTAAGTTCATCAGGGGTCCGACACGTGTCTGCACCGAGTCGAGCTCATCTGGTAAATGAGCGTGCCACGTGCCTGCGCGATACATTGCGACCTGTGTTGCCATGGATACGACCCAGAACGTCTAGCCATTCAAGTGACCTAGTTGCCAAGGAAGGATATTAAACTACACTCCTGTACTCAGTGTCTTACATGAAACACTTGACATTCTTAGGTAGGTAGACACTGTAACGAAATAGAAGGTTAAACAAACTCTTTTCTCTCAACTTCATTGCTATCTCTCTACTGTACCGAATGTGATCAGCACACTGGGCCCGCCTTCGGGAGGACGGCAGTTAAAATGTCCTGCCATCCACATTTAACAATTCCGTGATTCAAATAAATCGCTTAAGACAAATGGCGGAGTGATTCCTTTGAAAGGACACGGCCGATTCCCTTCCCTGTCCCTCCCCTGTCCGAACTTGTGCTCCACCACTAATGACCTCGATGTCGACGGGACGTTAAATCTTAATTTTTCCCTTCATCAGCTGGCGGAAAACAGACTGTTTAGCATGTGTCTTCAACTCCCAATATCAGTTAGTATAACTGCTCATTAGTCACGGCTTAAAACTATAACATAGACGTAATCGCTTAACACTGAATGCATGAGCCTTTCGCTGTCTCGTTTCTCAACATATTGCCCAGTGTGCCTTAACTTTCTTGACGATCTTCTCTCAACAGTTTTTCTGTTGTTGTGTTGTGTGAATTTTATTTCAAAAAGTTTCTTTACCTTTTCACCTGGTTGGATCGTTTTACACACATTTAAGACTCATTCGACTGAAAGCAAGTTCATCGTATGTTTCTTCTGTAGTATAAAGAGAAAGAAAGAGCAAATTGTTTCGTGCGATATTTTACAGTCATACCTTCCGTGAAAGTAGCTGCCGGCCACGGTGGTCTCGCGGTTCTAGGCGCGCAGTCCGGAACCGTGCGACTGCTACGGTCGCAGGTTCGAATCCTGCCTCGGGCATGGATGTGTGTGATGTCCTTAGGTTAGTTAGGTTTAAGTAGTTCTAAGTTCTAAGGGACTAATGACCACAGCAGTTGAGTCCCATAGTGCTCAGAGCCATTTGAACCATTTGAAAGCAGCTGTGGAAAATCTTGAGGAGAAACCACAAATTGAGATGTCAACAGTTAATGAAGCACATTAACAATAATAACGAAATACGGAAAAATGTTCCAAATTGTTAGTGTACCGATTTTCTTTTTTTTTTTTTTTTTTTTCATCAGTCTTGTGACTGGTTTGATGCGGCCCGCCACGAATTCCTTTCCTGTGCTAACCTCTTCATCTCAGAGTAGCACTTCCAACCTACGTCCTCAATTATTTGCTTGACGTATTCCAAACTCTGCCTTCCTCTACAGTTTTTGCTCTCTACGGCTCCCTCTAGTACCATGGAAGTCATTCCTTCATGTCTTAGCAGATGTCCTAGCATCCTGTCCCTTCTCCTTATCAGTGTTTTCCACATATTCCTTTCCTCTCCGATTCTGTGTAGTACCTCCTCATTCCTTACCTTATCAGTCCACCTAATTTTCAACATTCGTCTATAGCACCACATCTCAAATGCTTCGATTCTCTTCTGTTCCGGTTTTCCCACAGTCCATGTTTCACTACCATACAATGCTGTACTCCAGACGTACATCCTCAGAAATTTCTTCCTCAAATTAAGGCCGGTATTTGACATTAGTAGACTTCTCTTGGCCAGAAATGCCTTTTTTGCCATAGCGAGTCTGCTTTCGATGTCCTCCTTGCTCCGTCTGTCATTGGTTATTTTACTGCCTCGGTAACAGAATTCCTTAACTTCATTGACTTCGTGACCATCAATCCTCATGTTAAGTTTCTCGCTGTTCTCATTTCTACTACTTCTTATTACCTTCGTCTTTCTCCGATTTACTCTCAAACCGTACTGTGTACTCATTAGACTGTTCATTCCGTTCAGCAGATCATTTAATTCTTCTTCACTTTCACTCAGGATAGCAATGTCATCAGCGAATCGTATCATTAATATCCTTTCACCTTGTATTTTAATTCCACTCCTGAACCTTTCTTTTATTTCCATCATTGCTTCCTCGATGTACAGATTTAAGAGCAGGGGCGAAAGGCTACAGCCTTGTCTTACACCCTTCTTAATACGAGCACTTCGTTCTTGATCGTCCACTCTTATTATTCCCTCTTGGTTGTTGTACATATTGTATATGACCCGTCTCTCCCTATAGCTTACCCTTACTTTTTTCAGTATCTCGAACAGCTTGCACCATTTTATATTGTCGAACGCTTTTTCCAGGTCGACAAATCCTTTGAACGTGTCTTGATTTTTCTTTAGCCTTGCTTCCATTATTAGCCGTAACGTCAGAATTGCCTCTGTCGTCCCTTTACTTTTCCTAAAGCCAAACTAATCGTCACCTAGCGCATTCTCAATTCTCTTTTCCATCCTTCTGTATATTATTCTCGTAAGCAGCTTCGATGCATGAGCTGTTAAGCTGATTGTGCGATAATTCTCGCACTTGTCAGCTCTTGCCGTCTTCGGAATTGTGTGGATGATGCTTTTCCGAAAGTCAGATGGCATGTCGCCAGACTCATATATTCTACACACCAACGTAAATAGTCGTTTTGTTGCCACTTCCCCTAATGATTTTAGAAATTCTGATGGAATGTTATCTATCCCTTCTGCCTTATTTGACCGTAAGTCATCCAAAGCTCTTTTAAATTCCGATTCTAATACTGGTTCCCCTATCTCTTCTAAATCGACTCCTGTTTCTTCTTGTATCACATCAGACAAATCTTCACCCTCATAGAGGCTTTCAATGTATTCTTTCCACCTATCTGCTCTCTCCTCTGCATTTAACAGTTGAATTCCCGTTGCATTCTTAATGGTACCACCATTGCTTTTAATGTCACCAAAGGTTGTTTTGACTTTCCTGTATGCTGAGTCTGTCCTTCCGAAAATCATATCTTTTTCGATGTCTTCACATTTTTCCTGGAGCCATATTGTCTTAGCTTCCCTGCACTTCCTATTTATTTCATTCCTCAGCGACTTGTATTTCTGTATTCCTGATTTTCCCGGAACATGTTTGTACTTCCTCCTTTCATCAATCAACTGAAGTATTTCTTCTGTTACCCATGGTTTCTTCGCAGCTACCTTCTTTGTTCCTATGTTTTCCTTCCCAACTTCTGTGATGGCCCTTTTTAGAGATGTCCATTCCTCTTCAACTGTACTGCCTAACGCGCTACTGCCTACTGATATATATTGATGAAAATCTGATCCGCAGAATCAATCTTAAACAGCTAACTTCAACCATTTTTGCTCTTCGCACATTTGCAAACTCTTCAACCACTTGACATATTTTACAAATTTCAATTCATTAATGTCGCGAGGTATAATTTTTTCGAGTAACCCATCAATTACAAGGAAAATATTCCAGAAAAACTTTTAATGATAAGAAGTGCTGTTCACCCACAGCCATCTTGTAGGCTCCTCTTCAAGAAGTTATACACGCTACCAGTGCATTACAATACGTACATTTGCTAATGAAATTCATCTTAGATAATTGACCATAATACTAGAAGAATGGTAATTACGACAGCTCTCACCCTAAAATGAAGACCTTTATTGGCCGTTTCCAAAACTTTTTATGGGTCAGTGAGATGATCAATACGTGGCGTCTGGAATTTTTGAACATTTGCTCCGAGGAATAGCAATTACGACAGTTCTGACACTGAAAAAAAGGACCTTCACTTGCCGTTTCTAAAGCTGTTAATGGCTCAGTGATACGACCAATATGTACAGCCTGAAATTTTTGAACATTTGTCCCATAAAATAAAATTTCTGACAGGAAACAAATCAAATTTCAAATTCAATTTCAGATCGTAGTTATTTTCATATTCCAGGTTTCTTTTTACCTAAAACTAGTATCATGTCTAGTATCTTTACTCTGTTGGTAAATGAAAATTTGCTTCTTTGCTAGCAAATAAGCCTCTATGCTACTTCGTAATTTGTGAATGGCCAGTGTTTGGCAACACACACAAACATACCACTCCAACATAGTCTGCACACTGATCCCTTTCCCGTCATTTCGATTCAAATCTTGCGGGTGATACGTAGGTCATAGAATTAATTAACTAACTATATGTGATATTACAAAAGTATCTGAGTGATTTGCATTTAGGAAAAAGATTCACTTATCACTTATCGTTTCTCTGTTTACCGGCAACACTCAGCCAAAACTTCGCATTTTGCCTGGAAACTGGATAAGGGTAATTGCAACACAAAGACACGAAAATGTGTTGAGATGTTGATGCTTCAAACGTCAGAAGAACATCGTAGACATATTTATGTCAAAACTTCACGCTGACTGAGAAATTGGTTGCATTGGCAACTATTAGTCCATTTATGAGAAAAATTATTGATCTTCGTTTTTGAGCTTATGGACTGCCTTCCTCTTATACGAGGATGTGCAGTATTTCACAGTCTTGTTCGATTGCTTATGCTCTCTACATCTACATCTGTACTACTGTAGTCGTAGAAGATTTTTTCTTCCTATGTGTCATAATGGTCAGAATTAGTTTTTCACCGTTTTCACGAAACAACTGTTCAGAGCTTTCGTGCAATTATATCTTATTTCAAAAGTTATATAACAATTTTCGCCAAAGTGACCCGGTTCTCCTAGGTAATTCCATTCACTTATTAACCAAATACATAAAAAATGTTTCAATTTGTTGACCAGTCTGGCCACAAAACTACATAAATCAATGTAATTGTGACTGTGGTCCTGGAATCTCATTTACTGGAGTAGAATTGCCTTCAGTGGTGAGTCCGCTTCGAACTGACCACAGATGACCAACGAAGACGTGTCTAGAGACACACCGAACAGTGGTGGGATACTAACCTTAATGCCACCCGCTATTCGGCCCGACGTCCATGAGTGATGGTTGTGGTGTCATTCCGTTTCATAGCAGGACCTCTATGATTGTCATCCACGGCACCCTTATAGCATAGTGATACGTCGATGACATCCTCCGCCCTGTTTCGTTGCCGTTCATAGAAAGTCGTTCTGGGCTTACATTTCAGCAAGATAATGCCCTCCCGCACACGACGAGAGTTTCTTCGTGCTTGCCAAACCCTACCTTTTCCGGCAAGATCGCCATATCTCTCCCCATTTTAAGACGTATGGAGCATTATGGGCAGGGCCTCCGACCACCTCGGGCTCTTGACGATCTAATGCACCAGTTGGTCATAATTTGGCACGATATGTCTCAGCAGGACATCCAATAACTCCGTGAATCAATTCCAAGCCGAATGACTGCTTGCGTAAGACAAGACGTGGACCAACGCATTATTAACTCGCTCAATTTGTCAAGCCCTTTCTCTCGAATAAATCATCCATTTTTTTCTGAAATTGTAATCATTTGTATGTCTGTACATATATATCACATCTACCAATTTCCGTCCCATTCTGATAACTCCATCGTGATACGTTGTTCTTTTTTTCTTAGAGTATGTGTTAAGAACTGTATGAATGTCCCAACTAGTGTGTGTGTTGCTACAGATTGTAGGATAATCCAATAGAGTGTGAAATAACCGATAAAATTGTTGGTAAACTCACACTGTATCTCAAATACTACAACTTAACCTGTGTCTGCAATACAGCCTTTATGTAAAGACAACGTGGAAGATAAACAGCAAAGACCTGTAGACAAGATTTTTAGTTTGATTGTTACAAAAGAATGTCGGAAGTTATACAGTTAGACAAAATAACTAATGAAGAGGTACTGAATTAAATCAGAGAGGAAAGGGATTTACGGCAGATTTCTGCTAAAATGTCTGATCGGTTGCTGCAAGAAACCAGTGAATCAAAATCTGGGAAGAAAGTAACATCAGACTGAAGAGGGAAGGTTCCCACCGTACATAGTTGTCCCTTGTGTAACAGTAAATGAAGGGAATCTCGAATTGTGAATATCACGGATGTATATACTGTAGAATTTGATAAACATATATCAGAGGAACAAAGTGAAATACTTATCTTCATAATATTTATTATTTATTATAAATACATCTTTTACCCATTACTGTGTTAAGCAGTCATCCATTAATATTAATTTGAACTGGAGGATTAAAAATGCAAATTATTAAAAAGAATGTAAATGCAACGGCCACACCAACGAACTTTTTATCATTAAAAGTTTGGAAGAATATTGACTGAAGTCTGCAACACCAACACTGTTACTCCATTTCATTATATAATGAACTATAATCCATCGTATCATGCAATCTGTGCAGTTTTATACAGATCATTGAATATTTAACAAATTGTGATTTATATAGAGTTTGTACATAGCTTGACTGCATGTCCTTCACAACAACAGAGTTGACACATAAATTTAGACGAATTACAGTTGAGTACACGCCCCTAATACTGTTTGGAACCAAGTGTTAGTTATCCTGATTGGTGTCCCTTGTCCCCACTGAAAACTGTAAACTTCGTAACAATTTAACGGATTGTACAAAATGTCCCATACATATGACGTACATTTCTTGTTATAGTATAACGTTGGTTTTAACCATCAAAGTTTAAACATTCGAAAGTGACAATAGTAATATCTGCACTCATTGCATTGTATTTTTATTCATGTGAAGCAACAATGAGTTTTTCGACACGAACTTTATCCTTCACGATGAGGTCATCGCAGAGCTTTGTTCAAACTATGGCAGTAAGTCCACCTTCCTATTCATCTGGAACCGGCTAAAAAGGTGGAACACCTGGAGGAATCTAGGAAACTAAGGAGACACCTAACGCTGGTTGCCGGTGCCCATATGGATCACGGAGTGTCAAGGAGCAAGACTAAGTTGAAAAGGGGCCACATCGAAGAAACTTCTGTTACGACTTGCGCTACTGCGCTAAGGAGTCGTGCATTAGAACATCATACGCCGTGCCCGCGCTAGTACGCGTCTATATCATCGATGTAAATGACGCTTCTCTATGCGTGAAGAAACGCAGATGTGCAAAACTTAAGGACGGAAGTAACTTTCGCATAAAGTGTCACTCCTAAGTATCATAGCTCAATGAAACTTGGACTAAACAAAGAGAGAAAAAAATGATGGTCCGCTGGACATTACAAAAGTAGGGATGGTTCTTAATAAGGTGTATGATCACCACAGACAGCAACACATGCTCTGTAGCGTGCTCCCATTCTGACCACAAGATTAGGAAGGGGTTCTTGAGGTAAGACGTTCCATTTCTCGACCAGCGCGGTTGACAAATGCTAAATGGCCATTACTCCATGTTGACGTGCTGCGATACGTTTGATCAACGCATCACGCATATACTCGGTAGGATTTAAATTGTGGGAACGGACAGGCAAGTCCTTTCGCCGAATATCCTGTCGTTCCATGAAATACGCCACCTGCACTTTCGGTGCGGCCGCCTATTGTCATCCACAGAAAGGAAGTCAGAGCAGAATGCACCTCCGAAAAGACGAAGGAGTACAGTATCACGATAACGGTGTTGAAAGATCGGAAATGGAATGAGATACCGTCGGCTAGGGTGGCTGAGCGGTTCTAGGCGCTACAGTCTGGAACCGCGTGACGCTACGGTCGCAGGTTCGAATCCTACCTCGGGCGTGATTGTGTGTGATATCCTTAGGTTAGTTAGGTTTAAATAGTTCTAAGTTCTAGGGGACTGATGACCTTAGAAGTTAAGTCCCATAGTTCAGAGCCAATCTTGAATGAGATACCACCATATTTTGTTTAGGTTTAAAGATCTTACTTAATGTAGCTCAGTATGTCCATGCAACATTATGACTCTCCTTATGGCAATGTCTGGACCACCAAAATTTTTGACAATGTCCCTGAGTACGTATTCCCACATCTCGCCATATGAGAGTATGTCCAGAATCACCATTCACGTGGAATTTGCTCTCATCCGAGAAGAGCACATGACCCCACTCGTCGTTGCTCCAGTCCCTATGCTCTTGGCATCATCGCAAACAGTGCTGGCGATGTACGAGCGTCAACGGGGCACAACGTACTGATCGTCGGGCAAAGAGATCATCCCTATGCAGTCGCCGTGGCAATTTGTAGAGTGATATAGCGTGTCATGCAGTCATGTAAAATGTGGTTGCAATTTCAGTCGGTGTTTGACGTGAAACAAAGCTGCGAGAAATCTCAAACTGTGTGGCTACACTCGTCACATTACGTCCTTATTCCAGTTTCCCGACGAATCTTTTCCCATGTGAAGTCATCCAGATGTTGTCTGTTGGTCATTTTGTATTGAAGAGCACCACTGCAGTGCGCTAGAAGTCTTCACTGACTGACACACGTTACCTTTCACACATTACCTTTTCCCGTTCCTTCAACTGCTATGTGACGATCACTTTTCTGTGCATGAGTGGACAACATGCTCCAGCGCTTTCATTAATGCTTACAAATTTATTAATTTGTTGTATTACTTTGTCCATCCCGTCATTAAATTTTGCAGCACAGTGTATTGACACGCTAAGTTCCAAGTGCAGGCGTTTCCTTACGAGAATGTTTGGGAAGGCGAATAATCAAATAAAAAGCAACAAGAGTAATTTTTATTTTTTATGTAATTAGAGTTATAATCAAGGAACCAGTTTCATTAGTTCCTTCCATTTCCTTCAATAGCTATTCATCTTTTTACCAAGTCTCGGTCTTTTCTTTTTTCAGATCATTTCCCCCATGTTCTCTCACTGCTTCTGCCATCGAATCCTACTGAATTTAACACTTTCCTTCTGAAAATATTTCTTTCTGTTTTTTCTGCTTTTGTGTTATGTATTTCTAAATCTTTTATAGCTTCTCGGATCGAGATTATTGTTAATTACTGCAAGATTTGTTTCGTCAGTCGATTGTTATTCATCTTGTATCAACGTCTAAGATGTCAGTCTTATCTTCTTTACTGTATCTGTGATTCTTTCTATATTTTGATATATTACATAATTTTTCTGAATTTCTAAATTTCTGTGCTTCTTACGGGACCCAAAATTTTCCTCTGATCCTTCTCTCTAATATTTCTAGTTTTCGTAATTTATAAAAAGCGTTCACTTGCTCAGAGGCCTTCTGCTTACCCTAACGCATTCTGGTTACACTACTTTGTTGTACTATACTCTTTTTGCATTTCCTAACACAGATTTCCTTAGCAAATGTTTCTTGTTATTTCATCTGCCCTTTCCGTTTTCCAGATTCATTTGTGGCAGATTTTCTACCCCCCTTTCTTCAACATCTGTCTTAGACACGTATCTTTTTGACCTATTTATATTTGAATAATGTCTGTTCCCAAAAAATTTTGTGTCTTTCATGTCAGTGATAAACTTGGTTTTCTGCGTAGAGATTCTTTCCAGAGAGGTTGTTTCCAGAGACTGACTTATATTTCCGCATCTGCTATATTTTCAGACTGTACAGCAGAATTGGCCGCAAATACCAGGCAGTTTGTTTCAATTCGCTGTTTCTTTGTTCCCAGGTTTGTTGATGTACTTGATATTTTTAATTTTTGATTCCACATTCTATTTTTTCTAATACAGTTGAAGGATTTTTGTGGTGATCCATCATCTTATCTTACAACTGTATTTAATTTTAAAGGTCTTAGAAATTCCGGGCACGAACTTAAGGTTTGGGTCTGGGTCTGTCAGCGTTTCATGGACTAAATTACTAATGAAACAGATGAGACTCTACAGTATCACGAGAGTGGTCGCAGTTTCGCTATGTTTTATGGAGCCGATAGTTATCAGTTGGATATCACATTTACTGGAAATTGAGTTCATGATGGCTGCTGTGGTGAAGGAAGCGTGTTCGTCTAGCCGCGACAACTTGAACATTTTGGCGTGCTACTTGACGGTCGGTCGAGGGCGGGGTGGAGAAGATGCGGCTCACCCGATAAAGGCCAGATCATGGCTGTCCGACACAGGGGACTTTCCACCCCTGTGGAAGTGCAGGCACTTGATTTTACACCTGCCGTCGTGTCCACGGGATATCATGAGTGCCTCTATTCGGAATCAAAGGAGTAGGCAACAACGCGTTAAAGATAGTTGACAAAAATGGATGTAGCAAAGAATAGATGATGAACCTTGATGAGGACTGGGCACACACCTTTAGTGGAATTTTTGAATGAAGTCATTCAGCATTACAATGTTAAGATAATACACCAATCAAAAAAAGTTTTGTATTATCCCGGTTCCCAGAACTCCTGAAGATAGACGCTCACTGTGGATATTGTATCACAGACACAGTCCCTTTGACTCTTCAGACATGCCACTAAACCCGTCCAAAGACGTAAACAACCATGCATGAGAAGCGCATATTAGACGGTTCACGACTCGTGTTGTCTGTAGTTCAACCATGTCTAGACGGTCAATACCTCGGTTCGATCGCGTTTGCATTGTTACTTTGTGCCTGGAACCAAAGCGATATTGTCCGGACATGGAGGAGATACAGAGAGACAAGAACTGTCGACGACATGTCACGCTCCTGCTGCCCAAGGGCTACTAATGCAGTTGATGACAGCTTCCTACGGATTATGGCTCAGAGGAACTCTTGACAGCAACGCCACCATGTTGAATGATGCTTTTCGTGCAGCCACTGGACGTCGTGTTAAGACTCAAAATGTGCCCAATAGGCTGCATGTTGCGTAACTTCACTCCCGACGTCCATGTTTGCAGCCACGACACAATGCAGCGCGGTACAGGTGGGACCGCTCAGGATTGGCATCACGTTCTCTTCACCGATGAGTGTCGCATATGCCTTCAACCAGACAATCGTCAGAGATGTGTTTGGAGGCAACCCGGTCAGGCTGGACCCCTTAGACACACTGTCCAGCGAGTGCAGCAAGGTCGAGGTTCCCTGATGTTTTGGGGTGGCATTATGAAGAGCCGACCTATGCCATTGGTGGTCATGGAAGACGCCGTAGTGGCTGTACGATAAGTGAATGCCATCCTCCGACCGATAGTGCAACCATGTCGGCAGCATATTGGCGAGGCATTCGTCTTCATGGACGGCAATTCGCTCCTCCATTGTGCACATCTTATGAATGACTTCCTTCGGGATAACGGCATCGCTCGACTAGCGTGGCCAGCATGTTCTCCAGACATGAACCCTATCGAACGTGCCTGGGATATATTGAAAAGGGCTGTTTATGGACGACGTGACCCACCAAACACTCTGACGGATCTACACCGGTTCGCCGTTGAAGAGTGGGACAATTTGGACCAACAGTGACTTGATGAACTTGTGGATAGTATGCCACGACGAATACAGGCATCCATCAATGCAAGAGGAAGTGCTGCTAGGTATTAGACGTACCACCACCTATGAAGGTCTCGTTGTATGGTGCTGGTAAAACATCCAATGTGTGGTTTTCATTGGCTATAAAAAGGGCGGAAATGATGTTTATGTTGATCGCTATTCCAGTTTTTTTTGCATAGGTTCCGGAACTGTCGGAACTGAGGTGATGCAAAACTTTTATTGATTTGTTCTTTTTAACAGCCTGAAACGACCATAGTGCTGCAAATCACTCGTCAATTAAATCCTGGACAACAACCAGTGAGCAGCTACACCGTTCAGACCCACCGCCCCCTAAGGACAGTAGAGGGTAATTCCTTCACGTACGCACATCACAAAGCAAAGAATGCAGGAACGCCATTGATCATTCGTAGCATGGAAAATAGTCACCTGAATAGATGGGCGACGTACGCGTTGGTACACGCCAGTGCAAGGTACGAGTGCATCGAAAACCAGTTGAGACAATGCCTCCTACGTTCTCACAGTGAAAGTGGCCACTGATATCTAACTTCAACTTATGAGTACACATCATGTTATGTCACCTGTTTTAATGAACTGAAAACATTCCCCCTTGTATAAAATTTGGCTCTCGAATGGACAATAACGCTATCCAATTACTTTAAGTGAAATATGCAGCAATGAACCAACTTTGAAAGGGCATCTTGATAATAAATGGTCATTTAACATAAGATAACTAAAGATAAATTGCAATCGAAATCTTCGACTTTTCTGCTACAAACTGTCAGTAACACTTTGCCTGTCACATAACCTGTCTCAGCATTACAAGTCTCGGATTCTGATGTTATAGAGGCAGTATTCTCGGTCAGCCATCTTGGATTTTGATGTCAAAGACCCTGTGCCACTATTCTAGTTCAGTCAGTATGACAATGTGCCATCTTGGGCTTATACTTAGCACAACAACACTACTTCCATAGTAGTACGATCACACTCGTGCACTTGGACATTTTGTGATTTTCCCGCCATTTTTGAATTTTCCACCAAAATTTGAATTTCCCGCTATTTTATACATAAGGCAATTGACCCTTGTCAAAGGGGGAGCGGGAGGGTTGAGAGGGAAAGTGGGAGCAGCGAGGGGTGAAATGGACGGGGAGGTTATGGTGAGGGTGGGGAAATCACATGATTCACCACACAGGCAAGTGGAGTAGGTCGTCTAGTGTGGCAGATGTTCACATTACATGGAACATGGTCTCTAATGCGTTTGCCATTACTGTCACCAGCAAGCGATAGGGAATCTCGATAGACCCATAATGTGCATCCATTGTTTTTTTTATTAATGGTGATCCATCCAGCAGCAAACTAAGCTAGTTTGTTAATTTAATGTTCCATGAATCAGCACGATTTCTTTCAAAAGACAAGTACAATATTAGGAAAAAAAAATGCCTCCGCTATCCACCACTTAACCATACTATTGCGCAGATGTTAGCTAAGTATGCAGTCACAAAATATTTGATTTCCTCACTTATTAGTTAAATGCTCTAGAAGGTAATGAAAATTTTAAAAAGAAATTTAAATCGCGTCTCCTTGACAGTTCTTCCTGCTTCATGGACGAACTTTTGTGTAGACAGAAGTTTGTTGTTTGGTAAAACACATCAAATTTTGTTGTAGTTTAAAATTTTAAAATATCTGGCTATGTAAACAGCCAGCTTGTTTTCATCGTTTCAAAGAAAAGCTTAATCTTATTTATAAACCTACCGACACATTCCACATCATGGTGAGCCATCACACACATGATTCTTTGCCCGTGACCTGCTTTTATTACTCTTTTTTTTGTTTACATGTCTAGTATCGTAGCACCAAAATGAGGAGCAAATGTCCACGGACATGGAAGGAGTCAGTACATGTAATTACATCACAAATGTTAATAACAAACAAAATAAAATTTACAAGAAGCCTATGTACGTGACAAAATGCTCTGTTCTTATTAGCATAACCAGTCATAAAATATAGGAATTTGATTAATTTTTTCCAGGAACTCCTCCATAGAGTTGAAAGAATGAGCCATGAGGAAATTCTCCAATTTAGACACGAAAGTGCGAGGGTTACTATTAAGATTGTTTAATTATTCTGCTAGCTTATTGAAAATGAATGCAGCGGAATACTGTTCGCCATTCTGCACAGTAATCAAGAAGGTGCGATCCAAATGCACATTGAATTTCTGCCTAGAATTAACTAAAGGAATGCTACTAGTTCTTGACATTAAGTTCATATTGTGAACAACAAACGACATAAAAGAAAATTTATATTGAGAGGCCAATGTCAGAATACCCAGAGTTCTGAACAATAGTGGACAAGAGGTTCGTGAACTGATAGAACTGTACGTTTCTGAACCAAAAGTTCCATATGTAATAGGAATAGTCACCGAAGACTATAATTCCATGTGTCAAAGTGAATGAAACTAAGTAAGGTACGAAAATTTTCGTTTATTGCCAATAGTGGATACTGGTGAACACACAGTCTTCACTTTTTGAATAAGATCCTGTACATGGGATTTCCGTGGCAGCTTACCTTCTATCTCAACGCCTAGAAACCTGGACTTTTCAGTCACTTACCATATTAATATAGGAAATGAATTTCTTGTATGAGTCTGTGATCGTTATGAAAGTGGTGTGAAGTATTTTGAACATTAAATTCAAAAACACGTCTTTGGATTTGCGTGCCACCAGCGATTTATTGATTGCTCAAGGGGTGAAAGGACTAGATCCTAATGAAGATTAAGCAGCATTCGCAAAATACGTAATAACATTTATTGAAATGCACAGAACAGATTTTAAATTCTGTCTTCAGAGAATATTTAAGTCAATTACCATAGAATTTAGTAGTGAGAACAATGTTCCGATTAATACAGAAAAATGGCTCTGAGCACTATGGAACTTAACTTCTGATATCATCAGTCCCGTAGACCTTAGAACTACTTAAACCTAATTAACCTAAGGACATCACACACATACATGCCCGAGGCAGGATTCGAACCTGCGACCACAGCGATCGCGCGGTTCCAGACTGTAGCGCCTAGAACCGCTCGGCCACTCCGGCCGGCCGATTAATACAGAACAAGGGTCTTTAGGTTTCGTTAGAGCTTTGAAACAACAATTATCCTGAAATACTAAGGCAAACCAACACCCAGACTGAATGTAATGAACAGGAAATATTAAGCAGTTTTTAGAATTTAAAGGAACAAGAAATAATTTTACTAATCAGAGTCCCAAATGGGAAAGATCAAGTGTCCCAAAAGCCGCACTAAATCTCAAATCAAATTTTACAAAGAAGAGCAGTAACAGAATAGCAGTGTATCATAAACACAGAATAGCATAAGAATTAGTACAAATCGCCTTAGTCGCTCAGGAGGTTCAAATGGTTCAAATGGCTCTGAGCACTATGCGACTTAACTTCTGAGGTCATCAGTCGCCTAGAACTTAGAACTAATTAAACCTAACTAACCTAAGGGCATCACACACATCCATGTCCGAGGCAGGATTCGAACCTGCGACCGTAGCGGTCGCTCGGTTCCAGAATGTAGCGCCTATAACCGCACGGCGCTCAGGAGGAAGTACGCTATTACGTTCGGTGCCGACTGGCCAACTGACCCTCTGCAGTGACCTTTAGGGTAAGCACTAGAATAGAACATGTCTTTGAAACACAAAATACTCTCTTAGAAACACACGTGACAATTAAATATCAATTCAATCAAGCAATAGCTATTTCGGGTCTGGTTCATCTTAGAACGGACTGACGAAACAATATCTTCGGATCGGCAAGCTAAGAACGCAATGAATAATTTGTGTTAAGGTGTTATCTGTCTCTCCTTTTCACGGAATAGAATACGAATCGCGAGGAGCCCCAGAAAGAAGTTTGGTTAGACCAATGACTAAATTTAACACGGGAGAGGACAGTGCGAGCAAATTTAAGTAGGCTCGCACACACTGCTTTTAAAATTTGAACAATCACACCTCAGGATAAATGAGTTATATGTTCTTTTCTCGAAAAGGAAGCAAGTTATACAGCAGAGCGGTACAAAAACGTAGGTCCGCTAGGGTCGCATTTTAAGGTACACAGGTACAACAGGATAATCAATATCCACAGCACTAATGTCGTAAACAGAAAATAATCAGCAGTGTCAATACAATCGGAGCCAACAGGTTAATGACCAGGCAGGCACGGCCATCAAAATCTATCATACATACAGTAGATTAGTCCAGAATAGACAGAAGTGCCGCTAAACTAGGAATACTTACAATATAGTGAGGCTGAAGAAAATCACTCTATAAATATAGTCAAATTACGGCTATCGTAGTACAACTAACGACCGCCATGATGACTTTTTGTTGTGGTGGTTTGTTATGGCCCGCCATAAATTCCTGTCCTTTGCCAACCTCTTCATCTTAGAGTAGCAACCTTATCAGTCCGCCTAATTCTCAACGTTCTTCTATAGTACCACACCTTAAATATATCAGTTATCTTTTTTTCCTGTTTTCCTTCCAAGTCCATGTTTCATTACCATACAATGCTCTGCTTCAAAAGTACATTCACAGAAATTTCTTTCTCAAAGTAAGACCTATGCTTGATGCTAGCCAACTTCTCTTGGCCAGGATGCTCTTTTTGCCAATGCTACTCTGCTGTTAATGTCCTCCTTGCTCCGTCCGTCATGGGTTATTTTGCTGTCTAGGTAGCAGAATTCCTTAACTGCATCTACTTAATGATCACCAATCCCTGTGCCAAGTTTCTCGCTGTTCTCTGCATCTACTTCATGATCACCAATCCCTGTGTCAAGTTTCTCGCTGTTCTCATTTCTGCTACTTCTCATTACTTTCGTTTTTCTTAGATTTACTCTCAATCCATACTCGTTACTCATTAAACTTTTCATTCCATTCAGCAGATCCTGTAATTCTTCACTTTCACTCAGGGTAGCAATGTCATCATTCTTCGATATATAGATTGAACAGTAGAGGCAAAAGACTACATCCCTGTCTTGTACATTTTTTAATCCGAGCAGTTCGTTCTTGATCTCCCTGTCTTATTGTTCCCTCTTGGTTCAAGTACATATTATATATTACCCTCTTTCCTTGCAGCTCTACGCGCTATGGGACTCAAATGCTGTGGTCTTCAGTCCCCTAGAACTTAGAACTACTTAAACCTAACTAACCTAAGAACATCACACACATCCATGCCCGAGGCAGGATTCGAACCTGTGACCGCAGCAGCAGTGCGGCTCCGGACTGAAGTGCCTAGAACCGCTCGGCCACAGAGGCCGCTACAGGCCACATGTCCTGTGGATACACGTTACGTGTCTTTAATGCAGTGGTTTCCATTGCCTCCTGCATCCTCATGCCGTTGATCATTGCTGATTCTTCCGCCTAGGACAAGAGAGTGCCCTGAGCCTTTGTCCGCTCCTCCGCCCTCTTTGACAAGGCCGTTGGCGGAATGAGGGATGAC
This sequence comes from Schistocerca gregaria, assembly GCF_023897955.1. NCBI lineage: Eukaryota > Metazoa > Arthropoda > Insecta > Orthoptera > Acrididae > Schistocerca > Schistocerca gregaria. The sequence goes on from NC_064922.1 coordinate 472,598,286, forward strand.
TTCTTATGCTGGAATTTTCCAGCAACAAGTGCTATAAGTTATCTAGATAGTTATACTCAAAATATGTTCGCTGGTCATATATCCACCTGAGTAATCGAAACATCCGTTTTTAGCTGAACCGCCTTCTACACTGGCGGCGCTGCTGTTATACTTCTCTGTGGAAGCAGCGCGCATCACACCTGGTGCATGTGGAGAGTGCTCTCTGCCGGCCTGCTCCAGCGTAGCATGAGTTCGACGAGAGACAGAAACGGCATGGCCTCACCTGTAGGTGACCTATAGTTTGACAGTCCAAACGTTGTGCCAACTTCACTTGAAGATATTGCTGCAAACTTGAGGAAAGTATCACAAGTTATTTCGCCAGGAAAGCTATGACGTTCGTCCAGAAATACCCCTAAATATCTGTTACTGCGCTTCTGCTAATCGTTACAAGATTTAATTTTATTTTAGGGTTTCTTACCTGGTTACCTTTCGACAAGAGGTATTTTGTTTTATGAGGTGGTAGTCATACCAGCGATGAAATTCGTGGAGACCCGCATTACATTCGTCCTCTGTAATTCTTCTGGAGTCATTACTTACAACGAACAGCACATCATCTGCAAATGCTACCAGTCCGCTTATGTTACCGCTGGCATGTAACTTCCGTGGTATGAGCTCAAGCGCTATACATCCCAAAACTCTAGACCACACACTGATCCCTGCGGACAATCTTTTGTTATTGCCTTCGTTATTTTCTTTCCTGGGCATGTTACAGAGGCAGGTCACATGTGGCAGTAATCTCTCATGCCCTTGTTCAGCGCTGCTGGACACTCCAAATCCCTAACGCGACCAAGGAAAGATGGCCACCATAGATTAACGATAGAGCAAGCAATATCAATCATCATCCCTAGAGCGTACGTAGAATGAGCACTTGTCGCTAGCGAAATTGCCCGATTACGTCTTCAGGGATTTGCCTCTTCTAAATCCGTATTGTGAGGGCTCATGCTGTGTAGCAGTCTATAGTCTTGTAATCTTTTGTTTAATAGTTTTTCAAATATCTTGCCGAGAACGTTCAAACGACAAATTGGTCTGTAGGATTTGGGTATCATTGGATCTTTATCTTGTCCTTTACTAATTATTACTTCAGCGTTCTTCCACAGTGCAGGGATACTTCCTTGCAAGAAACACTCGTTGTACATTTCGAGCAAGTAACTATGTGATTGGTCGCATAGGGCTTGTATTACTTCGGCTGGGATCCTGTCTGGTCTAGGAGATTTCTTCTTTGTCAGTTTTAAATTTACTTGCCTAATTTCTTCTTGTGCGAAGGGGTACACAAGTTTATAGTTTCTATAGTCTTCCCGTAACGTTTTTCGTAACCAATGCTGATCATCTGTCTCGCCTTCTTCTCTATCACCAGGAAGAAGCGTTTTCATGAGCATGGCAGCTGACTGTTCCCAACTTTCTGTTACTGTCCATCAGTTCCTTTGAGCAAGGATAAGACTGTTGGTGACCATATTTTCTTGCAGACTATTTTATATGGTACACCCCAGGGGCTGGTTTCTAAGTTAGCCTTCACGAATTGTTTCCATCGTTCAATTTTTGTTTTCTATAACTCTTTCTTAAAACGCTGTTTAACATACCTGTATCTAAGAAACCTTCGTACTCTTTCTTCCTGGACCATGTTGCTCTGGTATAACTTCGCAGCTATTCTTGTTTCACATCTTCATTTCTGCAGCGCCTCGGTCTAGATGCAAGGTACTCAAATGGCTCTGAGCACTATGGGACTCAACTTCTGAGGTCATCAGTCCCCTAGAACGTAGAACTACTTAAACCTAACTAACCTAACGACGTCACACACATCCATACCCGAGGCAGGATTCGAACCTGCGACCGTAGCGGTCACGCGGTTGCAAACTGAAGCGCCTAGAACCGCACGGCCACACTGGCCTGCAAGGTACTCCACTGCCATGACCACTGCTGACAGGTGTCATTGTCTCCATTGCTATATGTATAGCCTCTGTCAGTTCTTGCTTGTACTGACAACATGAAAGTTCGATTCATCCGTAATTTGCTAGCTTAGTAATTACTTATTTCACTATAATCAGTCGAGTTAATAATTTGAAAAGGAGTGCTGTCTTGTCTCCTTGTCATATACATCACTTGAATTGTGTTTTGAATCTTTTTCAGAGGCAAGACAGGGGAGGTTGGAGGCGCATTGTACGAGGGTGAACGACCGAACTATTCGTGTACTTTAGTTAATTGCTACTCTATCTGAAGCTAGAACTCTCATAAAATATTTTATACGATATTTTCCCTTGCCGTGCGTAACATTTTATCGTGAGACTTGTGTGGCTTTGAACGTTTTCCGCATTCGAACAATGACGCCTACCAGCCCATTCAGTGGCCTGCTGCCGCCCCAGTTATACGAAAAATGATAATATAATGGAACAATACAGGAAAAAATACAGTCAGAGTTGTAGAAATTCCAATCAGCTGCAGCTTACGGCGTTCTTAAAAGAGATCATTGCCCGTCATCAATGTGTCTTGCCTCCATGCCGCAACTACAAGTATTTAAATCTGAACAAAGACTATACAGATACCAAAATATTTTGAAAAATGTTTTTCATTATCTTGAACGAAAACATCTAGAAAAAAAATATTCTTTACTTTTACAATGGCTGTCGTAAGAAAAGGAGAAGCAGGTGTGGTTTCTCTGGATATCGTAGTACCTTTTTGTTAACTTTTCTACCCAAATGGCCGTTATTTTTAGGTGGATCTCTAGTTTTAACTGGTACAGGGTTATTAACCATTAATTCTGCTGTTTCAGAAGACGACTGCACGAAACCTACAAGGCATAAAAAAAAGACACAAATCAGTGAATAGAGTGTCTCTCCTAGGTTTCAACTCGCAGTATAAGTATTTAAGGTTCGTTCCGTTTGTGACCTGCAAAACGCCACTACGTGCATGCAGTTCACTGAACACAAATCGCCCGGGAATGCGCGACAGCAGCGAGCTTTGGAAATGTGCTTCTTAGGTTGCCTATCTGCTGGAAAATTGTAACTTCCAATGCTCACCTAATCCTTTAAATCTTTTTCCAGACTGGCTGGAAGGGTTGTTGGACTGCCGTCATTCTTCTCTTTTTCAGTATGACAGTGGATGAATTCAGAAAGAGGAGGTCCGGTTAAATTGATGAACTTCAAATCAGATACAAGATCCACCAAAAGGGCATCTGTTAAAAGCCTTAGAACCTCAGCCATGCAGCTAAATGAGCGTTCACGCTGAGCTGTTGATACAGCAACAGTGTCTGAAGCACTAAGCAGTAGCAGTAGATCACGAGGCTTCCTTACAACGTTTCTACATTTCTTGTACTCCCTGAAAGCACTTCTAAATTGTTTGCAGAGATGAACTATACTTTCTTCTCCATACATCGCATCTAGCCTCTCGGGCCATTCGGATGGGCAACGGCCTTGCCGCAGTGGATACGTGTGACAATCATTCTCTGCTTCGTCAAAATGGGTATAAACTCCCGAAGATTTCCCATAAACCCGGTTCAAGACTTGTAGTTAATGAAACCCACCGTATTGTGAAAATTTTATCAATATGGAACATGCGTTGCCCTGAAAATTTTTCATAGGTCTCTCTTTGGATTTTAGATGACTCACTATACAGAACATACAGTTTTTCTACAAATTGATACCAGTAATAATACGTGTGGACTTCTGTAGCATTGCAGGAAAAACGTATAAGGCATTTTTCAAACATTATTCAATCATTCCAGAGAAATTGAGTTTTTAAGAAGACCAGCAGGAATACCAGAAAACGTTCCACTCTCTAGTTCAATCAGAACTAAAAATGTACAGTAGTTTGTCAACTGTCAGTGTCCTACACAGACAGTTTTAAACACACAACTAGTGTCCACTTTTTGGTTAATGCGGTCTTTCATCTACACTCCTGGAAATTGAAATAAGAACACCGTGAATTCATTATCCCAGGAAGGGGAAACTTTATTGACACATTCCTGGGGTCAGATACATCACATGATCACACTGACAGAACCACAGGTACATAGACACAGGCAACAGAGCATGCACAATGTCGGCACTAGTACAGTGTATATCCACCTTTCGCAGCAATGCAGGCTGCTATTCTCCCATGGAGACGTCGTAGAGATGCTGGATGTAGTCCTGTGGAACGGCTTGCCATGCTATTTCCACCTGGCGCCTCAGTTGGACCAGCGTTCGTGCTGGACGTGCAGACCGCGTGAGACGACGCTTCATCCAGTCCCAAACATGCTCAATGGGGGACAGATCCGGAGATCTTGCTGGCCAGGGTAGTTGACTTACACCTTCTAGAGCACGTTGGGTGGCACGGGATACATGCGGACGTGCATTGTCCTGTTGGAACAGCAAGTTCCCTTGCCGGTCTAGGAATGGTAGAACGATGGGTTCGATGACGGTTTGATTGTACCGTGCACTATTCAGTGTCCCCTCGACGATCACCAGAGGTGTACGGCCAGTATAGGAGATCGCTCCCCACACCATGATGCCGGGTGTTGGCCCTGTGTTCCTCGGTCGTATGCAGTCCTGATTGTGGCGCTCACCTGCACGGCGCCAAACACGCATACGACCATCATTGGCACCAAGGCAGAAGCGACTCTCATCGCTGAAGACGACACGTCTCCATCCGTCCCTCCATTCACGCCTGTCGCGACACCACTGGAGGCGGGCTGCACGATGTTGGGGCGTGAGCGGAAGACGGCCTAACGGTGTGCGGGACCGTAGCCCAGCTTCATGGAGACGGTTTGGAATGGTCCTTGCCGGTACCCCAGGAGCACCAGTGTCCCTAATTTGCTGGGAAGTAGCGGTGCGGTCCCCTACGGCACTGCGTAGGATCCTACGGTCTTGGCGTGCATCCTTGAGTCGCTGCGGTCCGGTCCCAGGTCGACGGGCACGTGCACCTTCCGCCGACCACTGGCGACAACATCGATGTACTGTGGAGACCTCACGACCCACGTGTTGAGGAGTTCGGCGGTACATCCACCCGGCCTCCCGCATGCCCACTACACGCCCTCGCTCAAAGTCCGTCAACTGCACAAACGGTTCACGTCCACGCTGTCGCGGCACGCTACCAGTGTTAAAGACTGCGATGGAGCTCCGTATGCCACGGCAAACTGGATGAAACTGACGGAGGCGGTGCACAAATGCTGCGCAGCTAGCGCCATTCGACGGCCAACACCGCGGTTCCTGGTGTGTCCGCTGTGCCGTGCGTGTGATCATTGCTTGTCCAGCCCTGTCGCAGTGTCCGGAGCAAGTATGGTGGGTCTGACACACTGGTGTCAATGTGTTCTTTTTTCCATTTCCAGAAGTGTATTAATATACTTACTTTCTGTTTGCTTTCTACTGTATGTTTCACGATTCTTTCACGTGTACCTGGTAACACGCCCGGGAGTACAAATGGGTGGGGGTCCCTTTAACTGGCTTCTCGTTTCTGCTTTTCTTGACCTTGCGCCCTGTCCACACCACGTACCTGACACTCCCGCGGCGGTCGTACTGTTCTGCTCCACACAGCTGCTGGCTTACCTAAAATTATGAATCTACTTATGCAGGCGGGTTTAGGGGAGCCAATCAACGTTAAGCACAACACTGTCCTGTGTCTGGTATGAACATCTATATCCTGAGACGATAAGAAATCACAGGTTGCACTGTTTACAATCTAAGTCATGAGTTTTGATGCGAACTTCTAGATGAATATCTGTCCACAGTGTCACTTAGACGAGCGTATGCGTAATCGACACGAAGCGGGTGATTGTCGATGATGCGGAAGCCGAATGATTGAACGCTCGTCACACATACAGATATCTGGTGACACTAGTAATAATACTACACTGCTCATAAAGTTAATTTACAGTTCACAATTCTCAATTGTACAAGCGTGCTTGTAACCGTCTCGGCGCGGTAGATTGCTGATGATGCGGAAACGCGATGACCGAACGCATGTTCTCACGCTCGCTACAAGACGCTGGTACTTGATTTCACTCTTTTATGCCAACTAAATTTTACTGATTCCCATTAGTTCATTCTGAGAGACCGAACACGGCGCGGATGATTGATGTTGTGTGATATGCAACGAGAGGATACACAAATACGTTATCGGTGACACTGCTCGTTTTGAATTACATCTTTACGCACTTTCCTCTGAATCACTTCCATATTTCATGACCTTACTGTAATTACACTTGCAGCAACACTTCAACTTCCATAGTAACAATGCCTCTCACATGCAGAGCTACTTACAACACAACGTAACAGTTTGCCAGCCGCGGTGGCCGAGCGGTTCTAGGCGCTACAGCCTGCAAACGCTCTGCCCGCATAGATACTCCGCAACCAAACCAGCGATATGACAGTACTCATACAACCTTCAGCGAGAGGTGTGATATTTTCGGAGGGGAAATTTGTGTGAAGGGTTCTTCCCATATTGAGCGTCTTAAGAGATTAGATATTTTGGCATATCAGTATAAGGTCTCCGTATTTTGTAATTTTGTAAACCATTCTAAACCCACGTGCAGTAATTTTGACTTCTTCTTGTCGCACTGTTGTAACTGCTTCCTCTAAAAATTGCTTTATGCTTAATCCTACTATTTCTGACGCAGATATGTGTGATTTACTTAAGCTATGTTCACTAATTTTTTCCTCTAACTCTGTTGTTGAACTTTTATGTCACTTCCATAGCAATTTATTTCTCCTTACACCTATTCCTACCAAATGAGATGTCCTGGAGACTCACTAGGAATAATATTTGCTTCTGAACATATCTTACAGCCTAACGTACCTTTATTAACAGTTACCTGTAGATGCTCAGCACTAAAATTATTTCATCGACCTGAGTTCCAACAAGGATACAAAAGAACAGTGTCACTGTATGAACCTTTCACTTCACCGGTCTCACCAGATTTTCTTTGTTTTAACCTCTTTGGTAAACTCATTTTGCTTCTTATTTCATGACCACATACATAACATCTGATTCGTAACAAATTGCAGTACCTACTGCTATCGCAATCGAGATTCTGTTTCATGCCTCTCCTAATTCTGAGTACAACGATTCTCGTTGACATAAAACGTAGATTAAATGTTTGTCTCAACGCTAAGCAGTAAGGTACTGTATTAACTATTAGCGATTAACAATTAACTTGGTATGGTGCATGTGCTTGACTACGAACTAACTCATTGTTGAACCACATTTTTCTTTGTAGTCCATTGCATCCTGCGAAAAAAAGAAATATATTTCTTCAGTATTATCGACACACCAATTATTAGGTGTATCGTAAGAGATTTTCTATTAGCTGACCCACTGTGTAAATTTATAGAATTTTTAAACAACTATAGGATTGGTATTTTAAGAGTTGGTCCATATCGCCTTCGAGTTGCAGGTTTGATAAGTTCCAGTACTCTATTCGCTCAGATTAGGGATGGCAAAAACCGACCGGTTGAAACCGATACCGGTATGTTAGTTTTCAAGAGCGGGTTTTTTCGGTATTTGTCTGGTCTATGTTGTAACAGTTTATTTTTTATATTTTACTAATAAGTGGATAAAAAACCAGCATATCAATTTGCCATGCACCAGCGCTATTGTTTTAAATAAAGCTTTTGTTACGAACGAATAATGTTTTTTTCGTAGAATTCCCATTGCTTTGAAATTATTAAACTATTAAAAGCGATCGATGCCGTTTTAATAACAACGCTGAAAGTTGGAAATCAGCAAAAAAGACATGACGTAATAATCGGTGCAGCATTACTGAGACAATAATGTACCTGTTGCCGTGTGTCGTTTCCAATTAGATGGTATGCGTTTAAGTGCAGACTTGACCCCACCTGGTCTGTACGCTGGCTTCTTGATGTCGTTCTTAGGCATCTGTTGTGTTGCAGAATGTCATCATTCCTACTTTGTAAGTATTTAACGAAATTGGGTAGGAATGAAGTACAATGCTCCATTTGTTTTAGCAGGTTAAAAACAGGAGGAATCATCACAAACGTGCGACATCATATAAGGAGAAAGCATCCACAAGTTTTCTCGGCGTTTTCCAATGATAAAATCTTCTCGGTTCATCGCCTGAAGATGATAAGTACGAAACTCATTGAAACGTTGCGAAAGGCGAGGGACGCCACCACTTGACTTATCATCCAAGAAGATTTTATCATCCGCAATGTCACTTGGAAGAGAAGGTAAATTTTATTGATATACGTATAATGCTATTGACTTGCTATAAAATTGGGATAATAACTGAATCCTTGATTTTGTGGTTGCTTCAGGGTGAAAAATTGATACCATACGAAAGTCTTCAGCGTGTGATATTTCGCTCTTCCCGCCGCCGCATCTACTCCTTCATCTCCGCAATTCTTGCTGGAGACAATGAGACTGATACGGCCAAAGCCTCACCCTCATATCGATCTAGATCACCACCTCGTTCTTCATTAGTACTTCTCAATCTTCGCTCGAAGTGTACGTTTGTTGCTGGAAATAACAGCAATTTAAAAAGCGAAAATCGGTTATTTCAAAACTTGTACTTTTGAGCGGTTTTAACACACTGAATAAACTAGAGACGAAAAAACATTGGTTTAACCGAAAACCGGTTGCTTCAGCAATGCTATTCCTTCGAGCAAGTGCCGGTACTGTGTGCCGGTGAGCAACGACACATCTAACGCCCTGATACCGTCTGTAAAGAGAAAGGTCGGAGGTTAGACGTAAGAGAAGGCCTGCAGGTCGTAATACTACCGTCCGCTTGAGTTTTGCGTAGGTTATGTGTGGTCCGCAGCTAAGAATCTGGCCGGACTCGGATTATCCTCAGATGGCCCGAGTCCGGGCACATTCTCGCGCTGACCACTCGGACTGTGCAGACTGGAGAGGCGGCCATTGTACCGTGTCAGCTCCGGAATTGCGTCGCGCAGAGCGCGTGGCGCGGTCTAATTGGGCGCGAGAGGTGTCCCCATACAGCGGGTAATTGGTGTCGACGCAGTGGTGACACCAGCGCCGCGTCGCGGCGTGGCGAGGCACCTGCGCGTCTAATCCGATGTGCCGCACGCACCTCCGGCGCCACCGCCGCCGGCCCACACAAACACAAATTGGTTGAGGGGCTCTCTGCTCCTGCTGTTGCTGCTGCCCCCGCAGACTCGCGTTTCCGCTGTCCGCATCCGGAACAGTGCCGATTGTCTCCACGTGGAACAGGTACGCCACTAAGTCCGGACTTTTCCCACGCTGAAGACAAACCAGGACGAAGGCATTCCCGAGAACGCTGAGTAATTGCATCGCATTTGCTCGTGAAACGTCTGTAATTGCAGAATAGGGAGTAGTACGGATTGATTTCAAGGTACATGAGTTCGTTGCAGAGCCGCACCGACGAACAGGTTTGCTGTCTCTTCCACCGCTGCCTCTTCCACTCCAGCCGACACTTCTGTCTGCAGAATAATGTTAGTTCCGACTACTTGTTCTGGTTTCAAGTACATAGGGAAAAGATTTAATATTAACCTGAGCCGTGCCCAGGTGGTCTTGGGCCCTTGGCAGAATCCCCCCCCCCCTTCTTCCCCTCGTAAAACCACATTTCTGATTTTTGTATGTAGCTTAGCGTACTTTGTAATTTTTAAGTAAATTTATTAAAAATGAAGCGTTATTGAAAAATGTTAATTACCTTAACTATACTTAAATAAAACATTGCACGCAACAAATCATATACAAGGTGCGTCACTGACTATTGCCATCTACAATAACTCGGAAAGTTTGATAGTAGCTGAAACGTTTGTGGGACAACTATTGCATGGGTCAACAGGGGACACAATATGACGTTGGTTTTTCGTTGCTAGTTTGGGTCGCGTCAGAGATATGAAGGCCAACTTTTTTTTTAAAAAAAATGGAATGCCATAGTTTGGCACATAATTTTGTGATAGCGGCTATCGAGACGAATCCAGTGATGTGTAACAGTAAGGTCTTTGAGGGTCAACGAAGGTCAAAAAGGTGGCATGAACGTCCATTTACAGAATCTGCTCGAAGTGATGACCATTGGTATCAATGAACTGCTGCCATCTTTTTATCATTGATTGAGTGGTATTCCTTATCATTGCAGCACTTATCAAAGCACATGCTCTGACAATTCTCTCTCGTATAACGTGCAAATAGTAAATATTCCTCAAATATGAGGTATCCATCTAAGGTGCAATTTACAAGTAAACACCATTCGTCGCTTTCGAAATATAATAGGAACGATAAGATTAGTTTCGTTAAATCAAGCAAATGTGAATGATGTATTGCTTCCAAGAACAAGACGATATGCTTCTGATTTACGGGAAATGCCAGCGAAATTCATTGAGAGCTAGAGACTTAATAAGCTGAAAGATATCCTCAACGTTCTCACCCTACACGTCGTACATTTAAATATATGTATGATAAGTTGAGAACAACTGGATCTTTAACACATCGGAAACATATCTGGCAAAGGGAAGTTACTAACGAGGAAATGGAAATTGGTACTCTTGCAACTGTGATTCGAGATCCTTGTGTTAGTTTGCGTCAAATCGCAAGGGAATCTAGTTCAAATTGGGTCTGAGCACTATGGGACTTAACATCTCAGGTCATCAATCCCCTAGAGCTTAGAACTACTTAAACCTAACTAACCTAAGGACATCACACACATCCATGCCCGAGGCAGGATTCTAACCTGCGATCGTAGCGGTCGCGCGGTTCCAGACTGAGGCGCCTATAGGGAATCTGGCATGAGCCAGAGTAGCGTTGTTCGTGTTCTGCATCGCCATAAATATCATCCTTACCATATCAGTCTCCACCAAGAATTAACTGGTACGTCGCACTGAATTCTGCCGATGGGATCAACTTCAGATTCAGACGGATGGCAAATTTATTAATTTGATTTTATTTATTGACGAGGCTACATTCTTGAACCGTGGAAATGTTATCTTGCATAACGTGCACTGTTGGGCAACTGAAAATCCATAGTGGCTGCGGCAAGCTGCTCTTCGAAATTGGACCCGTTAATGACTGGAAACATATTGCCTGGTTGGATGAGTCTCGTTTCAGATTGTATCAAGCGGATGGACGTGTACGGGTGCGAAGACAACCTCATGAATCCATGGACGTGCATGAAAGCAGGGACTTTTCAAGCTGGTGGGGGCTCTGTAATGGTGTGGGGTGTGTGTAGTCTGAGTGATATGGGGCTTCTGATACATCTAGATATGACTCTGACAGCTGACACGTACGTAAGCATCCTGTCTGATCACCTGCATCCATTCACGTCCATTGTTCATTCTGACAGATTTGGGCAATTCCGTGGGCAGGACAGTGAGACTTGCCACAGGTCCAGAATTGCTACAGAGTGGCTCCACGAACACTCTTCTGAGTTTAAACGCTTCCGCTGGTCACCAAACTCCGCAGACATGAACATTATTGAGCATATCTGGGATGCCTTGCAACGTGATGTACAGAAGAGATCTCCAACCCCTCGTACTCTTACGTATTTATGGGTAGTCCCGCAGGATTCATGATGTTAGTTCCCTCTAGCACTACTTCAGACATTAGTCGAGTCCATGCAACGTCGTGTTGCGGTACTTCTGCGTGCTCGCGGGAGCCCTACACGATATTAGGAAGGTGTACCAGTTTCTTTGAATCTCCAGCGCAAATGCCTGTATATAATGATTTTTGTAGTTCTACTCACTGTATAATACACTATATAATGTTTCTATTAAATCGATTAATAAAAGTAATTGCTTTGGCAGAAAAAGAAAACATTGAGAATAGACACAGGTCATAAACCCCTACTTATTAAAGTATGCTTCTGTATATGCCTCTTAGAAGTAGACGCACTGTGTTGCAAATTCATCTTCCTGAGATTGCGACGCGTGTAGCCTTCAGCATACAGCAGTCTCACTCAGACCAGCTCGGAAGAGCTCTGTGGTGGGGAAGCCTGAGCGCTCAGCAGACTGGACTGCACTCCCGGAGTTTGGGCGCACTCCGGGAGTGCAGATTTTGGCCAGACCTGTTCTAGGATCACTGCTTCAACAAACCTTAACTATTTCAGGAATGGAAGGTGAACCAACTTCCTAGCGGGTCCGCAATTGTATTGTTCTCGCTGGTGCTTTCATGTTCGCCATCATGTTGGAGCAGTCAGTGTTTCTAGCTGCAGTGTAGAGGATCCATATTCACTACCTGATACTGACAGAATTTTTTCTTTCCGGGAGGAGTGGATCAGGGTACAGCCTTTTGATGTCAATTCAGCAACAAGTCGAATGAAAAGTAGTGGCTCCAAGGCCAGTAAACTGACACCATCTAGGAAACCAGTACTCTGATAACATACCTCTTCTTACTGTATTCAAATAAATTCGTCTGCAGAGGAACACACGGTAGTAGGCATCAGGCAGTCCTCAGAGCCTGATCGTAGAGCAATTTGAGTGATTATATAGATGGAAACAGTGAATGCCACAGTACACTCTGTAACTTCCACTATCGTGCTTCTGCGGTTATTATGGCAAGCAATGAATCCACGAGAAGTGTTCAAAAGAAAAGGTTCAAAACAACACTGTGGAAATAATGTAAGTCTTTATTCAAAAGTAATCACCAGCGGCCTGAGACCAACTACCACACGTGCCAACAGATCCCCCATTCCCTGTGGTGTGACGGGAGCCAGTCACCTAACGCCCTACAGTTCACTGTCAGAGTTCAAGCGCTTCCCTTTGAGGTGCTCTTTTACTAGACCAGACAGATGGAAGTTGCAGGTCAATATACGTCCAGGCTGTAGGGCGAATGCTGAAGCTGCTCCCACTTGCACTTGACCATCGGACTTGTGTGATCTTGGACACTGGTGGACCGACGTTATCTCTAGGCGCGCAGTCCGGAACCGCGCGATTGCTACGGTCGCAGGTTCGAATCCTGCCTCGGGCATGGATGTGTGTGATGTCCTTGGGTTAGTTAGGTTTAAGTAGTTCTAAGTTCTAGGGGACTGATGACCACAGATGTTAAGTCCCATATCGCTCAGAGCCATTTGAACCAGTTTAGAACAGACGTTATCGAGTAGCAGAATCATCCCTTCCGTGAGCAGCCCTGGCACCGTTTGCTCTTGATGGACTTGCGTAGGCTACGGGGTGTCTCAAAGTATGTGTCACAGTTAATGCTCTTTCCGCGCACGAGCAATTCCATGAGTATCGGACCTATGACGTCGTAAAAGATGTTGAGCCTCACCTTGTCTGCTGATGGCAAAGCTTTAAAATTTTTAAGGGGAGGTGATGATGCATGCATCCATTGTCTCATTACGTTATGCCAAAGCCGCATATGCAAATTTCAAAGGATATGGTTCTTAAGACGTTTCGTAACTTCTCATTTGAATACGCCTTACAAATGGCGCTCAGTAAAATATGGAAGAGTAGCATTAAAATAAACAGAGTCCATATTCAATAACCTGATAAAAAATTAAACTATGCTAAACATGTATATCTTCATTTTTTCATGGCGTATTTCTTGATCGATAAAATTCTGGGGATACAGCCTCGAACAGAAGACCACTAGACATTTCGAAGCCAAAATATCGGACATGCAGAAGAACTACTTACTTCTGAATTCCTGAAACTTCTGTTCACATTTGTTTAAGATTTTGCTGACATTTTATCAGCACGAGTGTCTGTCGAAACGCCAGGAAAATCGGTGAACAAATGTCGACTGAAGATCGCAAGACAAAATCCAAGAGGTAACACATCAGAAAGTGGCCAGGAAAGCTCACCAATTTTGTAAAAGATAGGCAGCTCACAACAACCAATCATAAAGCTAGCCAGTCCACAGCATGCAGTCATAAAGCTAGTCAGTCCACAGCAGCCTCTCACAAAGCTAGTCAGTCCACAGCAGCCTCTCACAAAGCTAGGCAGTCCACAGCAGCCAATCGCAAAGCTAGCCAGTCCACAGCAGCTAATGATAAAGCTACCCAATCAGCACACCAATTCAGCCCACTCGCTGAGTGGCAGTCAAGCATGGAGCATCTGTTCCGCTTACTCGCTTACGTTCAGCCATAGGCTCCCGCTTGCACGGGCGACAAAACAGGAGTTTCTTCCGGCTTTGCTTTTACTAAACTCACATTGAGGTCTCGCAGCATAGCAAAACGGTACTTGAAAAGTTTTGTATGGCGTCATCCGACAGCAGAATTGTCGTGTCTTCTCGTCGAGGAGGTATGTCGAGCTTGGGTGATGCCTTGGGGTCGCGGCGGTCTCATTCCGCCGACACGAGGAGCGTTCTCTTGTTGCCGCGGGCCGAGCCGCCTGCCTCTTCGAGCATCTCGGCTGCCGCAGAGCCATGCTCTGCCCCCCCCCCCCCTCCAAGAATAGGGAAAAAGTAGGCCACGACCTGGAAGCAAGCCACAGAACCAAAGACAGGTTTTCCGCCGCCTCCGTCCAGAACTCCGAGTCTACCATCGTTCTATTAGGGCCAGCAATGTAACCGGGAAACCCAACGGTGCCAACAAAGGTTGCAACTAGCAGTCCCCTGGCAGCAACCCCCCTTCGCTCCGGACACTGCGACGTCTCCACAAAATGCAAATACACACAAAACACTGACAAACAATTACGTTGTCAGCGATCCCCTCCCTCCCTCCCCTCTCATGAGTCCGCTCCTGCTTGCCAGCACCCAAAACCGACTCGGCCAACACATCCTCGACCTAAATGATGGCAAGCAAAAGTCCCGTCAACCGACTAAAATCCTTCCAAAACCCACAACTGCTACCCAACCCTCACCACCTGATGACATTTCCTCAAATTCCCCCAACTCAAGTGCACGTCCATGAAGCAGCGGCGTGCAAAGAAGGACAGAAATGACAGACATAAGAAGAGCAGGAATCCCACCCCCTGCCAACCCAAATCCCTCCCCCCTCCCTATCCCTAAGAAGCCTGCAACTTCTGAGCCACTGACAGCACCTGTCTTCGCCCTGGATGGGAACCACGAAACAGCTGCCCTGGAAGGGAACCATGAAACCGGGGAGGATTCAAGGGGCTATGTGTTTGCGAGGAAAACCTTTCACCAGCCGAGACTTCCACCTGCTCAGACCATGGAACCCACTCCAAACAGGTTTCAGGCTGTGGCCAATGAGTCAGACGAACCACATGAAACAAGAGCACAGAATCACACATCACACCACCTCCCACCGATCATCGCAGAATTTCCCCGCAACTAAGAGGAACTCCACGACATGATCAAAACACAACTCAAAGGGGACAACTTCAAAGCGAAACCAACAGGGGATGGGGAGGGGGGCAAAATAATGATCATACAACACAACACAGAAGACTGCAACACCATAAAAAAGGCCCTCACAGACAAAAATATACCACACTACACGTTCTCGACCACCAAGACAAGAAACAAAAACATCGTCATTAGGGACCTCCCAAGATAGCTCTCTGCCAGTAAAGACAGACCTGACTGCCCAGGGATTTGTTCTAAAAACTGTCAAGCAGATCGGCAAAAATGGGGAAGAGGTAAGTGGCCATTATTTCAAAACACTCTGCCAGACATACCCCAGAACAGGCGCGAGATCAAAGGTTTTCTGGTAGTCCCTGTCATCACAGAGCTGCTCCGCCGCAAGAACAAGGTGGTGCAATGCTTCAGATGTCAGGGACCGGACCACATAGCCGCCCATTGCCAGATGCTCGTGCCCTGCAGAAAATGCGCTGAACCCCACAACACCAGGACAATAAAACACATGGACTCATATAAGGTGCACGCTGTGTGAGAAAAACCAAATGGCAGGGTTCCAAGGCTGCGAGGTCCACAAAAACACATACAGGTGGCAAAGGAAGCAAAGACCGCCCCCACACACGAAAACAAGAGACCACCACTCCATAAAACCACACAGAGAGACAAAACAGAACAACACACACAGACAAAACTTGGGTAAAACCAAGGAATGGCACACAAAGGGCAACATATGCGGAAGTGTTCTCTCCACCAATGAGCCACGGAAACGTCGAGAAATCGACACAAGCCCAGTCACCACAACACCAGACACACACGCCAGAACAATACCAGGAAAAACACAACAACCAGGTCCACCGAGACAGAGGAAATTCTAGGGAGCCCCACACTCAGTCCACGCCCTCAGATAAACTGTTAGGCATTATCGTCCAGACCATGAACCTCGTCATGGAAAGGATGAAGGAATTCAGGGATGCCCAGAAGCAGAACACTCAGATCCTCATTGCCCTTCAGGCAGCAGTCCAGCAGTCACACCCCTCTGCGACTTCCTCAGAAGTTTCAAAACCTCATCATGGATATGACCAAATGTCCAAGGCCAAATAATGTGCGTCTTTAACGCAGGTGGCACTGTTAATCAAGAGGTCGGGTTCAGAGAACTCATGAAGGAGCTCTCCATCGAAATATGCATGATGGTGGAAACCCAACTGAAGTAGGACCGACGTGTTACACATAGCCCTCACTAGGAGGATCGCGGGGTTTGTGGCCACAAGGACAATCAACAGAATGTCCTCCGACCACAACCCAGTGATTCTAGAGGTCGATGTGGGAGAATGGGTAGAACTCCAACGGTACCTGACGTCTTAGAAATGTACAAACTGGGAGCGATACGGAGA
Organism: Schistocerca gregaria; assembly: GCF_023897955.1. Classification (NCBI taxonomy): domain Eukaryota; kingdom Metazoa; phylum Arthropoda; class Insecta; order Orthoptera; family Acrididae; genus Schistocerca; species Schistocerca gregaria. The sequence continues at coordinate 472,614,878 of NC_064922.1, forward strand.
GACTGTCGCCTCTGATATCGCTTGCACTCCGCCACCTACTGCCGAACAGAAGAACAAGCGCTACAAGACCTAACAGGTAGCATCTTGCAGGCACCGTAAGATGCCACTCCCGCAGAAAGAGACGGCCCGCCCTGCAAGTACAACTCCCGGAACATTTGCTAGCTCAAATCCGACACAAAAACAAGGTGGCAAAAGAAATATCACCAGAAATCATGCCACCATGAGACTGCTCAATCGTCTACAGAGAGAGCTGAAGGTAGCTCTCAATGAGTACAGAAATCAGCAATCGCAAAACTGCCTCACAGTCTTCAAAGTAGGCGATCACACACTATGGCAAGCGACCAAGCAATCACCAAAAGACGCGTTAGGATGCCGCCACCGCACGGAGAGCGGTGTCTGGCCTACAGCCATGATGAAAAGGCCAACGCCCTCGCCGACATCTTTGAGAAGCAGTTTCAAGCGACAGAACCCGGGATACCGAACACGAAGAGGTAGCCCATTGTCAACTGGCTGTCTTCCTTAGTGCTGAGGAGGCCCCAGTGGACGAACCCACACTTTTCATCCCAGTGGGTGTGGAAAAAATAATTAGGTCCCTCCCTACAAAAAAAGGCGCCAGGACACGACAGTGTCACCAACAAGCTAGTCGAAAACCTCCCAGCCTCGGCTATCGAACACCTCGCGAACGTCTTCAACGAGATTACTCGTACCAGCGAGTTCCCAGCTTACTGGAAACACGCGGAAGTGGGGGCGATACACAAACCAGGGAAAGACCCTTTATTCCCGCAGCACTACAGGCCGATTAGCCTCTCGCCAATTCTCAGCAAGATCTATGAGCGCCTCCTGCTTATACCCATATGAGACCACGTCACCAATGAGTGACTTCTGTCGGATTTCCAATTCGGATTCCGACAGAAGCACTCTGCCCCACAACATATCATGGGACTACTGGAAGCAGCCACAAAGGACTTCAATCACAGAGGCTACTGCGGGATAGTGCTACTTGATGTATCCAAAGCCTTCGACTCAGTATGACATACAGGGCTCTTATACACGTTATACACACAAGAGTTCGCTGGGAACATGCTCAGGTTAATCCAAAACTATCTCATGAACAGAACTTTCTCTGTCAAGGTAGGAACAGCCACCTCCAAAAAAGGCGTATTCGTGCTGGGGTGCTACAGGGATCAGCCCTGGGCCCTGTTTGGGACACTCCCACAGCCCCCCTGGTGCGTACTGCACAGTATGCTGACGACACAGCCTTCTACACTCATAATGCGAATAAGGACCTGGTCATTTGTAGGCTAGTAATGGTTTTAGATAACTCAGAAACCTGGGCCCTTTGCTGGCACATCACCATCAACACTGAAAAGACACAGGCAATGCTGATCACCCTCAACGCCCTCCCCCACCCCCCCCTTTTACCCCCTTTCACCTGCACCTACATGGATCCCGATTCCTCTGGTGCAGAACCACCAAGTATCTAGGTGTAACCCCGGACTCGAGACTAACATGGAAACTCCACATAGACGAGGTCCACAGGAAGGTCTGTGCCAGAATGTCCATCCCATACCCAGTCCTCAACACAACCAGCTCCCTTCCCTGCCCTCTAGGAATAAATTTTTATCAGGCCCTTATATAGCCAGTAATGGAGTATCCGTGCCCTGTCTGGGGATATGTGGAGAAGCAGCATCTGTACCAACTCCAGAGGCTGCATAACTGCGCCCTCGGGAGGGCACTGCATCTACCCATGGGATTCCCAACCGACGATCTGTACGCCGCTGTTGTAATCCTCCTCCTCAAAGAAAGATTCCAAGATCTGTGGAGGACTTTCTACGAGAGCTCTTCCAGATCTGGAAATAGCCCCATCCACTCCTTAGGTCGGTATGATAGGTCCCGTGATAAGCACAAATGCCCTATGACGATCTTCGACGACTAAATCGAAGAGAAAAACCCAAAATCTCCAAGTCCTAATACCGATCCTTAATCCTTAAATTACCCAACATCTCGCCGACCTTAGGCAAGTACAAGATACCACCAGAACAACACTACAATACACCGACAGCCAAAAAATCAAAGAAAATCACACACACACAACATACATTGTGGAGTAAAAGCCAACAGGATATAAACTCCTCCATACACTACCCCAAGGAGGGGAAAGTAAAAGGTGAGAGAGAGAGCCAATTCACTTATTCCATGTATGTTAGAATGACAGTTACATGACTGTGATATCGGCAAGTAACAGCACACAGTGCAAGAGCTGTCTCAGAATTGCTCTTCAGCTGCATCAATACTTAACATTCCACAAATTCACGATGGTACGTCTTCCCACCCGTACCTACAAGAAGACTCACATAGTACGTGGTACCCATGAGCTGAGCAGGAGTACACAATGTTTGACAATGAACCACATACACCATGAAACAAACTATAAAATAAACTACCTTGCAACATCAAAATAAAATTTTAACCTTTAAAACAGCTGTCCACAAAAAAAATTAGATGAATATATTGCACCATAAAGATCTAAAGTACACTACTAGCCATTAAAATTGCTACACCAAGAAGAAATGCAGGTAACAAACGGGTATTCATTGGACAAATATATTAAACTAGAACTGACACGTGATTACATTTTCACGCAGTTTGGGTGCATAGATCCTGAGAAATCAGTACCCAGAACAACCACCTCTGGCCTTAATAACGGCCTTGATATGCCTGGGCATTGAGTCAAACAGAGCTTGGATGGCGTGCACAGGTACAGCTGCCCATGCAGCTTCAACACGATACCACAGTTCATCAAGAGCAGTGACTGGCGTATTGTGACGAGCCAATTACTCGGTCACCATTGACTAGACGTTTTCAGTTGGTGAAAGATCTGGAGATGTGCTGGCCAGGGCAGCAGTCGAACATTTTCTGTATCCAGAAAGGCCCGTACAGGACCTGCAACATGCGGTCGTGCATTATCCTTCTAAAATGTAGGGTTTCGCAGGGATCGAATGAAGGGTAGAGTCACGTGTCGTAACACATCTGAAATGTAACGTCCAGTGTTCAAAGTGCCGCCAGTGCGAACAAGAGGTGACCGAGAGGAGTAACCAATGGCACCCCATACCATGACGCCGGGTGATACGCCAGTATGGCGACGGCGAATTTATGCTTCCAACGTGCGTTCACCGCGATGTCGCCAAACACGGATGCGACCATAATGATGCAGTAAATAGAACCTGGACTCATCCTAAAAAATGACGTTTTGCGATTCGTGCACCAAGGTTCGTCGTTGAGTACACCATCGCAGGCGCTCTTGTCTGTGATGCAGCGTCAAGCGTAACCGCAGCCATGGTCTCCGAGCTGATAGTCCATGCTGCTGCAAACATCGTCGAACTGTTCGTGCAGATGGTTGTTGTCTTGCAAATGTCCCCATCTGTTGACTCAGGGGGTCGAGACGTGGCTGCACGATCCGTTCCAGCCATGCGGATAAGATGCCTGTCATCTCGACTGCTAGTGATACGAGGCCGTTGGGATCCAACAGGGCGTTCCGTATTACCCTCCTGAACCCACCGATTCCATATTCTGCCAACAGTCATTGGATCTCGACCAACGCGAACAGAAACGTCGCGATACGATAAACCGCAATCGCGATAGGCTACAATCCGACCTTTATCAAAGGCGAAAATGTGATGGTACGCATTTCTCCTCCTTACACGAGGCATCAGAACAACGTTTCACCAGGCAACGCCGGTCAACTGCTGTTTGTATATGAGAAATCGATTGGAAACTTTCATCATGTCAGCACGTTGAAGACGTCGCCATCGGGGCCAACCCTGTGTGAATGCTCTGAAAAGCTAATCATTTGCACATCACAGCATCTTCTTCCTGTCGGTTAAATTTCACGTCTGTAGGACGTCATCTTCGTGTTGTAGCAATTTTAATGGCCAGTAGTATAACTTCATAATTAGTAACAAGGAACTTTTTGTTGTTGAAAATGTTCAAGTGTGTGTGAACTCCTAAAAGACCAAACTGCTGAGGTCATCGATCCCTAGACTTACACACTACTTAAACTAACTTTAACTTATGCTAAGAGCAACATACACACCCATGCCCGAGGGAGGACTCGAACCTCCAGCGGGAGGGGCCGCTCAATCCATGACATGGTGCCCTAAACGGCTCGGCCACTCCCCGCGGCTATTTTGTTGAATTTAAAATGCATATACGGGGTGGTTTTAGAAGATGAACAATGCCTATTGATATCAGCAACAGCATTTCTGGAACTGATGATATCAGCATCTGCTTTTCCTGGGATCCTTGACTCCAGCATCTGACGCTCAGGCGATGACATTATTCCCGGTTCCCGGAATTCCTCCCCTTCCCCCGCCCCCATTACGCCCCCTTCCCCCCCCCTCCCCTCTCCACCCCTCTTCGGCCAAAAGCGATAAACATTTTGCAAAAACGCAAAAGTGGCGTACAAGCTCGTCTCCTCCCTCCCCCCCCCCCTCCACACTCGTACACGGTTTCGGCAATTTTAATTTTTATAATTTGATTGCGAGAGCGCTGTCATTTACCGTTCGTGTGTATGTCTGGTCCCCCATGAACTCATATGACGATATGCTTGCGTTAGTCAAAGAATCTTTAACAACTCTATTTGTTGTTGCTCACAGCTTTTTACATCAAGGATGGAAAGGCATGACAATGAAAGAGCTTATGCCCACAGACAGGAGGACTATTGTTCAGTAAATAATGGCAGTGCAGCAGATGCATTATCTGATTGGGTCCACCAACATAACATGTCGCATTTGTCGGATTTCCCTACCCTTTCCAAAACTGTGACGTTACCCAATAGTTTTCTGCTGAGTAGTATGCAATAGCATGCCACACGAGAAAACGTGTTGCAACATCACCTGATGCTTTTTGCTCCTAGGGTAACTGAGGTGGTCAATGCTCTGTCTGAAAGCAATAGCTCCATGTAGGCATAGGGTCGAGTCGTGCACATCTGCTTTCATGCCCAGCACCTAACTAGCTTTGATCCTGCGGTCAGACAGCCTATGCATTGGCTAGAATTGTGAATTAATAAATACACAGAAATATGAAACAAAATATAAATAACTGATTTAATAAAGAAGGATTCTATTCTAACGTCTGAAATTGATGTACACGACAGAGAATTATGTTGAATAATATTTATTATTGGAAGCATATCTCAACTAAATGGAAAGTGGTCCTACGATACTCAGTTAAATTACTGACAGAAAATAACCTTATCAAACGCAGTGAAGTTGGGTTGAGAGCATTATGTGAATGGTAGTAGAGTCTCCAATCTAAACAATCCAAGACACACAAAAACGAAGTCCCTTTTGAGAACACAACACACAAAATATTCATCAACTCAAAATAATTCAGAGTTCAACATGATTATTTACCAATTAACTCAAGATAGATAACGAGTAGAAACTCATATTCTGTCCACTCTCAATTCCGTAATGCTGCCGGAAAAAGTTAGAGTATCTTAGCAGCTGTTCATTGCCCAGGAGCAATCGCCCACACGACCGAATAACTCACGTCACCTCAGGCAGATCTGTCTTCTTCCAGCACAAACGTAAAAGTGTCCTCCCTCTTAGAGATCTAATTCAAAAATGTACTAAAAAGTTAAACTCTTATAGCGACCGTTCACCACCCAGAATCTATCACGTACACGATCAAATAGCACACCACACCACACACATGTATACCTTCTTCAAGAACTCGAGACAAAGTGTACTCTTCAAAACCCAAACCAAAACGTGCCTGGCGGTTAAAGTCTCGTAGTGGCCGTTCACCGCCGACAATCAATCACTCACTCAGCCGGAAAACGCATCATATCACCGGCAGGTTTGCCTTCTTCGAGGACCAACGTAAAAAAATTCCAGAGTGGCTCCCTTGAGCGTATCTCACGAAAAGTGTCCATCTCCACTTAACTTCAGCAGTGTTCCGCCACTGTCTGAAGGCCATCACCACCATAATTATATCGTTCTTAAGTTCTGAAGATGTGATTTGACAACTTGATCACTTTCTATGCAAATTGAAGGTGGAAAAAGGCACAGAAACGAAAGGAGTTGCTGATGTCAGCTGCATCAGGACATTACGTGGAATCACTGGCGATGAGTGAAAATGTGTACCAGACCGAAATTCGAACCTGGGCTCAGGCAGATGCGTTAACCACAGCGCCATCCAGCACACGATGTTATCGCAGCTGCGTGGACTACCTCAGCTTGCCCCACGGCCGACCCACATTCCCATCCAGCGTCATCTATCCTCGGTCCCTCTCCTTTTCCTCCATGCTCGCTACTCTGAGATTCGTGCAGGTCGGACATACTTGTGCATCCGCACTGAGGAAGGTGGATCCATTGCCCTTCTAGGCGAATCAGTTATTTGAATGCATTCATATAACTGACAACTTTCAGTACAAAACTAATATACTGCAACAATATATAAATAAAAATATTATAATGATTAGGTCACACTAAGATCATTTACAAAAAATGTAGATAGTAGTTTTTTCATAAATAAATACACTCACGTTAAATTCAACAAATTGTTGTTAATTATTGTTTAAATAATTATTTGCATCTGCTTAATAGATGTGTCTCTTCGTTCTTATTTCAAGAGTGACGACAGCTAACACATGCAACCGACCACTTTTTAAATTGTCATGATTTTGTATTAACGGTTATAATCAATAGTTAAATACATGCCTGAAAAAACAGTAACATCTTCATTAAGTAAATACACAAGTATGACAAGATACCAGATATTTGTGCTGTATTCATTTGCTGTGTTTTTGTGGAGAATAGGATAATCTGACAGACGTTTGCGTATGCTATTATCTGATATGTCGTTTGTTACAATAGCATGACGCCGTTAAAAGTTCCTTGTGAGAATGTTTCGCCACTATAAAAGATTAACTTCTGTAGTTTTATAGATAAGACAGTATTGTTGTGTCATTTTTAATTTTCTTTTATTATTAATTCTGACTGGATTGTGCATGGATAAATGCTAGGAAGTAAGCTAACTCATTAAAATAATTAAGTAATTTTTAAATAAATAATGTTTGTAAATGCATTACTTTTGTTAGGCGCGCTTAACAATGGCTTTCTGTGTAAAGTCCATTCCGATTCTTTTACTCGACCGTGGATATCTCTTCAAATGAAAATTTCTTTTGTCGGACTTCGAAAACATTTATGTTACGTTAACCGGTGACCTAGAAACGACGGAGAGGCTCCGCCCCCGCCGCAGCAGCAATGGTCCGCAACCCCACGACGGCTACCGCAGTCCACTTCACCCCTCCGCCGCCCCACACCGAACCCAGGGTTATTGTGCGTTTCGGCCCCCGGTGGACCCCCCAGGGAACGTCTCACACCAGACGAGTGTAACCCCTTTGTTTGCTTGGTAGAGTAATGTTGGTGTACGCGCACGTGGAGAACTTGTTTGCGCAGCAATCGCCGACGTAGTGTAGCTGAGATGGAATAAGGGGAACCAGCCCGCATTCGCCGAGGCAGGTGGAAAACCGACTAAAAACTATCCACAGACTGGCCGGTTCACCAGGCGGATTCGTGCCGGGGACCAGGCGCTCCTTCCCGCCCGGAAACCCGTGCGTAAGACCGCACGGCCAAACGGGCGGGCACTCGAAAACATTTACTCACCGAAGAATTGGTTCGTACTGGGCTATTTATGTGCATTTAATGAACATAGAACCTTTCGCCATGCCAAGATACAGTATAGCTGAGATGGCTTTTAAAATAAAATGAAACAAATATTAAGTAATATGACTATATTCAATTATCACTCATAAACAATAAATTTACAATAAGACTTACATTAAATTAGTTGCTGTATGCAACAACCTGCGGGTGCACCTAGTGTAACTGCGCCTCATGTAAATGATAATGGCGCTGGGCCGTGTAAATCTCCCGTAATCACAGAAAACCGTCCATCTTGGCTCGCTTCTAAAACACAAAGGTGCCGTCCCTTTCACAAAAATAGTTGAGGGACATAATTCTACATTTGTTTCTGCAGTTGTATCCAACAGTCGATACAACCGTTCACAGTACTTCATGGTTAATTAATACTTTATTTATTTATTACTTTTCAAATATTTTCTATGTAAATTGCACTCTTCATACTGATGTGTCTTTAATTTGAATTAAATTTTTTCCTGAGATCAAAAATGTTTTCAGATTTGCTTTATTATTTTACTGTGAGTTATTATCGAATTTCAAACCACTGTAAGAAGCCATCTTGCAGCTTGTTTGACACTCCATCACTGTTGGTGCATCGTCTCTTTTTCTAATAGTGCAACCACTGTTCAGCTCCCAATTCTGGGAGCTTCCCCGCTTCTGGCTAAGCTGCTTGTCTTCATACCTGGTTGGCCTGTATGGTCGTTTAGCTGAACTGGCCACGACACGCAGTCGGCCCTCGGGCCACGTAGCTTCACAAACAAATTCATCTCACCTTGTGCCAATTCTACTTGGCCAGGTAGATCGTTTACATATGTGTAATGTCACAAAATGTATATCCGGTCTCACACCGTCTCTAAAAAATATTATTGTGTGTGTGTACTGGTATGCTTAGGACTTTATTATTGTAATTACAGCGCTAGCAGAACTGCTACTGACAGAATAATCACAACAGCCATCAGAGTCGGCTCTAGGGAAGGAAGGGGGGGAGGGGGGGAGGAGTGAGGCAAACTGTGACAACACCCAGTGTGGCGGGTTTTTGGAGACAGCTAAATCGTAAATTTTAACATTGTTCCAAAAGGATGAATTAAATGAGACAATGAAAGTTTTGTTTTATTGAAGAAGTAATAGAATAAGTTTTGAAAATGCGGATCATTCATAAAATGTGGTGTGTCATTGAAAATTGTCTACAGTATTGTGAAGCAGGTGACATAGGATGCGCTGGAATTGGTCACCTTCGTTGCGTCCTTCAAAATAGCAAACATTGCTACGCACAGTTTTGGCAACTCTTTCTACCATCTGCGTAATATTGAAAGCCCCTGCAGTAGCGAAAAACTTTATAATAAAAAAATGAAGATAAATGTCAGCATATCATGGCCTAATAATTTCGTAAATACCTATAGCGTTATCGCTAAGAAAATCACTTTGGAATAAAACAGAGAAAGAATAAGTAAAATATGCACCGTCCATAACATGAGAGTAGGACAGTAAGAGGAGTTCTCACAAAGAAACGATATTGTCACATCCAGTGCCATGTTACACATTTAGTGCCAGGTCACACACTTGGCGGGCACATATTCAAGGTCACATCCCCTCCCTCCACATCTTCATCTTTTGTAAGTGGGGCACTTGAGTTGGAGGGATTCATTTTGCAGCTGAGTGGCATAGAGAGATGATCAGACTACGTCCGTTTAATAATAACAATATTATGACACATCACTTGAGTTTTATTTGATGAATTCTTCTCGTGTTATCGGTCGAGTGGTGCGTCATCTTGTCGCAACGTTTCGATGAGTTTCGTACACATCATCTTCTGGCGAAGTGACAGGATGCTGTGTTCTTCATATCTGTTTTGCTGCTTGGTCGTCGTCCGCTACTGCAGACCGGCCAATCACGTTACTCCGGAAGGGAGTATCGCGTCGGTGGTGGTGGGGGCTGCGGCGCAGCCCGGCTGACTTACGCTGACGCCGAAAAGACGAACCTGTCCTTGGCTCGAGGTGGTGCAGTTTAGACAAAAATGTCGTTCCTGCGGTTCCTAGGGGGGGGGGGGGGGGGAGAGAAGTAGAATAGATACTGCCATTCTTGTTGATTTGTCCTTGCTGGTAGAGCCTGTAAAAGAGGTAAACACTCTCTGATTGGTGATTAGTAAAACTCAATCCCTCAGCAGGCCAGGCCAACGCGTGGTTGGCCTGTAATGAGATTGTTGGTCCAGTCCTCGGATGAGCCGGTTGCGGGAGTGACTCGCTTTCTCGTAGAACTTCTTGGCGATGGCGCGGATCTCGGAGCGGCAAAATCTCGATGTCCTCGGGAAGTTGGCGCGAAGATGCATGGCAGTCTTCATGGCGCGATTCTGTATCCACTGCAGAGTCACAATGTGAACATCTGCCGCTTTCCCCCAGACCACGGCCGCACACTCTTAACAGTGGGTGGACCAATGTTAGGTACAGCTTAATGCCGTGCTGCGGTGGCAATGACAACTGCGTATTTAGCAGCGGATACAGGGGGCGAAGGCGTCCTATTGCTCCCCCTTTGACATCACGGATGTGATGCTTCCAGGTGAGTCTGAGGTCTAGGGTGACCCTTAGATATTTCGCCGTCCCACTCCATGGGATAGGTCCTCCCAGGATTCCGACTGGCGTAAGCCCTGACGGCAGAAGTCTTCTGGTGAAGGCAACTGACTGGCTCTTCGTGGCGTTGAATTTCAGCCGCCATTTTGTTCCCCATGAGCCCAAGGCGTCACATCCGCGTTGGAGGCAGTTTCTCAGCACTTGGGCGTTCATTCAGCGAGTGAACAGGGCTGTATCATCCTCTTACAGTGCCAGTTCAACTCCTGGCACTTTCGGTGCGTCGTCAGTGTACAGAGAGTACATCGAGGGGCCGAGTACCGACACCTGTGGCACTCCTGCATTTGTCTGCCGGTTTGTGGACGTACCGTCGTCAGCCCTCAAGTGGAAGGTTCGTTCACACAGGTATTACGACAGTAGCGTCATGGCCGGCCGCTGTGGGCGAGCGGTTCTGGCCGCTTCAGTCAGGAACCACTCTGCTGCTACAGTCGCAGGTTCGAATCCTGCCTCGGGCATGGATGTGTGTGATGTGAAGATAGTTAGGTTTAAGTAGTTCTAAGTCTAGTGGACTGACGACCTCAGATGTTAAGTCCCATAGTACTCAGAGCCATTTGAACCATTTTTGAGTAGTGTCGTGTGGAACGTCGGTATCCCTCGTTCAAAACGTTTGAACTCGAGACCGTCGTGCCACACAGAGTCAAACGCTCGGAAGACGTCGAGAAACATTGCCCCAAGATACTCCCTTGTTTCCAGTGCCCTCATCACCGGTTCTACCACCCGCAGGAGCTGGTGGGGCGTGGCATGTTCTTCTCGAAACCCGAACTGCTTGTCCGAAGTGCAGCCCCCGGAAACTTTCGAGAGGGTTGGGGGCAGACTGATGGATCGGTAGCTGGATGCCTGGCGTGGGCCCTTGCCGGATTTCAGAATGGCCACAACCTCCACGTGTTACCACATACAGGGGTAGACACCTGATCGGAGGATCTCGTTGAAAACATCGGCAAGTTGCCGGTGTAATCCCGGCAGAAAGTTCTTCAGCAAGATGTTTGTGACGCCATCGCTGCCTCGAGCCTTCTTGAGGTTCAGCGAGTGAAGCTGCGCAGCAACTTCTTCCTCCTTTATCGGCTCGATAACGTCGCCTTCCTTCCTTACGGCGCGGAAGGTTGGTAGTTACTCGTGGACCCGCCGTATGTTCTCCACGTCGATGACGTCGATCACCGGTGTGAAGTTCGCTACAAATGCGTCAGCCAGAGCGCTGGCTTTCGCGTCCGGTCGCTGGCGAAGTCGTTCCGACCTGTAACGGCGGTATTCGCTGTCGCCGGCGTGGGAAGGATTTTACCACCCTCCATGCACAACCGTCCTCAGTATTGAGGGTAGACACAAGGTCTGCCAATTCCTGGTTCCGGTGTTGCTCGACTGCTGCCTATATTTCCCGTCTCACTCGGTTAAAGCAGCGCTTCGTGTCTGGTTGGCGAGTGAGCTGCCGTTCACGAAACAGTCGGTTCTTCTCGGTCATCGCGTCCAGGATAAGGCGCTGTAGCTGTTGCGAGAAGTCTCGTGGCCCTTGGCGATGTCTCAGCGTGGCTTCATCTGCTGCTCGGATTATTCTTCGGGTGAAGAATGCGAGGGCTGTGTCTGCCCCTACCTCAGCGAGGTTTGGCGTGTCCTCGAGCAGTTCGAGGGCTTTCGTCAGGAAGCGCTCGGCGTCGAGCCTGCGATAGCTCGGACGGCCCTCTGGAAGAGAAGATCCGACCACGTTGAGGCCAAAATTGACCGGTTCGTGGTCTGAGGACAGGACGTTTCGCTTCTCGGCGGTCGCGAATTGCCCGATGCCCTTGAGAAGAGCAATATCGAGCAAGTTCGGTTGTCCACGTACAGAGAAGATCGTGGGGTTAGACGGCCCCACGGTGATCGCGCCGTTACGGTAAACAGCGCGGGAGAGGCGGCGCCCGCTGTGGCTAACAGTTCGCGAGTTCCATTCGCTGTGTTTCGCATTGAAATCCCAGGCAATGGAAGCTCGTCCCTCCTACGACAGCAGAGCGTCGAAGTCGGCTTCATCTAGCGGTCTGCCAGGCTGCCGGTACACCGACACGAAAAGAATCTTTGCTGTGGCCTCTAGCGCATTAAGCGCCGGCAGTTGAACCCGGTGGTGGTGCAGTGACTTCTTTAAGTAGATGGCAGTACCGTTCCCGTGGGTGTCATGTCGATAGTCGGCCCCAGGTTGAGGAAGGTCTCCTGCGCAACGCAGATGTCGACCGCCTCGACCCGTACGAATTGGCGAAATTCGCCCTGCTGGCGGTGGAGGGCACTAGCGTTGAATGTGCAAATGGTTCTCTCATAAATATTGTCGATATGCGTTTTAGGGCTGGCTTCTCTCGGCGGTGGCCTGGTGGGCCGCCATCACCGCTCCCACGAGCACCCGTAGCTGAGTCATCAGCTGGTTGGGCGACTGCAGAAGCGCAGCCAGCTCGGTGGCGTCTTCCATGGCTATTTCGGGAAGGTTTGACTCCACAGCGACGTTTCCCGTAGTCGGCAGCGGAGCGGCGTGGTGGGAACGCCCTGCGCGGGTGGCAACCCTCCTCGCAGCCGCGACGCCGGCAAGCCGGCAACCCGGATTGCAGGCGACGCCGCCGGCGAACGCAGCTGCGACGACTGCGGTGTCGGTGCGGCCTCCCCTGCGAGCGGCTCTGGCCTCTCAGAGAGGGCGGCCGGCTTCCCCTTAGCGACGTCCGCGAAGCTGCGACTCGGGTTTACGCGGCTGGCGCGCTTCCTGCGCTTGAATGCGGCGCATCATCGAAAGCGGGCGACGTGGTCCCCGTTACATTTGCAGCGCTTCTGCCGCTCTTCTTTCTTCTTCGGGCAGTCCCGCTCCTGGTGCTCCTCGGCGCACCTGCAGCAGTGCTCAGGCTTCCTGCAATATTTTGCCACGTGATCCGTGTGCCGGCAGTTCAAGCACTAGGCTCGCCTGCCTTTCGCACGGAGTGGTTCGACTATTACGTCGAAGTCGGCAATGTTGTCAACCTGAAAAATTTTCCGGTTGTCGAGCAATACAACTAGGAACAGGGGCAAGTCCCTGTGGGTCCTGAGCGACCGAATCAAGCCGACGTGGCTGGTCTGGAATCCGATTTTCTCCAGCTGCCGCTGTAGGAACGCCGGTTCCGCCTTGAGCGGCAGATGGCGAAAGACGACCTTCTGCTGCTTCAGCTGTTCAGTGTTCTGCGTGAAGCAGTCCCACTTCTCGATTTCGCAGAGCCGCATGAGTTTCGCGTGGACCTCTATGCATTCTGCTCTAACCTTGTAGGTGTCGGTTCCCGCGATCATCTTTTGCGGTTTTACGACCGAGTAGAGCTTCTCGCTCAGCTCACCATAGCCCTCGCGCCAATTGATGGTTATCGGCGAGGCGTTTTCGTCGCCGTAGTCGGTGCGGTCCCGTCCCCTTCAGTATCAGCTACTTCCGGCAGATCTGCATACCGGTTTGCAGCCTGGACCTGTTCTGACGTCACCAGTTCGAACACCCTGGCTCTCGCTGTGTGGCGCCGGGAAGACGCGATGAAGCCCCTCTTCATCGGGTTTCCTCGGCGATGTGATCGTCCTGCGACGCACCCTGCTCTTCTTCCGCCTGGCGCGACCGGAACTTCCCTGAGGGGAGAGAGTGTCCTCTACGGCCGCGGCTGGGCGCTTCCGTAGCCGGCGCGTCTGGTGCGACTGCTGGCACGGCAGCTGTCGTGGCAGCTGCGACGTACGTTTGCGTATCGCAACCCACGGGTACCGAGGACCGTAGTCTCGAGAGTACCTCCTGCCTGTCCTCTTCTGTACCCATGGCCCAACGTTGCATGTAGATGCAGCTCTCCTCTGGGGTCTGCCTGGCGATGGCGGTGACAATTTCCTCCTTTGACAGGGGTTCGGTGGCTCAGTGCGTCGTCTCCGTCATGAGGGTGTGCGGGTGCGGCACCGAACATTCGCGGAAGTTTCCACGACCATCCGGCGGCCGCGTGCATCACTCTCGCTCGTCGTCTTGGTCGGTGGTGCGGGGCCAGACGCTGCCGCCGTCCGGGAAACTTCCCTTGGACCGTCATCTGCCACACCCTGCGTTGCTGCTCCTGCATGTCATGGCCTCAAACCGATGACAATTTTGCTTTCTTTGATAGGGGAGTCATGCTACGTGGATTTTGCCATCCGAGTCCCTAAAGGTCCTAGCAGGATGACGCCGATTCTGGAAGAACGCTGGTGAGCGAGGACACACAAGGCGAGTAGCCAACTGCGTGAACCCGCGCTACGAAATCACGAGCAAAAGGTTAGCCTCGGCAGCGTCAGCAGAGGGCGTCCGCGTGCTTCGGCAGCCACAGCGCAAGTGCGTGGCGCGGCCCGGCATCGAGACCCGGTGGCTATCAAGTCTGTCTGCGGACGCCGCTGTCTTCAGTTCGGAGCGTTCCTGACGTATTTTGTCAATTGCGGAATTCCACGCTGCACTGAGCTGAAAACAGCTATCCCTGTTTACTAAATAGTTGTGCAGACGTATCTCCACTGCCTCTTTGAAGATCGAGTCCCAGAAACCGTTGGGGCTGCACAGCTTCTTCGTTTTTTCTAATTCGAAGGTGTGTCCCTCGATGAAGCTATGTTCTGCTACCGCGGATTTGTTTGTCTGTCCTAGTCGTACGTCCCTGATGTGCTCAGTACAGCGCTTGTAGATACATCGTTGTGTCAGCCCAATATATTCCATCCCGCATTCGCACTCAATAATGTAAATACCCGGCGTCTGCAACCCCAGCTCATCTTTGATTGAGCCAAGTATATCTTTAACTTTTTGCGTTGCGCGAAAGATGGTCGTTATTTCGTGGTTCTTTAATATTCTTGCGATCTTGGCTGTCGGCGGTCCAGCAAATGGCAGAAACGCCTAACGTTTTGCTTCGTCTTCTTCTGGTTTCTCCTCCCGCCTATTGTCTGCACGCAAGGCGCGTCTTATTTGTGTCTCGGTGTAGCCGTTCTTTCGGAAGGTTTCCCGCAGATCTGCTAACTCACGCGGCGAACTCTCACTGTCGCAGATCGACCTGACTCTTTGTACTAAGGTTGTGCTGGATGGTGGCAGCTCCGAGCATTGAGATATAAGTCCGTGTGCGTCTTCTTCCTGTAGACAGAGTGTCCCAACGTACCGTCCGGATTTTTCCTGAGCAAAATATCCAAGAAGGGAAGGCAGCCATCCTCTTCTACCTCCATGCTGAATTTGATGCTGTCGTGTAATCCACTGAGATGGCGTAGGAACTCCTATAGTTTTTCCTTTCCATGGGGCCACACTACAAAAACTACTCCGAGAAAGACTGAAATCGCATATTGAGTTTTATTTGTTAATAAGAATTTAGTATTAAATCATTCAAAACATCAGCATATACCACACCCAGGCAAATATGTAAGTACTCTCATTTCTCCGTATTTTCCACACTTTTTTGTGTTTTCTCCTATTTCACTTATTTTCACTCTTTTTCGTATTTTTACCCAATTTTCGACATTTCTCGGATTTTATTCAATTATGCAACATCCACCGTGCTGTTCCCAACGTCTCATCGACGTCATGATGCTTTCAGGCAATCACAATGCAGTATTACCCAAATTCCTTATGATTGCTATTGAAGTGCACAGCCCCAGCTCAGTCTTTTGTGACCGGGATACTCTGGAGCTGGTCAGCAAAGGGAAAAGTTGTGGGAGGTGTCTGTTTGTTATTAGCAAAAGCATATTTCATCATCAGAGCCACCAGCACAGGCCACACCCAGAGAGATATGTAAGTCCTCTCATTCTTCCCAAATATTACGTATTTTCGTATTGTTTCCGTATTTTCAAGAGTTTTACGCATTGTACCCAATTATGAGAATTCCAACCCACTGCTCTCGACGTCACGGCAACATTGTACCATGATGGCATGTCATGACATCGCTCTTCAGTGTTGCATCACATCTCGTTGTACCACTGTGCCAAAGAGTCATGTCTCATCGTGGAGACCTCATGTCGTCATGAAGCTCTCAGTCAAGCAGAGCACTGCATGGTTCTTATTTATGTATCATTGTTAAGCCACCACTACGTTACTGGTGTGTGAGACATTTTAGTTTGTGGGCCAGTTGTTCTACGTATAAGTACTATCGATTTCTAATAAAAGATAACGTTTTTATAAGATATACCACACGTCACTAGATAAACCACTACTGCATTATTACATTGGGTGACGTCTCAGTAAAATTCTGAAGCTTCCGATCAAAGGTTCTGTATGTGTAACACAGCGCTAGCAATTACGCCTCTAGAGAGCTGGTGAGTAGTATCTGCGACAATCTCAGCAAAAAGCAAGTCGCCTGCGGAACAGCCCACCCTCGGACTCTAACATGCAGGGTATAGCTGCAAACACTGTGCCGCCAAACCACCAATGGCCGAGAAAGTTTTACTGTTATCCTCTACGTCCTGGTAGCTGACACAAAAGACGCCGATGCTGTACCAGTCCTCAACAAGGGATCTCTCACCTGCGGTAATGACAGATCTCACCATGACGGTGGAAGTAATCAGAGAATCCTACAAATCCACACCTAGATTACAAGGAATGAGGCAAGTGAGATGCTGGTAAGGTCTGGAAATCCTTGAGCTGGCACTGCCACCGCCGAAGCCCTTCTCGCAAACGAGAGACTCCACATGTCTGCCCGACACATGTCAGCCATCTCCGCCCCCCTCCCTCCCCCCGTCATGAGAAATTTGCACAATGGGTGCGTAACCGATCTGACCTCCGGACTGTCACAAAAGACAGTCACTCATTCAGGAGGGTGTAACACCCATGCAAAGCAGTCCTAACTCGTAGACACCTACACCCTCACCAGAGGAAATCTGAGGATGCCCTTACAGGTAACCGTTGTTAACAGAGCACCAAGTACTCGCCTCTCCTTCCACCCCACCACCCAACCTAACCCTTTCTCTTTGAACCAATCAAGATCCCACTACTCCCCCAACCACCACGCTTTTAAAAGTAGTATGGGCGATTACTTTTCAGCCAGACAGCACTCCCAGGTGGAATGAAGACACATGATTATAATTTTGATATCTAATCAGAATAAACCCTGCAGTATTATCAGCTTGTGGCTATAAAAATCATAAACACAATTCTGCAGGAACACAGATTGTGGATGAGATCCACCAGGGCCCTCAAGCAGAATAAAATCTTACATTATTAGTGATGCGACGTCACCTTAAGACTCGTAAATAGACATAGAAATACTCCCAAGTGTATACGTTCTCACCTCACACAGATGAGAGTGAGCAATGCCCACAGTGCAGTAAAAATAAACTGTTCCCTAAATACAAAGTCAATGACATACAGAGGTCACAGCATCTCTCCCGCTATACGATAAAAAAAGCGACCTTAGAGAAGATCTGGCCCCACACTGTGAGCGCACAGCCAGCCCTGGAAACAGTTACCAGAATGCGGAAGTCTGCCACTTATCTATATATGAACCCGCCAGTGCCGGAGAAGCGACCACAGCAAAAACGGCCTATGCAAACTAATAAACAGAGGGGATTTTCGACCTATGAGTGTCACTAACAATAATGGCCAAGAAATTCCTTCCCGTCCTGTCCCCTCCCCACCCACCCCCATCCCAACAATGACTGGAGTGTCAAGAAGACCGCGACTGCCATTGCCACTGTTAAGAAGTGATATCCAAACAGCACGTACACACTAGCGATGGTGACTGTCAACGCCAGAGATTATTTGATAAGTGCACCATTGTGTCACCTGGTAAGAATGCGAAGCAGCCAGACGAAGCTCTGTGAATCATAAATGTTCTAGTATTATTTTTATTACATTTCTGTGAGCTGCTGTATTCAACCATGCAGTGTTGTTAACAAAAGTGCATTATTTAGTAGCCAAAAAACACACTCCCTGTACTCGTTATATCATTAGGTGTAAAGTGTTGGACATAAAGATTTTTTACCACGAATCCTCCTCTCCACTGGAACAGATGTATCATTAGAGCTCCGACAACATCTTGTCTATGACATAGTCAGTGATGACGAAGCGCAAATTAGCTTGTGCCAAGATCAATCTCGAAGCCTGATGTTTTTGGGAAGTAAAGCCTATAGAAGGGATATTTTTCTAAGTAGACTCCTGGAAATTGAAATAAGAACACCGTGAATTCATTGTCCCAGGAAGGGGAAACTTTATTGACACATTCCTGGGGTCAGATACATCACATGATCACACTGACAGAACCACAGGCACATAGACACTGGCAACAGAGCATGCACAATGTCGGCACTAGTACAGTGTATATCCACCTTTCGCAGCAATGCAGGCTGCTATTCTCCCATGGAGACGATCGTAGAGATGCTGGATGTAGTCCGGTGCAACGGCTTGCCATGCCATTTCCACCTGGCGCCTCAGTTGGACGAGCTTTCGTGCTGGACGTGCAGACCGCGTGAGACGACGCTTCATCCAGTCCCAAACATGCTCAATGGGGGACAGATCCGGAGATCTTGCTGGCCAGGGTAGTTGACTTACACCTTCTAGAGCCCATAGGGTGGCACGGGATACATGCGGACGTGCATTGTCCTGTTGGAACAGCAAGTTCCCTTGCCGGTCTAGGAATGGTAGAACGATGGGTTCGATGACGGTTTGGATGTACTGTGCACTATTCAGTGTTCCCTCGACGATCACCAGAGGTGTACAGCCAGTGTAGGAGATCACTCCCCACACCATGATGCCGGATGTTGGCCCTGTGTGCCTCGGTCGTATGCAGTCCTGATTGTGGCGCTCACCTGCACGGCGCCAAACACGCATACGACCATCATTGGCACCAAGGCAGAAGCGACTCTCATCGCTGAAGACGACACGTCTCCATTCGTCCCTCCATTCACGCCTGTCGCGACACCACTGGAGGCGGGCTGCACGATGTTGGGGTGTGAGCGGAAGACGGCCTAACGGTGTGCGAGACCGTAGCCCAGCTTCATGGAGACGGTTGCAAATGGTCCTCGCCGATACCCCAGGAGAAACAGTGTCCCTAATTTGCTGGGAAGTGGCGGTGCGGTCCCCTACAGCACTGCGTAGGATCCTACGGTCTTGGAGTGCATCCGTGCGTCGCTGCGGTCCGGTCCCAGGTCGACGGGCACGTGCACCTTCCGCCGACCACTGACGACAACATCGATGTACTGTGGAGACCTCACGCCCCACGTGTTGAGCAATTCGGCGGTACGTCCACCCGGCCTCCCGCATGCCCACTATACGCCCTCGCTCAAAGTCCGTCAACTGCACATACGGTTCACGTCCACGCTGTCGCGGCATGCTACCAGTGTTAAAGACTGCAATGGAGCTCCGTATGCCATGGCAAACTGGCTGACACTGACGGCGGCGGTGCACAAATGCTGCGCAGCTAGCGCCATTTGACGGCCAACACCGCAGTTCCTGGTGTGTCCGCTGTGCCGTGCGTGTGATCATTGCTTGTACAGCCCTCTCGCAGTGTCCGGAGCAATATGGTGGGTCTGACACACCGGTGTCAATGTGTTCTTTTTTCCATTTCCAGGAGTGTATTTTTATCGTTGTCTTCTATGGTGACAAATGCAACATCTCGTTTGGAAAAATACCTGTAGAGCTTCTTGCGATGTTTTTCTCTTATAGGAATCGTCTGGGCAGTTTTCTTAGGAATCATACGAGAGTAAGTCAATTATTATCCGCAAAGCAGTTATAATATTTTATTGTAATCAAATAGGAAACTTACAAGAACATCATTTTTCAACATTGTCTCCTTGCGTTTCAAAGCACTTGGTCCATCGTTGTACAAGCTTCCTGATGCCGTCATAAAAGAAGGTTCTCGGTTGAGCTGAGAGCCAGGAATGCACTGCTTCTTTCACTGCTTCGTCCGAGGCAAATCGACGGCCCCCTTAATGCCTGTTTGAGTGGATCAAACAAGTGGTAGTCAGAAGGGGCAAGCTCGGGACTATAAGGAGGATGATCAAGTACTTCAAATTTGAGTTTCTGGAGCGTTTCGGCAGTGTGGGCAGCAGTATGCGGACTGACATTGTCGTGCAACAACACAACACCGTTTGACAGCAATCCTAGGCATTTGCTTCGAGTTGCAGGCTTTAGCCTGGCAGTAAACATCTCTCTGTAACGTACACTGTTTATTGTTGTGCCCCTTTCCCCATAATGTTCCAGTAATGGACCTTGTACGTCCCAAAAAACCGTAAGCATCAGTTTTCCTGCGGGCGGTAGGGTCTTGAACTTTTTCTTGAACGGCGAATTTGGATGTTTCCATACCATACTCTGCCGTTTACTCTCCGGTTCGTAAAGACGGATCCATGTTTTGTCACTAGTAATGATCCTGTCTATGAAGTTGTCCCCTTCGTTAGCATAGCGATCCAAATGTTTTTTGCAGATGTCCAAGCGCGTTTCTTTATAGAACTGCGTGAGATTTTTTTGGACCCATATTGCACAAACTTTACGAAAACAAAGTCTGTTGTGGATGATTTCGTAAGCAGAACCGTGACTAATTTCCAGACGATGTGTCACTTCCTTAATAGTTAATAGTCTGTCAAGAGAATCATTTCACGTGAACGTTCAATGGTTTCGTCATTTGTGGTAGTAAACGGTCGTCCGGCTCCTTCATCGAGCGTAACACTTGTGGGACCATTTCGGAATTTTTCAATCCATTCGTAGACACTCCGTTGTGGCAAAACACTGTTCCCATACTGTACCGGAAGTCTTCGATGAATTTCGGCCCTGATACGCCTTCCGACCACAAAAGAAGGATCACTGAACGTTGCTCTTGTTTGGTACAAATAGTCCTGGATACCTCTTACAAATCAATATCTGATTTCGGGATCTCTGTCTGACTATTATGTAATCTAACTGAAATCTTCCCATATCTCTGGGCCTTTCTCAAGTACACCTCCTCCTCTTATGATTATTGAACACAGTACTCGCTGTTACTAGCTGACAATTTATAGCAGAACTCAAGTAGTATTTCTCTTCTCTCATTCCTAGAATCAAGCCCATATTCGCCCGTAACGCTTTCTTCTACTCTTCTCCCTACAACGGCATTCCAGTCCACAATGACTATTTAGATTTTCATCTCCATTTACATACTGAATTACCAGTTCAATATCGTCATTTACTTCCTATATCTGTTCACCTTCGGCATATGACATTGGCATGTATACCTGAACTACTGTTGTCGGTCTTTGCTGTCGATTCTGATGGGAATACCCCTGTCACTGAACTGTTCACACTAAAACACTCTCTGCCCTACATTCCTATTCATAACTAATCCTGTTCCCATTATACCATTTTCTGCTTCTGTTGACATTACCCTATACTCATCTGACCAGAAATCCATGTCTTCTTTCCATTTCACTTCACTGACCCTCAGTGTATATTAACTGAGCCGTAGCATTTCCCTTTTCAGATTTTCTATCTTTCCTGTCACGTTTGAAATTCTTACAATCTACGCCCCGCCTCGTAGAACGTTATCCTTTCGCTGCCTATTCATGTTTTTTCTTAATGTCACCTCTCCCTTGGCCGTCCTCTACCGAAATCCGAATGGGGGACTAGTCCGGAATGTTTTGCAAATGGAGAGATCGTCATGGCACTTTTTCAGTTACAGGCCACATGTCCTGTGGATACAAATTATGTGTCCTTAATACAGTGGTTTCCATTATCTTCTGCATCCTGATTCTTTCACGTTTTAGATGCAGTTTCCTACGACAAGAGCAAGAGAGTGCCTCTATCTCTTTCCACTTCTCCGCCCTCTTAGACAAGGCCGTTGGCAGAATGAGGGGGCTTCTTATGCAGGAAATCTTCAGCCGCCACTGCTGATGATTTTTATTTTAAAATTAAACGGTAGCAGGCTCGAACCCGGGAGCGAGGACGTTTTGATTATTAATCAAAGACGCTACCTCTAGACGACAGGTGCTTAACAGTGATACATAAATCAGGACCTTGTTACATTGTGCTTGACCGAGGGCACCATGATGTCGATGCAACACGACATGAGTCTGCGGCATGGCAAGACGCGACACGACACCGTGACGTGACGTTGTGATATTATGCGAAGCACTGTCGCTATGGCGTTGAAAGAAATGTGTCAGAACTCAAGTAAATAGGAAAAATGCGTAAAATTTGTGGAAAATACGGAAACGATAAAAATGAGAATAATTACGTATCTGTCAGGTTGGGGCCTCTGCTGGTACCTCTAATGATAAAATATTTTGTTGTTATTAACGAAGAAGCTCGAGTGGCGTAATTTGTTATTAACAAATAGACACATCCTCCAACCTCTATCTGTGCTGCCCATTTCCAGAGTTTCCTCATTCACCACAAAATAAGAAATTGAAGACAACCTCCTCTGCCGGAAAAGTCATGGTGACAGTCTTCTGGATTCGTGATGGCATCATTCTCGAGGATGTGATGCCAAGAGGGTCAACCATCAATTCAGAAGCATACGTGAACAAACTCAGGAACTGTTTTCAACGTGTTCGGTCGCACAAGAATCCAGCAGAAATCTTGCTCCAACACGATAATGTACGCCCCCACATAAGTCTGAGAACCTGGGAACGCATCGCAAAATTGGGTTGGATATCATTGCCTCATCCACCCTACAGTCCAAACCTGGAACCCTCGGACTTCCATCTCTTTGGGTCACTTAAAAATCATCTACAGGGAAAACACTTTGAAGATGACGAGAGTGTCAGTAAGGCAGTGAAAAAATGGCTACTCCTACAGGACAAGAGCTTTTACCAGCAGGGAATTCATTGCTCTCCCACAACGTTGGTGCACAGCAATAGAAAGTGATGGAGACTACGTAGAAAAATAGGACATGGACAAGACATGTTGATGTTTATTGTCACTAAATTCTGACTCTTAACAAGAAATATGTTCTGAGAAAAAATGTGGAGTATTACTTATTGAACAACCCTCGTATAATAGTATTTAGTTCGCGTACATAGCGAATCTGTAGAAGTAAGGGATGCAACATTTGGATTAATAAACTACACAGTGTTCTTGTTCTTCTTTCATTTTTTAGCTCTGCCCCTTATTTCAGTATCCTGTGCCCTGGGTTCTCAATAAATTACGTAACTTAATGCAATGTACCTTCTAAAATATGGCACTGGAGACCTCCACGACAGAGAAAAAGAGGAATACCGCAGCTACATTGGAACGATGGAGTGAGGCGTGTGGTACATAACAGGGCCATGCACGGTGACTGCCACGATATAAGGAGATGGAAACTTGGATGCGAGAGATGAAAAGAGAATACGAAAATTAATTAAAATAAGTAAAACTGGAGAAAATAGGAAAAAATGTTGAAAATATGCCAGGGTGTGGGCTCTGCTGGTATCTGTCTCGAATGACATAATATTAAATCTTTATTAACAAACAGAACTCAAGTGAAGTCACCTAACGAAAATTATTATTTACAAATAGTCAGTCTCATCCTCTCCGTATGCTTCTCAGGTGCAGAGTGAGTCCCTCCCGTTGAAGTGTTCCAGTTATAAAAAACGAAGATGTGGTGGGGGTGCTTCAGCCTCATCGGTCCAGAGGAGAGGGAAGGGGAGAGGGGAGCGACTTTACACCAAGGATACACAAATAGTCAATAAAGCCGCAATAAGCATGTCTAATATAAGGAGGATAGCAGCTGAGTCTACCTGCTGCAGTCAGTAAAGCATTGTGCAGTTTGAAACTTTGTGTCAGATAGAATATCCAACTCGGTACCTTTCCTTTCGCGGGCAAGTGCTATACTGATTGAGCTACGCAAAACTTACGGCGTGTCCACACAGCCTTCCTCCCGCCAGTACCTCACCGCCTACCTTCTAAACTTCACAGAGATTCCCCTGCGGGCCTAACAAGGCTGGCACTCCCGGAAGAAACGATATTGCGGAGACATGGCTTAGCCACGGCTTGGGGGATGTTTCCAGGGTGAAACTTTCACTCTGGAGCGGAGTATGTGCAGATATGAAACCTCCTGACAAAAATGGTTGAAATGGCTCTGAGCACTATGGGACTTAACATCTATGGTCATCATTCCCATAGAACTTATAACTAGTTAAACCTAACTAACCTAAGGACATCACACAACACCGAGCCATCACGAGGCAGAGAAAATCCCTGACCCCGCCGGGAATCGAACCCGGGAACCCGGGTGTGGGAAGCGAGAACGCTACCGCACGACCACGAGATGCGGGCGAAACCTCCTGGCAGATTAATACTGTGTACTGGATTAACACTCGAACTCGGGACCTTCGCCTTTCGCGGGGATGTCTCTGCCGAACTTCCTTTTCCCTCTAGACCTCTTCCATTTCAGCCACTGGCCCCTAACACCCATAGTATCCTCAAAACCTATCTAATCTACAAACAAAGACAATATCTAATGCCACTGTCAGTTTTCCTAAAAGCTAGCTAGGACGAATGTTTGCCACCACTGCACGCTACGCCCTTCAATTGAAATCAAACACGCCTCCGATAGTATTGTCAAAAAAAGGAGGAAGAAAAGGTACGATGCTGTTTTTAATTTAATTTTTTCTTCTTCTTCTTCTTCTTGCTGGAGTGCCATCAACAGTCAGGTGGTGGGATGCCCACGTCGTCTTCTAGTTCATCGAGGGTTAAACACCATATAATTACCGCTGACGTGTCTCGTCAGCCCATCCTGTGCTATCGTATCTTCAGCCTCTTCTCACGCTCTGGACGCCTGAATGCTCTGGAGGGTGCGTAAACGACAACCCCCAAGTAATTAACAAATAGCGAACCACACGATGTCTTGCGCTGTAGAACCGTGTAGTTGCTCGTTAAATAGTGTCAGAAATCTAACAGTCCTGCAGTGCGTCCTCTAAGAAAGAATTATAACGCAATACCTTCAACCCACACCGTTGAATTATGTCGAATAGCAGGGTAGTAATTGACGCCAGGATGGATCAGTTCGGTGGGGTCTACGGTCCAAGGCGTCCGTCGCAGCAACAATGCCAACAGTTGGCAGCCGTACCACAGACGAAATGGTGCATGTCGGTGTCGACAGCGGCGCATCTGGCACAAAGAGGGTCCTCGGCAACACGTGTAGAATATAAACGTTGTCGGATGGGAAATTTTTCAGTCGTTATTACATACCAGCGTGTCCTCGCCGCGGCGGGAAGCAAAGGCAAGTGTATGTTGATCCACACCAGCTTCCAGCCAGTCGCCGTATGTCGGCGTTCAATCACGTTAGTAGGCAGTGTCTGTTGAAAGTAGCGGTAGAAATCCTTGGTTCTAGGCTCCCGCATAGTCGGTAGGACATCCAATAAATAACTCATACTGACCATTTGTTGTTGTTGTCTTCAGGCCTGAACTGGTTTGATGCAGCTATCCGTGCTACTCTATCCAGTGCAAGCCTCTTCATCTCCCAGTACCTACTGCAGCCTACATCCTTCTGAATCTGCTTAGTGTATTCACCTCTTGGTCTCCCTCTACGATTTTTACCCTCCACGCTGCCTCCAGTACTAAATTGGTGATCCCTTGATGCCTCATAACATGTCCTACCAACCGATCCCTTGTTCTAGTCAAGTTGTGCCACAAACTTCTCTTCTCCTCAATCCTATTCAATACTTCCTCATTAGTTATGTGATCTACCCATCTAATCTTCAGCATTCTTCTGTAGCACCACATTTCGAAACCTTCTGTTCTCTTCTTGTCTAAACTAGTTATCGTTCATGTTTCACTTCCATACATGGCTACACTCCATACAAATACTTTCAGAAACGACTTCCTGACACATAAATCAATACTCGATTTTAACAAATTTCTCTTCTTCAGAAACGCTTTCCTTGCCATTGCCAGTCTACATTTTACATCCTCTCTACTTCGACCATCATCAGTTATTTTGTTCCACAAATAGCAAAACTTCTTTACTACTTTAAGTGTCTCATTTCCTAATCTAATTTCCTCAGCATCACTCGACGTAATTCGACTGCATTCCATTATCCCCGTTTTGCTTTTGTTGATGTTTATCTTATACCCTCCTTTCAAGACACTGTCGCTTCCGTTCAACTGCTCTTCCAAGTCCTTTGCTGTCTCTGACAGAATTACAATGTCATCGGCGAACCTCACAGATTTTATTCTTCTCCATGGATTTTAATACCTACCCTGAATTTTTGTTTTGTTTCCTTTACTGCTTGCTCAATATACAGATTGAATAACATCGGGGAGAGGCTACAACCCTGTCTCACTCCCTTCCCAACCACTGCTTCACTTTCATGTCCCTCTACTCTTATAACTGCCATCTGGTTTCTGTACAAATTGTAAATAGCCTTTCGCTCTCTGTATTTTACCCCTGCCACCTTCAGAATTTCAAAGAGAATATTCCAGTCAACATTATCAAAAGCTTTCTCTAAGCCTACAAAAGCTAGAAACGTAGGTTAGCCTTTCCTTAATCTTTCCCCTAAGATACGTCGTACGGTCAACATAGCCTCACGTTTTCCAACATTTCTACGGAATCCAAACTGATCTTCCCCGAGGTCGGCTTCTACCAGTTTTTCCACTCGTCTGTAAAGAATTCGCGTTAGTATTTTGCAGCTTTGACTCATTAAACTGATAGTTCGGTAATTTTCACATCTGTCAACACCTGCTTTCTTTAGGATTGGAATTATTATATTCTTCTTGAAGTCTGAGGGAATTTCGCCTGTCTCATACATTTTGCTCACCAGCTGGTAAAGTTTTGTCAGGACTGGCTCTCCCATGGCTGTCAGTAGTTCTAATGGAATGTTGTCTACTCCTGGGGCCTTGTTTCGACTCAGGTCTTTCAGTGCTGGGTCAAACTCTTCACGCAGTATCATATCGCCCATTTCACCTTCATCTACATCCTCTTCCATTTCCATAATATTGTCCTCAAGAACATCGCCCCTGTATAGATCTTCTGTATACTCCTTCCACCTTTCTGCTTTCCCTTCTTTGCTTAAAACTGGGTTTCTAGCAAACCTCTTGATATTCATGTAGGTAGTTCTCTTTTCTCCAAAGGTCTCTTTAATTTTCCTGTAGGCCGTATCTATCTTACCCCTCGTGAGATAAGCCTCTACATCTTTACGTTTGTCCTCTAGCCATCCCTGCTTAGCCATTTTGCACTTCCTGTCGATCTCATTTTTGAGACGTTTGTATTCCTTTTTGTCTGCTTCACCTACTTCATCTTTGTATTTTCTCCTTTCATCAATTAAATTCAGTATCTGTCCTGTTACCCAAGGATTTCTGCTTGCCCTCGTCTTTTTATCTACTTGATCCTCTGCTGCCTTCACTATTTCATTCCTCAAAGCTACCCATTCTTCTACTACTGTATTTCTTTCCTCCATTCCTGTCAATTGTTCCCTTATTCTCTCCCTGAAACTCTGTGCAACCCCTGGTTCTTTCAGTTTATCCTGGTCCCATCTCATTAAATTCCCTGCCCCTCTTCAGGAACCACACGTTTGTCTGGCCTCTCGACAGATACCCCTGCGTTGTGGTTGCACCTACGGTATGGCTATCTGTATCACTGAGGCATGCAAGCCTCCCCAATAACGGCAAGGTACATGGTTCATGGGGGGGGGGCATACCGACCAGATAGGTTCGAATGTGACGTAGTGGTGGCGCAATATGCCCAACCATCAGAGTTAACCAAGCAGAACTCACGACCCATTCACACAGATTTACTTCCGTCAGTACCTCGTCTCCTACCTTCCAGACTTTCCCACGAAAGGCAAAGATCCAAGGGTTCGAGTCACGTTCCAGTACACAGCTTTAATCTTCCACTTTTACATTGGCATGCACTCCGTTGCATAGTGAAAATTTCATTGAGTATGTTGTTTAAATTCACCACACTTGGATGTTTAATTTACATGATGACACCAGATTTTAATTCAGGTACTGCTTCTCCATACAAATCGACAGCTGACGCCTCACCCTTTAATATGCTAATTCAGAGGAATACTCGATGGGTTGTATTTAGTCATCATCTTTCTCTCTGTAAATTCTATCATACTACATAGATAGTCCCATTCTCATCACTGATACTGAAGTCCAGTACCAAGATGTTGAATTTCTCTGTCTCAATCACCACATCAAAGTCACTGTGAGGTTCTAGGCCTACATTCATGTGCTGAGATCCACTTGCGGTCAAAGTGTATGTATTGGTGAGCAGCAGTATTCTGCTAGCACTTAGCTAAGACTCATGTTACGGTAGCTGCGGCTGCTGCTGCTGTGGCTTTTTCACAACATAGTCTGAAAGGATGGGAAAACATCCTGTGGACAGTGGCTGTGGTTCAGGTGGGAACATGCGCATGTCCTCATCTGCAACAATATTTAAAAAAAGGCTAAGTATAACGAGCACACATATAATAATGATAACAATAATAATAATAATAATTAGAGATAGATGGATATTTAATGACATCTTCCTCTTCCCAGACGATCACCAGTGCGGCTGCTGCTGGTGGTGGCTGTACTTCAGGCTGGACAGACATTCAGATTGTAAATGATAGCATTCGTGCAGTCTAGCTATAAAAATTGAAATAACTCGAATGGTGGGGATGGGGACGAGCTTGCAGAACACTGAGTCGTGGGTACGCTCCCAATTTCCACAAAGCGCATCACCTACTGTCCACAAAGAAGAGGACGTTGGGGGAGGGGAATTCTGGGAATAATGTCATCGCCCAAGCGCCAGACGCTGGAGTCAGCGATTCTGAGAGATGCTCATGCTGATGTCATCAATTCCAGGAATGCTAATGCTGAGATCAGTGATTTGGGCCAGAACATACACTACCCCTCTGCTGACGTTGCTAAATGGGGAGAAGCTACAAGAAACCATCTCTGAGAGAGTAAGGAGCAAAAAAAGGTCACATGGACATACAGCTGGAAATGGTTTCGTAGGTGAAGATAAAAGATCTGTGACAGTGTAGGTTTCAGTTATTGAAAGCACCCATGGGAACACACCAGGGAAGTGGAAAAGTTCTATGTGTACCGGTGTTTTAGTAGTATGGTAGTAGCGAACCATCAGCACCCGTTCAACCTCAATCTGTTGTTGAGATAACTGGTGACTGCCTCGTGGGGGCCAGTTACCCTTCCACAACATCCCACAGACGAGGCACATCTGTATTTCCTACCTCCCCTGCTGGAACATGTGCATTTGGTGGTACAACGAGTAACGTGGCTACTACATGCGGTTCGTCAGCTGGTTTCTGTATTTCCATGGACACACATCTCAACAACATCTACCCCACTCACATATTGAGGCTGAACAGGTGTTGATGGTTCACTGCCACCATACCACTAACACACTACTACAGACAGAACACGCCACTTTCTAAGTGTGTTCCCCTGTGAGCTTTCAGTCGCTAAAACCAACAATGTCAAAGATCGTTTATCTCCACATTCAAGCGGTTGTACCCCCTCGGAAAATAATTCCGACTATATATTCGTATGACCTTTCTTGTTCCTTATTATCTCAGGGATAGTTTCCTAGTTTGTCTCAATTTAGCACGTTGCTCATATAAACGAATATTGCTGCATATTGTTTAGGAAAAGGCAGATTTTAAATGAGAATACGATCATGTTATCGTCTCGTCTGTTTATAATAAGTCGCCGTATCAACTCGATATGTGTTAAGCATAAAGGTATACTGTTCTTACTAATGTAAACTGACTTATCCAATATCTTGTTGTATAAGTAGAAGGATCAATAAAAGTGCAATACAATTAAGTACTATTAGTTCGAGAGCATAACTTTCTCGTGCGTTTCATGAGACATTTGACCAATTTTAACTTGTTCTTGTCTCATTTTCTACACAGCTTATCCTTAGAGTACTTCTTCAAACTCGCCAAAATGATTGAGCAGTGGCACAAACATAAATTCATTAACTATTGAACGTTTAGATGCATGTAACCGTGCTCTGCATCAGAAATTTTATATACTATGTAAATCCATAACTCATAGTGCGTAATTCACACCAAATTTATATTATGACATTGTATATTATCACGCTCCCTTCTTTACCTTGTCTTTTGTGTGAAAGAATGAATGATTATATATGTCTTTTCGTGTTTGCAAGACATGTAGCAGACTAGCTGCTTTCCGTTTGCTGGTGGATACAGGGCAACTAATTTAGAATTACTTTTACTTGGGCAAAGAGGTCTATCTCCACTGCCCGTGTCTTGTTTGTCTATAATTTTGGCGGCGGAAATGACCGCTCTGGTATTTTCGTTTCAGCTGGCCATTTCTCTGGGTGCTATCACTAGAGAGGCACTCTGCTGGTTGTTTGTTGTCGAGTCCGTTTCGCAGTTATTAAGCGTGGTCTTACTACTTTAAAGTGGTTGTGAATGTGTCAGTTCTTCACTCTAACTGAAGCGTTTTACCTCCTTTCCGAGATGCGTCCTTTTAAAAGCATAATATTTATCTAGTGTCAGGGATTTAGATTTATTCGGTAATCTGGGTTTGCTCCGTTCCTTTGGAACATTGTGGCGTGTAATGTTCGGCACCATCTGATGATTAGGAAAGGTTACAGGGGTCTTTAGCCTGTGTGAATGTCAGAATAATTGTGTCTTCGTGTGCGTATTTTGCTTTCTATTCTAATTTATGTGTCTTTTCCTGCCTCAGCGTTATGTGTGATTAGACGTACCGATTTCCACGTGTACTTTATTCCAACTACTTCCACGTGTTCGTTCAATGAGCCGTCAACTCAGATCTCTATAATTCAATGTTTGATCATAATTAGATTAAATTATCAGCGTCTAACGTGCTATTTGACACCTTCATTTTCATAAATTTGTGGAATTTTAGTAATCTCTTTTGCCTATGGTGACGAAATGTTGCGTGAACTAGTGGGACCTTCAGCTTTCCTGGTCTCGTTGATCTATTCGCAATTTCCTTACCATTTAGTTCTTACTTTCGTAGTCGTGTATTTATTTCTCCGTAATTTCGTGATTTCGATCTGTTCCAACAAGGTGTTGCTCAATGAGTAATCTATTCACCCACATATTCTTTCACTTCCATCATCTGTATTGTGGACGCGAATTCCCGTATCTTATCATAAAAGAAGGTTGTATACATGAAAGAATCCTGGAGATACTAAAAGGTATCAAATAGATTATATAATGGTAAAGCAGAGATTTAGGAATCAGGTTTACTATTGTAGGACATTTCCAGGGGCAGATGTGGACTCTGACCACAATCTATTGGTTATGACCTGTAGGTTAAAACTGAAGAAACTGCAAAAAGGTGGGAATTTAAGGACATGGGATCTGGATAAGCTGAAAGAACCAGAGGTTGTACTGAGTTTCAAGGAGAGCATAAGGGAACAATTGACAGGAATGGGGGAAAGAAACACAGTAGAAGAAGAATGGGTAGCTCTGAGGGATGAAGTCGTGAAGGCAGCAGGGGATAAAGTAGGTAAAAAGACTGAAGACAACAACAACAACATAATTGTTGCACTTGTTCAGTCGGTATAAATCCATTTTCCTTAATTGCTTGCTTCTGGTTACGGTTAATTCCTCTTCGAACTTTATCTTCAAATGCGACTACAGTTTTAGTGCATGAGTCTATACGTTCCTTTTCCTCTCCTTTCACTACCCATATGATTGATTACTCGTACAATGGACGAAGTGGTATTACGTTAACGTGTTAAAGTGTATTGTTTAAAGTTCAGACACAAGACAGCTATTGAAATAGTTTGTTCCCCCTTTTTATTTTTGCCATGTCAATTTTAGAATCACTGTTCTCTGTGAAAATTAATACTTCGTGTCCTCTCGTATTCTTCCTGCCTTACCCGGGTGTGAAAAAAAAGTGAAATGTCGTGTGGTGAGGGCCTCCCAAGTCTTTTGAGTTGACGCCACTTCGGCGAATTGCGTGTCTTTGGGGATGAGATAATGATGACGACACAACAGTTAGTCCCTGAGCAGAGAAAATCTCCGACCCAGCCGGCTATCGAACCCGGGCCTCTTGATATGACATTCCGTCGCTCTAACCACTCAGCTACCGGGGCGGACTTACCTGGGAGTCACCTTCATTATAAAATACAGTGGGCCTAATGCATATGTTTCCGCAGAATATTGATGTTGTTTCTACAAGCTGTAAAAAAGGTGGCAGTGATGGTTATGAAACATAATTTGACATAGTGCTTTCACCACTGGAGTGCATCACCTGCACTTTATAAATTTCCTGCTTACTTTATTGTGTTGTTACTTGCTTTGATTTTGCATAATTTGACTGAATTAAACTGAACCCTATAAATCCCAATCATTCACTCACACAAAATTTTCCAGTTCGGTCCGATCTTTCATGTGAAGAAGGGCTTGCGATGTTAGCGACCCTATAAATTTGTAAAGGCTCATACCTCACGTAGGTGGTTAAATAACAAAAACGTATGTCCGTCTACGTTTCTACCACTAACGGGTATGTTACACCGCCATTGGCTGAACGTTTTGAGTGTAGAAATTACTTCAACTGCCTATAAACAACAAGATAACATTTAACTGCGTGCCCAAGTCTGAGTTCCCTAAGTTATTGCTGTTTTGTTAATTTTTCATAATTTATAGAAACTGTCGATAACGTTTCTTTTTAAATTATTTTTCGTCCAGAAAATAATACACTTTAATGTTCAGTGCGACGTGAGCTCACTTCCTGAAACATTTCTTCTGAACTTCCAGATACTGATATTAAAACATCCAAGTCAGAACCTGAATCTGGAAGGTCAGCTGGTACCGCAGAAAGCTTGAAATTCGCAACAACAAGAAACGATATAGTTACAGCTTGCATCTTCGTTGAGCAGAGTAATTGTGTTTTTTACGGCTAGCTATATAATATTCCAGTCTCGTTTGGAGCAGAATGAAGCTGTTTTCTTAGGGGCTTCAGCGGCAGTTCTCAAGATTATAACCCTTTTACAAACGCAAAGTGAATATTTTCTGGCAGTTATTCCTCGCTTATCCGTTATATGGCTTATGAGCAGCACATTTCTCCTGTTGCTGGAACACTTGGATTCATATCACTTGCCATCTGCTTCGTCTTACGCAGAAAATTATCGAAATATATCGTAGCACTGTACATTTAATTTTCCTGTGTTGCCAGTTTCTATACGAGCATTGCTCTCGTGAAACTAAGAAAGGAAAAGGAAAAATAGCAGCCAACGAATTACAGAGGAGGGAAATAATCTGTATAAGAAAGTTCTTGTCTGTCGTTCGCAATACCTTACATTACTGCAACAGACTGCTGTAAGAATTGAATCTGGTTACCGAAGACCTCGTGTTTTCAAGAAGGGATTGAGTGCTTTTTAATATGTAACAAATATTTGCCATTACTGCCTGACGACTTATAGCACTGAAGTGTAAGAAAGTCCGTTGTAAGTTATAATACAATTTATCTTTGGAAAGCAGTAATGACGTTGCAGGTTTGAAAACCTACTAAAACAAATGATCGTAAAACATCTCGAATTTTTGTAGCATCAGAGAGACACACAAATACTATGCATTACAAGAATACTTCCAACTCCAACCATGAAATCAAAAAGATGAAAATTAATAATTAGCTGAATTATGCAATATCAAAACAGAAAATATTATTGATTTTTAAGTAACTCACCAACAAAGCCTAGCTGTTTATTAAAACCAAATGATTTACAATATGGCGTTCATGGGCGCCAATAAATACAAGGAGTGGACAAAGAATGGAAACAACAAAAATACAATACATTACCATGCCCAACACGGCGGAAGAAAACTGCAGGCGTTCAAAACAGGTTCCAGTCGCCTCAGAATGGGTAAATACAGATCCTGCATGGTTTTCAGGGGAATATGATACAGTTCGATCTGCAAAAAAGTTTCAAGTTCAAGTACTGTGATGGAGGTGGATAGCGATCAAGCGTCCTTCTCTCCA
Organism: Schistocerca gregaria; assembly: GCF_023897955.1. Taxonomy (NCBI): domain Eukaryota; kingdom Metazoa; phylum Arthropoda; class Insecta; order Orthoptera; family Acrididae; genus Schistocerca; species Schistocerca gregaria. Next base: position 472,649,011 of record NC_064922.1, read on the forward strand.
AAGTAGACCACAAAGGCTCAATAAGGCTGAGATCCGGTGACTGTGGTGGTCAGGAAAGTTGCAACAGTTCATCCTCGTGCTCAAAGACCATTCCTGGAGATGCAACCCCGTCGTCTTGGAACGCAACATGACCTTTGGCTCTGGCTCTGAGCACTATGCGACTCAACTGCTGTGGTCATTAGTCCCCTAGAACTAAGAACTACTTAAACCAAACTAACCTAAGGACATCACACACATCCATGCCCGAGGCAGGATTCGAACCTGCGACCGTAGCACTCCCGCGGTTCCAGACTATAGCGCCTAGAACCGCTCCGCCACTCTGGCCGGCTTGGCGCAGCACTTGGCGGGCATGCTAAGACCTTATGTGGGGAAATGTGGGGAACTCGACGGACTGCATTGGCCGCCTGGAGATGAAAGTACAAGAATCCGACATCATGGTCAGCTTCGATGTCGTCTCATTATTCACACGTGTCCCGCTGGAAGATTCTCTCCACTTAATCAGTGAGAAATTCGGGCCTGTACTGACACAACTATTCGGGCACGTGTTAACATCTACATACTTTGTCTTCAATGGTCAATACTACGAGCAGGCCGATGGAGTAGCCATGGGGAGCCCGCTTTCCCCAGTGGTGGCCAACCTGTTCTTGGAGAGTTTCGAAGAGGAAGCACTGGAAGCCGCCAAACTGAATCCTGTATGCTTCTTTCGCTACGTGGACGACACGTTCGTCATCTGACCACAGATTTTTCTACATCTAAATTCGGTCCACAGTAACATTCGGTTCACCATGGAGACTGAGAAAGATGGATAACTACCCTTTCTTGACGTCCTAGTGGAAAGTAGGTCGGATATCTCACTGGGTCACAGTGTGTACCGCAAGCCTACACATACTGACCTGTACCTACAGGCCTCCAGCTGCCACCATCCGGCGCTACTTAATGGAATGCTCAACACCTTGGTACATAGAGCACACTCGATCTCTGATGAACGAAACTTGCCAACGGAACTCAAACACCTGGAGACCGTGTTCCGCAAGAATGGGTATGACAACTGCCAAATCCAAACGGCCTTCCGACAACAGAAATGCAGCAAGAACCGAGGTGAAGAACAACCCGAATAAGAGAAGCAAGCTCTGGCCTTTATGCCGTTTGCTGGCAACGTGTCGTCAAAACTAGGGAGACGGTTAAGGCGACACAAGATTGACACAGTCTTCCGACCACCAGCAAAGATTTGTGACCTACTAGGAATAGCAAAAGATGACGTAGGCCTTAATAAAGCGGGCGTATACAAAATCCCGGGAGGCTGTGGCAAATCCCCCGCTTACACCAAACCAGCCATTTGGCCCTAGCAGAACACTGCATTGAAACCGGGCACACAGCGAAATTCGAAGAGACGAAGTCCTGATGGCCACAAGTGCCTGCTGCGACAGTATCTACAAGGAGGCCATAGGAATTCGTGTAACAGATAACCTCATGAACAGGGACACCGGGTTTCAACTTAGCAAGGCCTGGAAACCATTATTAAACATCATCGACGCGAGCGGACGCGAGATCATACCGCCACGGCAGACGGAGATGAACTGCGCCTCCACAGTGCATGCCTGCAGCTACCCCCCCCCCCCCCCAACCACGCGGCGCTCCATCGGCCGTCGACGCTGGGGTGCGACTCGGGACCCGCGGACATAAATACCACGGACACAGCGCAGACAGAGCATTCCATCAGCGCCACCTAATGATGGCCGAACGGTTACCCGCCGAAATATCGTGGAACTTCGACGATCGGATCCGGCTGGACACCCGAGAACATTGGATACAGCACATTCGCCGGGAAAGCCTCAGATCACATAGATCTGATTTTCTTGATTCACAGCCATAGATACACTATCAGCTTTATAAGAAATGCCACAGCGTCCCACAGCGTCATACTCTCATCAGACTTAAAAATTACCACATAAATTCCACATCATATATACTGATAAGAGAATAGATCATAATAAATTGACCTCAAATTCATTACATTAGTAAAGAAATATGCCAAGAAAAAGTTTCATGAACAAAATACAACCATTAGCAATAATTCCCAAGCATCCTATACATCATGTTCACTTGACCACAAACAATGAACATCCTAGATTTTATTTCAAGTAAAATTACAAGGCAGACAACCCACTTCACACAGAACACACTTAAAATAAGATGTGGTGGTCTAACCCTCCACTGACTATGTCAAATGGCAAAGGCATTTTCCTTCCATACGCAACCTCAAATGCTGGAATATCAATGCTGTCATGTATTATCAAATTGTACATTATTACCATGTATGGTAAAATAAACAACTCAGACATTATGGTGGCTACCAACATAATAGTGCAGCATCTTACTGGTGATTCAAGGAATGCATTTCTTTCTGCAGTTAAGTTGTGGATGCAGTGGGCTAATCCTTAGTTTTTGAATACGTTATAAGTGACACAACTGCTTCATCAGCCCTGGCATGAATCTGGTGCCCTGCTCCACAATCATCATCTCAAGGGACCAAATTGCATGCATTACCATGTTCACCTGTTGATTTGGTACAGCAATCGTCACAACATGTCATGAGAGATGGATGATCTGTAACAGCAACGTGTGAGCTTTTTTAGTGACAGAACCCTTTTGAGAGACTAAATCCTTCATGGAAGCCCAAATTAACGAAAATCTTTTATGTTAATTCATTAATTATTATCATTTAGTGAAAGTCATACAAAAATAGGTACATTTTACACTACTGACTTGTACAATAACATACAAAACAACACCCCCCAACCAAAAAAAATGCACGAAATAACACTGTATTGATTCCATTGTAAATTGATAAAATTATTTCCATTTAATGCAAGATATGAGATTGTTTTTATTTTTGACCAACTGTTGAATGCCAGGCTCTATGGAAGGTTGTTGAAGTTTCACTTGTTGGCAATAGAAGAGGAACAGTCAGAGCCTGTGTGGCAAGTTGTGGATAGCCTACTCATCACAAATCATGCATCAAAAATCATCAAGTGACATTGTTCTGAACAATGATTCCATGCCTGAGTCTGACATCATTTCTAAAAGGATTCATAGGTTATATACGAAATATTTTCTGGTTTCTGTGAATTCAGAAAATATGATTCAGAATTCAGTTTTGTATTCTCCTCCTCAAGAAAATACATCTCAAAAGATCTAGGAAACATGGGACCAATTCTTCAAATACTTCATTAGATAATTATATTGTCTCTCCAATGAACAAATTCAATGTTAAAACACTCTCTAGTTTTCTCTTGCCAACACAAGCAATCAAAGCATCAAATTTTTTTGAAGAAAATAATTTTGTTATTAGTATGGAAAACTGTTGTCTGTGTTCCTTGTAAAGATATATCTAATTCATTAATTTTCCAAATATATCTGGCAAAAAAGCTAGTCTGGACAGCCAAGTCCCATTTCGCAAATGGTCTTTCAATTTAAAGGAAATTTTAGCCATAACAGCTTTAGGACAGTACTTAGTTCACATAATCCTGTTAAGATTCTTCTCCAAGATAACAATCGAACCCTGATGTGGAGCAGCAGTGTTTTATGTCTGCCCCCACAACAGGCAATGAAGAGGGTGTGATTTAACGGAATTGATTTTTTTTACTGCATCATCAGGAACCAATTTTAGATTTGGCAGCATCTTCTTTATCATGAGTGCTTATCTATCCATGGTATCACAGCTGGAATTACAGGTAGGTGTTTTACTTCTTACTAGTGATAGGCACTCCTGGTTCATTCCACAAGAAATTGTTAATCATATTAAAATGTCTTTTGCAGAAGTGTTAGTTTGTAGTGATGATCACATCAGCAAGTCTTTCTTGAGTGAATGAGTATATAGATACCTTATAACTATTAGCAAGATGGACAGTCCAGCAAAAACAGTCGACTCATCCACTTGCAGGATGAGTTTGTTGTGTTGAAGGGGAACAACTATTTCATGTTTGATATAGCCTGCGAGAATGTTAATTCAATGCGAAACAGTGTCGTTCAAGTGGCAGTGTAGAAAGATGCTTTGTGTGTTTTTCATCAAGCGTACATTGTTTTACATCTGCCACATGCAGTTGTGTTACATTCTCAGCGATTGTGTGTGTCAGCACAGCTGCTGCATGCATGTGTATTGATGAGTATCGAGTCGCCTCATGCCTGCTCGATTAAGCTAAATTCGTTGATTATAGCATTATTGCAAATTTATTATATTTCTTGTGTCTTCTTTTTTGCTGTTACGCATTAAGAGACAAAGTAACGTTTATAAAACCAACATTGATATCATTTTTATAAGAGTCATTTTTCTCAGGGTGTGACAAGACTTAGGCTAATGTTATCTTGGTGGAACTTTGCAATGGCCTTGAGTATTGCTGAGCTACGATATTCAGAACGTAGCGCTGTAGCAGCACTTGTTGATGACTTAAATTAGCATGTTGTACACGTGACAAACAATTTGTTACATACTGATCCACATCTTGTGTTCGTGTTCTCCACCAGCAATGCTGAGCTGTGCTATGTCTGTTGTCCTATGTCCTCTGTCCTCAAATAACACAACATCATCTGTTTGCTTTAATACCTCTTTCTGTAGCACACTGGGCCTTATTATGCATGGTCCAAGCCTAGTGTTCTGCATGAAGAGCGACTGCAATTGTCTTGTGAATAGTTTTCAATTTGCAGCAGCTTGTGCCTTCTGCCCTTCTGAAAGGCTGTGACTCAGTGCCCCTACTATGCCAGACTTTCTGCTCAGCCCATCAGCTTTCCATGCTTCTTCACCAGTTTGTGAATCACTTCTAAATGAAATTCATTCAGATGTAATGATGGGGCACTCTATATGGATTCCGAAACACAGGTGATTTATCTCGTGTTAGAACCCTGTGTTGTGTTATGAGGGTTGATAGTAATGAGCCACGAAGATTGAAAGGTCTTCCAATTCTACCAATAGCTACATGTAAATTCTCCCGTTTTGTACATAATGCAGTAGTACTAGCAGTTTTTTTATGGCAAAGGCCCATACTCAACCTGTCTTGATCATCCTTGTCTAGAACGTTTAAATTGGCAGTTAGAAACCCTTCTGCCAAACTTATTTCACTGGCACCAAGATTATCCACACTGACAGCAACCTGCAACTCACTGTCTACTTCCTATTCGTGTATTGACACTCCTGCTTATAAAACATTATGAGACACCTAGTACGTCATTCTCCTCTAATGGTTTTACCAAACACAGTATATTGACATCTAGTTCGTTTCTACATTCACCCACAGCAATCAATTTCCTAGTGTCATCAGGCACTTTAGTATGCAAATTGAGTCTCAATGACTTTGTACATAGTTTAATTGGTAACAATACAACATTGGTAATAGATTCTGCCAGACAGTGTAATGGCCCACTGGGATCTACTGTGTGCTGCTGAAGATCGATTTTTGCATGGTGTTCATAGAGGAAACGTAACCCCAGGAACCCCATGGAAGAAACCTTCCATACACACTCCGAAATTCTTTGCTTCAGAATCATAGTATTGCTGAACCTACTGACGCTACCTGATTATTCCACAACCTCACACAACATATACTGTGGACGATTTATATGCCTTTCTCTAAGACACTTGTCATAGACGCGCAAGGCCCTGTTTCTAACAACACAACAGTATCGAAACTTAATGGGAATGGTGTAACGTGGATATAGAGTTCCTGTTGGTGTTTAACGGTCAGTTACTTCATCCTTGTCCATTTTTCTTCTTATGTTTACATTCCCACTCTCAGAGCCCAACCAACGCACATTTTTTACGCTTTGGGTGGCGACATTTCCTTTGAATGTGACTCCAGTATGAATGTCAATAACATGTTACATGAGAAAAAAATTCTTTTATTACTGACTCCTGTTAGTTAGAAACTGCTCACGGGGGCCCTACACGATTTCAGGCAAGTGTATCAGTTTCTTTGACTCTTCAGTGTATGTGGTTGTAAAACCTACCATAACATTTACCCAACAAATGCACAAGGAAACACCTGAAAAACGACATTATAATATGGTAGGATTGCCAACAACATTCAACGATAAGGCGCTTATGATTTCATCACAAGGTGATTTTATACGAAATAATAAATAAAAAATATTTTGCACTCGAGGATAAATACAAAATTAAATATATCTATGTGTTTATAGCTGTTCCGGAAGAATCGTAAACGTGAAAAAATGAAATGATCTGGAAGAGTACATTGGCCTCGCTAATGCTGCAGTAAAGACGTAATGTTAGGTAACTTACATGGGAAGCCTCAGGTTACTTGGTATAAGACTATTTATTGGTCAAAAATGATTGGTCTTCAGAGGTACATCTCAGTAAATTGGAGATCCAAATAACGGAAATTTCCTCATGTTAGAGCTCTTGAGTCACTACGATCCAGCTCTCGCAAAACACATCAGCAAGATCAGAGACGGACAAGAATCTGGTAAGCATTTACAAGTGCATTATCTTTCAAGCGATACTCTGAATGAATTTATTTATAGTTGTGCCCGTCACGTCAGAAGTATTCTCCATAGATGTACTTTGCACACTATTCATTCCTCTGAATGGTGTGTTCTTTCAAAATTGCGGTGGGGAAAATCGAAGACATGGTCTACGACTGGTTTTTTGTTTTACTACATTCCACATTATTTTGATTGACACAGAACATTATACAATGTGTATCACAATAACTCTAATTTTCTGAAATAACGCAGGACATGAAATTAAACATATTTTTAAGTAAAGCAGTGTCCACTGATACGTCATTTTGAACTTGTGTTGTGATGAAGGAAACTGTATATTTTAATAAAAGTTTTGGAAGGACTTCATAGCAAAATGAGTGTGCAATTTAGACCATGGTCGTAGCAACGGCATGTCACGCAGGGGCCTTAAAACTGTTTACTTTCTATAACTAAATACAATAAAAATTACAAATATATTTATAAATGTTATTTAAATTTGTAACTGCCGCTAGCTATTTTAATTTCCATTGAAAATGTGTGTTAAAATCAGAAATGTGAACCCGGAACATATGCTCGGAAAGAAGAAATTTAAGCGTCAGATCTGTAATTAAAATGCCTGTCTTTCCGCATTTTCGCAGAAAAACCGTGTTATGAATGTTAATACTCGAAACTAAATAAATAAATTTCGCAGAAGACATTCTGTGGCTTATAATAACAAAATAACTTCGGTAGTTCATTATCTGCATCGTAAAAATAACAGGAGAAACATAATCATCAAAAATCTGAGTGATGCAGACTGGTTTTTGTGCAGATACACGTTGTATTATCGATATGTTATATTTATGTTCATGTCCTCTACAACATAAGAAAATTATGAATAGTTACTCTGATACAACAGCGTATAAGTATTGTCGGAACAATTCGTACTATTTCTTCGGCGTCATCTGCTTTCTAAATATGATGCAATGACATGTCCCAGTCGGTATAATTTCCTTGAATGTTTACAGTCTCTGTAATACAGTATAATACTGCACCCAACACGCAAACAAACTTAGTGCTATTAATAATGTAACTCGATGATACACGATGATACTGCATGCTGTGATTCAACTTATTGTGCCATGAACAACTGTAAGTTCGCTCGAATTCCGTCAGCAATATCTGGTGCAACGTGTAGTGCCGTTGTATACATCGCATTTGTGAACATATGTTTAGAGTTGAATAAGAGTTTATATTTTTAGCATATTACATCCCAATGACTATTTTGTGTATTTTCAGTACTTCCCGAATTGTGTTACATTTAAAGCATGTCAAACCTTTTTTTAAAATAACAATAGAAAAGGACTGCTACCTCTCGAGATGGGGTCCAATCACACGTCCTGGCTGAGATCTAGTCCTGACTCTCAACGCACCTGGCTGTGCCAGACGAGGGTTCTGTAGCCCTGAATTTAAACTCGTGTCCTAAGCTAACCACAACTTCGTGATGTACAATTCATCCGATAAAATTACGGTCAACAATCTTCGCAGAACTGAAATCACGATCGCTTTGTTCACGGCAATTAAAGCTAATCTTTATGAGCAAACTAAAGACAGAAAAAAATTCAGTTTCAGCGCTAAAGGCGAACTGTAATATCTTGCTATCATTGGTTACATGAAACCACCATCGCGCTAGTTACACGAGCTGCCAAGTCACCAGTCCATCAGCAGTCCTCTTTGGCACTTGGCTGCAGGTTTTAGGCAATACAGGCAGATTTCAAAAGAAATAAAATGATAGGAAGCAAAACAAGAGAAAACAAAGTCAATACGATGAAGAAAATGACACGACAAATAATTAGAAATAAAACACAGTACAAGTAAACCTATTAACTGAATAAAAAATAGTAATCAGGCTCTTTTAATTAGATTTAGAAATAAAAAAATCGCTGAATTTGACAAGATTCGAACCCATGACTATCCACATATCACGGTTATATGCTGACTCAACACTGTGGTGCTCCAGTCGCAACGATGAACTACAGCCTTCAAAAATTCTGCCTCACGTAATGTCGTGCGAAGCTTATGTAATATAAGCTAATCTTCGTGATTATGATAACTGTATACGTGACGCTGAATTGCATCTTGTCGGAAGTATCCAGTAGCGTTTAGTTAGTGCTGTGTATAACGAATGTATATCATCAGCATCGTTGTGTGTGTGAGTGTATGTGTGGTGTGTGTGTGTGTGTGTCTGTATTGATTTTGGTGTGGTTGTCATGTGAGATAAAATATGAAATAAACGTGACACACCCACCACTCCAAACACATCAAGAAAGAATGCTGGACAAGGAACTGGAATTTAACTCACCATCTGTAGCGGCAATTTGGCAATGGCGAACGATTCGGGAGTGATGTTGAGCACTGTGGTTGGAGGGAACCAGCTCCATAGCGTGAAGTGTCAACAGTCAAGTAATTTTAATCAGACTACAGTAGCTGTGTAGCTCGCCGTAAGTAAGCTACGCTTAGTGTTTGGTGGTGCTGTGTCGTCCGAACAAGATACAGCCAGGGCAAAACCACCACTGGCGCAAAGATGCGAGCTGGCGCCAGTGCCGTAGAAACTTGTCACTTGCGCGAGTTCCACCAGCGCCCCGGGTGGCACTGAGGATGAAGATATCGACTTGGCCTCGGCCAACTGCCGGCCGAGTACAATCTCCCAATGACCGGACGACAACGGACAGAAGCCTACTCGGAAGATAGAAGAGCAACTCTGGCCCACTTGGTTATAGATCATCGTCCGTGGCTGACTTAGACTGGGAACGTTGTTCAGTGAACCATTAGAAGTGAACAAACAGTTGTTGTCAATTGCATTTGCTATGTACTGCGGAGTTTACCTACGAATATTTGCACTTAGCCACTGAGGGCCTTCTTTGTGTTAATGTACAAGCAGTGTTACAAACTTCATTATTCAAATAGTCACAAAGATACGTAAACATTTTAACTTGTTTGTGTGATTTTGTTACTAATTCGTTGGAGTGTTGTAGAACCTTCGTTCTCCTATCTTGTAACCTGACCCTGGTACTTATCTGTTTAATAGTTGCAGGGAGAAATTGCCTTAGTGATTCAAATGGTTCAAATGGCTCTGAGCACTATGGGACTTAACATCTTAGGTCATCAGTCCCCTAGAACTTAGAACTACTCAAACCTAACTAACCTAAGGACATCACACACATCCATGGCCGAGGCAGGATTCGAACCTGCGACCGTAGCGTTCGCGCGGTTCCAGACTAAAGCGCCTAGGACCACTCAGCCACAGCGGCCGGCTCTTAGTCGTGTAGTGCACCAGAAGCCGTTTCACGAACTCACAAACACGGTCTACCATAACAAGTGGCAACTCGGCCTCCACAGCAGTAGTGACGAGGGTTTACAAAAGATATGTTCGTAACAGTTAAGAGTACCGAGCTCTTTTGCACAGCTCTTTTCACTGCCCGGCCAGTGAAGACGAAGTTACCAACAAGGCCACAGAACTACCTGTGTATCAATTTCCAGCTAAGATGATGTAGAGAAACTCAGATCTGAAAAGCAGAGGTGCAAATTTTAATCATGTACATTTCGAAACCAGTTAGTTTACTAATGTTAGTAAACTGGCGCCAGCTCGCATCTTTGCGCCAGTGGTGGTTTTTTTAGTGCATTTTTTATCCACTCGTGTATGTACGCTGATTTCAAATGCGATTTGGGATGGCATTTGTAAATGTTGTAGCGTGTGGAAGCGATATGAACCAGCCTCAACTGAGAGAGTTACTAGTGGATGAAGGTACAGCAGAATGCGATTGTCGAATAGCAAACTTCAGCTGCGCATGCTTAAAAATATGCAAGCAGCGACAGTAGTAAAGATAAGAAGTTTACACGTGTGTGACGAGTGGCAGGCAGATAATGAGCACAAATTCCAATATGTCGTGCAGAGCACACTTAGGCATTCCACGCACAAATACTAGTAAATAACTATCACCACACTGCAATTGCCTCCGAGATGACAATCCCTCTTGCCAGACATTATTATTGGTGTTGAACTGTGTGCATTAATCATTGTTGCACCACTATTCCAATTCCCCTACCAGAAGAAATTTGATGGCCAACTTTGTGCAGGACGTCACAACGGATGGCGTAAAAAGACACAGTACAGAGACCTATTACGTGATTTTGCAAAAGACACTATAAGCGGATTATGTCGACACTGTAACAAACATTCCTCAAAGGCTAAATTACTACACAACCAGAGCTGTGAAACTGGTGACACACTGGGAAAGCTGGGGTAATGATGTCATGGCTGCTCAACGGTCCTGTTATGATGCAGTGAGCAAAAGCACTACCCTTCCAGAAACAATAGCAGAATGGGCTTGCATACATATCTACAATTTTAGAAAGACATGTTCAGTCATCAATAGCAGCCAGCTAAGAGGGATTTGCTACACCAGGCTACCAGCTGAAATGGGTCAACAAGCTGACACCAGAGGACTCTGTCTTCACTAGCTGCGGCCATGCTGTCTGTGCTAAGTGAAATACTGCTGACATGGTGCATTCCAAGTTTCAACTGGCAGACCACCTGCTGATTAACTTCCAGTTACTACGGACCATCTCCTCTGGTGGTGTATGATGCCTGGGCCTTCTAGCTGCCCAACCACCAATGCCAATGTAGGCAGACACTATTCTAGTTTGTGACTCTGAGCAGGCAAATGCTTCTACACCCTGAGCAGGCAAATGCTGTTACTGTCTGCCATTAACAGTGTAGACACACGTTCCCATGTGAGCCATTGCCGTCTGCACTGGGGTCCACAATTTGATTCCGAATGCCTAGCCTGTCCCACAATGAGCTGCATATTCACGCTAGATGGACAGCTGCCAAAGCCAGCTGACATAAGCTGCTCTGCTTCAGGTTCTGATTCAGCACCACCACTGCAGAGATGACTACATCTTCTTGCCCACCATAGCCCACTGCCCAGGAAGACACCATGTGCTGGAAATTATAATAGAGCCATGAATGCTTCACCAGCTGAGTCCAGCCCTTGTCTTGATGGTGTTGCTCGCTGACCAATGCTACCACGACTGCTGTACTTTGACATGCAATAAAAAGAGTGTTTATCACCGCTGTTTTTATGATGGTATGTAAGACGACTGCCTTGCACCAACCCACTACACCACATAATCACACCTAGGATAGTGAACATCAGGCTTCCTCACTGTTAGCAGCCCAGTCCACAATCCACTGTAGAGGTCATTAAACAACGAATTCTAGAAGTGGTTTCAGAAGGGTTGCTATCATGGAAAGGATGTTGCACTCTTTGCAGTCACAACATTGGACATATATCGATGACTTTTCCATAATTTTAGCTTCTCTTAAACGATTCGCCACAGTAACGTGTGCTTAAGTCTTGAGTGCAGTGATGGGCACGGGTGTATGTGTTGTTCTTAGAATAAGTGAGTTTAAGTTAGCTTAAGTAGTGTGTAAAACTAGGGACCGATGACCGTAGCATTTGGTCCCTTAGAAATTCACACATGTTGAGTGCAGTTTCATCAGATCTCAGAGGGGTGAGTAGAATGATTGGTTTTTTTCTACTTTCCACTAGGACGTCAAGAAAGGGTAGTTATCCATCTTTCTCAGTCTCCATGGTGAACCGAATGTTACTGTGGACCGAATTTAGATGTAGAAAAATCTGTGGCCAGATGACGAACGTGTCGTCCACGTAGCGAAAGAAGCATACAGGATTCAGTTTGGCGGCTTCCAGTGCTTCCTCTTCGAAACTCTCCATGAACAGGTTGGCCACCACTGGGGAAAGCGGGCTCCCCATGGCTACTCCATCGGCCTGCTCGTAGTATTGACCATTGAAGACAAAGTATGTAGATGTTAACACGTGCCCGAATAGTTGTGTCAGTTCAGGCCCGAATTTCTCACTGATTAAGTGGAGAGAATCTTCCAGCGGGACACGTGTGAATAATGAGACGACATCGAAGCTGACCATGATGTCGGATTCTTGTACTTTCATCTCCAGGCGGCCAATGCAGTCCGTCGAGTTCCCCACATTTCCCCACATAAGGTCTTAGCATGCCCGCCAAGTGCTGCGCCAAGCCGGCCAGAGTGGCGGAGTGGTTCTAGGCGCTATAGTCTGGAACCGCGGGAGTGCTACGGTCGCAGGTTCGAATCCTGCCTCGGGCATGGATGTGTGTGATGTCCTTAGGTTAGTTAGGTTTAAGTAGTTCTTAGTTCAAGGGAACAGATGACCTCCGAAGTTAGGTCCCATAGTGCTCAGAGCCATTTGAATCATTTTGCTGCGCCAAAAGATACGTCGGTGCCCCTATGTTGCTGACTATGGGTCGTATCCCTTCTTTATGCGTTTTTGGGAGACCATATATCCTCGGAGCTACCGCTGAACGTTGGCGAAGTCTTTTTTTATGTCCTTGTCCTCGAGCGCGCCATTTTTCAGCAAGGTGGTGGTGCTTTGTTGTGTCTTCCTGGTCGGATCTGTGTTGATTTTCCGATATGCTGGATCGTCTAGCAATTGCAACATCTTCTGTTCGTAGTCGCGCCTCTCAGGTTGACTGTGGCATTTCCTTTGTCGGCAGGAAGAACGACTATCTCCTTATTGTCTCTGAGGGCTCGTAGTGCTGCTCTTTGTGCTCCCGAGCTGTTGCTTCTGACCGGTGTTGCCCTTGAAACAATCCGGCAAGTTTCCCTTCTGATTTCGTCTGCTTTTTCATCTGGTAAGCCACGGACTGCCTGTCCTACTGAAGAGATTATTTCATTGAACGGCAGAGATGCAGGTGTCGGTGCGAAATTGAGCCCTTTTTCAAGAACAGCTGTAGCTGTGTCGTCGAGTGGTTTACCTGTGAGGTCAATCATGGTCCGCCTAGTGGGCACAATCTCATTTTTCGGTTTGCCAGGTAGTCGTGCAAACTCGGTGATCTGCTTCTCCGTGGATTTCCGGTGGGTCCAGTCTACCTGGGCCCAGGTAACACCGTCCACCCATTCCCAGGATTGATCTTGGAGTATGGAGGATAATCGTAGGTGAAGATGCAGCAGCTCCTTGGCGTTCTTGTCGAGTTGTAGACGGGTGTAGCGAATCCTCTCCCTGACAAGGTCTTGAGATGATATACAGCAAACTGTTCAGCCAGTTCAGCCTGTTTCTTCTGTACATAAATGATCTAAGCTTAAATATTGATGCACACAAAACAATCATATTTGCAGATGACACCACGATTCTACTAAAAGGAGGCGACGATGAACAGTTACAGCAGACAGTAAACATGGTCACGAAACAACTTAGTAACTGGGCACAGAGTAATCAGCTTGTAATAAACAGTAAGAAAACCGTTGCTCTAAAATTCCACAATGTTCCTAACAAGGACATGTTTATCCCATCAGTCTCTATCAATGACGAGCCAGTTGGTAACAGTACTGAAACCAAATTCTTAGGACTTTGGCTGCAGAGTAACATCAGATGGAATAAGCATATTGAATATCTCAATGCTGAACTGAGCAAAACATGTTATCTTCTTTGTTCATTAAAATCATGCTGTAGTGAGAAAACAGTTTTTAATGCATATCATGCGTACTTTCATTCTCATCTTAGATATGGGGTCACCTTCTGGGGAAACTCTAAAACAGCTAATAGCACTTTTAAACTACAAAAAAGGGCCATTAGAATCTTATAATCCCCTGTTTAAGAAATCTGGTATTCCCCCATTACCATGTGTATACATTATGGAAACCCTTTTGTTCTTTAAATTAAATGTAATAGGCAAGGACTGGAGACTACAAAAAAAAAAACTGTGATATACATGAGCACTTTACCAGACAAAACAGAAACTTACATATGACTCAAGTCAGCACAACACTGTGCCAAAAAGGTACTTTTCACATGGGAATTAAGCTTTATAACAAACTTCCTGAAAACATAAAAGCTATCACTGAGGTCAATACATTTGGAAAATCTCTAAAGTCATATTTACAGCATCACTGCTTTTACTCCATTGAAGAATATTTAAATTTATGAAATGTGTTATGTAAATACTTATTTACGGATAAAGTGTATTATTGTAAGCTTACATATGTATGCCTTGAAATTACTTTCAGTCTGTATATTTATAACTTGACTTGTCCAATGTCTTATGCATAAGCTGCTATCTAGACAACAGGACCAATGAAATACAATCTACAATCTACAATCACACAAAAAATGTGCTTACCACTGTCAAATAAGTTCTAATGCAGACTGCTTTTCCTCAAATCCTCAGAGTTCCAGTTCCAGTTAGGATGATGTTTAGAAAAATGAGTGCAGCTGCCTCTAGTTAAACGAAATTTGTAAATTTTAATACTCTCTGCCTTTCAGGAAGCTATTGCTCTTGTATATTTGTTGACACTTGTACTCTTTTTTCACGCATTCTTGCCCTCTAATGTGATAGATGGCTTCTGCATGAGCTGTACCTGTTACCTTCTCGAGGGTCCTATGAGAAACTGAGCCCATCACACTTCTCACTATAGCAACGAGACAATATTCTTCCATCAGTTTATGAAAGTGTTGTTATTAAACTGGAAAGCCAAAGAAACTGGTACACTTGCCTAATATTGTGTAGGCCCCTGCAGGTGCACAGAAGTGCCACAACATGACGTGGTGTGGGTTTGACTAATTTCTGAAGTAGTGGAGGGAATTGACACCATCAATCCTGCAAGGCTGTTCATAAATCGGTAATAGTATGAGGGGGTGGAGATCTCTTCTGGATAACATGTTGCAAGGGTTCCCAGATATGCTCAATAATGTTCAGGTCTGGGGAGTTTGGTGGAAAGCAGAAGTGTTTAAACTCAAGAGAGTATTCCTGGAGCCACTCTGTAGCAATTCTGGGCGTGTAGGGTATCACATTGTCCTGCTGGAATTGCCCAAGTACATCAGAATTCAAAATGGACATGAATGGATGTAGGTGATCAGACAGGATGCTTATGTACATGTCATATCTAGACATATCAGGGGTCCCATATCACTCCAACTGTACATGCCTCCACCAACTTGAACAGTCCCCTGCTGACTTCCAGGACCCATGGATTCATGAGATTGTCTCCATACCTATATACGTCCACCCACTCGATATAATTTGAAATGGGACTTGTCTGACCAGGCAACATGTTTCCAGTCATCAACAGTCCAATGTCAGTGTTGCTGGGCCCAAGCAAGGCATAATTTTGTGTTGTGAGTCATCAAGGGTAACCAAGTGGGCCTCCGGCTCCGAAAGTGATGATGTTTTGTTGATTGGTTTGCATGCTGACATTTGTTGATGTCCCCGCATTGAAACCTGCAGCAATTGCGGGAAGGGTTACACCCCTACACTTCAACCTCATGAGCAGATAAAAATAAAAGAAAGTATTAAGTTGATTTTGTATTAATAAACTGAATCCACTGCTGAAAACAATGTGTCATGTCACTTTTATACTGTTAATCAAATAATTCAAATTTGCTATATAAATGTATCTTCCTTTGGTTCCTGTCACTTTGTCACAATTTATATCGATGTTTGGTTATATGCTAATGTAATGGCAAACAAGTTTGAATCCTGATATATTCCTACCCACACCTTAAGTTAACCAAAATTAAACCTCGAATTCAGGAGGATGATGGTTCAATCCCACATCCAGCCATAATGATTTTGGTTTTCTGTGATTTCCCTAAATCACTTCAGGCAAATGCTGGGATGGTTCCTTTGAAAGGGCATGGGCGATTTCCTTCCCCATCCTTCTCTAATCCAATGAGACCAATGATCTTGCAGTTTTCGTCTCCTCCCCCCAAATCAACCCAACTCTCCAAAATTAAACCAAATGAAGAGAAAATGAAGTTTGTACAAAATTATGAAAAAAATGATAAGAAAACAATTAGGCCTTCCTGCCAAAATATAACTCAATAGTGAAGTAAGTGAAACTGGGATGGAACAGACATATTTACACAGCAAAATGTCTTACTCCAGTAGGGCAAAAGTAATACCAAACATTGAATTTTGTGTTCTGCGTAACAGTTGTAGCCCTCACTTTCAGTGATATAAGAATTCAGACATACGGTGTGCATCCAGTTTGAATCTTTGTTGCACTTCCTTTTTGCTCACTGTATTACAAAATTTATAAATTTATATGATATTACACAGCCATTTTGCATTACATTCTCCTGATGTTTGTACAAGAAAGAAGTGATAGAAGTGTGTGTATCTCACATATGATAATAAACCACAAATAATTAGTGGGCTCATCACAGCAAAAAATTGTTATTATTACAATCTTCTGAAATAAAAGGTATTGCTTTTCATGGTTAAGAGATTAGGTAGAATTATTGTAATGTGTAATATATTTGTGTGTCTATCTGACACTACAGCTTGAGAAGTTATCTGCGCACTTTCTTTATGTGTGTTATTGAAACCTGCGTCTGCGTAATTTTTTTGAAAGATTTATTTTAATATGATTTACAACTTAACTGTCATGCCTTAATGCTGTGGTATGAGCAAATAATTAAAAATTTCTTTAGCCTACATTACATATTATATCAATAGCAGGGCGGCAGGCTCAGATCATCACATACATTGTGCCCTGATCATTGGAATCTGGCAGGCGACATATTGGTTTCAGGCAAAAGATCTGTTATCAGTGACCTTGAAAAGAAGTCTGAGAAAATCATGGCAGTATTTAGCAGTTTAGACTAGTAATTAAATGATTTTGATAAATCTGTTGTTCAGTATATAATTTGGTAGAATATAAATAATAAATATACCACACTTGATAGTTGTAAGGCTGTAAAAGCGTTGATTCACTTTGCTTACATTAGCAACTCTGGTGCACCAACGTCACTGACCTGGTGATGGCACCATCCTTATCAGTGATTACATCAGTGATATCATCACTATTATCAGTGCCATCATCAACTGTATCCATGACATCATTATCCATATCAGTACGAAACCACACACCTTCCTTATCTCTAGCCAGTCATAGCGAAGTGTCTCGAATCTATGATGGCAGGACTGACTCCATTTTGTCAGTGGGAAATGAAAAACAATGTCCTCCCCTTCACTATCTCCAATCACCCATAGAACAATATTCCTTATCTCAAACCAATCATCACACACTATAGAAAATTCATGATGGCAGAACTGTACCAACTATATTAATGAGAAATTAAAAACCATCTCTCCATACCATCTCCTCCTCCCTATCTTCGCTGTGAAGACAAGATGGCGGCGAATATGGATATGCGCAATTTTGTAGCTAAAATGAATTATAGTGACGTAGCTAAAAAGATAGCGTGTGTGAAGTGGAAAAGTGAAACCGCTAAATATAATGAACGAATTTTAAGTTAACAATGTGTAACCAATGGCCTCAGAAGAGAAAACGACAGCCTGAAGTACGAAAATATACAGCTGAAATCGAAGCAAAACATGAAAGTCTACCGAAAAAGAATGCCGACTATTTGGCTGAATGGAAGAAAGTATCCGAAAACGGAATGCATTAGGCGCAAAAATGCCACCGGCAGTAAATGATACAAGGTTTGAGAAAGTACACAAATTTAATACCGGTATACTCTGTTCTAATAACTGTTTTCCAGTCAGGGATTTAGAACTAAAGCAGAATTCGAATGTTAAAGCGACTTCGCAAATTGCCATAAAAAAGTTTCGTTTCAATTGCCAAAGCCTGAACTTCAGCTTCGAGAAGAGAAATTTCTCCTGTGAATAAAACAACAAAGCGTGTTCATATTTTTGCAGTCATGGAAGAGATATGGCCGAAATGGTACAAAACAGTTTTAATGGTGCTGGTGTTCGTGGAATCGTGAAACCTGGCTCGAAAATTCAGGAAGTCGTAGCATGCTGCGATCCTGAAAGAGTAAAAAACGATTATGTATTATAGTAGGTGGTTCGAACAATGTAGCCTGGAATGAAGATTTCGACATTACAGGATCATTCAAGGAGAAATTAACAGCGCTTCAGCATTCTAAGGTATTTATTTTGAACATTCCAAAGAGACATGACTTAATCCCACAGTCCTGTGTAAATGAAGCTGCCTGTCAAACGAACTCTAGATTAGTGAAGACTTGTAAACAGTTTAGCAATACGTGTGTTATAGATACGAGTAATTTTCAAAGGGAGTGCCGGCCGAAGTGGCCGTGCGGTTCTAGGCGCTGCAGTCTGGAAGCGCGAGACCGCTACGGTCACAGGTTCGAATCCTGCCTCGGACATGGATGTGTGTGATGTCGTTGGGTTTAACTAGTTCTAAGTTCTAGGGGACTAATGACCTCAGAAGTTGAGTCCCATAGTGCACAGAGCCTTTTTTTCCCCAAAGCGAGTTGTTTACCAGTTACGGCATACATCTTAATAGGTCAGGTAAACAAACCTTAGGTAATCTTTCTATGCAGTCCTCATGAAAGAAATCAACAAAATATCTCCACCCCTATTCCTAGGTTCGAATCCTGCCTCGGGCATGGATGTGTGTGATGTCCTTAGGTTAGTTAGGTTTAAGTAGTTCTAAGTTCTAGGGGACTTATGACCACAGCAGTTGAGTCCCATAGTGCTCAGAGCCATTTTTTTCTTGGCCTTTCTGAACATGGTGGTCAATTACTTACTCTGACTGACATCAATCTGAGCAACAGTTCTGGAAGTTCTTGGAAATCTTTTAGGATAATAAATGATGAAACCCTCCAAAATTTCAACACCAGCCCTCAAGAGATAGACTGGAGTCCAGTTTTCAGTGAAACAGATGTGGACAAAAAGTATAATACATTTCTGAATGAATTTATGTCTATGTTTGAAGCCACCCCCACCCCCCCCCAAAAAAAAATTAGAAACAGTCATGTAAGAACTGTCAATAAGTCATGGATCACTGCAGGAATAAAAACATAATGCAGAACAGAGGATGGTATATTATTCCCTCAGAACTTGTAATGCTCCAAAGAAATGTCAGCTCTACAAATTTTAATGTAGCATCCTAAAGAGGTAATAAACAAGTCAAAAAATATCTGCATTAAATCTGAAACTGATAAGTCTGACAACAAAATAAAAACAATTTGGAACGTAGTAAAGCAGGAAACTGGCAAAAAATGAAATTAAACATGGTACCAATATTCTAAAGAAACCTGAAATAGTTGCAGAAATCTTCAACAAGCACTTTTTGTCAGCAGCAGAGAAGACAGGCTGCAAATGTTCTGTAGATGAGTCATTGGCTCTTCTACAGAAAGCTATCAGTAATAAACCCCCAGAATTATCCTTACCTCATGTTACAGTAAAAGAGATTGAAAGAATTATTACGTCATTAAAATAAAAAAGTCTGTAGGTGTGTACAATATTTCCTGTAAAATAGTGAAATATTGCTATAAATATATTGGTACAGTCTTATGCAACATATTCAATACATCTGCAAGAAGGAATAGTCTCCGACAGGCTAAAACTTGCTGTAGTGATACCACTCTAAAGGTGAGAAATACAATGATACAAACTATCGTCCAATCTCCATCTTAACCATCTTTTAAAAAATTCTTGAAAAACTCATGCACAGGCTGATTGCCAATCATCTTAGCTTCCACAATATCCTAAACAAAAGTCAGTTTGGATTTCGTGCTAGTCTTTCTACAGAACAAGCAGTATTCTGTTTCACTGACCAAGTTCTGGAAGCCATGAACAAAAAAATATTTCCAGTAGGTATTCTTATGACCTCTCAAAAGCCTTTGATTGTGTAAACCATCTAATCCTTTTGAAAAAGACAGAATATTATGGTTTGGGTGTTACCATTGGTTCCTGGCTCCAACCGTACCTAGAGGACTGAAAGCAAACTGTAATGCTCATCCAGGGAACCTTCCTCATCTGAGTGAGGCTCAGTAAGTTGTGGTGTGCCACAAGGCTCTGTTTTGGGTCCACTGTTATTTCTCATCTTCATTAATGATCTCCCACTTTGTTCTGATACAAACAGTAAATTTACTCTTTTTGTAGATGACACTAGAATTGTAATTGACGATTTTACAGAAAACAATGTTGAACAAAGTTCGAATTAAGTTTCCAATGATATTGTAAACTGGTTTTCTTCAAATGGTCTCTCACTCAGTACAGATAAAACCCTCAATATGAGATTCCATACACCACAAAAAATGTGGAAGTAATTAATATTAAGTGCAAAGATCAAGAAATACAAAAAGTTGAGGTTACAAAATTCCTGGGTGCATATATAGGCAGCAAATGTAACTGGTCAGCACACAATCTTCATCTTTATAAAACACTTAGCTCAGCAATATTTGCACTACAGGTTATTGCTTCAGTAACTGAAGTAGACACCATTAAGGCTTAATACTTCAGCTATTTTCATTCATTAATGTCATATGCTATTATATTCTGGGGGGACCAAACTCTCGAAAAGAAAATTTTCAATGCGAAAACAAAAAAAAAAAAAAAAAAAAAGGTCAATAATGAGTGGTGTCCACCACAGGCACTCTTGAAAGTGCTTGTTTCAAAAGATGAGGATCCTTATCATCTCCTCACAATATCTCTTTTCCTTGTTGACATTTGTCTGTCAAAAGCATTTTATCTACAAAGATAACAGCCAATTTGATGACTGTAACACAAGAGCCAATAACTGTCTGCACATTGAACTGAGAAGGCTCACTACAGTTGAAAAAGGAGCTTATTACTCCAGCAGTAAGCTGTTTAATGCTCTCCAGCCCACACCAAATGCCTTCACAAAAGATTGTCAGCATTCAAACAAACTCTCAAGGAGCACTTGATGTTGTTGTTGTGGTCTTCAGTCCTGAAACTTGTTTGATGCAGCTCTCCATGCTACTCTATCCTGTGCAAGCTTCTTCATCTCCCAGTACCTACTGCAGCCTACATCCTTCTGAATCTGCTTAGTGTATTTATCTCTTGGTCTCCCTCTATGATTTTTAGCCTCCACGCTGTCCTCCGATACTAAAATGGTGATCAGTTGATGTCTCAGAACATTTCCTACCGACCCGTTCCCTTCTTCTAGTCAAGTTGTGCCATAAACATCTCTTCTCCCCAATTCTATTCAGTACCTCCTCATTAGTTATGTGATCTACCCATCTAATCTTCAGCATTCTTCTGTAGCACCACATTTCGAAAGCCTCTATTCTCTTCTTGTCCAAACTATTTATCGTCCATGTTTCACTTCCATACATGACCACAGTCCATACAAATACTTTCAGAAATGACTTCCTGACACTTAAATCTATACTTGATGTTAACAAATTTCTCTTCTTCAGAAACACTTTCTTTGCCATTGCTAGTCTACATTTTATATCCTCTCTACTTCGACCATCATCAGTTATTTTGTTCCCCAAATAACAAAACTCCTTTACTACTTTAAGTGTCTCATTTCCAAATCTAATTCCCTCAGGATCAACCGACTTAATTTGACTACATTCCATTATCCTCGTTTTGCTTTTGTTGATGTTCATCTTATACCCTCCTTTCAAGACACTGTCCATTCCGTTCAACTGCCCTTTGCTGTCTCTGACAGAATTACAATGTCTTCGGCGAACCTCAAAATTTTTTATTTTTTTCTCCATGGATTTTAATACTTACTCTGAACTTTTCTTTTGTTTCCTTTATTGCTTGCTCAATATACAGATTGAATAACATCGGGGATGGGCTACAACCCTGTCTCACTCTCTTCCCAACCACTGCTTCCCTTTCATACCCTTCAACTCGTATGACTGCCATCTGCTTTCTGTATAAACTGTGAATATCCTTTGGCTCGCTGTATTTTGTCCCTGCCACCTTCAGAATTTGAAAGAGAGTATTCCAATCAACATTGTCAAAAGCTTTCTCTAAGTCTACAAATGCCAGAAATGTAGGTTTGCCTTTCCTTAATCTTTCTTCTAAAATAAGTTGTAGGGTCAGTATTGCCTCACGTGTTCCAACATTTCTAAGGAATCCAAACTTATCTTCCCAGAGGTCGGCTTCTATCAGTTTTTCCATTTGTCTGTAAAGAATTTGCGTTAGTATTTTGCGGCTGTGACTTATTAAACTGATAGTTCGGTAATTTTCACATCTGTCAACACCTGCTTTCTTTGGGATTGGAATTATTATACTCTTCTTGAAGTCTGAGGGTATTTCACCTGTCTCATACATCTTGCTCACCAGATGGTAGAGTTTTGTCAGGATTGGCTCTCCCAAGGCTATCAGTAGTTCTAATGGAATGTTGTCTACTCCGGGGGCCTTGTTTCGACTCAGGTCTTTCTGTGCTCTGTCGAGCTCTTCACACAATATCATATCTCCCATTTCATCTTCATCTACATCCGCTTCCATTTCCATAATATTGTACTCAAGTACATCACCCATGTATAGACCCTCTATATACTCATTCCACCTTTCTGATTTTCCTTCTCTGCTTAGAACTGGTTTTCCATCAAAGCTCTTGATATTCATGCAAGTGTTTCTCTTTTCTCCAAAGGTCTCTTTAATTTTCCTGTAGGCATTATCTACCTTACCCCTAGAGATATAAGCCTCCACATCCTTACATTTGTCGTTTAGCCATCCCTGCTTAGCCATTTTGCTCTTCCTCTGGATATCATTTTTGAGATTTTTGTATTCCTTTTTGCATGCTTCATTTACTGCATTTTTATATTTTCTCCTTTCATCAATTAAATTCAATATTTCTTCTGTTACCCAAGAGTTTCCACAAGCCCCCGTCTTTTTACCTATTTGATCCTCTGCTGCATTCACTAAGTTCCATCACTTAGAGCTACCCATTCTTCTTCTACTGTATTTCTTTCCCCCATTGCTGTCAATTATTCCCCTATGCTCTCCCTGACACTCTGTACAACCTCTGGTTCTTTAAGTTTATCCAGGTCAAATCTCCTTAAGTTCCCACCTTTTTGCAGTTTCTTCATTTTTAATCTACAGTTTGTAACCAATAGATTGTAGTCAGAGTCCACATCTGCCCCTGGAAATGTCTTACAATTTAAAACCTGGTTCCTAAATCTCTGTCTTACCATTATATAATCTATCTGATACCTTTAGTATCTCCAGGGTTCTTCCATGGATACGACCTTCTTTCATGATTCTTGAACCAAGTGTTAGCTTGATTAAGTTACGCTCTGTGCAAACTTCTACCAGGCAGCTTCCTCTTTCATTTCTTACCCCCAATCCATATTCACCTACTATGTTTCCTTCTCTCCCTTTTCCTACTGTCGAATTCCAGTCACCCATGACTATTAAATTCTCATCTCCCTTCACTACCTCAATAATTTCTTTTATCTCATCATACATTTCATCAATTTCTTCATCATCTGCAGAGCTAGTTGGCATATAAACTTATACTACTGTGGTATGCGTGGGCTTCATGTCTATCTTGGCCACAATAATGCATTCACTATGCTGTTTGTAGTAGCTTACCTGTACTCCTATTTTTTTATTCATTATTCAACCTACTCCTGCATTACCCCTATTTGATTTTGTATTTATAACCCTGTATTCACCTGACCAAAAGTCTTGTTCCTCCTGCCACCGAACTTCACTAATTCCCACTTATCTAACTTTAACCTATCCATTTCCCTTTTTAAATTTTCTAACCTACCTGCCCGATTGAGGGATCTGACATTCCACGCTCCGATCTGTAGAACGCCAGTTTTCTTTCTCCTGATAACGACATTGTCCTGAGTAGTCCCTGCCTGGAGATCCAAATGGGGGACTATTTTACCTCCAGAATATTTTACCCAAGAGTATGCCATCATCATTTAATCATACAATAAAGCTGCATGCCCTTGGGAAAAATTATGGCTGTAGTTTCCCCCTTGCTTTCAGCCGTTCGCAGTACCAGAACAGCAAGGCTATTTTGGTTAGTGTTACAAGGCCAAATCAGTCAATCATCCAGACCGTTGCCCCTGCAACTACTGAAAATGCTGCTGCCCCTCTTCAGGAACCACACGTTTGTCTGGCCTCTCAACAGTTACCCCTCCGTTGCGGTTGCACCTATGGTACGGCTATCTGAGTCGTTGAGGCACGCAAGCCTCCCCACCAACAGCAAGGTCCATGGTTTATGGGGGGGGGGGATTACTTGATACAGAAATCTTTTTATACAGTCGATGGCTATGTGAATGAAAATGTATATAATCGCTAAATTTGTAAGTGTTGTAAAATTAGTATAATTAATTTTATTTTGAGTACTATCATAGGCATATGACAATTATTTATTGGTATTTCTGTATTTCCTTTAGAATATTTAGTTTATCTTCCCTCCTGTTTATATCACACATCCTTAACATGTGAAACAAAAATGTTCTGTTAACTGAATGTGCTGTTGTTTAGCTGATATCTTATTTCAATTGTATCTTTTATTGCATTTATGTAAGATATATTTCAACTGTGTACAATCTGACACATTCCATATCATAAATATATTATTCATCCTTAACATTTGAAACACAATTTTCTGTTAATTCATTGTACTGTTGTTTAGTTGATTTTTATTTACATTGTATCTTTTTATTGTATTTATACAAATGATATTTGAACTGTGTAGAATCTGACACGTTCCATGTCCTTGCGATTCACTTGCTATCAGGATCTATGTCATTCTTATCTCCAGCCAACTGCAGAACAATTTTAAAAATCCCAGATGATGGAAATAGACCAGTTGTGAGCTTTACACCCCTCTCCTATCCACTTCCAACCTGTCAGAGCATGGTATTAGAAAACAGCCCAATTGTGTTAATGGGAAATTAAAACCCTCTCCCTCCCTTATCTCCAGTCAGTCTGAGTGTAGTATTTAGTGTGCTGTGCATGCTGGGGCAAGATTGAGGGGGTGGTGACCACTGGTAGACCCAGGTGAAGCACTGTTGACAGTTACAAGTGATTTTCATTGACTTCAGTACATTAGGCAGTATGGCAGACATGCCTCTCACCATTTCCCTGGCTGCTGCTGACGAATGGGCGACACTTTTGCTCATAGCTGCTTAGCAGCTGAGGCTAACAGTCTATGGAGGCCATGACTGTTAATGGCCGCAGTGGTGGCATGTGAAGTCTCCCGTGTGTGGGATCAACCTGCTGTCCTCAGATAGGTGTTGTATGGTGGCTGTGGCACCAAGTCCCACTAGGGACTCAGTGGTCAGCAGGGCTGTGTGGCGTCAAGACTCATGAAGGACTTACTGTTTGAACCCATGGCTGGTGCTGGCACAGACCAGCTATCTTGCTATGCAGTGTAGCAGTGGCATCATGGTGGTGCTGCTGGTTTCCAGCAATACAAAGTTATCCGTGCCCTAAAGTCCAGACTTATTTACATGCATCCATTGTCCATTTGTTTCACTAAACCCCAGCACCTAGCCACTTTACCCACATCAAGAGACTCTGTCTGGTGTGATGATATCACTTTCCTTGCTACATACTTACCACTGTGCAGCAACATTTACTGCTGTGCTTGTCTCTCCTTGCTTTGTAATCTGCTAGTGTGTCTGTTATTATGACCCAAATATCACCACACTAGTGGCTACAGGCTTGAAGCTGTTAACACAAATTTTGATGTTGGCTTGCATGTTACTTCTCCTTACTAGGTAGTGGCATTACACTGCACTACCCTCTGAAGAAGACCTGGTGTCAAAGGTCTTACTTTGACCAGTATTCCACTAGGGTCAGCCTACCCCATATTCTATAGATGAACACATTTATTACTAGACAGGTTATTTCTATTTACCAGACAGTTATCAGACTTATCCTGAAATTAAGAAATAACTCTCCGCCCTTGTTGGGGGAATCCAGGCAACAGGAACTCAAATCACTCATGCATCTCCAAAAGCCTCATCATCTGAGATACATCACGGCTTTGCAAGGAAAATCAGAGTCACTATGACGTTAGGAATTGTGACACACTGTCATTGCTACTTGAAATCTAAAACTCCATCCATATAGGCCTCAGAAGGCTCAACCGTACCAACCAAGTGCCATGTCATCCTCAACCAATAGGAGTCACTGGATGCAGATGTGGAGGGGCATGTGATCAGCACACAGCTCCACCAGCAGTTAACAGTTTTTGTATCTGAAGCTGCTACTTTCTAAGTGAAGTGGCTCCTCGATTGGCCTCACAAGGGCTAAGTGCACACCGCCCACTAACAGCACTCAGCAGACCTGGACAGTCAGTCACCCATCCAAATGCTAGCCAAGTCCAACTGTTCTTAACTTTGGTGATCTGACAGAAACTGGTGTTACCAGTGCAGCAAAACTGTTGGCACCTGATGGCTGACATCTCAATACTGAATTACTTGCTGCTGGAATTGTTTTGCTGTGATTCACCCCTCCTATATGGCTATCATTTGACTTAATGAATGGTCTGGTCATGCTTCCCAGGTGAAGTTACCTTCTTAGGTGAGGTTCTGCCTGGACAAAGTCTCTAGGGGTTTCTCTGGCCAATACATCTATGTTTGTGTCATATTTAGCAGAGTCATTCCCATCATGGCAAATTTTATGTCACGTTCCACAGATCATTTTCCCGATTATTTTATCGATATGATGTGGAACAAGTCAGATTAAAAATGGAACATACATTACATAACATCACACTTAGTCCCAATTATCAATAATCCACTACTGTATACTAAACATTTTGCTCCTGTGAGCCTCCCCTGCTCATAGCAACCAGCTACTGGTACCACATTATCATATATGGAGTATATCCAGTATTAACCTGAGCTCTGAAAATATGGTTTCACCTCTTTCTAGCATGGTCATCCTTCCACTCTACCTCTGAATAATTGCATGATACATGAACTTCCACGTGTGGTGATCTTGTGTGCTGGGCATATAGCAGGATTGCTCTGGAATTGCTGAAGCTCATCCTCAGTCATTACTACATGTTGATGCTGTCATCCACTACCAGCAACACCAAATATTCTCTCACTTGCAAAAACGTCTCCACGATCATTAACTTCACCAGTTAAGTATGCATTGAGTAATATTTAAACAGCACCAGTTCCCTCACTGACATGTACAGTTGTGCATTATCCGTCAAGCACTACAGTGGTAGAATGACTGGTTCTGGCTACCCGGCTCCACTACTAGCTGCAGTTCCAATAGTCACTCTTTCTGAATCTTCCTCAATCCTTTCAGTTACTGCTCAGGGAAGAGCAAGACTGGATTCAACTGCACGTGAAGAACCTGATGCACAGCTTCCTGTAAATCTGTCAGCTCCACTCTTACACGCCAAACATTAAATGCTAAGCTCAGTGACCAACCGTGGCTGGACAATACTATGTCTTGTTGTTTGGGTTGTTGGGTTGGGTTCTTTTGGGGGAGGAGACCAAACTGCGAGGTCGTCGGTCTCATCGGATTAGGGAAGGATTGGTAAGGAAGTCGGCCGTGTCCTTTTCAAAGGAAGAGAGATTTAGGGAAATCACGGAAAACCAAAATCAGGATGGCTGGACTCGGAATTGAACCATCGTCCTCCCAAATGCGAGTCCAGTGCACCAACCACTGTGCCACCGCGCTCGGTGTTGCTCGGAAAATACAAGTCCACCATCCAGGTGACGACCCTGCAGTACTTCACTCTGCCTCTGGCAAAAGAGACACAGCTCTATTAACACTAGCATTCTTGTCCTCCGGTCCCCCACTATGCAGCACGTGAGGACAGGGACCACCGTCACCTCCCCTTCCTTCAGAAGCTTGTTGCCCATGACAGCACATCTCCACATACCATAGATAAATCCTAATATATAATCTTAACTCTATCCACATCAGCCAGCCATACTATACAGAAAAGAAATGAAAAATATCACAAAACATAATTATTACTTCATACGCCTTAATGCATATCAAGCATATGGACCTCTTCCTCTCGTTTTCCATCCCTTGGTTTCTTCTTTCATGGGTCCTTCCTTATTTTCATTCTTGCTTCCTGTGGAATCACTTCTGGTGAACCCTCAGTCACAGATACCCAACATGCATGATTGTTTACCCTATAGGCAATTGTAGCTTGACAATTTCTGACAATTGTAGCTTGACAATTTCTGACGAAGTAGTCTCGATCACTTGGCAGAGACCCTGCTATCATGTTACAAGCTTCTTCCTTTTTCCATTCAGAGTATAAGGACTTGACAACATCACCCACTGCCTCACTCTGTACTGCAGTAATGTTCCTATTTGCTTCATTTTATCTTCCTCATGTACTCTTCTTCACACTTCCTTCACTTTTCTTGAAAATTCCCAGACTGACTCAGCATTCTTGCTTCACTTTAGTGTAATCATGTCGAATGGTGAAGGTATTTTCTTCCCATACACCACCACAAAATGGCGACAAACCTGTGTGTGTACCTTGGAGTTATATGCAATCAATGCAAAGCTTAAATGTGTGTACCAATCCAAATAATGAGCATTCATGTAATAACCCAGCATCTTCCCTATTGTCTGATGTACTTGCTGTCCTAATTCTTTCACTCTCAACTACTTCATCAGATCTACCACAAAGTCCGTTCCTGGTCAATAATTATCATCCTTGGTACCCCAAACTTCAATATCCACCTCTTCACAAATGCTTGTGCGATCAAACCTGCCTGTTGATCCAGCATTGGCACAATATTTAACCTTTCTCATTACACAATTTATTCACTGACAGAAAATGCTGTTTTGAGTTTTTGTTTGTTTTACTTGGTAAATGAAAGTCCAAACTGGTTTCTGCACCATGATCATGTCTAGTTCTGCAAGTGAAATACTTCATATGTTTTCCCTGATTTGCACCAAACATTAGTACATGTAATCACCTGGTGCAGAAAGGATACCCAATTTTAAATAGTTATTTAGAAACAGGCTGACTTCTTCTAGTTGTTATTATGGCCTATTGGTTTAAAAATGGTGTCCATGTTACGTGCCTTTGATCCCTAGTCCCAGAAACTGATCCCACAGTTAAGAATAGAATGTGCACAGGAATAGTATGTCACTACAAGGCATTACTGTTATAAACTAATTATAGAACCCAAAGAACATAACAGTCTGCTAACATTCTTATTGCATGCACCTTTGTGTGTTCATTCCATGTTAACTGAAAACCAGTATTCATTGCGGTGCTTCGTACACAGTCTATAGATTTATGAATGAAAGAAGTATTAGTGTCAGTGGTGTTGAGGAACAACTGAAATCATTAAAACTGACAAAACTCCAGGCCCCAATGGAACACGTCAGATTCTATACTGAATTTGCAGCGGAGTTAGCCCCCCCCCCCCCTTCTTACTATAATCTTTCGTAGATCCCTTAAAAATAAAAAAAGAATAAAAATTAAAAAAAAAACAGGTCCCATCCTTCTACAAGAAGGGTAGAAGAAGTGATCCACAGAAGTACCATCCAGTATCCTTAACATCGATTTCTTGTATGTTAGAACATATTCTGAGCTCAAACACAATGAGGTATCTAGAACAGGATGACCTCCTCAAGGCCAACCAGCATGGATTTCGAAAACATCGAACATATGAAACCAGACTTGCACTTTTCTCATCTAACTTACTGAAAGCTTTGGATCAAGGCAATCAGGTAGATGCTCTATTTCTTTATTGCCAAAAAGCATTTGACTCAGTACCACAACTATGCTTACTGTCAAAAGTACAATCAAATGGTGTGTCAAGTGAAACTTCTGACTCAACTGAGAACTTTTTGGAAGGGTGGATGCAACATATTATCTTGGATGGAGAGTCATCGTCAAATACAGAAGTATTTTCGGGTGTGCCCCAGGGAAGTGTGCTGGGACACTTGCTGTTCATGTTGTATTGTCCTTGCAGATAAAATTAACGCTAAAATTCAGGCTTTTTGCAGGTGATGTAGTTTTCGATAATGATGTACTATCTGAAAGAAGCTGCATAAATATTAAGTCAGATCTTGATAAGATTTCAAAGTGATGCAGAGATTGGCAACTTGCTTTAAATGTTCAGAAATGTAAAATTTTGCACAAAACAAAAAAACATGGTATCCTATGACCATAATATCAATGAGTCACTGCTGGAATTGACCAACATGTACAAATACTTGGGTGTAACACTTTGTAGGGATATGAAATGGAATGACCACAAAAGTTCAGTTGTGCTTAAAGAAGGTGGTAGACTGCAGTTTGTAGGTAGAATACAGGGGAAGTGCAATCAGTATACAATGGAGCAAGGGGAAACTACAGCCATAATTTTTCCCAAGGGCATGCAGCTTTAGTGTATGGTTAAATGATGATGGCATCCTCTTAGGTAAAATATTCTGGAGGTAAAATAGTCCCCCATTCGGATCTCTGGGCAGGGACTACTCAGGAATATGACGATATCTGGAGAAAGAAAACTGGGATTCTACAGATCGGAGCATGGAATGTCAGATCCCTTAATCGGGCAGTTAGGTTAGAAAATTTAAAAGGGAAATGGATAGGTTAAAGTTACATATAGTGGGAATTAGTGAAGTTCGGTGGTAGCAGGAATAAGACTTTTAGTCAGGTGAATACAGAGTTATAAATACAAAATCAAATAGGGGTAATGTAGAAGCAGGTGTAATAATGAATATATATAAAAAAAAGGAGTGCGGGTAAGCTACTACAAACAGCATAGTGAATGCATTATTGTGGCCAAAATAGATATGAAGCCCTCGCCTACTACAGTAGCACAAGTTTATATGGTTTATATGCCAACTAGCTCTGCAGATGACGAAGAAATTGATGAAATGTATGATGAGATAAAAGAAATTATTCAGGTAGTGAAGGGAGACGAAAATTTAATAGTCATGGGTGACTGGAATCCAAGAGTAGGAAAAGGGAGAGAAGGAAACATAGTAGCTGTCTGGTAGAATTTTGCACAGAGCATAACTTAAGCATAGCTAACACTTGGTTCAAGAATCATAAAAGAAGGTTGTATACATGGAAGAATCCTGGAGATACTAGAAGGTATCAGATAGGTTATATAATGGTAAGACATAGATTTAGGAACCAGGTTTTAAATTGTAAGACATTTCCAGGGGCAGATGTGGACTCTGACCACTATCTATTGGTTATGAACTGTAGATTAAAACCAAAGAAACTGCTCAAAGGTGGGAATTTAAGTAGATGGGACCTGGATAAACTGACTAAACCAGAGGTTGTACAGAGTCTCAGGGAGAGCATAAGGAAACAATTGACAGGAACGGGGGAAAGAAATTCAGTAGAAGAAGAATGGCTAGCTCTGAGGGATGAAATAGTGAAGGCAGCAGACGATCAAATAGGTAAAAAGACGGGGTCTAGTGGAAACTCTTGCGTAACAGA
Organism: Schistocerca gregaria; assembly: GCF_023897955.1. NCBI lineage: Eukaryota > Metazoa > Arthropoda > Insecta > Orthoptera > Acrididae > Schistocerca > Schistocerca gregaria. The sequence goes on from NC_064922.1 coordinate 472,680,731, forward strand.
AGAAATATTGAATTTAATTGGTGAAAGGAGAAATTATAAAAATGCGGTAAATGAAGCAGGCAAAAAGGAATATTAACATCTCAAAAATGAGATCAACAGGAAGTGCAAAATTGCTAAGCAGGGATGGCTAGAGGACGAATGTAAGGATGTAAAGGCTTATCTCACTAGAGGTAAGATAGATACTGCCTATACGAAAATTAAAGAGACTTTTGGAGAAAAGAGAAACACTTGTATGAATATCAAGAGCTCAGACAGAAACCCAGTTCTAAGCAAAGAAGGGAAAGCAGAAAAGTGGAAGGAGTATATAGAGGGTCTATACAAGGGTGATGTACTTGAGTACAATATTACGGAAATTGAAGAGGATGTAGATGAAGATGAAATGGGAGATATGATACTGCATGAAGAGCTTGACAGAGCACTGAAAGATCTGAATCGAAACAAGGCCCCAGTAGTAGACAACATTCCATTACAACTACTGACAGCCTTGGGAGAGCCAGTCCTGACAAAACTCTACCATCTGGTGAACAAGATGTATGAGACAGGCGAAATACCCTCAGACTTCAAGAAGAGTATAATAATTCCAATCGCAAAGAAAGCTAGTGTTGACAGGTGTGAAAATTACCGAACTATCAGTTTAATAAGTCACAGCTGCAAAATACTAAAGCGAATTCTTTACAGATGAATGGAAAAACTGGTAGAAGCTGACCTTGAGGAAGATAAGTTTGGATACCTTAGAAATGTTGGACACATCAGGCAATACTGACCTTACGACTTATCTTAGAAGAAAGATTAAGGAATGGCAAACCTGCATTTCTAGCATTTGTAGACTTAGAGAAAGCTTTTGACGATGTTGACTGGAATATTCTCTTTCCAATTCTAAAGGTGGCAGGGGTAAAATACAGGGAGCAAAAGGCTATTTAAAATTTGTACAGAAACCAGATGGCAGTTATAAGAGTTGAGGGGCATGAAAGGCAAGCAGTGGTTGGGAAGGGAGTGAGTCAGGGTTGTAGCCTCTCCCTGATGTTATACAATCTGTATATTGAGCAAGCAGTAAAGGAAACAAAAGAAAAATTCAGGGTAGGTATTAAAATCCACGGAGAAGAAATAAAAACTTTGAGGTTCACCAATGACATTGTAATTCTGTCAGAGACAGCAATGGACTTGGAAGAGCAGGTGAATGGAATGGACAGTGTCTTGCAAGGAGGATTTAAGATGAATATCAACAAAAGCAAAAAGAGGATAATGGAATGTAGTTGAATTAAGTCGGGTGATGCTGAGGGAATTAGATTAGGAAATGAGAGACTTAAAGTAGTAAAGGAATTTAGCTATTTGGGGAGCAAAATAGCTGATGATGGTCGAAGTAGAGAGGATATAAAATGTAGACTGGCAGTGACAAGGACAGAATTTCTGAAGAAGAGAAATTTGTTAACATCAAGTATAGATTTAAGTATCAGGAAGTCATTTCTGAAAGTATCTGTATGGATTGTGGTCATGTATGGAAGTGAAACGTGTACGATAAATAGTTTGGACAAGAAGAGAATAGAGGCTTTCGAAATGTGGTGCTACAGAAGAATGCTGAAGATTAGATGGGTAGATCACATATATAATGAGGAGGTATTGAATAGATTTGGGGAGAAGAGGAGTTTGTGGCACAAATTGACAAGAAGAAGGGACCGGTTGGTAGGACATGTTCTGAGGCATCAAGGGATCACAAATTTAGTATTGGAGGGCAGTGTGGAGGGTAAAAATTGTAGAGGGAGACCAAGTGATGAATACACTATGCAGATTAAGAAGGATGTAGGTTACAGTAAGTACTGGGAGATGAAGAAGCTTGCACAGGATAGAGTAGCATGGAGAGCTGCATCAAACCAGTCTCAGGATTGAAGACCATAACAACAACAACAAGAATATACAACCCCCTACATATCGCTGACATAGGTATCATGAAGATGTGTTTAGAATAATTACTGCATGCAAAGAGGCATTCAAACAATCATTCTTCCTGCACTCCATATGTGAATAGAACAGCAAGAAACCCTAATAACTGGTACAATGGGACATACCCTCGCCATGCACCTCAAAGTGTTTGGCAGAGTATGGATGTAGATGAAGATTCATAAATTTGCCAATTCTTGAGAGTTTTCTACGTTTTTACCCTCACTGTTGATTTCTATCTTATTATACTTGTGTCTGCCTTTTGTAATTTTATTTTTTATGGCATTGCATACTGATTTTCTTTTTTTACTTTCTTATACGTAATTTTGTTATTGAATGATATTTTTGCAGCAAGTGGTCCTCTCCTGTATATTTGTTTGTACCTGTGATAGTAATCTAGGATGTGCTGATGAGTTTAGTGCTTTTGTGAAGTACTGAGGAATTTAAGTATCTAGAAGGACTTTGTATTACCCACTATTATCCATCTATTTTCCTTAACTAAAATGGCTATTTTTGGAAACGTCTCCTCAAAACTTTATTTAAATAATGTGCAGAATTTAGAGAACCTAGAATCTACATTGTTTTCCCTGTGCACTTCATCTCAGATTTGATTAGCCAACGCCTTAGAAAAAGTTTGTATTTCACACTCCAAGAAGATTCTTTTGTAGCCCTGCAGTTTTCAAGATTTTACCAAATCTGTCTTTAGCTTCAGTATCTGGCAGTAATGATCAGATATGGGTGGATATTTTAGGAATGCTTTACAATTTTCCCTGCCGATATCAGCAAGTACATGGTCTAAGACTGATTCTGACCTTTTTGATCCTCTGGTAGCAGGCTTTCAATTTGTGTTGAGCCAAAAGTGCTCAGAATATTTAGAAAGTTATTATTAATTTCACCCTCAACACTTGCGTTAGTATTCCTGTCTCCACATATTATTGTGTTAATTTTGGGGAATGAGACTCTATCTAGGACTTCAGTTAATTTGTTGAACCAAGTGTTCACTTTATCAATAGATGAGCAGTACACACACAGAATGAATAACTTGTTATGGATGTCTGGATTTGTTGTTTGATGGCTGCCAATTCACAATGTTTATCTACACTAACTGTTTTCAGATATTCTCTAGCTTTCAAATGAGTGCTACCTCAGATACAAATAAGGTTGTTCTACAGCAGCAACTTACTTATTCATATGGTGATAGCATTATATGCTGTATTTCATTGTCTCTACACTAGTGCTCTGTAATGCATACCACTGTGCTGTTCAAAGACTGTAATTCAATCTCAGAACACAACACAGTATCTTAGGTGAGCATGTTCATCTGGATAATATGCCCTTTTGACTATTTTCCAAGTATTAAATTTTTGCAGTACTTCTTTTAACATTAACCTAAGTGTTGAGTTTCTTTTAACTAAGATTTTCTTGTAGTCACAGATCCAGGGATACGAGATGGTTGCGTATTAACTGTTACAAGTGGTTGACATGGCTTTGTGTTTTGAGTGGTATGGAGTTACCCCTTTGAGAAGTACAGTTGAGTCATTTGCATATAAAATTATTCTGTGAGCATCTAAATTCAGGTACAAGTCTTTGTACTCTGGAGGAACAGCAGATCTCCCAGTACTGAACTCTGAGATACCCTTTGCTTGACTGTTTTACTTTGAAATAGAATTTCAGTTACTGAAGTGAGTTGCTTGTCTGCATACATCATACTTATCTCCTACAAGCAACTGCTCAGGAGCAATGCAATCTATTTGTTTGTTAGTAATCTGATACCACATTGTTTCATGATTACAAGTGATATTGTAGGATTTAGCCTTCAAAAAGCCTTTAATAGATGTGGAAATACACCAGTAATGAGTTGTTTCATATTCAAAATAATTATTATTCAGTTTATTAATCACTGACCACTTACAGCAAATAGGTTTGAACTTTAAATATACAGTTAAGAATAATTTTTACATTGAAGTTTTTACAATTTAATTCCACATCTTTTAGAAACATCCTTAACTATTAATGTCAGTCATTTTTATTTTGGATAGTTTGTATGCAAAATGGTCACAAACCTACATAGCTCTTACAGTGAAGGTCACTATGGCATCTCAAACACCTTTCTGAAATGGGCAGTTGCCTAAATTGTTGCCCCTCTCACCTTTCTGGTCAACAATACTTTCAAGACTGGAAAATTTCCCATGGTCCTGAAGGCTACTATTGTTATCCCAGTTTATAAGAAAAGGGACGAAAACAGATCTGAAAGTTACTGTCCAACATCACCAGTCATAGCCATAATATCCGAGGTTGTATTAAATTACAACTTTGTTGATATTTTGGGTGTCAAAATCTATTTTCCACTTCACTTTTTGGCTTTAGGCCAGGTGTGTCTGCAGTAAATGCTATAGAAACTCTTGTTACTGACATTCTTGATGGTTTTGAGAAAAAAATTCTTCAATTGTGCCTTACTACTAGATCTGAGCAAAATATTTGATACTGTGTCAGGTGAAATACTCACAAATAAGCTAAAGCAGTGTGGTACAAAGGGTAATGAACTGGCACTACTTAGACCTTACTTGAATAACAGAACTCAAGTTGTTATGGTAAATAACTGTCAATCAAATGCACTGCACTACCAGATGTTAAAGGTGTGCCACAAGGCTCACTGTTTGGACCCTTACTTTTTTTGGTCTACGAGAACAACTTGCCTGCTTTATAACCTCACGTGTCTATAATATATGCTGATGACATTATCCTGATTACCATGGTTAACAACTTGGAGGAGTTGAGGAAAGAAGCAAAAGCAGGGCTTGAAAAGTCTATCATATGGCTTAACAATAACAAGCTTATACTAAACAATAGCAAGACGAACTGTGCACTTTTTCGTGCACGAGCTAAATGAAAAAGTAAATGAGAATGATTTTGTTAAACTCCTTGGATTACAGCTGGATACCAAACTGACTTGGGATGGCTGCACTGAACTATTATGTACCAAATTATCTAGCATAATCTTTTTGTTAAACAAATTAAAAACATTCCTACTATCCTTTCTTTCAGTCTCATCTGCAATATTCAATAAAACTATGGCGCAACTCTCCCGGTGCTTAAACAGTGTTCCTGTGGCAGAAAACATCTATAAACATAGTCACGGGAATTACAGAAAGCATTTTAAAGACATCTTGATTGCACCTTCCCTTTATATTAAAACAGGTCTTCTTTCCACAAAAATAATAAATAAATAAATCAATAGAGAAATAAAAATAAAAGTAAATACATAAATACTTTACCTTGCAGAACAGCAATCCATTCCCATTAAACAAACTAGACATAGAATTTTCTAGGATGTGCAACATCCATTCCCATGAAACCAGACATAGAATTTACAGGACTGTGCAAGATCCAAAGTAGCTACACATGCACAGAAATGAAGCTATATAACAAGCTACCACCATCAATGAGAGATTTACCAAGTGATACTTTCAAGAAGCATTGTCATAAATTGTTAGTTGATAAGTGTTTCTAATGTTACAGAATTTGAATGTACACAGTATATCCCCTCATCCAAATGTATTCTTCGAATCTGTCACTTACTATAATAATTACGCTATTAGAGAAATAAAAATTCAATATTATGTATTCCTGAAACTGTTAAAGTGCATGTAAAATATTACAGAATTGTATAAAAAAGTGTGTGTTTCTTACCAGTTTTAAATGCACCACATGAAATCTGACAGCACTAAGAAAATTTATAGCAATGAAATGGTAAAATAGTAACCACGATATAAAACTTCAAATATAAAATTGTCTATTTCAACATATGTTGGCTAACAACAAATAGATAGATAAATTTTGTAGTCCGAGAGTGTGAGTAATGTCACATACCTTAACTTCGAAAATATTATGGGGCAATGTCCAAACAGGCATTGGAAATGTATTAAAAAGGTTTTAGCATGTTATTTTGTGTGAGTTTGTGATCTTTGTGAGTTGGTGTCTCATTATATTAAGGTTCAGTTCGCCTTTAATGTTGTGATGATGTATAGTCTCTGCATGTTAAGCAGTTATATCTACATCTACATCTACATCCGTACTCTGCAAGCCACCTGACGGTGTGTGGCGGAGGGTACCCTGAGTACCTCTATCGGTTCTCCCTTCTATTCCAGTCTCGTATTGTTCGTGGAAAGAAGGATTGTCGGTATTCTGTATGGGCTCTAATCTCTCTGATTTTATCCTAATGGTCTCTTCGCAAGATATATGTAGGAGGGAGCAATATACTGCTTGACTCTTCGGTGAAGGTATGTTCTCGAAACTTTAACAAAAGTCCGTACCGAGCTACTGAGCATCTCTCCTGCAGAGTCTTCCACTGGAGTTTATCTATCATCTACTTAATGCTTTCGCGATTACTAAATGATCCTGTAACGAAGTGCGCTGCTCTCCATTGGATCTTCTCTATCTCTTCTATCAATCCTATCTGGTACGGATCCCACACTGCTGAGCAGTATTAAAGCAGTGGGCGAACAAGCATACTGTAACCTACTTCCTTTGTTTTCGGATTGCATTTCCTTAGGACTCTTCCAACGAATCTCAGTCTTGCATCTGCTTTACCGACGATCAACTTTATATGATCATTCCATTTTAAATCACTCCTAATGACTACCCCCAGATAATTTATGGAATTAACTGCTTCCAGTTGCTGACCAGCTATTTTGTAGCTACATGATAAGGGATCTATCTTTCTGTGTATTCGCAGCACATTGCACTTGTCTACATTGAGATTCAATTGCCATTCCCTCCACCATGCATCAATTTGCTGCAGATCCTCCTGCATTTCAGTACAATTTTCTATTGTTACAACCTCTTGATGCACCACAGCATCATCCGCAAAAAGCCTCAGTGAACTTCCGATGTCATCCACCAGGTCATTTATGTATATTGTGAATAGCAACGGTCCTATGACACTCCCCTGCGGCACACCTGAAATCACTCTTAGTTCAGAAGATTTCTCTCCATTGAGAATGACATGCTGCGTTCTGTTATCTAGGAACTCCTCAATCCAATCACACAATTGGTCTGATAGTCCATATGTTCTTACTTTGTTCATTAAGCAAATGTGGGGAACTGTATCGAACGCCTTGCGAAAGTCAAGAAACACGGCATCTACCTGGGAACCCGTGTCTATGGCCCTCTGAGTCTCGTGGACTAATAGCGCGACCTGGGTTTCACACGATATTCTTTTCCAAAACCCATGCTGATTCCTACAGAGTAGATTTCTAGTCTCCAGAAAAGTCATTATACTCGAACATAATACGTGTTCCAAAATTCTACAACTGTTCGACGTTAGAGATATAGGTCTATAGTTCTGCACATCTGTTCGACGTCCCTTCTTGAAAATGGGGATGACCTGTGCCCTTTTCCAATCCTTTGGAACGCTACGCTCTTCTAGTAACCTACAGTACACCGCTGCAAGAAGGGGGGCAAGTTCCTTTGCGTACTCTGTGTAAAATTGAACTGGTATCCCATCAGGTCCAGCGGCCTTTCCTCTTTTGAGGTATTTTAATTGTTTCTCTATCCCTCTGTCATCTATTTCGATATCTACCATTCTGTCATCTGTTCGACAATCTAGAGAAGGAACTACAGTGCAGTCTTCCTCTGTGAAACAGCTTTGGAAGAAGACATTAAGTATTTCGGCCTTTAGTCTGTCATCCTCTATTTCAGTACCATTTTGGTCACAGAGTGTCTGGACATTTTGTTTTGATCCACCTACCACTTTGACATAAGACCAAAATTTCTTAGGATTTTCAGCCAAGTCAGTACATAGAAATATATACAGCTATTTGCATAGATTTGTTGTGTCTAAACCAGTATTGAAGTACAGGGTGTTTGAAAAAGAACTCCCTAGTTTTAATGTTCCCTAAAATCTGTACTAAGTGACATACACTATTCTAGTTTGTGGTGTTTGATTCATCAACTCTCCAATTTTGGCCCTCCTACAGTCGGCAGGTCTGGTTGACCTTGAGATGGCACCAGTACTGTTTTTTTCCTGTGTTCCATCAGTTCATTCCAGGTATGCGTGCAGTACAGTGTAGAGCAACTCAGCAACAATGTGTACTTCACAACAGAAAGCGCAGTGTGTTATTTGGCTTGTGAAAACTGAGTGAGTTATAACAGTGCAACATAATTTTAGACATTAGTATGATGGTGAACCACCTGTGTGCAGCTCTTGACACTAACTTTCCAGGAAGGTGGATAGGTGGGGTTAGCCCAATACCTTGGCCACCATGAAGCCCAGACTTAACCCCACTGGTCTTTTTCCTTTTGGGGCACATAAAAAATGTTGTGTACAGTGAAAAGTTGAGAGACATCAATCATTTATGGGAAAGAATTGTCTCGGCAGTTTTGACAGTTACACCTGAAATGTTGCTGAATAATGGTGAGAAGTGGAATATCATCTTGACTTGCGCAGGGCAACAAATGGACCCCACATTGACGTCTACTAACATTAAATTTTGTCTCACATTTTTGTGAAAACAGGAACTGCTTTGAGACTTTCAGTGACGTAGGGAAAGCAACTGTCTGGAAAGGACAACGACAATGGCAGGTTAGTGGTTCAGCAATAACAAGAGCAAATTTGTTAATGACAGTTGCTAGACTGCCAACTGTACAAGAATATTTTAATACTCCGGGGGCTGCGATAGAATCATCACTGGTACTTGGCCACAAAAGGCAAAGGTCCTAGGTTCAAATCCTAGTCTGCCATACAGTTTTCAATCTAGAAGGAAGTTTCAGATCAGCATACCCTATGCTGTATAGTGAAAATTCATCCTGGGAACAATCCCTTAGACTGTGGCCAAACCTTGTGTCTGCAGTATCCTTTTTGCCAGGAGTGCTAGTTCTACAAGGTACACAAGTAATCTTCCTTGAAGTTTGGAAGTTAGCAGATGAGGCACTAGAGCAAGTAAAACCATGAGGTTAGGTCATGAATCATGCTTGGATGCGCGCAGCTACTGAGCACTTGTTCATGAAAGGTAAAGTTCCCAGGTCGAGGCCTGGTCCTATACAAAGTTTTAATTCTGCCTGAAAGTTTCAAATCAGCACACTATGACATCTATTTTACAAAACAATAGAAAATTCACATTACCTCTAGTTGTAGTCAGAAAATACATAACTGTTCAGAGAAATCAAAGACATGGAATATCAATCATAACAAATACTGAAATGACTCACTGGTCACTAAAGAATAATATAATTACGGTCATTTTAAAACTGCATTTGTTCTTGGTTCCTGGTAGACTACTGTGTTCTTATATCAAAGGTCTTCATATGACTTGCAGTAATAAAAATAATTTACTGCTATATTCTTATATTTGCAAACAGAGTTCTCATTAGATTCCTTCCAATCCAAAAAAACATATAAGTCAAAGAAATCCTTTACAAAATTTCAGAGTATGGAAAACATCTTTTAACCATTGATGCCACTTCCTTATACACAAATATTCCGCACGTTCAGGGCCTCACTGCGATGGAGCACTTCCTTTCACGCCGATCACCTGCCACCCTACCTAAAACCTCTTTCCTCATCACCTTAGCCAGCTTCATCCTGACCCCCAACTGCTTCACTTTTTAAGGCCAGACATACCAACAATTAAAGGGAACAGCCATGGATGCCCAGATGGCCCTCTCGTACACCAGCCTATTTATGGGTCGCTTAGAGGAAGCCTTCTTGGTTACCCAGGCCTGCCAACCCGAAGTTTGGTACAGATTTATTGATGACATCTTCATGATCTGGAATCACAGGGAAGAAGAACTCCAGAATTTCCTCTCCAACCTCAACTCCTTTGGTTCCATCAGATTCACCTGGTCCTACTCCAAATCTCATGCCACTTTCCTTGACGTTGGCCTCCATCTGTCCAATGGCCAGCTTCACACATCCGTCCACTTCAAACCCACCAACAAGCAACAGTACCTCCATTATGACAACTGCCACCCATTCCATATCAAACAGTCCCTTCTCTTCAGCCTAGGTCTTCATGGCAAATGAATCTGCTCCAGTCCTGAATCCCTGGACCATTACACCAACAACCTGAAAACAGCTTTCGCATCCCGCAACTACTCTCCCGACCTGGTACAGAAGGAGATAACCAGAGCCACTTCCTCATCCCCTCAAACCCAGAACCTCTCACAGAAGAACCCCAAAAGTGCCCCACTTGTGACAGGATACTTCCCGGGACTGGATCAGACTCTGAATGTGGCTCTCCAGCAGGGATATGACTTCCTAAAATCCTGCCCTGAAATGAGATCCATCCTTCATGAAATCCTCCCCACTCCACCAAGAGTGTCTTTCCGCCGTTCACCTAACCTTCGTAACCTCTTGGTTCATCCCTATGTAATCCCCAAACCACCTTACCTACCCTCTGGCTCCTACCCTTGCAACCGCCCCAGGTGTAAAACCTGTCCTACGCACCCTCCCACCACCACCTACTCCAGTCCTGTAACCCGGAAGGTGTACACGATCAAAGGCAGAGCCACATGTGAAAGCACCCACGTGATTTACCAACTGACCTGCCTACACTGTGACGCTTTCTATGTGGGAATGACCAGCAACAAACTGTCCATTCGCATGAATGGACACAGGCAGACAGTGTTTGTTGGTAATGAGGATCACCCTGTGGCTAAACATGCCTTGGTGCACTGCCAGCACATCTTGGTACAGTGTTACACCGTCCGAGTTATCTGGATACTTCCCACCAACACCAACCTATCCGAACTCCGGAGATGGGAACTTGCCCTTCAATATATCCTCTCTTCTCGTTATCCACCAGGCCTCAATCTCCGCTAATTTCAAGTTGTCGCCACTCATACCTCACCTGTCTTTCAACAACATCTTTGCCTCCACACTTCCGCCTCGACTTGCATCTCTGCCCTTACTCTTTGCCTTTAAATATGTCTGCTTGTGTCTGTGTATGTATGGATGGATGTGTGTGAGTGTGTGTGTGTGAGTGTGAGTGTGTGCGAGTATATACCTATCCTTTTTTCCCCCTAAGGTAAGTCTTTCCGCTCCCGGGATTGGAATGACTCCTTACCCCCTCCCTTAAAACCCACATCCTTTCATCTTTCCTTTTCCTTCCCTCTTTCCTGACGAAGCAGCCGCCGGTTGCGAAAGCTCGAAATTCTGTGTGTGTGTTTGTGTGTTTTATTCATTGTGCCTATCTACCAGCGCTTTCCCGCTTGGTAAGTCTTGGAATCTTTGTTTTTAATATATTTTCCCATGTGTGAGTTTCTTTCTATTTTATTTACATTAATTACGTAATTTACTTCCAAACCATAACCTAAGAATTGTTTTTAATATATTTTTCCCATGTGGAAGTTTTAGAAAGAAACTTCCACATGGGAAAAATATATTAAAAACAAAGATTCCAAGACTTACCAAGCGGGAAAGTGCCGGCAGACAGGCACATGAACAAAACACACAAACACACACACAGAATTACTAGCTTTCGCAACCGATGGTTGCTTCTTCAGGAAGGAGAGGGAAAGACGAAAGGATGTGGGTTTTAAGGGAGAGGGTAAGGAGTCATTCCAATCCCGGGAGCGGAAAGACTTCCCTTAGGGGAAAAAAAGGACAGGTGTACACTCGCACACACACATATCCATTACTTTTCCACTGGCTTACTTTGCTTATAAAAAAACCAGTTTGTTTAAGGAATCATTAAGATTATTTGAGGGAAGGTGAAGGAGGTCAGTAAATTGTAGCTATAAGGGGCAATCAACAAGTTTCCATTCAAAGGCTGTACAGTTCATATTTGGTATGCTAATATGAAACAAAATCATCATGAGCACTGAGGCAATCATGCCAGAAATGCACCGGATTGAAGATATCAGTTTGGTAGAACATCGTCTCCTGCTGATGCTCAAGTGTTTCCCACTTGTATGAATGGGATGAGGCTGATCTACCAGATCGATCCGCATCTCCTATCAAACCACGACCAGCACAGAACTTGGCACACCATTCCACAATGGTGGTTTTTGGCAGCCTTGCTGCTTCATCACATTCTTCATTCTTCAATAGATGTCTACCAGTGTTATTAGTCAGCCAAGAAAAGAATAACAGCATGCTGGTCCTATTTGGGTGCATTTGGTAATAACATCGCCATAGTTCACCATTCTGAATTTACTTCACACACATTGGAAAGAGACAAATGCCACACTAATTTCTTGTCTATATGTCAGTGCTTAAGTACTTGCACTGCAGTTCCATTATACTGCACATATGCTGCACCCTCAAATCAAAACTTTTTATCTCTCTGATGACATTTAGTACGCTGAATGGTAAAATGTAGGATTTTCCCCCATTTGAGTTTCACTTCAACCTGTCCTACTGTGAAGGCTGCAGATGTTAGATTGCATAGTGATGCCTGTAATTTGTCGCACTGAACCATTAAGCATTACTATAGCAAACATGAGATCTTGATTTGGCTGATGCCAATCTGAACAGCCATCAGTACATCATCAGGGGAGTTTTAAAGCCTGGGATATAACTCCTCGTCCATGTTACTGCACATGCCATATTTTCACAAAGCATTGTCTGACCATAATGACAATGCATGCAAAGTAGCACAGGAACCATTGCTTTTCTAGTCTTCATATTCACCTGCCATGATGACCACTGAACATGTATAGAGTATGGCTGGTCCTCAACTTCACTGCCATCTTTGCGGATTGTCATATGTTGGGAGGGGAGTGACTGGCTCCATAAGCACACATCAAGTGATTTGCTCAGTTTCATTGCACTACATTTAGACAGTCCCTTTAAAGGGTTGTAGGATGTGTGAACATCACACCACAATGAATTTTTGGAGATCATGAGTAAGGGTTTAAAGAGACCAAAGAGAGAAGGCCATCAGTCTCCTATGCACATTCCACAATAGGAGCAGTCTACCCAGTCTGTCTATATATTGAGTAAATTGTGTGTAATAGTCTAAGACAGTATGTTAAATATTTGCGTAGCTTGTACCTAAGGTGGGACATGGGAAATAGCCTGGTATTCACCTAGTGTGATCTTCCTAAAAACCACATTCAATCTGTCCAGCACACCAACCCTTAGTTGTTAATCTGCCAGGTGGATTCAGTCCAAGGCCAGCATCCCTCCTTGTCTAGGAAGTAGTCATATTAACACATGCAGCTACTGTTGCGTATTCATTTACAACTTTGTAAGCCTAATTTTTATACTGTGTCTTGCCTTGCACCTAATCTGAATTACAAAGCTTATTTAAATCATCCATACCCTTCTTACTGCTGTAAATTTCATAAATGCTAATGCACATATTTCTCTACCCCTGAACTGATTCAAATATATGTATTCACAGGTGTACCCTTTTATTTTGAGATATTTCATTTTATGTTAGAACTTTCCCTATAACTGAACATCAACATTTATCTACATTTTCATAACTAAAGGAAATCTTTTACATGTTCACAATCTTCACAAAGCAACACTAGACAGTTCAGTATACAGATCAACTATATAAGACAAGAACAAAGAACAGTCATAGCTTGACTGAGGAAAGTAAGGACATAAACTGTGTGAAGAGGGAACAGAGAGATTTATAATCCAGTAATCCCTGTATGTAAGTTGATGACAAATTTATCTGACCTGTTCTACGTCTACATCTACTTACATACTCCGCAAGCCACCATAAAGTGTGTGGTGGAGTATACACTGTACAACTACTAGTCATTTCCCTTCCTATTCTACTGACAAATAGAGCGAAAGAAAAATGGCCACGTTTACGGCTCTGTACAAGCCCTAATTTCTCTTACATCTTTGTGGTCATTATTTTCAAAATGCACATTGGCAGCAGCTGAATCATTCTGCAGTCAGTTCCAAATGCAGGTGCTCTAAATTTTCTCAATATTTGTTCAAAATGAATGCTGCCTTCCCTCCAGGGGTCCTATTTCAGTTCCTGAACCACTTCTGTAATACCTGCATGTCATTTGAACGTACCATTAACAGATCTAGCAGCCAGCATCTGAATTGCTTTGATGTCTTCCTTCAATATGAGTTGGTGTGGATTCCAGACACTCAAGTGGTACTCAAGAATGGGATGCACTAGTGTCCTATATGCAGCCTCCTTTACTGACGGACCACATTTTCCCAAAATTCTCCCAAGGAACCGAAATTTACCACTTGCCTTCCCTACTACAGTCCTCACATGCTCATTCTATTTCATACTGCTTAGCAATTTTATTCGTATATATTTAATTAACATGACTGTATCAAGCTGCACACTACTAATGTTCTACACTACTTGTCATTAAAATTGCTACATTAAGAAGAAATGCACATGATAAACGAGTATTCATTGGACAAATATATTATAGAAGATCTGGCATGTGATTACATTTTCACACAATTCGGGTGCATAGATCCTAAGAAATCAGTACCTAAAACAACCACCTCTGGCCATAATAACGGCCTTGATATTCCTGGACATTGAGTAAAACAGAGCTTGGATGGCATTTACAGGCACAGGTACAGTTGCCCATGCAGCTTCAACACAATGCCACAGTTCATCAAGAGTAGTGACTGGCGTATTGTGACAAGCCAGTTGCTCGGCCAACATTGACCAGATGTTTTCAATTAGTGAGAGATCTGGATAATGTGCTGGGTCAGGGCAGCAGTCGAACATTTCTGTATCCAGAAAGGCCCATACGGGACGTGCAACATGCAGTCATGCATTATCCTGCTGAAATGTAGGGTTTCGCAGGGATCGAATGAAGGGTAGGGCCATGGGTAGTAACACATCTGAAATGTAACGTCCACTGTTCAGAGTGCCGTCAATGCGAACAAGAGGTGACGGAGACGTGTAACCAATGGCACCGCATACCGTAACGCCGGGTGATACGCCAGTATCGCGATGACGAATACACGCTTCAAATGTACGTTCACCGCAATGATGTCAAACACGGATGCGACCATCATGATGCTGTGAACAGAACATGGATTCATACGAGAAAATGACGTTTTGCCATTCGTGCACCCAGGTTCATTGTTGAGTACACCATCTCAAGCGCTCCTGTCTGTGATGCAGCATCAAGGGTAACTGCAGCCACGGTCTCCGAGCTGATAGTCCATGCTGCTGCAAACATCGTCAAACTGTTCGTGCACATGGTTGTTGTCTTGCAAACGTCCCCATCTGTTGACTCAGGGATCGAGATGTGGTGGCTGCATGACCCATTACAGCCATGAGGATAAGATGCCTGTCATCTCGACTGCTAGTGATACGAGGCAGTTGGGATCCAGCACGGTGTTCCATATTACCCACCTGAACTCACCGATTCCATATTCTGCTAACAGTCATTGGATCTCGACCAACGCGAGCAGCAAGCAATGATAAACCGCAATCGCGATAGGCTACAATCCGACCTTTATCAAAGTCAGAAACGTGATGGTACGCATTTCTCCTCCTTACACGAGGCATCACAACGACGTTTCACCAGGCAATGCCGGCCAACTGCTTTTTGTGTATGAGAAACCGGTTGGAAACTTTCCTCATGTAAGCACGTTGTAGGTGTCGGCACTAGGCGAACCTTGTTTGAATGCTCTGAACAGCTAAACATTTGCATCTCGCAGCATCTTCTTCCTGTTGGTTAAATTTCACATCTGTAGCATGTCATCGTTGTGGTGTAGCAATTTTAATGGCCAGTAGTGTATTTGGTCACTACAGTTTTGTTTTTCCTTCTCACCTGCATAACTTACATCTCTCTCTCATAACTTACATCTCACACACTTGTACCTGTAAGGTGCAGGCATGTGTACACCTGTGTGTGTGTGTGTGTGTGTGTGTGTGTGTGTGTGTGTGTGTGTGTGTGTTCTCTAGCTCCAGAAAAGTTTGGTCCTGAAAGCTAGAAAGTTTTCTCTTTCTTTTGTGTGCGATTCAATATTTATGCTATTCTGTTAGTGGTCTCCTTTACTCCCAAATTATTTAAAATGTGAATGGTGGGCTCCATGTGGTTCCCAAGTCGTGCAGTGACCGTAAACCATAAAATCACCAAATAAGCAGCAACCAGTCACAAAATCATGTTTTATTTATTTGCTTTTGGCGTGAATAAATAAAACATGATTTTGCAACTGGTTGCTGCTTACTTGGTAATTTTATTTAAAATGTGTTATCCAAATGTAAAATTTGTTAGTAGGTATAATCATAATGCTAGTGATTCAACATTTCTGCTATTCAATGAGTGGTCTCCTTTACTCCTAAATTATTTAAAATGTGTTATCCAAATGTAAAATTTGTAAGTAGGTATAATTATAACGCTAGGTTTTTCTACCACCATCTTCTGACAGATTTTTGGCAAGAAAAGTTCCAAGGTGTAACTCTTTATATGCAAGTACTGTATATTTTACCACATAAAAATAAAACATAAAATTAATGTATCAAGACCTTCCAAAACAAAGCACTTTAGACAAAAGAGTTGTACACACATACTGCAAAAATTTACATTTCCCTATGAAAAAAAAACCATTGGTTCATGAAATGAAACATGTCGAACTTGTGAGAGTGTTATGTCTCTTACTCATATTTTCTAGGAATCACTTGTTGTTGTTGTGGTCTTCAGTCCAGAGACTCGTTCGATGCAGCTCTCCACATTACTCTATCGTATGCAAGACTCATCACCTGCTTATAACTACTGCAACTTACACTCTTATGAATCTGCTTAGTGTATTCATCTTTTGGTCTCCCTCTACGATTTTTACCCTCCATGCTACCCTCCAGTACTAAATTGGTGATCCCTGGTTGTCTCAGAATGTGTCCTACCAACTGATCCCTTCTTTTTATCAAGTCGTGCCACAAATTTCTCTTATCCCCCCTTCCGTTCAGTACATCTTCATTAGTTAAGTGATCTACCCATCTAATCTTCAGCATTCTTCAGTAGCACCACATTTCAAAAGCTTCTATTCTCTTCTTGTCTATACTATTTACTGTCTGTGTTTCACTTCCATACATGGCTACACTCCATACAAATACTTTCAGAAATGACTTCCTCACACTTAAATCTATACTTGATGTTAACAAATTTCTCTTCTTCAGAAACGTTTTCCTAGCCATAGCCAGTCTACATTTTATATCCTCTCTACTTCGACCATCATCAGTTATTTTGCTCCCCAAATAGCAAAACTCCTTTACTACTTTAAGTGTCTCATTCCCTAATCTAATTCCCTCGGCATCGCCTGATTTAATTCAACTACATTCCATTATCCTCATTTTGCTTTTGTGAATGTTCACCTTACATTATCCTTTCAAGACACAGCCCGTTCTGTTCAGTTGCGCTTGCAGGTCCTGTGCTATTTCTTCTCCACGGATTTTAATTCCTACTCCGAATATTTCTTTTGTTTTCTTTACTGCTTGCTCAATATACAGGTTGAATAACATCAGAGACACGCTACAACCCTATCTCACTCCCTTCTCAATCACTGCTTCCCTTTCTTGCTCCTTGACTCTTGTAACTTCCATCTGGCTTCTGTACAAATTGTAAACAGCTTTTTGTTCCGTGTGCTTTACCCCTGCCATCTTTGGAATTTGAAAGAGAGTATTCAGTCAACATTGTCAGAAGCTTTGTTTAAGTCTACAAATGCTACAAACATTGGTTTGCCTTTCCTTAATCTATTTTCCAAGATAAGTCGTAGGGTCAGTATTGCCTTGTGTGTCCCAACATTTCTACAGAATCCAAACTGATCTTCCCCAAGGTTGGCTCCTACCAGATTTACCATTCATCTCTATACAATTTGTGTTACTTATTAAACTGATAGTTCGGTAATTTTCACTCTTGTCAACACCTGCTTTCTTTGGGATTGGAATTACAATATTCTTCTTGAAGTCTGAGTTGTATTTCACCTGCCTCATACATGTTGCTTACGAGATTGTAAAGTTTTCACATGGCCGGATCTACCGAGGCTATCAGTAGTTCTAATGGAATGTTGTCTACTCCCGGGGCCTTATTTCGACTTATGTCTTTCAGTGCTCTGTCAAATTCTTCACGCAGTATCATATCTCCCATTTGATCTTCATCTATGTATCCCATTTCTATAGTATTGCTTTCAAATACATACACTCTATATTGTCCTTCCACCTTTCTCCTTTCCCTTCTTTGCTTAGGACTGGTTTACCATCCGAGCTCTTGATATTCATACATGTGATTCTCTTTTCTCCAGAGGTCTCTTTAATTTTCCTGTAGGCAGTATCTGTCTTACCCCTCGATCTTCCTGTGATTCTTGGCACTCAGCAGACTCACTTTTATTGTACAGAAAGTAATTACTTACTACAAAGAAGGATCTTCCGCCATGTAATTTGAACTTAATGACACTTCTGTCTCACGTACAAAGTATACTTTTGAATGGGGATAGCCTGAACTACCTCTCACGACATGATGCATGTAAGATGAGTCATTACCTCTGCAGTCATACTAATGCATCTATGCTTTCTTGTTTACACACATTACAAGTAAGAATTAACAGCTCCCTCAGGTTAAGAAGGACCCACCTGGTGTCTTGGTGACCTAGCCTTCCTTTATAACCCTTCCTAACATGGAATTTTATCTAACAACTGTACTTGGAATTTTATTTCCGGAAGTTAAGAATTGACCAGTCACCTTGCAATTTTACAACCTTAGACAAGTTTGCCATTTCTCAGATAAAAAAACCCACTGATCTGTGCTACATGGCAAAATTAATAACTTGAAACTCCACAGATGTGGACTGACAGTTGTTACAAGAATGTTATGGTACCCACATTGAGCAAAAAAATAGAGAATTAATGTCTGCACAGGTGGACTGATGGCAACAATGTCATCAGAACCAATGGTTGTTTTTCTGTTTACATACATATTATATCTTCTGCATTAACATGAATTGTCTTTACATTTTTACCATGGCAGAAGTGTTATGTGTAACGCCATTCAAGAAAGAGACAGCTGTATGTATTATAAAAACAAGAAAGAAGGTTGCCAAGGTCTTTTCACATATGCTCAAGAAGTTTTGCTGAGAATCCTGAACACATCCTCCAGTAAGTTCTGATCTCTTTCCAAACAATTCCTATATTTTTGGAGTCCTGAGGAAAACAGTTGTGGTTGTCTTATTTGCTTAGGGTGAAGAGGTATACACCTGGGTACAATATTGTTCCATAGACAAGCAAACATTTTTCCATGAAAGCAATGATCATCTTGCGTCACAATGGGATGAATGTATTAACAGTTAAGGGAATTACTTTTGAACTAATAAACAGTTTGCTTACTCTTTTTCCAACAGTCTTGTTTTAATTTGATTGCTTCTTCTATCATGCACTAAACTAAGTATGGTTATTAAATGAATATCAGTTTCCAAGTTGGAGAAATAAACCATTTTTACTGCCGTTTACTATATGTAAGGAGAGCAAAACTTACTAACTGCATAATGACCGTATATGCCAAATTCTTTCAAAGATCTTTTTATTGCAGAACAATTTTATTTCCCTTTTTAAGATACAATTTCTTTGGCATTTATAAACATATAAAAAGAAGGCCACAGCATATAGCTCACATACATGATTCTTTTTATGTTATTTTATACATAAATGTACAAAAATGCACTAATACTAGAAGGCTCATTTAACTCATTGTCTTAGCCCTTCAGTTAAAATATGTTAATACCTATTCCAACATGTATTACTTATATGCTACATAAAAAAGTAATCTCATAAATAAATCCGTAAGTTAAAATGAGATTCGAAGTTTTTAGTCAATGTAATAAAGCTGCACACTTTGGACATTACCAACTATTCAAATACTATAAATAAATAAAATATATGGTGTATCTAACAGCTGCCTTACTGTCTTTATTACAATCTTTATGACAATTCATTTCATGCTACTGACAATATCACACAGCAATCATCACTAACATTGATTTGCTTGATTACAAAATTAAAGCTCAAAGACAAAACATTACTTGCCAGTGCAGTTCCAAGATAATATGAAAAAGAGATAATTACATAAAGAAGCAACAAAAATAATAGCTGCACATTGCAGTGTAGTCCTTGTTCTCATCATCCCCAAAAGTAATACATTTTTACACTGCTTGGTACATTTGAATATTCTGAATTATCTTCCCACATTTTAATGACTGTTCAGGAATCACAAAGCACACATATACTTGCATTTTCTATTTCCTATTCATAGTCCCTAACTTTAATTTATCCCAAGGACTGTTGTGACGTGTCATCAATCTCTATCAATACTAACACATTCTGTCAACAACAACTTATGGATGTAAAATGTCTCCATATTGAGGGACAATAACCCTCAATGCTGTATCTCCCAGCCTAACATAATACTTGCCTAAATAGACACTGCTGATCACTCCACCATTTTCCCCTTCTTCAATACCCTACAATGTGCTCTCTCAATATCTATATCTCTCTTTGTTAATAAGCTTACATACTGTAGACTGTAACTGTTGCTGTTAAGCAAAAAACTAATTTTACTCAGTAATATTGCTTACTTTATAAGCAATCAACAGTACAGAATATTTGGAATGATTTGAAAAAAGACTGGCAAGCCAGTACACTCCACAGTACACTATGTAATTCCCTGTCCGGTGAAATTACAATGTTAAATGAAATGCCACACTCAATATTTATTCAGTAACAAGACTAGCACTCTGCCAGTGGGAAAATAATTCTTTGTTTTTTTCAGAGCTAGTTTTCATATCAAAAAGATAGAAAAAATAAAAGTTTTAAATAATCTTACAAATACGCATCATAAAGTTGTAAATAGTCTATACAAATATGCATCATTTTTACAGGAGTGATAGTAAATTTAAATTAATCTACAAATATCATTTTTTTTATTTTGTCTTTCTAAACTGATGCAATTCCATCTGTATTCTGTCTCGCAAAAGACATAAAAATCTGCTCCAGTGTTGTTTCACTTACAGCATAGTCTTCTATTACCTTGAAATTTTTCTTCATTTCTTCTAATGTTGTAAACAATTGTTTCAGTGTGATTTGTGGATTGGTTATCTGATAATGAAGTAAACCCTAAAAATTGTTTTATGTATAATTAATTTTAATATCAGCAGATTTGTTAATGATACTCAACTATAATATTTTACTTTAGGTAAGGACTGGTCATAAAACACCTACTTGTTTTGGACTGCACATGTACAAATTAGCTTTCTGTTGAGAAATAACTTTAAAAGCAACATGAAAACATGTCTTAATATTAATTTGTCAAATTACCTAACAACCTAAAACATTAATGACGATTAACAAAGAAGTTGTACTCCCATGG
This sequence comes from Schistocerca gregaria, assembly GCF_023897955.1. Classification (NCBI taxonomy): domain Eukaryota; kingdom Metazoa; phylum Arthropoda; class Insecta; order Orthoptera; family Acrididae; genus Schistocerca; species Schistocerca gregaria. The sequence continues at coordinate 472,701,974 of NC_064922.1, forward strand.
TTCAAGAGGGAAACATATGATTGAAGAAATCCTTTCACATAATTTCCATGCCTTACATCATTGTACCCCCCCCCCCCCCCCCCCCCCCCCATGAACCATAGACCTTGCCATTGGTTGAGAGGCTTACGTGCCTCAGTGATACAGATAGCCGTACCTGCAACCACAATGGAGGGGTATTTGTTGCGAGGCCAGACAATCGTATGGTTCCTGAAGAGGGGCAGCAGCCTTTTCAGTAGCTGCAGGGGCAACAGTCTGGCCTTGTAACACTAACCAAAACGGCCTTGCTGTGCTGGTACTGCGAACGGCTGAAAGCAAGGGGAAACTACAGCCGTAAATTTTCCCCGAGGGCATGCAGCTTTACTGTATGGATAAATGATGATGGCGTCCTCTTGGGTAAAATATTCCAGAGGTAAAATAGTCCCCCCATACAGATCTCTGGGCGAGGACTACTCAGGAGGACGTCGTTATCAGGAGAAAGAAATCTGGCATTCTATGGATCGGAGTGTGGAATGTCAGATCCCTTAATCGGGCAGAGAGGTTAGAAAATATAAAAAGGGACATGGATAGGTTAAAGTTAGGTATAGTGGGAATTAGTGAAGTTCGGTGGCAGGAGGACCAAGACTTCTGGTCAGGTGAATACAGGGTTGTGTGTGTGGTCTTCAGTCCTGAGACTGGTTTGATGCAGCTCTCCATGCTACTCTATCCTGTGCATGCTTCTTCATCTCCCAGTACTTACTGCAACCTACATCCTCCTGAAACTGCTTAGTGTATTCATCTCTTGGTCTCCCTCTACGATTTTTACCCTCCACGCTGCCCTCCAATGCTAAATTTGAGATCCCTCGATGCCTCAAAACATGTCCTACCAACCGATCCCTTCTTTTAGTCAAGTCACAATAATGTGTTCACTATGCTGTTTGTAGTAGCTTACCCGCACTCCTATTTTTTTATTCATTAATAAACCTACTCCTGCATTACCCCTATTTGATTTTGTATTCATAACCATGTATTCACCTGACCAAAATTCTTGTTCCTCTTGCCACCGAACTTCACTCATTCCCACTATATCTAGCTTTAACCTATCCATTTCCCTTTTTAAATTTTCTAACCTACCTGCCCGATTAAGGGATCTGACATTCCACGCTCCGATGCGTAGAAAGCCAGTTTTCTTTCTCCTGATAACGACATCCTCTTGAGTAGTCCCCGTCCGTAGATCTGAATGGGGGCTATTTTACTTTCGGAATGTTCTACCCAAGAAGACACCATCATCATTTAACCATACAGTAAAGCTGCATGCCCTCGGAAAAAATTTCAGCTGTAGTTTCCCCTTGCTTTCAGCCGTTCGCAGTACCAGCACAGCAAGATCGTTTTGGTTAATGTTACAAGGCCAGATCAGTCAATCATCCAGACTGTTGCCCCTGCAACTACTGAAACGGCTGCTACCCCTCTTCAGGAACAACACATTTGTCTGCCCACTCAACAAATACCCCTCCGTTGTGGTTGCACCTACGGTACGGCCATCTGTATCACTGAGGCACGCAAGCCTCCCCACAACGGCAAGGTACATGGTTCATGGAGGGGATACAGGGTTATAAATACAAAATTGAATAGGGGTTATGCAGCAGTAGGTTTAATAATGAATAGGAAAATAGGAATGCGGGTAAGCTACTACAAACAGCATAGTGAACGCATTATTGTGGCCAAGATAGATACGAAGCCCACACCTACCACAATAGTACAAGTTTATATGCCAACTAGCTCTGCTGATCACAAAGAAATTGAAGAAATGTATGATGCGATAAAAGAAATTATTCAGATAGTGAAGGGAGATGAAAATTTAATAGTCATGGGTGACTGGAATTCGACAGTAGGAAAAGGGAGAGAAGGAAACATAGTAGGTGAATATGGATTGGGGGTAAGAAATGAAAGAGGAAGCCGCCTGGTAAAATTTTGCGCAGAGCATAAATTAGTCATAGCTAACACTTGGTTCAAGAATCATGAAAGAAGGTTGTATACATGGAAAAACCCTGTAGATACTAAAAGGTATCAGATAGATTATATAATGGAACAACAGAGATTTAAGGAACCAGGTTTTAAATTGTAAGACATTTCCAGGGGCAGATGTGGACTCTGACCACAATCTATTGGTTATGTACTGTAGATTAAAACTGAAGAAACTGCAAAAAGGTGGGAATTTAAGTAGATGTGACCTGGATAAACTGACTAAACCAAAGGTTGACAGAGTTTCAGGGAGAGCATAAGGAAACAACTGAAAAGAATGGGGGAAAGAAATACAGTAGAAGAAGAATGGGTTGCTTTGAGGGATGAAGTAGTGAAGGCAGCAGAGGATCAAATAGGTAAAAAGACGAGGGTTAGTAGAAATCCTTGGGTGTCAGATGAAATGTTGAATTTAATTGACGAAAGGAGAAAATATAAAAATGCAGTAAATGAAGCAGGCAATAAGGAATACAAACGTCTCAAAAATGATATCCACAGGAAGTGCAAAACGGCTAAGCAGGCATGGCTACAGGACAAATGTAAGGATGTAGAGGCTTATCGCACTAGGGGAAGACAGATACTGCCTACAGGAAAATTAAAGAGACCTTTGGAGAAAAGGGAACCACTTGTATGAATATCAAGAGCTCAGATGGAAACCCAGTTCTAAGCAAAGAAGGGAAAGCAGAAAGGTGGAAGGAGTATATAGAGTGTCTATACAAGGGCGATGTACTTGAGGACAATATTATGGAAATGAAAGAGGATGTAGATGAAGATGAAATGGGAGATATGATACTGGGTGAAGAGTTTGACAGAGCACTGAAAGACCCGAGTCGAAACAAAGCTTCAGGAGTAGACAACATTCCATTAGAACAACTGACAGCCTTGGGAGAGCCACTCCTGACAAAGCTCTACCTTCTGGTGAGCAAGATGTAAGAGACAGGCGAAATACCCTCAGACTTCAAGAAGAATATTTAAAGACGATTGGAAAAACTGGTTGAAGCCGACCTCAGGGAAGATCAATTTGGACTCCGTAGAAATATGGGAACACGTGAGGCAATACTGTCCCTACAACTTATTTCAGAAGCTGGATTAAGAAAAGGCAAACCTACATTTCTAGCATTTGTAGACTTAGAGAAAGCTTTTGACAATGTTGACTGGAATACTCTCTTTTATATTCTAAAGGTGACAGGGGTAAAATACAGGGAGCAAAAGGCTATTTACAATTTATACAAAAACCAGATGGCAGTTATATGAGTATAGGGGCATGAGGGGAAGCAGTGTTGGGAAGGGACTGAGACAGGGTTGTAGCCTCTCCCCAATGTTGTTCAATATGTATATTGACCAAGCAGTAAAGGAAACAAAAGAAAAATTTGGAGTAGGTATTAAAAACCATGGAGAAGAAATAAAAACTTTAAGGTTCGCTGATGACATTGTAATTATGTCGGAGACAGTAAAGGACTTGGAAGAGCAGTTTAAAGGAATGGACAGTGTCTTGAAAGGAGGATATAAGATGAACATCAACAAAAGCAAAACGAGAATAATGGAATGTAGTAGAATTAATTCAGGTGATGCTGAGGGAATTAGATTAGGAAATGAGACACTTAAAGTAGTAAAGGAGTTTTGCTATTTGGGGAGCAAAAAAACTGATGATGGTCGAAGTAGAGAGGATATAAAATGCAGACTGGCAATGGCAAGGGAAACGTTTCTGAAGAAGAGAAATTTGTTAACATCGAGTATAGATTTAAGTGTCAGGAAGTCATTTCTGAAAGTATTTGTGTGGAGTGTAGCCATGTATGGAAGTGAAACATGGATGATAAATAGTTTAGACAAGAAGAGAATAGAAGCTTTCGAAATGTGGTGCTACAGAAGAATGCTGGAGATTAGATGGGTATATCACATACCTAATGAGGAGGTACTGAATAGGGTTGGGGAGAAGAGGAGTTTGTGGCACAACTTGACTAGAAGAAGGGATCGGTTGGTAGGACATGTTCTGAGGCATCAAGGGATCACCAATTTAGTATTGGAGGGCAGCATGGAGGGTAAAAATAGAGGGAGACTGAGAGATGAATACACTAAGCAGTTTCAGGAGGATGTAGGTTGCAGTAAGTACTGGGAGATGAAGAAGCATGCACAGGATAGAGTAGCATGGAGAGCTGCATCAAATCAGTCTCAGGACTGAATACCACAACAACAACAACAACAACAACAACAACATTATAAATCAGCGCATACTATACCTGTTATGAAGGGTACATGATGAGGTGAAGAAAAGTAAGGAAAGAAAACAGAAATTTTCAGCAAGGTGGGAGACTGTTTGGAAGAGTGGAAAGTAGTTTACTGTACAGTTTGAGATTTAACTGTCAAGTTAATAAATCTACTTAATGCAGTACTCATACAACATCCATATGGAAGTAGGCAATACTCTTTTCAGTTACATTATTTGGCACCTCTTGACTACATGAATACTCTATAAATCATATTTTTATTATCTTCACCTGCAATCTGCATTCCTTAGATTTTAAAAGTTATTTATGATCATTTATAGTAATTTAATGACTTGTAGACAGGAAAGTACATAATATCATTTTATATATTGGACTTTGAAAATATAGAGATCAATACTTCAAGGAGCAGTGTTTCAGTTCAGCCTTTTTGTTGATTTTAATATCACTTCAATGATTCAATACAGTTTTTTTTTTTTTTTCTAAAATTCATAAATTTTATCACAGAATCTGGTTATCCAACGTTTAAACATTTTAAGTATTAAGGACACTTAAATCACACCTTTAAAAACATTTCTGCCTATAAATCAATAGTTCATTAGTCTTGGATTATGTGTAAAAAAAAAGCAATGGGAATCTATAAGCATTTTGTCTATAAAATTTGACAATTTATTCATCAGCTACAAAATTTCACAAATTTTGGGTAAAAAAAAGTCTTACAAAAATTATTACCTCAGATTTTTTCTTTGTTTACAAAAAATGTGTATAGCCACTGAGAATTATGTGAATATTTAATTTTCCATTATAAATATATAAGTTTACTGATCACAATAATTGTAATAACTATGCTTGTTATTTGAGAATTAAACCCTTTGCTTGCTCAAGATGTGTTAATGTGTGTTGCTGCTACTGTCCCCAGGTGTTCTGTACAAGTCAAGGAAAGTGGTTCTGTGCATTAGGCGAGTCAGTCTGTGACGTGACGTGCTTTCGATGTCATTGTGGGGAGTTGGCGACACCATGTCATGTGGCACGGCCATATGCTTTGAGGACCAGTCGAGCTGGAGCAACGAAGAAGCATGGGCAGCTGCCAGAAAGTATTAAAGTTGTATTGACACGGCTGGCCAGTGGCGACCAGGACTTGCTAATACCTCGAGTGCTATGTGGATGGATGGCGTGTGAATTTCACAGGAAGAAGAAAAAATTAATCACCAAGCTTTCGTGGTGGGTTCCTCCTTCTATATATAGTGAATATTATTGAGTACTTAAGGACTGTTACTGTTGCAATTGCTTGTGCTAATGGCCAGTAAAGCATTCACTGCAGTAGTGGTGAGACGTGCTATGTTCTGGAGCGGCCATGAAATTATGTTACTATAGTGGCTAGAAACAGTGCCTCGCATTTGTAAGTTTGGATCTGGTGCTTGGTGGCACGCTGAAGGTAGTTGGTTTACTTGAACTTCATTTCTTAATTTAGTTATAGATTTAGAATTTTATAGTTTTACAAATTAGTGGTAGTTGTTATTTAATAATTTCTTGTGTGTGTGGAAGGCAAGTGTCCATGATAAATATAGGTCACATTGTGTTTTAGGGTCGGATAGAGGACGTGTGTATTTTGGTCTGTGGCCATAGGGACCATGATTATTGCATTAGCGACCTACTGAAGTGACTTATTGCAATTTCAATTACCTATTTGAAAGTTGATTGTCACGTTAGGTACTGCACATTTGATTTACATGGTATCAGCCATTCAGCAAAGACAGATTATCTTTTAAGGTGGACCTTAAGTCATTGGGTGTGGACTGACACATCTTTTCACGTAGTACCTTGATTTTATTTATTTATATATTTATTTGGGTCAAAGGAAAATAAGCTCCTTAATTCTGTCCATTGGTTAATTTGTAATATGTTTGTATTAAGGTATTGCTTTCCTATATATATTTGTGTAACTTGTATACAGGGTGTTACAAAAAGGTACGGCCAAACTTTCAGGAATCATTCCTCACACACAAAGAAAGAAAATATGTTATGTGGACATGTGTCCAGAAATGCTTACTTTCCTTGTTAGAGCTCATTTTATTACTTCTCTTCAAATCACATTAATCATGGAATGGAAACACACAGCAACAGAACGTACCAGCGTGACTTCAAACACTTTGTTACAGGAAATGTTCAAAATGTCCTCTGTCCTCCGTCGCAGCATTGAATCCCTGATTCGCTGATGCAACCCTGGAGAATGGCGTATTGTATCACAGCCATCCACAATACGAGCATGAAGAGTCTCTACATTTGGTACCGGGGTTGTGTGGACAAGAGCTTTCAAATGTCCCCATAAATGAACGTCAAGAGGGTTGAGGTCAGGAGAGCGTGGAGGCCATGGAATTGGTCCACCTCTACCAATCCATCGGTCACCGAATCTGTTGTTGAGAAGTGTACGAACACTTCGACTGAAATTTGCAGGAGTTCCATCGTGCATGAACCACATGTTGTGTTGTACTTGTAAAGGCACATGTTCTAGCAGCACAGGTAGAGTATCCTATATGAAATCATGGCAGTGAATCGAGGAAGTACAGTACATACTGACAAAACTAAAAGGAGCTCTAACATGGAAATTAAGCATTTCCGGACACATGTCCACATAACTTTTCTTTATTTGTATGTGAGGAATGTTTCCTGAAAGTTTGGCCGTACCTTTTCGTAACACCGTGTATACTACAGTGTGTCTGCCGCTCATGTTTTCCTGTTTTCAGAAACATGTATAGTGGTCAACGTGAGCAAACCTCACCCCACGAGCTTGCAGTGTGACAGAAATCTCAGGATTTGAACTCGGGGCTGTCCGGACTCCATTAACGCGTGATTTCTCTATTCCATTCAACGAGAGGTTTGTTTTACGCAGAAGATTTCCTACTGCCCAAAGTTGAGTATAAGTTCACCCTTTGGATTGTGTGTTTGTGAAACTGTAATAAATTAACATTTGCTCGCATCCATCACATGTTCGTTAAATTGACGTTGTGTCTTCAGTTTGCATAAAGTCTAGAATCTTCCAGATGCTGAGTGTAGTAGAATGCTAATTGTAAATAGAACAGTTAATAGTACCCTTCAGGTCAGATAGCATCTAATTAATTTTACCTTTTCAGTAAGTGGAAAACTGAATGAGAAAGGCAATACCCAACACTGTAAACATTTGGTGGTTGTTACCAGCGCATAAAGGGGTCGTTGGCACAAGTCTGTCAGTTAATATTGTAAATACTAATTGCGCATAGGGCCTAGATATACAAAGGTTGTTAATTGATTATTACTGCTGATGAATTCATGCATATGTGTAACCAATAAAGAAGTGTTGCAACTACAAACTACTTGTGTTACTGGTATACAAGGTTAGAGTGTGCAATCCACACCACAGCTCTCAGTCCCAAAAATAATTGAGCATGAGAAGTTATCTGGAGGGCAGTAATTCAGCAACTTTGTTATAAGCACTCTGTCAATTTACTGATACAGTTTTGACAGTCAGTATGTCTTTATTCTGGACATGAACCAATTTTGCTATCTCTAAGTCGTTGGAGCAATGGTTCATCAGATAACCTCAGTATACGATCCAAAGGAAGTAGAAAATTTTGACATTCAAAGTATCTTCACTCTGAACGTGCTCTAATTTTGCCATCTCCAAGTCGTTGAAGCAATTATTCACCAGATATCCTCAGTTCTCCATCCAAAGTAAGTAAGTGTGAAATAAAAGCATTTGTGCTGTGTCATTGACTGATTGTTTATGTTCTAGATTTTACTGTGGGCAAGACTGATCAACAGAAATTGGCTTCCACATTTTTTTGGAAAAGTGATGAAATAGTGGCAGCACTCATGAAGCCATATTTGAAATGGGGACATAATGTTTATGGCGACGATTGGTATTCCAGCCTAGATCTGCTCCTCTGGCTTCATAACCATGGAACGACCATATGTGGTACTATTTTCAGGAACAGGCACAAGAAGCCAAAACTACAGGACAAAATTGAAATGAGGAGAAACCTATTTTAAGTCCTCTGATAAATGTTTGCACTGTAGTGATGTGACAGAAGAGAAGTGTAGATGTTGAGCAATTGTAATACCGCAGAAATGTTACAGGTGGAAAACACTAACAGAAAGACTGGTGACAGAATATGCCAATTTCTTACAGACCATGACTCCGGTATGGGGAAGTTGACCATACTGACATGTTACAGAGATCAGTCAAATCAATGTGAAAGATTGTGAAGCAGTGTAAAAAGTTATTTTTCTGAGTATTTGATCTATGCATTTTAAATTCTCATGCTCCCCACTGAGCAGTAATAAAGTGAAAAAATGGTAGTGTATCATCTGTCTCTGGTAAGAGAAATTGTTGAAGCTTATGTCACAGAAGAGAGGAAAGCTGGCAGATGAAGGCACTTTGATGACAAAAATCCTCTACGATTTACTGGGTAGTATTTTCTAAATACTACTATAAAAAAAAAAATCAAGAAACTAGGTACAAATGCCGAACATGCACTATACCGCCATGTTTCAAGGCTTATATTATAAAATAATTATTAACCGTGGATAATTGCACAGGAAAGATGAGATTACACTGATACATGTCTAAAACTAAATGAAGAACAGAAAATAAAAATGAAACCAAGAACAAAATAAAATTATATTTTAACTTTGCCAGTGCCAATCTAGAAAGTAATGTATTCTAGAGAAGCTTTATGATATTAAAAACTTTAGGTGTCGAGTAACTGTATTTATTTTATATTGAGGGTGGCAAAATCCAGAGCACCCGATGAAGTTGTGACGCCCAGTATACCAGAAATATTCAAATGTTCAGAAAAAGCAAGGTGGCTGTGCAGCAAAACATAACAGGTAGTGACACAAAAGTTGTCTCTCAGCACAATTTGCAGTATTAGGTGACAACAAAGCCATGTTCGGCATGAAATGCAGCGAGAAGATTTGCAGCGATCATAGGGTCAAGGGATAATGCTGAGCATGTAAATGTCACAGTTAGTTTATGAAGCTTAGATGCATATTCCATGTCAGTGTATACTGTATGCAATGATTTGAGAACACGTATGCAAGTGTGACAGAAAAATTGATATTTTATTCTGAAGTATGTGAAGTTCCTGGATCTCTCACCAAGAGAGACTGAAATATGACAATGAGCTGAAATTTGAGAAAAGATTTACAAAATTCCACTTCTCCTGTCACAAAATAATGTGCTACAACAACATTTTTAAAATTAATAATACAGTTGGACAATATACAATATTTTGCAATAGGTGGGTGTGAATGTCAAAGTTTCTTTATTTATTTGTGTGTTATAAAACACTTATTAATTTGTTCATTTAGATGAAAGGTCTTTAGAAAAACAGGGCAATCAATAAGAAGAAGGAGGAGGAGGAGGAGGAGGAGGAGGAGGACAATAATGATTATTACTATGGAGAAGGAGTACAGATCATAATTTGTAAACAATAGTTTGTTCCTATCTAATTTCTAAAATCACTCTGAAAAATAGAGAAAATTACTGTGTACAATCAATACTATCTGTCTCACAAATGAGGCCTTCAGCATGCTGGTCAAGGGAGTTATCATTACTGCAAATGCTTCTATCATGGGTGGCCAGACTGTATGGAAGGGATTTTTTTTATGTGGAAGGAGTGGCAGCTGTCAAAATGCAGGTACAGTTGGCAATTGGTGGGTTTCAGGTGGACTCAGGTGTTGATGAAGCCATCTGAATGGAGGATACCAGCATCTAGGAAGGTGGCACAACATATGGAAGAGGACCAGTTGAAGTGGATGGGGAAAAAAGGGTGTTGAGGTTGTGGAGGAATGCGGATAAGGTGTCCTGGCCTTGGGGCCAGATTATAAAGATGCGTGCCTCAGCAATACAGGTAGCCGTACCGTAGGTGCAACCACAACGGAGGGGTATTTGTTGAGTGGGCAGACAAATGTGTTGTTCCTGAAGAGGGGTAGCAGCCGTTTCAGTAGTTGCAAGGGCAACAGTCTGGATGATTGACTGATTTGGCTTTGAAACACTAACCAAAATGGCCTTGCTGTGCTGGTACTGCAAACGGCAGAAAGCAAGGGGAAACTACGGCTGTAATCTTTCCCGAGGGCATGCAGCTTTACTGTATGGATAAATGATGATGGCGTCCTCTTGGGTAAAATATTATGGAGGTAAAATAGTCCCCCATTTGGATCTCGGGGCGGGGACTACTCAAGAGGATGTTGTTATCAGGAGGAGAAAGAAAACTGGCGTTCTACGGATCGGGGCACGGAATGTCAGATCCCTTAATCGGGCAGGTAGGTTAGAAAATTTAAAAAGGGAGATGGATAGGTTAAAGTTAGATATTGTGGGAATTAGTGACATTCAGTGGAAGGAGGAGCAAGACTTCTGGTCAAGTGACTACAGGGTTATAAACACAAAATCAAATAGGGGTAATGCAGGAGTGGGTTCAACAATGAATAGGAAAATAGGATGGGTGGGTAAGCTACTACAAACAGCATAGTGAACGCATTATTGTGGCCAAGATAAATACGAAGCCCACGCCTACTACAGTAGTACAAGTTTATGTGCCAACTAGCTCTGAAGATGATGAAGAAATTGAAGGAATGTATGATGAAATAAAAGAAATTATTCAGATTGTGAAGGGAGACAAAAATTTAATAGTCATGGGTGACTGGAATTCGGCAGTAGGAAAAGGGAGAGAAGAAAACGTAGTAGGTGAATATGGATTGGGGGTAAGAAATGAAAGAGGAAGCTGATGTATGGAAGTGAAACATGGACGATAAATAGTTTGGATTGGTTGGTAGGACATGTGTTGAGGCATCAAGGGATCACCAATTTAGTATTGGAGGGCAGTGTGGAGGGTAAAAATCGTAGAGGGAGACCAAGAGATGAATACACTAAGCAAATTCAGAAGGATGTAGGTTGCAGTAGATACTGGGAGATGAAGAAGCTTGCACAGGATAGAGTAGCATGGAGAGCTGCATCAAACCAGTCTCAGGACTGAAGACCACAACAACAACAACAACAACAACAACAACATCGACAAACTTGTACCAGACCAGGGGTTTAGAGTTTTGGGAAGCTAGAAATGTTTCCTCTACATGGTTGAAAAAAATGTACAGATATGAGTTAGTAATTCCTGCCCAACACCTTTTACACATTTCAATAATAGATATTCTTCTACAGGATAGTAGGAGTTGTCAAAGAGAAACTTTTCAAATGTTACTTTGTTGTCCACTACACATATTATTTCACTGGGCAAGTGATAAAAAAATTTTGGTTGCATTGCTGTGTACCCATTTTAGTGCCAAGGACAATATTAATGTGGTGTAATGAATGTCATTTTTTCTCTTGGTGTTGTAATTATACACATCATCATTTCTTTTGAACTGTAGTGGATTATTTACAACAAAGGCCATGAGGGAATAAACGTACTGTGAAGTAGTAGTCAAAATATTTACTTTCTTAAATGGATGTCTACCAGATGATTGCATGTGAGCACTACACATTATTCTTACAGCAGGTTTTTGAGCAATGAAGACTTTCTTTCTTAAAGATGAGTTACACCAGGAATGTTATTCTGTATGACATTACTGCATGAAAATAAGCAAACAGAAACAACTCGCATACAACTGAAGAGTTGAAAACAACCATTATCAAGGCAATTACAGAAATCACGCCAAATGAATTGGCGAAAGCTTCCCAAAACATGCTGAGGGCACTGAGTTGTGTACTGAAGTTCATGGTGAACATTTTCAGCACCTCCTGTGAACTACTTACCTACTGAACACTCAGCATGTTGTTTTTCATAATAATAACAATAATAATAATAATAATAATAATAATAATAACAATAATTAGCTACTCAGTATTTACAATAAACAAGTGAATTGTCTGTGTGTTGTTCATAAGACATGGGGTCACTTCCATTTTATCTTCTCCCTATTGTCATAGATAACTGTTACCCCATAGTAATGACACACTCGAAGCATTAAACAGCACATCTGCACGATATCCCAGCCAACCGCTTATTTGATTGATAATTATCTAGTAGACATCTGCCTCATTGTGGGATTGTGTTACTAGCTTCGAATTTGTGTCATTTTCTTGCACTGACCGTAAATGTTTCCTCATCTAGCTTCTCGTTTACTGTATATTATTAGGGAACAGGTACGTGCTTGCAATTGTGAAACAACAATGGAATGGTACAAGACAATGTTCTTTGTGGCTGGCAGGCTTTTTACATAGGTATGCCCACTGGTGGGTTAAAGAAATAGGTACCTAAAAACATGCCTGTATTAGAATGCAGTGTCTGTCAAAATTTCAAAGCAATTGGGTCAAGAACTTTCAGAAATACACAGTTTTGATTAAATGGACATTCAATTTCTATTTATATAGATCTTCACTATGCTAAATATTATTGCAATCTAAATAACGTATCTTTTTCAGGAGAAAAAAAAGTGTGCCAGGTGTATGGCTGCCAACTAAGTACCATGTTTTAAGTATAGACCAAAGACAATAATTTTCGTAAAAGTTAAGGCAGGAGAAAGGGAGAAGAGTGCGCGAGGGATAGGGGGAAGGTGATGGTGATGGTGTGATGGTGTGTGTGTGTGTGTGTGTGTGTGTGTGTGTGTGTGTGTGTGTGAGAGAGAGAGAGAGAGAGAGAGAGAGAGAGAGAGAGAGAGAGAGAGAGAGAGAGAGAGAGAGAGAGACAGATATTTAATACATACCACATGCTCATCTTGGAGAATGCAGTTATTTTTAAATTTTTCTTGAAACCAAAATTTCAGTTTGTTCACTTGTTCTATGTCGCTTCCAGATTTTATCTTTATCACAACAGTAAAACCTTGCCCAAACACTTGTTTCAGGTACTGACTGTTCCCCATGCACATGAACTGTCCAGCGACCATAATTGCCAGCCGAGTACATAAAGCTTCGCATTCCTCCATGCTGTAAAAAAAATATTGAATATTTATAATGACTACTGCTCTAAAATCCTAAGTGAATTGAAACTAAAACTATGAAATAGAACAGCAGTAAAAACTAAATCCTCAAACATTCACTTAGACTTATTCAGCAAAATGTGAGAGATGGTATGTTTGCAGATGTCAAGTTGAACTGATGATTCAATTTTTATACATTAATAAAATTTCCAGCTCCTGCTAAAGGACACTTTTAAGCATCCACATATATTATAAAACTGTTGTACATATGCATGCAAGTAAGCATGTTCCACATCTCCTCCTAACCACTGGAGTGATTCCCACCAGTCTTGGTACATTTATCAGTTACTGTCTGGAAGTCATTTGTGTTGGGGGATAAGAACCAAAGTAGTTGGGGTGGAGGAGAGGGGAAAAAAACAGTGTAGCCCACAACTCACAAATAGCAATACATCACTCATCCAGTATTTGAGAATTGAGAGCACTCAGAGACTTGCAACAAACTTTACACATAATTTCAAACCTTTAAAAAGCTTTCCCTCACTGATGACTCCCATAAAATGATGAAAGGAGAAAAGTTTATCACTCACTAATTTTTTTCTGTTCATGCAGTAAGACAACCACATGAAGCAGGACATTTTAATTAATTACTTTTTTGTTATTAATTGTATTCACAACATACTTTGCAGACAGTATTCATATATACTACAGAATGTACCAGAAGAATTGTATCATTGGCCAACACACAATTCAGGATATATGTCGTAAACACCAAGGTGTGTGGAAAACACCTGCATCATGCAGTATGTTTACCGTATTTACTCGAATCTAAGCTGCACTTTTTTTCTCGTTTTTGTAAGCCAAAAAACTGCCTGTGGCTTAGAATCAAGTCCAAAGTAAGCGGAAATCTGAAAAATGTTGGTAGGTGCCGCCACAACTAACTTCTGAAATCAAATATATGTAGCGCTACACAGGCATGCTTTGCAGCCACAAAGATAAATACTGGCACCAAAACCTCTGCGTCAGTAAATAAATTTAATAAAAAGGTGGAAGACGAGCTTTTATTCTCTGCCCCGAGTTTCGACCACTGCATTTTCATACATTATACAACGAAGTAAATACGAATTCCGTACTGTTCATCTTCGAATGTAGCAGCATTTCAGTGTACTATGAAAATCCGACTGGCAAGACTGTTTGGGATGTTTGTCAATATGGTCAGCTCTACATTCTGATTTTTTTCCTACCTGTGAGAAGACACAGTTGTTAATAGGAACTTTTATGAATTGTGAATCACATGCAGTATTCTGTTCACCAAAAGAATAATACGAATATAAACATTTTGCCATGTATTCTTTCGTGTTTGCTGCTATCTCATTTAAATACTGTCTGCCTAATAAACTACGAAACTAGTTGAGACAACAGCAGACGCAGAACAATATACATATCATGTCATGTTTATATTCGTGTTATTCTTGTGCCTAATAGTGATACAGTAAGAAATGAAGCACGGCAATTGACTAGATTTTTGAATCCAATATGACTAATTTCTGTGCAGAATGTAATGTACTAAAGAGGCGTCTGCAAAGATTTTCAAATGGAGAAAAATTTTCGCCAAACTCTCATTCAGAACATCATCAATCATACACAGTTTATTATTTGGTTCTTGTTGATCATTATCAAAGAAAGCAGCAGTGTAAGTAACAACAAATAGCAGTCTCTTGCCATTGTTTCGCTAATGAGAGGATTCCTCTCCCTTTTTTTTTTTTTAATTAATTGTAAGTGCGGTAGCGTGCACAAAAGCAAGCCATGCCGCGAGCGGTGACAGGCCGTAACCACTCATTATCAGAATGCGACAAACAATGCACGACACAGTACAGTAATGCATTTTCAGCTTAGAATGTCGTAAACACATATAACAAAGAGAACGGCACATAGCAGATCAAAGAAAAATAAGCAATCGATTAAAACCAGATGAAGCACATGAAAAAGGAAGGGTGCCCGTAGAAATACGGACGGAGCGCCTGATGCGTAGCAATGGCTACCTAGGAAAGCAAGACTGCTAAGCTTACGACTCGAACCAAACAACTGTAGCTGTATCGTTATTCATTCGACCTAAATTGCGTCTCATATTACAATGGACCAACTTTGTTTCGATTTGGAGGTGCGGCCTAAAACTTTTCTCTCCCCTTAAATTTTGAGACTCAAATTTCAGGTGCGGCATAGGTTCGGTAAAATATTTTTTCCTTGATTTCGAGTCTCTTTTTTCAGGTGCGGCTTAGATTCAAGTGAAATCATCAGTCCCATTGGCTTAGGGAAGAAGGCAGCTGTGCCCTTTCAAAAGAACCATCCCAGGATTTCCCTGAAGCGATTTAGAGAAACTCTAGATCAGGATGGCAAGAAGTGGGTTTCAACCATAGTCGTCCTGGATGTGAGTCCAGTATGTTAACCACTGTGCCATCTCGTTTAGTAAAATGCATGACAGGACTGTTTGTTGGGTTAGTTTTCCAGGTGGAGCAGCACACAGTTAAATCTGAAGTCTGGGATTGAGTTAAGCTTCACAGCAGTATCTTCAGAGTCCAGGAGTCTTTGGTGAACGTCAGAGTATGCGTCAGTGAAGAGCAGAACTATGTTTTACATTGCAAGTAACCGGACACAGTCCAGGAGTCATCTGCAGGTGTCCTCAGTGTGTGCGGCAATGAAGAACAGAACTATATTTTATAGTGCACGGCACCTGAAACAAACTGAGTGTAAATCAAGAAACATGATACAATAGGAAATTACTGAATAAAGCATCACAGCTGTTAAGACCTCATATTCTGGAGGTTGGAGCTGCTCTGTCCAGTTATTCCGATTTGGGTTTTCCATAGTTTTCCTAGATCACAATGGCAAATGCCAGGATTATTCCTTAACCAAGGCCACAGCCGATCACCTGTCCTATCCTCACAAAACATAAGTATTCTGTATATTTTGGACTATTTTGATTGGCAATGGATTACCTTGACAAATCCTATATCATTGTGGGATGATTTTTGGATAAATAAAGATAAGTAGGTACATGAGTTGCAAACTTCAAGGCTTAAACCCATACTCAATCTTAATGCAGTTATAGCATATGCGAAAGACATGGGTGTCATCTTATGATCAGAACGGAACAGAACCTACAGAAAGTCAATAGTAGTTTAAATAAATATTAAAAAATTGTCTTATTCTATTCTCAGGAAAACTGGCCTAATACCAATGTGGAGAGGATTCAAACTAGACTACAAAAATAATTTACGCAGTAGGCTGGTATATCCATAAGGGTGAAATCTTCAAGATGGGGACAAATTTTATAACTCTCCAACCAGAAAACAGTGACCTTGGGCTAATAGATGTTCATACAAAATGCTTTGCACTTTTGATATAGAGAACAGTGCAACTGTACCACAAATACCAAGACAGTGCACTACCTGGAACTATAAAGACATATAAGCCAGACAATGTCCAAGTACTGATAAATTTGGGATAAACACATCAAAATGTTGCTGCTGGAAACTGGCTACCTCCGGGCAGAAACAAACCCACTGCAAGATTAAACCACTGCTCAATTATACTAGCTAATGAACATCAATGGAAGAGTCAGCCATATGGAAGCAACATATACCTATAAGGACTGGGACATGACACGGAAGAATATTTACAATAAAGTGTTAAGAACTGACATAAGATCAGCCTCGTACAAAATAGTTAATGAAACATTACCAATGGGATAAAAATTTCACAAAATACATTTGTCATAAACATCTATGTTATTACCCTGCTATTCACAATAAACTGCCTGATAGAGGGTTCAATGAACTGTCTCTCTACCGTTCCACTCTCAAATGGTGTGCGGGAAAATATATCACTTAAATTTTTCTATGTGAGCCCTGATTTCTCTTATTTTATTGTGATGATCATTTCTCCCTATGTAGGTGGGTGCCAACAGAATGTTTTTGCAGTCTGAGGAGAAAAATGGTGATTGAAATTTCATGAGAAGATCCCATTGCAACGAAAAACACCTTTATTTTAATGATTGCCACTCAAATTCACGTATCATGTCTGTGGCACTATGTCCCCTATTTTGCAAAACAAGCTGCCCTTCTTTGAACTTTTTTGATGTTATCCATCAGTCCCTCCTGATGTAGGTCCCACACCGCACAGCAATACTTCAGAACAGGGCGGATAAGCATGGTGTACTTTGGTCAACCTATTGCACCTTCTAAGTGTTCTGCCAATGCTCTACCCACAACATTATCTATGTGATTATTCCAATTTAGGTTATTTGTAATTGTAATCCTTAAGTATTTAGTTGAATTTACAGCCTTCAGATTTGAGTGACTTACCACATAATCAAAATTTAACAGATTTCTTTTAGTACACTTGAGAATAACTTCACACTTCCGCTTTTTGCACCGAACAGATATTTTATCTAAATCATTTTCCAATTTGGTTTAGCCATCTGAAGACTTTACAAGACAGTAAATGACAGCATCTCCTGCAAATAATCTAAGAGGGCTACTCAGATTGTCTCCTATGTCATTAATATAAACAAGGAACAATAGAGGGACTATAACAATTCCTTGGGGAATGCTGGATATTACTGCTATTTACTCAATGACTTTCTGTCTATTACTACGAACTATGATCTTTCTGACAGGAAATCGTGAATCCAGTCGCACAACGGAGGCAATATTCCATAGGCACACAGTTTGGTTAGAAAATTGCTTGTGAGGAACAGTTCTGGAAATGTAAAAAATATGGAATCAATTTGACATCTCCTGCTGATAGCACTCATGAATTGATGAGTATAAAGAGCTAGTTGTGTTTCACAAGAACGATATTTTCTGAATCCGTGCTGACTGTGTGTCAATAAATTGTTTTCTCCGAGATTCTTCATAATGTTCGAACACAGTATATGTTCCAAAACCCTACAGCAAATTGACATTAGTGATATGGGCCTGTAATTCAGCAAATTACTCCTACTTCCCTTTTTGGGTATTGGTGTGACTTGAGCAATTATCCAGTCTTTAGGTGCGGACCTTTCTGTGAGTGAGCAGTTTTATATAATTGCTCAATATGGAGCTATTGTATCAGCATACTCTGAAAGTAACCTGACTGGATACAATCTGGACCAGAGGTCTTGCCTTTATTGAGTGATTTAAGCTGCTTTGCTACTCCGAGGATATATACTTCTATGTTTCTCATCTTGGTAGTTGTTCTTGATTGGAATTCAGGAATATTTTTTTGTCTTATTTGGTGAAGGAATTTCAGAAAACCATGTTTAATAAGTCTGCTTTAGTGGCACTGTCATCAGTGACTTCACTGTTGTTATCACACAGTGAAGGTATTGATCGAGTCTTGCCACTGGTGTGCTTTATGTATGACCAGAATCCCTTTGGGTCTTCTGCCAGGTTCCTAGTCTGAGTTTCATTGTGGAAATTATTAAAAGCATCTTGCATTGAAGTACGTGCTACATTTTGAACTTCTGCAAAACTTTGCCAATCTTGGGAATTTTGCATTCTTTTAAATTTGGCATGCTTTCTTCATTACTTCTGCAGCGCAGCGATCTAACTCATTTTGTGTGCCATGGGGGATCAGTACCATCACTTATTAATTTATGTGGTATATATCCCTCAATTGGTGTCGATACTCTCTCTCTGAAATCATTCCATATCTTTTCTACACTTACATGATCAGATCGGAAGCAGTGAAGACTGTCTCTTAAAAAGGTATTGAGAGCATTTTTATCGTCTCTTAAAAAGGCGTTAAGAGTATTTTTATCAACTTTAAGTAGACATACTTTGTGTTTCTTTTTGATAATTGTAGGTGTTACAGTATTCAGCCTAGCAGCAACTGTCTTGTGGTCGCTAATCCCTGTATTCATCACGATATTCCCTATTTGTCCAGGATTATTTGTTGCTAAGAAGTCAAGTATGCTTTTTGCAAACATTTATGCTTTGAGTGGGCTCACGAACTAATTGTTCAAAATAATTTTCTGAGAAAGCATTCAGTACAATTTTGGATGACGTTTTATGCCTGCCACCATCTTTAAATGTATAATTTTTCCAGGGTATCGAGGATAGGAAGTCTGATTGTCAAGTATAACCTGTACCCATACTATTTGGCAGGAACTATCTACTTCAGTTTCACTACAAGTTAAACTACTTCTGACAGCAGTAAATACTCCGCCACCAACTGTATTTAATCTATTCTTTCTGAACACCATTAGACGGTTTGAAAAAACTTTGGCTGAGCTTATTTCCAGCTTTAACCAGCTTTCTGTACCTAGAACCATTTGAGCTTTTTCAGTGCTTTCTATTAGGGCTTGGAGTTCTGGTTCTTTCCCAACACAGTTACGATGATTTATAACTACAATACTGATCATTTCTACAACTACCTTCCTGTGTTCTACCTGCCCTTTTCTAGATGGACAACCTTTATGTGGTTTCCTGAGACCCTCTAACCTAAACAACTACCCAGTCCCTTCCACAAGGCTCCCGCTACCTGTGTAACTACTTCCTGTGTGTAGTGGACTCTCAACCTATTAAGAGGAACTCAGAAACCCACCACCTGATAGTGCATGTCAAGGAATCTGCAGCCTACACAGTCACAGAACCACCTGAGCCACACCAAAGGACCACAGTTGGTTCTATCGACTATGATGCAGATGGTGAGCTCTGCCTTAATCTCGCAAGCAAGAGTGACAGTCTTTACCATTTCTGTTAGCCACCCAAAACCAGATAGCATCTCCTCCGATCCAAAGCAACACACATCATTGGTACCGACATGAGCCACCACCTGCAATTGGCTGCACCCTGTACTCTTATGGAATCCGGAAGCACCCTTTCCATGTCCGGAATGACTCACACACGGAGTGCACACTGGCTTCCTTCCCCTCCTTAGCAGCCATGTTCCTAAGGGGCCCCATTATGCACCCAACATTGGAGCTCTGAATTAAAAGCAAACCCATCCTCTGTGAATGCCTCTACGTTGTTGTCCGAGAAGCTTCCTCTCAAACAGCGTGGGTTACTGCATCTGGTTTAGAGACTTTGTCAGCCACATATAACGCCCGAAACCTGTTTGTCAAGCAAAACAGGGAGTCCCCACGATCGGCCCCTTGGAAAGACTATCACTGCCTGCCAGACTTTGGAATGATCTCCCCGCGTCCGAAGCCCCACAGTGATGCCACTTGGCAGCAGCCTTAAGCTGTGTGATGGAATCCAACACAGCCTGGAGCTGTCACTAAGGGTCACCAACTTAGCTCACATCTGTACACAACAAGCACAGTTCCTATCCATTACTGAAATTGCTCCTCGTAAAAATATATAATAAATGAACTGTGCACTCGGCTTATTAGCAGTAGGAATTTTAGCGCTCTTTCACTGATGGTCTATCTGACACTGAGCTAAACAAAAACAAAAGCCTGTATCATATGAGGGTCGATAACAACGGCGGTATTAAAATAAAAGGTTGTGCCTACTAAGCACTCACTCAAACACACAAGAAATTACAAAAATAAACCAGTAACTATACAGGTATCTGTAAATATAAGTCACTCTTGTTGGAAGCTTGTAAAAATATATAACAAACGAACAATGTACTCACCTTATTAGCAGCAGGAACTTGAGTTGCTCTCTCACCGATGGTCTATCCAACACTGTAAATGTATCAACACCCAGACACACATATCTGTCTGTGAAGAAATGATGCCATATGGGTATGTGCACAAAGAATGACTGATTTCCTGAACACTGAGACAGCACACTCAATGTTGGTTCTACAACCAGTTGGGAACAGTTACCTCACAGCCAAGAATAACACTTGTACATGGTTGGTAGGAAATACTGTGCATTATTTAACAAGTGACCAGGATGAGCAATTATATCTGGGCTATACTGTGTACATCGCAACTGGGACACAACTACTAACGAAAGATGCTAAAAATAGGCAAAAATATGCAAATTATACCTCAGTATTGGAGCTGATGAAAATATGAGGTGGAAAAAAAAAGAAAAAGAAAAAAAGGAAAAAGAGAGAGACAGGTGTGTGTGTGTGTGAGAGAGAGAGAGAGAGAGAGAGAGAGAGAGAGAGAGAGAGAGAGAGAGATAGAGAGAGAACACTAAGACTCCTATTACTGCAGTTACTGTTTGATTGTCTGCTGCAGGTGACTTCCTCGAATGAATTTTCGTGCTTGCTAATCATTTTTCGAAGTTAATGTGTTTTATTGCATATGCAGTGGCATTGGCTGTTCTATCATAAATGAAACTTACATGCTGTGTGTCTTTCAGAGCAGCTAAAGTGATGCTTTAGTGCAAGTCCAATAATCCTTAAGGTTCATACATTAGATATTAGTCTGTAGCATTAGGACTCAGCACATTATCGACTGAAGAACTATGAAAGTCATCTCCTCTTTTTCATGTTCCTCCTTCTCACTGAGCAATGGACTGAAAGGTAGTCTATATCTTTAATTGTTATCTGCAATACTACAGTCTTATAGTTGAATATTCCTGAGAATATATTATTATGGACTTTATTCAACTGAAAAAAAGCCAATAAACATAGTGGTTTGGTGTTCATAGCTATTCAGTGTTGGCGTAAACACACTACTAGGATGACATATTAGCCGTGCGGTTTGAGACACCATGTCACGGACCACACAGACCCTCACACTGGAGGTTCAAGTCCTCCCTCAGGCATGGGTATATGTGTTTGTCTTGGCATAAGTTAGTTTAAGTTAACTTTAAGTAGTTTGTAAGCCTAGGGACCGATGACCTCAGCAGTTTGGTGCCTTAAGAATTCACATACATGTGAACATTTGATGACAAATGATACTGCCATATATATTCTGTTTAATTTTTATTCAGACTGCCGCTGTACTAAATGGTTAAAAGTCGATGCCGCCTTCTGAGCAGAAGTTTCGAAGTTCAAATGCCTGTACCTCTTCAGATTTTTTTCTCTGATAGGTGGTCTAGAATGAGGTCCATTCAACACTTGTGACACCAAATGACGAGCTGCTCGCATAAAGAGGAAGTCGCATCAGGTTTCATCTACTGGCAGTAATGGCTGGAGGGATAGGTGACATGCTAATCATATATTCCGCGACCACAGGCTGTTCCTCCTACTGCCTTATAGGCAGCAGTTGGCCAGTTGGAACAGGTCTAAGGCCAAACCCTGGGTGATGTTTACATTTAGATTTTTATTCATCCAATCATGAATATACTTCAGGTGTGAAAAACAAACTTACTAGAAAATCTGTTTTATACTGTACTCTTTTTAATTTGTTGAGATGTTCGCAAGGTATACACACCTCTTTCCGCACACCACCTCTCTTTCCTGAATGTGAATTTCATTTAGACATTTCTGCTACTGCTCAGTCTTAAGAACAAGATGACAAACTATGAGCGTACTTATGGCCTGCAGATCCTTTTATAAGATGCGGAGTGTTATGAAATTGCTTAGAGTAATTTCAGTGTTGCAGACTACATAAGATCTTCTAAGAAGATGTCTTTTGTTTTATGATTTTGGTATTTTGAAGTCTGTGTTTCAATTAGAGCTTTTTGAAATGATATATCAACTGTTTGCATTTCATATTCTACCACATACATAAAGTACAAACACCATTCAGATTTTATATTCAAAATCTGACTCTGCATATAGAGAAGTGAATCACCTGTGAGATGTTAAGACAACAGCTTGTCCTGTCTTGTGGATCTTCCCAAGAACATTCCAAAGTTTCCGCCGTGATACTGGATCCACACCACTTGTCGGTTCATCAAGGAACACAATTGGAGGATTTCCAATTAGAGCAACTGCTGCACTCAGTTTTCGTTTATTACCACCACTATAAGTACCACAAAGCTTTTTTCTGTATTCATTCAATCCTGTTATAACATAAATCAAACAAAGTTTTGATTGACAACACTGTAAATGAAAAAATAATATTTCACATAAAACAGTGGAAACATGTTGTAAGTTTATAATACCAATTAACACAAAACTAATTTAAATTCCAGCATCTAAGAGAGTTTGTTTTTATGTATAAAGTGCAAAACATTTATGAGCAATGTTTGAGAAGCAAGAGGAATTCTTCTTACATGTTACCTTGTAGTGGGTTAAACAATAATTCATATATTATGTGCTTTGGCATTGAGAAACAGAGGCCTGAAGTACATATTTTTGGAACAGTCAGTGTAGTTGCCAAATTTGGTGCAATATGTATTACCTATTCTTGCATACAATAATAATAATAATAAAATTGTGCCTAGATATTTATCAAAGTCCAGCAAAGCTGTCATCGGAAAAATGTATAGCCATTTACAGAAAAAACTAGTGGGATGGAATCTACTCAAGGGAGAAACATGTTCAGTGACCTATAGTCAAGTCAGTGTAAGACATTCCCTGACGTTGCTGTGGGCCGGGCATGGCAGCTTTGCCTTCAGCAATCATGTAACAGATTTTGTAAATGTCTCTATGGCAACACCTTAGTGTATTTACAGCTCTGATGGCTACTGTTTTCACTTGCAGCCATCTGATCTTTGCAGTTGAATGCTGCAACAGCACTGACTGCTGTCAGGGATCTTCTTATGCCAACTCAACTATAGAAGAAGACTGCATCTAATGTTACATGAAATTTAGAGAAGAAGGAAAAAAGGAGAAGTAAAAATAATAAAAAAAGTCTTTCACTTTCATCAGGTGAAAAAAACCTTACCCTTGCCCTTACAGCACTTATTGTTAAAGCTTAATTAACTTGCCCTAATTTTACTTTGTTTTAGTCTATAATCACAATTTTTGATTTTGCCTACTGGCTACCAGTTTCAGTATACATTACCAACCTCAGACCATGCTATGATTTAAAAAAAAGACAATACATAGTTAAAATAATAATGTAAGCAACATTTACACAATATTTTCACTCTATATTAGCATACATATGGTATTAAGTGCAGCCTAAAAATACACAAGTAGCCCCTCACTCCTGGCACACAGTTATCATGCTCATTTCCCAAATAGCTACATCACAGACTAAAAGTAAATGTCAATGCTGAGCTTTAAATAGATGCAAATTGTGACAAGTAGTGATAAGTGCATCCCCTGCGTACAGAGTTTCTTGGATTTTCTTCTTAAGAAACTGTAAAAACATTTGAAGGATAAAAATAGCATCAAATATGAAACAACATGATAAAACAAAGAATAAATGTATGTTGGTAGGTGGCAGTTGAATCTTTTGTAGTCAGTGCCACAAAAATGTTCACACTACTCCTGGACTCATATGAAGAAGAGTTAGGATTACAATTATACCTAAACTAAAATGCTCTGAACAATGTCATTGAAATTCCACTAAGGACACTAGACATTAATCTGTTGAATTGTGCAGCTTAGCAACACTGAACAGAAATTCCAATAAAACCGGAAGCAAATACACAATGGAATCTTACATAGAGGTCAAGATTAATTAACACTGGAATCTCAAATGGAAAAATGACAATATAAACTTGCCAAATCATCTGATAAAATGTCACTGACTCCCCTTGGATACTTTCACATAGGGGGATTAAATAACCATTTGTGAAAAATTGAAGGTTAGTATTCATTGAAGTTACATTAAAAATCATAGGCATCTCCTTAAAATTACGAAATACATATATATAAAAAAGAATGGTGCATCATTTCACTGTCTCACAGAAACACTCACAACACAAACTAAATAAAATTCTCACAAACTCTACAACAACGTGTTCATGTAACAAACATCGCTAAGATATATGAATTTCACAGGAAACAATGACAAAACAAATGTCTACTCAAATTACTTAGTAAACATAAAGTTTCAGCTTACAGGCACAATCCTAACTTTTGTGTTGAGGCATAAAACAAGAGGCTTAAGAAATGAGGCAATGGAGTGCTCATCTGGCACAATTATCCAAAAGAAATTTAAAACTGACAGTAGTGAACATGTGTAGGAGGTGGGCTTTATTGTCCATTGTAAAAAGAGCACGTGTTACAAAACCTTGACTAGTGTCCCAAAGTCATTGCCAGCCAACTAGCAATGCACAAGAATAAAAGTGCTGTATACAATTCAAAACATGACTGCTCACGGAACAAGAAGCAGTGTGTGGCAAGCAACTGTTAGAAGATGTTTAAAGGCACATGCCAACTAGGATGACATGAGCAATAAGGCTGTGACAGGTCCACAATCCATTATGACTATGACTTTTGAAAAGGTGGAGATCAGTAAGACATAGATTCTGCAAGAGTGGTGGGGGAGGGGACTGGAAGCATAGGGACTGAAAGGTGCAGAAGAGAGGAGAGTAAGGCATGGCATTGCAAGAAGTGTGAGAAACTTAAAGACTATCTCACTGAAAAAGAGTTTAACAGTGTTGCAGAATACTTATGCCATTAAATTAGTATATATTGTTACTCATTATCAGTAATGTAAACATGTAAGCTAAAGGTGTAGAAAAACAAGTGATAAGAAATGTTAACACTTTGACATGTCCTATATTACACGTACATTTACTGTACACAATGTAATCTTACAGGATCAAATAAAATTCAATTCAATTCAATTCATTTCAATTCAAAAGGTGGGAGACAGGAGTGACAGTGCATCATTGCATGGCCGTCCTATCACAAAGACAAAAGCTGTGTACTAGGGCAGGTGGCGAATGATCCCTCATGTTTTGGATA
The DNA here is from genome assembly GCF_023897955.1 of Schistocerca gregaria. Taxonomy (NCBI): domain Eukaryota; kingdom Metazoa; phylum Arthropoda; class Insecta; order Orthoptera; family Acrididae; genus Schistocerca; species Schistocerca gregaria. Next base: position 472,727,848 of record NC_064922.1, read on the forward strand.
GGTAACGTGCCAGGTGAAGGAGTTAGAATGTACTTTGACAATATTATGGAAAAACTTGATTTTTTCACCCAAAACAATGTTACAACCCAAGCTATATCTTATCAGATACAAACAAGATGGCATCAAGGAAACAGTGTAGTGACACAGTGCTCGTTTCAAAAAGTCAAAAGTTTAACAGTTCATTGTGTAAAAAGTGCAAAAAACGTGTTATCAAAGGCATCTTGTGTACAAACTGCAATTTCTGGATACATGAAAAATGTGCGGAAGTGACACTACAATTCATAAAGAATGACATTTCAGCTTTCCCTTCTTTGCTTAGTACTAGCTTTCCATCTGAGCTCCTAATATTCATCATCCTGTCTCAATTCTCTTGGTTATATTGAAGACATTTGAGAACATTGTTAGCAAAATCCAAAATGTTACTGCAAAATGTGCCATTGACCTAGAGAACTGGTTTGATTTTGAGCAAGGGAGAAGCATGACAGATGCAATAAATAGTATTGTTGAACAAATAAGCAAATATTTAGACAAGAGCAGTAAGGTTACAGAAATTTTTTGTGACCTTGCAAAGGCTTTTAGTTCTATAAACAGTACCTTGCTCACTTGCAAACTTAATGAGACTGGGGTTGAGGGCAGTGGCTTACAGTGGCTTCTACTTATGGAATAGAAAACACAGAGTGCTGAATGGAGCAAATTAATATTCCTGTTGAGCATTCCATGTGGCTTTATACTAGTTCAAGTTTCATTTCTGTTCTATGTGAATGAGTTACATCAATATAACCTCCCTGTGAGTTTGTTTGCAAACAATCCTTGTGTTATACAAAAAACAAAACATAGGGAAAAAACCCTGAAACACTGTTCAATATTCTCAGCAGCTTAGAAACTGGTTTCAGCTTAATAGTTGAATCTGGAACTATCTCAAACTTATGTGTTGAATTTTAGAACCAAACAGTAAAAATGTACACACACAGCACAGAGTACCTAACAAACAAACTCAGCAGCTTCATGCAAATGCAAGTATCATCAACTGCAACTGACATAGACATATGAAATATTACTATGCACTTTTTAACTGTTATTAGGTACAGTATTATTTTTCAGGAAGTTCTGCCACATCGAGTGCATACCAAAGATACAGAATGTAATGAAGATGGCGTTGAAGTATGGAATATGCAGCAGACTCTGTCACAATAAGGACAACAAGAGCACAAATGTTAGGAAGAAGAGTGAGTCTATGCTGATCTGGAAATGGTGCTGACGACTGCTGACCAGGTGCACACTGCACTGGTTATATTGCAGACTATCAGGAGGTGGGGCTGTACTAAGTGAGGTTTACACCTCAATAGGACAGGGAGAGGGAGGTTTATGGAGCTAATTATTGAGGGTGTAGAAGGTAGGCGTGGAGACACATATGGTAAAATATTTGTTGGCATTGTTAATAGGACTAGCCTTCTTTTGGGATAAAGCATGACAGCAGGCTCCCCTCCCTTGTAAGTGTTTCAACCAGTTCAGAGATTTCTTCATCAGGTGCTCAGAAGATTGACTGTTCCACATGAGAGTGAACAAACACTATGAAAATTTGCTTGGAATTATCTATTATTCATCAAAATGTGCAGTCCATTAAAAATAAAGTACACCTGCTTGAAGATGAACTTCAGTCTTTGAACAGTGTGGTGGTATGCATTACAGAGCATTCGTTGCTGCTGTAGGATGACATTAAAGGCAAGGGAATGACGTCTTTATATCACAGGTGGCACTTTGTTCAAATCTAGTGATGATCTGATCACAATTAGTAAGAACAAACATTTTGAACTGGCAGCCATTGAAAAAAAGCTACATGTTGTGAGAATTTAATTATTGCCACACGCCTAACGGTAACGTGGGCATTTTCTGTCACAAATTAGCCAAAGTCCTGGAAAGAGTCTCAACCCTCTAAACTGACATAATAATATGTGGAAATGTGAAGACACTCCAAGGGATTGGGTGAGGTGCTGGAGGAGGGGGGGGGGGGGGGGGGGGGGGGATATTTACCACGAAGGAATTATTTGAATGGTGCAAAAATCAGATGATTTACTGAAGAGAAAGAGATTCACACATTGAGCAAGTCAATCATGTTCTGGTTCACCTCTGGCCCTTATGTAAGCAGGTATTTAGCTTGTCACTGATTGATAACAGTTGTTTGATGTCCTCCTTAGGGAAATCATGCCAAATTCTGTCCAGTTGGTGCGTTGAATCGTCAAAATCCCAAGCTCCCAAGCCCACTGGAGGACCCTATCCATAGTGTTCCAAACTTTCTCAGTTGTGGAGAGATTGTGCTACCTTGTTGGCCAAGACAGGGTTTGGCAAGCATGAAGATAAGCAGTAGAAACTCTCACTGTGTGCAGGAGGGCATTATCTTGCTGAAATATAAGCTCAAGGTAGCTTGCCATGAAGGGCAACACAACGGGGTGTAGTATATCATCGACATAGCGCTGTGCTCTAAGGGTGCCACAGATGACAACCAAAAGGATCCTGCCATGAAATTAAATAACACCCCAGACCGTCACTCCCGATCATCTGGTCGTATGGCGGGCAACAGTCAGTTTAGTATCCCACTTCTGTCCGTGGCATTTCCAGACATGTCTTCACTGTTCATTGGGGCTAATTTCAAAGCACAACTCATCACTGAAGAAAATGTACTCCTTTCAAAGACATTCCAGCCCGCCATTTGGCCCAACAGCCAGAAGTGGTGGCCCGAGATGACATTTATTTTTGTTGCAGGACCTATTTGTCATCTGCGGTACCCTTCGGCGGTGGTATGTCGATGATATTTCTGTGTTTCATTTTTTTGCCCTTCATGGTAAGCCATCCTGGGCTCTCATTTCAGCAAGATAATTCTTGCCTGGACACAGTGAGAGTTTCTAATGCTTGTCTTCATGCTTGCCAAACCTTACTTTGGTCAGCAAGGTTTCTGGACTTCTCCCCACCGGAAAACATTTGGAACATTATGGGCTGGCCCTCTGCCCAGCTCAGGATTATGACGATCTAACACATCAGTTGGTCGTAATTTGGCACGATATCCCTCAGGAGGACATCAAACATCTCTATCAATCAAACCCAAGCCAAATAACTTCTTGTATAAGGGCCAGAAGTGACCAATGTGTTATTGACTTGCTCAACATGTGAAGTTTTTTCTCCTGAATAAATAATCCTATTTTTCTGAAATTTTAGCTATTTGTTTGTCCTCAAATGTACATCACATCTATTGATTCTGACCAATTCAGATAATTTCTTTGTGATGTGTCATTTCTTCGTCATCATCTTCTTTTCTTCCTCTTTGCGAGTACTGGAGTTGAAGGTGAAATTACTAAAAATTTTCTAAATATTTTAAATATAATTTATGTATTTTGAGCACTTTTGACAAGGCTTAAATGGTAAACACTGCTATTAGGATATCAAAAAATGTAGCTTCAGTCTTAGACTACATACTTATAGATATTATCAGGGAATATAGTAAGTAATTTTTGCCTTTTTGACCATTACTCTCAGATAATAAAGCTATAGATGGACTTGGTAAAGACCATAGAACTGTAAATCTTCAAAAGGATTTTCTCAGAATGTACAAGGTGTGAAACTTTGCTTCCGCTGTTTGCAGATAGGTGGCAACAATGCTAAGTAGTAGTCGAAAGAAACAGATCACAAACATCAGGCAGTTAGCTTGGATCTTGGTCAATATAATCTCAGTCAAACACTAGTCAATTTGTGTCTGCATCATAAAGTTGTCTTGATTGAAAATGTCAGTTTACGAGCCTAATTCTCATCATTTGTGGGTGGTGTAACTGTTTTGTTTAAATATGAAGAAAACAGCGGCTGAGTCTCATTGAATGCTCTCAAGTGCATATGGTAAGGACACTATTGTGAAAGAACACGTCGTGAGTGGTTTCATCGCTTCAAGATCAGTGATTTTAACGTCATACACTGGCATAGTAGTGGAAGATGCAGAATTGGAGACATTGCTGAGTGAAGATCACGTCAAACTCAAGAAGAATTGGCACAATTAGTGGGAGTGACACAGCAACACATTTCAAAACATCTCAAGGCAATGGGCATGATTCAGAAAGAAGGATCTTGGGTCCTGTGCGAGCTAAAACCAAGAAACGTTGAACATCGTTTGTGCATTTCTGAATAGTTGTTTCAGAAGCAGAAAGGAAGGGATTTCTGCATCACATTGTGACTGGGGATGAAAAATGGGTTCATTACAATAATCCCAAACACCAAAAATCATGGGGATATCTCAGCCATGGTTCCACATTGATGGCCAAACCAAATATTCACGGCTCCAAGATCATGCTGTGCATTTGGTGGGACCAGCTCGGCGCCGTGTACTATGAGGCATTAAAACCAAGCGAAACAGTCACAGGTGCTCATTATCAAACAGAATTAATGCATTTGGGCAGATTATTAAAAGACAAACGGCCGCAATACAGCGAGAGGCACGATAAAGTGATTTTGCAGCATGACAACACTCGACCCCACACTGGGAAAGAGGTCAAAACGTATAAGAAAATGTTAAAATGCACAGACAGCATACGATCCCCATTAATAAGCATAATAAATGAGTCCTTCAGTCAGGCATTTTTCCAGAGTTTCTATGCATGCACCAGATGTGCACTTACTAAAGAACGTTAATGCACAAAGTAATTGAAAACTATTGGCCCATTTCACTATCATCTACTTTCTTAAAAATATTCAAATCTGTTATACAGGATTGACTAATGAGTTACATGAACTAATACTTCAACTACTTTGGTTTCCCTTTAGATCTTCACAAGGATGACTGTATTTTAGGCATATTCTTAGACTTTCGTTGAGTTTTTTTACACTGTAGATCAGAAAGTACTACTTAACAAGCTAGAAGCACTAGGTGAAAGAGGAATAGCAAACATGTTTTTCCAGTCTTACAAGCAAAACAGAATGCAAACGACTTAGACAGTTCAAAAGTCTGCTAATTATAAGTTTTTAGTACAACAGTTGTCAGACAAAAGACACACAAACAAAGGTGTTCCTCAGGTTAGTGTGTTGGGTCCACTACTGTTCATAATATAAACAGATGACTTTCCAGATAGCGTAAGACATGGAGAAATAGTTCTTGTCACTTTAATATAAACAGATGATTTCCAGACAGTGTAAAGTATGGACAAAAAGTTCTTGTCACTGGTGACAGCAACATCATAGTCACTGACATAACACCAGAGCTTGTGTTACAGAAAGCAAATGAAACCATCAAGAATGTTTATGGTTGGGCAGTGTGTAATAAATCTGCATTGAACATAAAAAAGACAAACAATATGCACCTCACCAGACATTGAAAACAATTCAGTCACAATAGGTGTAGATAATAAAACTATTGATTGTGTAACAAGCACAAGGTTTTTAGAAATCTATATTGATTATCAATTAAAGTGGAATGAGTGCACAAAGATACTGTCAAAAATAATGTCATCTTAAGGTTTTATCATCAGTATGTGACAGAACATGTCTCATGCTGACATAATATTCCTACTATGTTCAAGTATTTGCTACTGGGATTCTTTTCTAGAATTATTTACAAAATTGGGCAGTCTTATTGCACCAAGTGAGCACATCTACCAATCTGTGGTGCATATCAAGGATAACACTGCTAAATATTCCACTAATAGCTCTTTATACAATCATTGAACAGGGGCCAGCAATGGACTTACATTAATTGAGGAGGAGGGGGGACTCAAAACAGTATTTTCTATCATCAAATAAAATTATATCTGTCCAAGGAAATGAAAGACATTACTAAAATACATCTGTTCAAAATGGCAGCAAAATCATTCTTCATAACCGTTACATACTGCACAATGAAAGATTACTTGGAGGATTCAGAGTAGTGCGTAATAACAAAAGGATAAAGGATGAACTACAAAGCCCTGTTACATTTCAATATGTGACTGTGATTTACTGCTTTTGCAAGGAATACGTGTCAGGATCTAAACTGCATGGTAGTAATGTTTTGTACAGGTGGGAAATTCTAGGCAGAGATGGAGTAATCCATTGTTATTGTTGTGGTCTTCAGTCCTGAGGCTGGTTTGAGGCAGCTCTCCATGCTACTCTATCCTGTGCAAGCTTCTTCATCTCCAAGTACCTACTGAAACCTACATCCTTCTGAATCTGCTTAGTGTATTCATCTCTTGGTCTCACTCACCGATTTTTACCCTCCATGCTGCCTTCCAATACTAAATTGGTGATCCCTTGATGCCCCATAACATGTCCTACCATCCGATCCCTTCTTCTAGTCAAGTTGTGCCACAAATTTCTCTTCTCCCCAATCCTATTCAATATCTCCTCATCAGTTATATGATCTACCCACCTAGTCTTCAGCATAATCTTCAGTAATCCATAGAAGCCATATTTCTGGTGAGTGGTATGAGTGTTAATCCTCATCACCTGCTGTGATGTGGGGAATGAATGTATTAAACTGATGTCATGGTATTTGCTGATGTTAGCTGGAGTACAGCCCCTCTTGCAGTTCCACATATAACTGGCAGGTGAAGAAGAAAGATTAACGGGTAAGACTAAAACTCAGTAGTAGTTCCAGTCCACTACTGCAAACAGTGACCAAATTATTTAAGGGCATTGTGAGTATTCTGAACACCCAATGACATGGTGTGTGCACTTGCACATACTACATATGCAAGTACAAGCATTAATCAAACTACCGTAAAACTGAAGCACTTCACAACACCTATACTCAAACTGTTGACTGCAGCTGGACTTCGATTGTGTACTCTCCAAGCTTCTTACTCTCCATCAACTTCAATACTCCATGAGCTGTTGCCATTTTAACAAGAAAAATACTACTTCGCAGTTGCTTATGGAGTTCAGTGTACCAACAAAGTCTCTAAACAACTGATGTTGTTGTTGTTGTTGTTTTTGTTGTCTTCAGTCCTGAGACTGGTTTGATGCAGCTCTCCATGCTACTCTATCCTGTGCAAGCTTATTCATCTCCCAGTACCTACTGTAACCTACATCCTTCTGAATTTGCTTAGTGTATTCATCTCTTGGTCTCCCTCTAAGATTTTTACCTGCCACTCTGCCCTCCAATACTAAATTGGTGATGCCTTGATGCCTCAACACATGTTTGCTTCTAGTCAAGTTGTGCCACAAACGTCTCTTCTCCCCAATCCTATTCAATACTTCCTCATTAGTTATGTGATCTACCCATCAAATCTTCAGCATTCTTCTGTAGCACCACATTTCGAAAGCTTCTATTCTCTTCTTGTCCCAACTATTTATCGTCCATGTTTCACTTCCATACATGGCTACACTCCATACAAATACTTTCAGAAATGACTTCCTCACACTTAAATCTATACTCGATGTAAACAAATTTCTCTTCTTCAGAAATGCTTCCCTTGCCATTGCCAGTCTACATTTTATATCATCTCTACTTCGACCATCATCAGCTATTTTGATCCCCAAATAGCAAAACTCCTTTACTACTTTAAGTGTCTCATTTCCTAATCTAATTCCCTCAGCATCACCCAATTTAATTTGACTACATCCCATTATCCTCGTATTGCTTTTGTTGATGTTCGTCTTATATCCTCCTTTCAAGACACTATCCATACCGTTCAACTGCTCTTCCAAGTCCTTTGCTGTCTCTGACATAATTACAATGTCATCGGCGAACCTCAAAGTTTTTATTTCTTCTCCATGGATTATAATACCTACTCCAAATTTTTCTTTTGTTTCCTTCACTCCAAATTTTTCTTTTGTTTCCTTCACTGGTTGCTCAATATAGAGATTGAATAACATCGGGGAGAGGCTACAACCCTGACTCACTCCCTTCCCAACCACTGCTTCCCTTTCATACCCCTCAACTCTTATAACTGCCATCTGGTTTCTGTAAAAATTGTAAATAGCCTTTCACTCCCTGTATTTTACCCCTGCCACCTTCAGAATTTGAAAGAGAGTATTCCAGTCAGCAATGTCAAAATCTTTCTCTAAGTCTACAAATGCTAGGAATGTTGGTTTGCCTTTCCTAAATCTAGCTTCTAAGATAAGCCACAGGGTCAGTATTGCCTCCCATGTTCCAATATTTCTAAGGAATTCAAACTGATCTTCCCCAAGGTCGGCTTCTACTAGTTTTTCCATTCGTCTGTAAAGAATTCGCGTTAGTATTTTGCAGCTGTGACTTATTAAACTGATAGTTCGGTAATTTTCACATCTGTTAAGACCTGCTTTCTTTGGGATTGGAATCATTATATTGTTCTTGAAGTCTGAGGGAATTTTGCCTGTCTAATACATCTTGCTCGCCAGATGGTAGAGTTTTGTCAGGGGTGGCTCTCCCAAGGCTGTCAGTTGTTCTAATGGAATGCTGTCTACTCCTGAAGCTTTGTTTCGACTCAGGTCTTTCAGTGCTCTGTCAAACTCTTCATGCAGTATCTTATCTCCCATTTCATCTTCATCTACATCCTCTTCCATTTCCATAATATTGTCCTGAAGTACATCGCCCTTGTATAGACCCTCTATATACTCCTTCCACCTTTCTGCTTTCCCTTCTTTGCTTAGAACTGGGTTTCTATCTGCACTCTTGATATTAATACAAGTGGTCCTCTTTTCTCCAAAGGTCTCTTTCATTTTCCTGTAGGCAGTATCTATCTTACCCCTAGTGATATGCGCCTCTACATCCTTACATTTGTCCTTTAGCCATGCCTGCTTAGCCATTCCTGTCGATATCATTTTTGAGACGCATGTATTCCTTTTTGCCTGCTTCATTTACTGCATTTTTATATTTTCTCCTTTCATCAATTAAATTCAATATTTCTTCTGTTAACAAAGGATTTCTACTAGTCCTCATCTTTTTACCTACTTGATCCTCTGCTGCCTTCACCACTTCATCCCTCAAAGCTACCCATTCTTCCTCAACTGTATTTCTTTCCCCTATTCCCGTCAATTGTTCCCTTATGCTCTCCATGAAACACTGTACAACCTCTGGTTTAGTCAGTTTATCCAGGTCTCATCTCCTTAAACTCCCACCTTTTTGCAGTTTCTTCAGTTTTAATCTACCATTCATAACGAATAGATTGTGGCCAGAGTCGACATCTGCCCCTGGAAATGTCTTACAATTTAAAACCTGGTTCCTAAATCTCTGTCTTACCATTGTATAATCTATTTGATACCTTATAGTATCTCCAGGCTTCTTCCATGTATACAATCTTCTTTTATGATTCTTGTACCAAGTGTTAGCTATGATTATACTAGGCAGCTTCCTCTTTTGTTTCTTACTCCCAATCCATATTCACCTACTGTGTTTCCTTCTCTCCTTTTCCTACTGATGAATTCCAGTCACCCAAGATTATTAAATTTTCACCTCCCTTCACTATCTGAATTATTTCTTTTATTTCATCATACATTTCTTCAATTTCTTCGTCTTCTGCTGAGCTAGTTGACATATAAACTTGTACTATTGTGGTAGGCATGGGCTTCATATCTATCTTGGCCACAATAATGCTTTCACTATGCTGTTTGTAGTAGCTTACCCGCATTTCTATTTTCCTATTCATTATGAAACCTACTCCTACATCACCCCTATTTGATTTTGTATTTATAACCCTGTAGTCACCTGACCAGACGTCAGGTTCCTCCTGCCACCGAACTTCACTAATTCCCACAATATCTAACTTTAACCTATTCATTTCCCTTTTTAAATTTTCTAACCTACCTGCCCAATTAAGGGATCTGACATTCCACGCTTCGATCCGTAGAACGCCAGTTTTCTTTCTCCTGATAACGACATCCTCTTGAGTAGTCCCCGTCCGGAGATCCGAATGGGGAACTATTTTACTTCCGGAATGTTCTACCCAAGAAGACACCATCATCATTTAACCATTCAGTAAAGCTGCATGCCCTTGGGAAAAATTATGGCTGTAGTTTCCCCTTGCTTTCAGCCGTTCGCAGTACCAGCACAGCAAGGCCGTTTTGGTTAGTGTTACAAGGCCAGATCAGTCAATCATCCAGACTGTTGCCCCTGCAGCTACTGAAAAGGCTGCTGCCCCTCTTCAGTAACCACACATTTGTCTGACCTCTCAACTGATACCCCTCCTTTGTGGTTGGACCTACAGTATGGCTATCTTTATTGCTGAGGCACGCAAAGCTCCCTACCAATGGCAAGGCCCATGGTTCATGGTATTGACTTGTAAAAGAGTTAGTTCTGTACATTTTATAATTACAAACATATTCTTTAACAGACAATATTATTAAAATTAAATACATTAAGAGGATATCAATAGCAGAAAACACCAGTACCGTATCAGATTAATATGATAACAACCATTAATTATGATAAAAATCGACCACTCACTGTATAGAGGAAGCAGCAATTGATATACACACACACACACACACACACACACACACACACACACACACACACACACAGAGAGAGAGAGAGAGAGAGAGAGAGAGAGAGAGAGAGAGAGAGAGTCCTTCAACATTTACCAACTTTTCCACTGTTCAGAACAATCCATTCCAGTATTGCAGCAGTCTCAGGAGAACCAGAAGAACTTAGGGCTCTCTCTCTCTCTCTCTCTCTCTCTCTCTATGTGTGTGTGTTAAGAGAAAGGAAGGCGTTTGACAAAAATGTTTTGCCTTTCAGACAGTACAATATGAGGAATATAACAACAGTAATAAATTATTTACGGTGCACGAAACAAAAACATCCCAGGACAATGAGGTAAAATTCAAATTTTACTGTATTTACAGCTTACCTAGTAAGTTTGTCCACAAATTAATCTGAGAAGTAATCAAAGTATCTGGAACACCACGTAGCTTGGCATACATTGATAACATTTCTTGACCAGTCAAATGTTCATCAAGTGCATCAAATTGCGGGCAATAGCCAATGTGTGACAAATACTAGAAAAAAATATTGAACATTGAAAAAAATTCTGCAATTTGAGGAAATGTTGAAAAGAGCAAACAAAGTAAAATTACCTTCTGTTTATTTTCTGTGAGTTTGTACTCAAAAATTGAAACTTCTCCTGAAGTGGGTATAATATCCCCCGTCAACATTTGAAATGTTGTTGTTTTACCAGCACCATTAGTTCCAAGCAAGCCAAAACATTCTCCCTCTCTGACACCAAAACTAATTCCTTTAACAGCTGGAAAACTGTGGTATTTCTTCACCAAATTGTAGACCAACAATGCATCATTCTTTACAATTCCTGGAATGAAATAAGATAATTTTAGACTTCATTTGCAGAAATACAAAAAGTGTAGGACAAGTAACTGATAGATATTCATTAATTTAACACTTCTTTTAAAAGAATGGATAACACAGCATCATATTTCAGTCCTGAAAAACCATCCAAAGAATTTCCAATTTTGCTATTATAATACCCATCAGACTCATGAAGAAACAGACACAGGGTACGATGTAGATTTTTAGATATGATTGAGAAATGCATAAAAGTAATTGTTGTTGTTTTTGTTGTTGTCTTCATTCGAGAGACTGGTTTGCTGCACCTCTCTATTCTATTCTATCCTGTTCAAGCTTATTTATCTCCGTGTAAATATTGCAACCCACATCCTTCTGTATCTGTTTAGTGTTTTCATGCCTTGGTCTCCCTATTTGACTTTTATCCTCTGCAGTTCCCTCCAATACTAAATTCATGATACCTTTATACCTCAGATTGCGTCCTACCAACCAAACCTTTCTTCTAGTCAAGCTGTGGCACAAATTCCTCTTCTCCCCAATTCTATTCAGTACCACCTCATTAGTTACGTGACCTACCCATCTAATCTTCAGCATTCTTCTGCAGCACCACATTCTGAAAGCTTCTATTCTCTTCTTGTCTAAGCTAGTTATCATCCATGTTTCACTTCCATGCATGGCTACACCCCATCATACAAACACTTTCAGAAGAGAGACTTCCTGACACTTAATCTATACTCGATGTTAACAAATTTTTCTTCTTCAAAAACACTTTCCTTGCCATAGCCAATCTACATTTTATACCCTCTGTACTTCAACCATCAACGGTTATTCTGCTTCCCAAATGACAAAACTCATCTACTACTTCAAGTGTACCATTTCCTAATCTAATTCCCTCAGCATCGCCATATTTAATTCGACTACATTCCATTATCCTCATTTAACTCTTGTTCATGTTCAGCTTATATCCTCCTTTCAAGACACTGTCCATTCTGTTCAACTGCTCTACCAGGTCCTTCGCTGTCTCTGACAAAATTACAATGTCATCGGCAAACTGCAAAGTTTTTATTTCTTCTCCATGGATTTTAATTCCTACTACAATTTTTTCTTTTATTTCCTTTACTGCTTGCTCAATATACAGGTTGAATAACAACAGAGATACGCTACAGCCCTATCTCACTCCCTTCTCGGTCACTGCTTCCCTTTCTTGCTCCTTGACTCTTATAACGACCATCTGACTTCTGTACAAATTGTAAACAGCCTTTTGCTCCACATACTTTACCCCTGCCACCTTCGGATTTTGAAAAAGAGTATTCAAGTAAACAATGTCAGAAGCTTTGTCTAAGTCTACAAATGTTGTAAATATTGGTTTGCCTTTCCTTAACCTCTCTCTTAAGATAATTCGTAGGGTCACTATTGCCTTGCACGTTCCGACATTTCTACAGAATCCAAACTGATCTTCCCTGAGGTTGGCTACTACTAGATTTACCATTCATCTCTAAAGAATTTGGGTTAGTATTTTGCAGCTGTGACTTATTAAACTGATAGCTTGGTACTTTTCACACCTATCACACCTAACTGCTTTGTTTGGGGGTTGCAATTCGTCCTGAAGTCTGAGACTATTTTGCCTGTCTCATACATCTTGCTCACCAAATGGTAAGAGTTTTGTATGAGCTGGCTCTCCCAAAGGCTATCAGTAGTTCTAATGGAATGTTCTCTGCTCCCGGGGCCTTGTTTCCACTTAGGTCTTCCAGTGCTCTGTCAAATTCTTCACACAGTATCGTATCTCCCATCTCATCTTCAACAACATAATTTTCCATTTCAATAATATTGCCCTCAAGTACATCACCCTTGTATAGACCCTCTATATACTCCTTCCACCTTTCTGCTTTCCTCTCTTTGCTTAGAACTGGTTTTCCATCTGAGCTCTTGATATTCATACAAATGGTTCCCCTTCATCCAAAGGTCTCTATGGTTTTCCTGTAGGCAGTATCAATGTTAACCCTAGTGATACATGCCTCTACATCCTTACATTTGGTCTCTAGCCATTCTTGCTTAGCCATTTTGCACTTCCTTGCAGTCTCATTTCTCGTTTTGAGGAGACGTTTGTATTCCTTTCCGCCTGCTTCATTTACTGCATTTTTATATTTTCTCCTCTCATCGATTAAATTCAATATCTCTTCTGTTCCCAAAAATTTCTACTAGCCCTCTTCTTTTTACCTGCTTGATACTCTGCTGCCTTCACTATTTCATCTTTCAAAGCTACCTATTCTTCTCCTACCATCTTTCCCCCATTCTTGTCAATCATAGTAAAACTCTGTACAACCTCTGGTTCTCTCAGCTTATCCAGGTCCCGTCTCCTTAAATTACTACCTGTTTGCTGTTTCTTCAGTTTTAATCTACAGTCCACAACCAATAAAGTGTCGTCAGAGTCCACATCTGCCCCTGGAAATGTCTTACAAATTAAAACCTGGTACCTAAATCTCTGTCTTAACATGATATAATCTATCTGAAACTTTCCAGTGTCTGAAGACCTCTTCCACATATTCAACCTTCTTTCACGATTCTTAAACCTAGTGTTAGATATGATTGGCTTCCTCTTTCATTCCTTACCCCATTCCATATTCACCTACTACTTTTCCTTCTTTGTTTTGCTACTATTGAATTCCAGTCCCCAATGACCATTAAATTTTCATTTCCCTTACCTATTCGCATAATTTCTTTTTTCTCATCATACATTTCTTCAATATTTTCATCATCTGTGGAGATAGTTGGAATATAAACTTGTACTACTGTGGTAGGCATGGGCTTCGTGTCTATCTTGACTACAGTAAAGCGTTCACTATGTTGTTTGTAGTAGCGCACTCCTATTTTTTTTATTCATTGTTAAACCTACTCTTGCATTATCGCTATCTGATTTTGTATTTATAACCCTGTATTCAGCTTACCAGAAGTCTTGTTTCTCCTGCCACAGAACTTCACTAATTCCCACTATATCTAGCTTTAACCTATACATTTCCGTTTTTAAATTTTCTAACCTACCTGACCGATTAAGGGATCTGACATTCCACGCTCCGATCTGTAGAACGCCAGTTTTCTTTCTCCTGATAACAATGTCCTCCTGAGTAGTCCCCACCCAAAGATCCGAATGGGGGACTGTTTTACCACTGGAATATTTTACCCAAGAGGACGCCATCATCATTTCACCATACAGTAAGCTGCATGCCCTCGAGAAAAATTACGGGTGTAGTTTCCCCTTGCTTTCAGCCATTGCAGTACCAGCACAGCAAGGCTGTTTTGGTTAATGTCATAAGGCCAGAACAGTCAATCATCCAGATTGCTGCGCCTGCAACTACTGAAAAGGCTGCTGCCCCTCTTCAGACACCACACATTTGTCTGGCTTCTCAACAGATACCCCTCCATTGTGGTTGCACCTAAGGTATCGCCAAGGCATGCAAGCCTCCCCACCAATGGCAAGGTTCATGGTTCATGGGAGGAGTCCTTAATTAGTGTTGTGAAAAAGAAAGACTGTGCATAGATATTAGCCATGGAATAGTTGAGGAAAATTCTTGAACAGAATTTCAAATAACTATCATGTTCAAATTTAGTGTTGGTTTCAGCATTGTAATTGTGGCATCCGCAAGACAAAAACAATAAAACTGAAAATTATTTAAAGAAATATTATTATCTTCTTTGAAGTTTAAACATTTTTATGTGAAAGAATATTACTCAGTCTTTGATCTCATTCCATTCTAATGAAACACATACTGAAACAACAACGATTATCTTCACCAAAGTGTCATGATTCTCTCTCTCTCTCTCTCTCTCTCTCTCTCTCTCTCTCTCTCTCTCTCTCTCTCTCTCTGTGTGTGTGTGTGTGTGTGTGTGTGTGTGTGTGTGTGTGTGTGTGTGTGTAGATAAACATGACATTACCTTACCTAGTTCTCTTTCCTGCAGCAATGTTTTAAGTGGATTGCCGCAAATATTACCACGAAGAATAAATTCTTATACATAGGACATTATAACTTAGTGCACTCATGGGGATAATGAATATAACGGAGTAACATAAAAAGAACAGTTTTTTACCTTTTATGTACGACATTATGAATTAGCTCTGTTCCACAACATAACAGTGATCTGTTCCTGTGCCTATGCCCCTGACCTACCTCCCGTAAAAAAATGAGCTGTATAGCATAATGGCGTATTTCGAGGGATATGCTCTGAATTCTATACCAGAAGAAATGAAGAAGAAGTCAGGGGCAGATCAACAGTACATAAAAACAGGTGAGGAACACAATTCCCAGCAGCGATGCATAAAAAATGCCTATCTGCCTGATGACCTTCAAAAGTATGTCTTTGGTGATTAATTAAATTAATGTTCAGAAAAAATAGTATGTCTAGGAGCTCAGGTGTTACATAATCAAGGTCCTAGAATCATTTTGCAATGATTCTGCACAAGGGACTCAAAGGAACAGGTGAGGTGAGGAACAGTCCGGAGAGGGACTGGATGTACAATGTATGTGGTTAATAGAACCATTTACAGTTCCTAACATATCACACATGATGCACTGTAGTGTGTTATCCCAATATAATAATTTGATAGGTCTTAACAATGCTTTGAACAAATGTAATAGTATCTGGATTATGATTATGGTGATGTGATGGTTTCAAATCTGTTATCAACATATTTATCAGCACCCTTCCTGACTATTAACATATGAATCTACACAAAGCCATGCCTTTGAGCAATCTTACTGGATTGCACCTCCCATTGTGGGACATGAATACAGTAAAATCTTTTTACTGGAAGACACAAACTTAGCGAAGATCATGTAAACATATGGACAGTAAATGACAAAGCATTTTCACCACAAAATATATTTACAGTGATTAAAAAGACATTCACAAATTGTTTCAAGAACAAGGATCACTGTCAGATGATGTAACCCATTTATTAGCAAGAATAAGAGCTTTTAACATGTATTAAGTTCTGGCACAAGTGTGTAACTTTCATCAGATTGTTTGTTTCAAGTCCATTTGCATGAGAACATATTGTGTAGATACATCAAATGTGTTTTAAACAGGCATTGTTTATTATAACCATGAAATCTTAATATGTTTACATCGGTGTTGTCTTAAGTCATAACACTGATCTGATTGATCTCCCCATGCTAGTCTATCCTGAAAAAGCCTTTTCATCTCTGCATTGCTATTGCAATCTAGATTCATTTGAACCTGCTCACCATATTTAAACCTTAATTTTCCTCTACAATTTTACAATTAATGTAAAATATTAAAACAAGCTCATGCAAAAGTGAACAAAGAGACTGTTAAGATGTTTTCTCCAAAATAAAGGCAAAGCTGGAAAATCTCCCACATAGCAACATGATCAACTATGATGAAACCAACATGTCAGATGATCCAGGCAAGCAGCAGATAACTATGAAACAAGGGAGTAAGCATGCTAAAAAAGTGATGGACTCATCAAAATCTAGTGTCATAATAATGATGGCAGCTAGTGCTGATGGTAAACTGCTTCCTTCATACGTCCTTTACAAATCAGAGCATTTGTGGGACACGTGGCAAGAATGTGCACCACAAGGAAACCGTCTCAATAGGAACAAAAGTGGTTGGTTTGACCTGCCAGTATTTTGAAGACTGGTTCTTTACAATTGCTTTCCCTATTTGAAGAGGCAAAATGGGCCAAAAGTCATGATTGTAAACAACTTATCCAGTCACGTGTCTTTACGTGTTATTGAAGAGTGTGAGCGGAACAATATTTCATTCATTCTCCTTCCCCCCAACGGCACACACCTTCTCCAACCACTCGATGTAAGCTTCTCCAGGCCAATGGAAGCAGTGTGGCGAACTGTATTAACTGATTGGAAGAAACACACTCATGGGACCATTTCCAAGGATGCCTTCCCATCTCTTCTAAATCAGACACTGACTAAGATTTCAGCAAACTCCAAGGAAAACATAAAGGGTGGATTTCGCACCACGGGCCTAATCCTTTTTGATCCAGATCATGTCTTACGAAAATTGCCTGATAATGAGGAAAGCCAGCAAAGCAATGCAGACCCATGGTCTTCCACTTTTGAAGAAATGCCCAAAGAAATTCGTTATCCTCCAAATAAGCTTGGTAGCTGCCGCCACCATCGCAAACTAGACATTCAACCTGGAAAATCAATCACTGGCTGAGATTTTCAAGGAAACAAAAACAGTGACAGTGCTTCTAGCAGTAGTGAAAGTGAAAACGACATCATCCAATGAAGTTTCACTGCTGAAAGAAGAGGCTTTTCTTGTTGCAGAGTACAAATATAAACATGGAAACAAGGAGCAAACAAAGCAGTATGTTGCAGTGGCCACAAATGTTGGTGCTATGGAAGTAAGTATGAAATTCTTGCGCCCACACGAGAACAGTAAAAAAATATTTGCATTTCCTAATGTCCCCGATGAAGAGACAATACAAAAATTGCAAATTTCAAGAATACTTCCCACATCAGTTAAGAAGAGAAGAATGTTCATTTTTCAAGAAGATGTGCT
Source organism: Schistocerca gregaria (assembly GCF_023897955.1). Classification (NCBI taxonomy): domain Eukaryota; kingdom Metazoa; phylum Arthropoda; class Insecta; order Orthoptera; family Acrididae; genus Schistocerca; species Schistocerca gregaria. Next base: position 472,745,618 of record NC_064922.1, read on the forward strand.
TTAGACCCAAAGACAATTGTTTATTTAAAGTGTCTGCGACTTAATTTAGAATGATGAGTGAGATAAATTATTTTGACCTTTTAGTGAAATTACCTTGTTTGTTTCAGTTTGTTTTTAATATTTCAGTTAAGAATTGTAAAAAATTTTATTTAAATTCTTGCAAAATATAAACTTATCTGTAATATATAAAATTCTTTATATCATCCCATATCACTTATTCGTAACAAAGGGCCACCTTAAAATGTGTAAATCGCCACCAAAATCAAATAAAGAGCATCTAGAATTTTTTTTTTTTTAAAGGCAGTAACTGTGCGAATTTGCCCTCTATATACTGTAACTTTGGACAGAGATTTAAAAAACACATGTGTCCAAAATCAACCCAATCCATGGGGTGACTTCGGACACTTACTTTAACTGCCTCAGATAAATATACCTACACAAACACTTTCTGGTTCTGGGATATTTTATTCATTACACATATACCATACAACTTCCATAACAATCAATTTAATCTAACAATATATACGAAACTTACAATCAAAACAACGACAAAACCGTACAAAATCACCCCGTTTGGCGGTACTTCTCTAATTTTACTATATGTGTCATCTATCTTTACCCTACTCATGGATGCTTCTACAGCACTGCATTTGTCCTCTAGTCATATCTTCTTAGCCATTTTGCAATTTCTGTCAAGCCTTCTTCATTTGCTGCATTACAGAATTTATAAAAAGGTAAGGCCTCCTTTGAAATCGTAGCAGTGGAGCACCCAATGACTAGACCGAACACAGAAGTGACATACAATTTTTTTGCAGACCAGTTACATTTCTGTATGTAGCATCAGAATCTACACATCCATTTTTGGAGGCTCCAAGGAGAAAAATATTACCAACTTTTAGTTTTCATCATCAGACCTACATTCCCGTTAGCATAAGAAGAGACCCAATAATTAACTGCATTATTGCCAACTTTCAGCTGTGTAATGCTAACAGCTGCAGACAAAAATGATAATCATCTACACAGATGCCACAACAATGATTCGTTGTCATAGAGACATTTACAAAGTCACCTTATATGATTGGCTGAGATAGACATGCAAAGCTGCTGTAAACCAACTCACTGTTACTGCCAGGGATCTGCTGTTAGGTACAAAACACAATCATCTCTGGTCTGTATAACCAACAATTTGGACAGAAAGCATTATGTTTCTGGCATGTCCTATCTTCAATGTCACCCTGACATTATCTACCATGATAAAGATGGTATTTGACTGCTGTCCTGGGTAGCACGTTCTCCAGATGTCTCACCCACTGAAAACATCTGTTCATGGGATGCCAAGAGACTGGCACCCCACCACTCATTAGCCACTAATGATTTATACACTCTAGTTTAAGCAGCATGTAATGACATACCAGTACTTGTCATCCAAGCTCAGTTTGAATCAGTGCACACCCTGGTCAGACTATTTACTGTTGCCAGGAATGGTAGCTTTGCGTACTAAATTTCACACTTTGTACACCAACAAAAAATCTACCTCATTCAAGTAAACTGTAAAGAACCAGTCCCCAGCCCTTCCACGACATGCATGATCTTGGATGCCTCTGTGCCTGTTTATGCAACAAATCCTGATGCAATAATTTTAACTAAAATTAAATCATCAGTGTGGTGTGCCTGTACATGCCACCAAAACTTAGCAAGCAAATTTCACTGCCCCATGGGGGTTATATGGTGGGGTAGCCCTCATTCCCCATGTAACTCCGGCACACACTCACTCAGTACTGTGGGGGTTGTATGGTATGTCAGTCCTCCAATCCCCATCCATGAAGAAGGTTTGGAACTGCAAGGGTCTGGTTTGCAGATATGGGTGTCCAAAGTGTGCATCACACCAATGGACTTCCATACTTATTCCACCCCCACCCCCACCCCCACCCCCTTGCCTTATTGCTCATAGGCCATAGCTGACCCAGACACAAGACCTTTCTCATACATCTTCCTGAATCACCTACTCCCGTAGTCACAAGCATCACCCAACGCCTCAAAGGCAGGGCTACCTGGGGAAGCAGTCAAGTCTCTCTCTCTCTCTCTCTCTCTCTCTCTCTCTCTCTCTCTCTCTCTCTCTCTGTGTGTGTGTGTGTGTGTGTGTGTGTGTGTGTGTGTGTGTGTGTGTGTGTGTGTTTGTCCCTCTTCTCCCCTACTTCATTCATTTTTTTCCTCTCCCCTACTTCCCTCCTTTTCCTCTCCCCTACTTCCCTCCTTTTCCTCTCCCCTACTTCCCTCCTTTTCCTCTCCCCTACTTCCCTCCTTTTCCTCTCCCCTACTTCCCTCCTTTTCCTCTCCCCTACTTCTCTCCTTCACCCCCCCCCCCCCCCCCCCAATCCTCCTTAGTCTAGTCTCTCGACTGCACCTAGCTGCTCTACCCTGTCTCCAGCATATTCTTGCATGATCTCACAAGCAGCAGTTTACTAGCCCCCAGCCCTACCCTGCTTTCCCTCCCACTCCCCAACTTCACCCTCCTCCTTCCCCCACAACCCAGATTGTTTTTCTCATCAGGCACAGCTCTTGCAGTCTGGCCTTAGTGGTCACAGACAGTGGTCATGATGTTCTGTATTTTAATGACTACTTCACAGCCAGTGCCATCTGCATCCTTCTTATCAACACCAATTTTTCTCAGTTGTGCAGGTTGGAACTCTCGCTTTTGACTGAAACTTCAAATGTTTAGCAGTCTCTTTGTCTGCAGCTCAATAGCTCCTCTATATGGTGAGTAGGAATCTATCCTTTTCACAGTACTGTCAACTTTCCAATGATGAAGAAGCAAAACATTTTGTCAGAAAACTCTTAAAAATTAGTAAAGGCAATCACCCAATTGATTGTGTAACTGACTGAATTGAACTTATGAATGATTTATGTAACATTATCAGGAGCCCAAATAAATTAACAGATGAAGTTTTCCCACACTTTGTTTAAAATTACTTAAGTTGGTTATTTGAAACAATCATTTTAGCAGTACAAAACGAAGTACTTGATGATATTAAGTCAAAAATTTGAAACAAGAAATACTCATGAACAGTTAACAAAGAATATAATAAAAGCGAAGGTAGTATCAAGGGGGGAAAAAAGAAAACAGCAGCAGCATTTGTTCTAAGGATTCCGCTCATATATGCAGAATTCCAAGTTTGATTCAGAAGACTGCAATTTCCATTGTTAACAGCATTTAGTATCACTATAAGTAACGCACAAAAACAAACGTTAAGATGATGTGATATTAATCTGAAACAAACATGCTTTTCTCACAGTCAGTTATATGCAGCTTGCTCTAGGGACCAGAAACCCAAAGAATTTATTCATCTAGTCACCAAATAACAAGATGACAAGATGACAAATGTAGTTCATTAAGCAAGTATTATGATTAAGTTAGTTATGTATGAAATACTAGTTAAAACAAGGCAAAGTTAGCTTTCACTAAATTAAACACAGCTACATTGAGAATATAATGAATTATTACAGCTATATAATTTCTTTATTTAAAGATGATTCTTTTGATTTTCATTTCAGATGCTACCCTTGGGACCCCTGCTGTGTATTATAGTGGTTATGGGGTGGGAGCTGTTGTGTTTCTGGAAATGTGAGTGTTTGAAGTAGTCAGTATCACATTGTGGTGGGCACCCAGACATCTATCTCTTTCGCATCAATGCATATTTTAAGGAAAAAGTTTGAGATTTATCTATATTTAGCTATGGACATTTTTAAATGTCAATGAATGTTTTCAAATGTTTTAAAATATTTTCTAATGTTGTAGGTTTTAGAATGTTCCACATAGTTTCTGAATTTTTGTTGTTGATGTTCTTGAATGTTTTGAAACATTTTCGATGGTCTATAAAGAAGTGACAAGCACAGTACTTTATTTCAAACTAGACAATGTAAAGTTCAAGTTGGAATATCAACAATTATGGAAAAGATAGATTGCTACTCACCATAATGATGACATGTTGCATTGTAGACAGACAGAAGGAAAAGTCTGTTACACATTAAGTTTTCAGTCAAAGCCTTTGTCAGAAAATGGAAACATGTCAGCATTCACATAAGCAAGCACACTTCAGGCATACATGACAACTATCTCAGGCTGCTCTGGTCAGTTTGAGGCAAATGTGTCAAATGGGACAAACAATACATACAGGAGCGGGAAAGAGGGAGGGATTGCACGACATGGGTGGGAGAAGGGGAAACAGTGCTGCCTGGCACAGCGTTCAGAGACTAGAGGGGGCACACAAGGCTGTGTTGGAAGAGGCTGTCTGAGAGGGAGAGAAGGGCACAAAGGAAGCGAAAAATGAGAGGAGCAGAGAAGGGGAAAAAATCAGTGGTTGCATTGGCATAGAGCAGTACACAATAATGGTGAGATATGAGTTGGGAGAAGATGATAGGACAGAGGGAGCAGAAACTGTCAGGTGGAAGGTGTTGAAATAACAGGTTACCATAGGTTGAGACCAAGATGATTTCTGGAGTGGAGAATGTGTTTGAAAGATAACTCCCATCTGCACAGTTCAGAAAAACTGGTGGTGGAGGGGAGAATCCAGATGACCCAGGTTGTGAAGCAGCCAATGAAATTAAGCATGTTATGTTTAGCTGCATGTTGTGCAATGGGGTTGTCCACTTTGCTCTTGACCACAGTTTGGCAGTTGCCATTTGTCCCAGTGGACAGCTGGTTGGTAGTCACTCCAATCATTGCAAAGCTTCTTATATTGGTTTGACAACCAACTAGCTATTCATGAGGATGAATAGTCACCACCAAACTGTGGCCAAGAACAAAGTGGACCACCCTGTTGAATAACATGCAGCTGAACATAACATGCTTGATTTCTACAGCTGCTTCACAGCCCGGGCCATCCAAATTTTCCCCTCCACCACCAACTTTTTCAAGCTGCCCACATGGGAGTTATCCTTACATCCCAGCCACAACCTGTGGTAACCTATTGTCCCCAAACCTCCACCTAATAATTTCTGCTCCCTTTTATCCTCTTCCCTCCCTCCCTCACAGCCTCCCATTGCTGTATCTGGCTGCCTTGTCCCCCACCTCTACAACCGGCACACTCCATCAGGGAGCACCATTTCCTCTCCTCCCACCCATACCCTGTTATACCTCCACATTCCACACTCCAGATTGTTGCTCCTGTTCAACACGTTTCTGTTTAAGTCCATCCTGGACAGCCAGAAAAGAATGGAATGGAAGTTTATTGTCTTGTAACAGACAATTTCAAGCAATTGACTATTTACAGGAGACTCGTCACAACACAAAAACTAGTTTACAATTTTCCTTACAATATCAGTAATATAATATATGTTACTGAATAATTGATTAAATACTTAATTGATTAAAATTTTTTTGTCAAAGTAACAAACTTTCACAAATTAACAGTCACAAGTAATTGCTCTCTCCTGTTCAAATTTTCAGGTTGTCATTTTCTGCCCTAGTTTCTCATATCAGGTTTTTTTAGTGTTTCTAATTTTATGTTGAGCAATTCTCTTTCTTTCACTTTGTTACAAATTTTCATAGCCATATAATGTGGAGTGAGATAGTGGCTTTGTGTGTGTGTGTGTGTGTGTGTGTGTGTGTGTGTGTGTGTGTGTGTGTGGCAATCTACCCTTTACATAACTGTTATTTCAAATTATGGTACTGTTGAATACTTAAAGAGTACTGCAGAGTATTTTTGAGCATTCAGCAGCACTTTTTAGCGTTGCATAGCAAAGCCATTGGCAAAAATTTTCAATCTCTCTCTAGATACTCATGTCTTTCCATATGTTCTGAGAACAGCAAAAGTTTCACTGCTGCTAAAAAAAGTTGTTCTAATAAACTATCAAACTACCAACCCATGTCAGAGTTAAATTCCTTCTCAAAAATTCCAGAAAATTTCTGTGCCACACTCATAAGTTTCACACATAAATCACCTCTAATCATCCAACAACATGCCTTTAAAAAGTCTAAGACTGCACAAACAACAATTTATGGATTCTTAGACTGTATTTTTACAATCCCTTGACCAACATAAATTAGCTGCATGTATTTTCTTGGACCTTTTGTAAGCTTTTGATATCCTGGACCATGAAATTCTGCATGAAAAATTTGAAAGACAAGATGTAAGAGGTGTAGTACATAGTTAGCACTGTTCATATGAGTTTACACTATGAATAAAACAAGAAACAACTTGTTCCTTTGCAGCAAATTAACAATAAAATATGGTGTACCTCAGGTCTAAATGCTAGAACTATTACTCCTTTTGATTGAGGTAGATGATTTGTGGAATATGTAAGTACTCAAAAAACTATCCCATTTACCAATGATTCCAGCACATTGCTCACTGGATCCAGCCCAGAAACCCTGCAGCCAATGGCAGGAAGTTCTATGGAAAGACTTTCAGAGTGGTTCACATAAAGGAAATTCACTGGAAATCTTGTATGTCTCAATGTTCATTTATTTCCATCATCTATCCAAATGTCTATTCAAATATGATTAAAAGTGATCCTCTAGAAAATGTAAGTGTGACAAAAGTTTTGGGTCTGATAGTTCAGCATGATTTAAAATATGGCATGCACATAAATAATTCATCAAAGGAGCTAACATTGGTATGCTATGGTCTACAAATTATGTGGGTTCATTTTCTGAGGGCACTGAACTCTTTAACATAAATATTTTTAGAATGCAGAAAAGAGTTCTAAGAATAATCTTTATCTTTAAAAAAGATGGAATCCTGGAAATTTCACTTTGCTAAGCTTGGTGTTCTGCATGTTCTAGTCTTATACATTTATGAAACTTTTTTTTTCTTTAATAGGGAGTACCTCTTGAAAACAGGGGAACCACTACAAACAAGAATTACTGTGCCACAGGGAAATCAAATACATACTAAGCATATTCAAAAAAATGTCCTATCAAATGAGCATAATTAACATTTATTTCAAACAACAGAATAAGATATCATAGGAAAGAAAAAATGATACTAAGCCAATATTTAAAACAAAACTAAAGGCATTTCTAATAAAGCACTGTTTCATTTTGTGAAATAATTTCTGAACATGTAAAATAAATGGAACTTAAAAATTTAATTGTATGAATAGTTACCCAATTTTAAAATTTCACACTGTTTTTCCAATACTGGGTATTACTGCATCTTTATTTTGACCTGTAATGTATTACGATGCTGGTACGTGTTCATTTAGATGAAGGGTACATGGGGTTTGCATGAAATTGTTGGATTTTGTGCTTGTATGGTCTTCTGTCGCTCCCCATTTGTGCTGCATTTTTGTAAAATCTTCCAAAATTTAGTTGTCACATCTTGAAGAGCACATTGGATGTTTTTCTCTAAAATATTTGGGGGGATGATATTTTAGACAGATGGAATCCTATTTGTTGTGTTTGTTAATGGTGATATGGTGAGCTTTAGGAGTCAATCTAGCGTGAGGTTGTCCTTGCCTTATCCTCCTTTTAATCATCTTTTCTAACAAGCATGGCGTACCATCAGCCTATTCCAATCCTTGAAGTGTGAAGCACTTACTTCTGTGGCGATGAGTGAGATATCCCAGTTTCATTTACCACAAACTGCTAGGACTTATTATGACCTGGTAATATGTCCAAGTACTTCCACTTATGAACCTCAATGGGTTTAGAATATTAGGTCTAACTTAAAGACAGATATATGTGGCTGTTCCAAAAACTGAAAGCACCATATGAGTACAGTGATCTTCTCCACTTCACTAATTATGCTCTTAATTATCTTCTTTGTTTCAATGATGGCCTCTCCTTTCCTTTCTCTATTAAGCTGCTGCAAGTTTGTACTCAAGTCTCAGCAGGACATCCTCCCCCCCCCCCCCCCCTTTTCTCTTTCCAAAAAACACCTACATTATAAGTTATTAAGTTCATTGTAAAAAAAACAGCATGTGCACAGCTATTTTTCCAAGAAACACATTAACAGGGTTGTAAAAACATGAAGCAAACAAACAGGCAGAAGTAGGTGATAAATTACATATTTCCGAAGTTTCTCCAGAACTATTCATGTAACAATATTTGCCCTATAAACTTTAACTTCTAAGTAGAATGACGTAATGCTAAGTGGAGATTTTATTTCAATATTATTACAGCATATCCATCATAGAGCTATACAAAAGCTCTTACAATTTCATATAATCTATTTCACCTCATATAATTTGTAAAAGAGCTGTGAGAACCCGCAGCATTACTACTAATAACATTTTTACACACACTGCAAAGTCAAAGCATAAAACCTTTAGCTACTAGTCTCCAAGACCCGTCATTAAACCTCTGATATCTGCTAGCATGGTTCAGGTGCACTACATAAATAATAGTAAGTAGAAATCCTCAAAGGATTGATGACTCCTAAAAGAAGTTGTGAAATGTAGACTGGAAAGCTACAAGCAAATGTGCTGTAAAGGAGAGATGTGATATACTATACTACTTAATACAGCCACAGGCTAATTTGAAAAGATATTCCTTTGAAACAAAATTACATGCATAACAAGCTATTTTTTTTTTCTTTTTGATAGTGGTGTTTTCTTAAACAGACTTAAATATGCAGTAGTCAAGTAACTTTACAAAAAAGATGGTGATAAAACAGTAAAGAAGTACAGAACTACCCAATCACTGTCAGAATTTCCAAGATGTTTGTAAGATTACCATTTACAATACAAATACTTAGAACAGGAAAAAACTCATTAGCCAATAGTTTGCATTTTAAAAGCATCTCTGAACTGAATAGACTATATTTACCTTGATACTTGATACCTACATATAAATCTACATGTAACTCTGCAAACCATCATGAAGTGCATGGCACAGGGTATGGAATGATTGACTGAATGCCTCTGTGTGTGCCACAATTATTCTAATCTTGTCCTCACAGTCCCTATGTGAAAGATAAGTAGGGGGTTGTAGTATATTCAGTCATCAAAAGCCAGTTCTTGATACATTCTTTGTAGACTTTCTCAGGATAGTCTACATCTATCTTCAAGGGTCTGCCAGTTCAGTTTCTTCAGCATCTCTGTGACACTCTCCCATGGGTCAAACAAACCTGTGACCATTCATGCTGTCCTCTCTCATCCTCTGTTAGTCCTATTTGGTACGGGTCCCACACACTGTAACAATATTGTAGAATGGGCCACTCAAATGATTTGTAAGCAATCTCCTTTGTAGACCGATTGCACCTCCCCACTTTCTACCAATGAAGTGAAGTCTACTACCTTCTTTACCCATGACTGAGTCTATGTGATCATTTCATTTCTGCCTCTACAAAGTGTTTCATGCACATATTTCTATGAGTTTGCCAAGACCAACTGTGACTCACTGATGTTATAGTCCATACGACAATACATTATTTCGTTTTGTGAAGTCCACAATTTTACTTTACATTTCTGAACATTTAAAGCAAGTTGTCAATCTTTGCACCACCATGAAATCTTATCAATATCTGGCTGAATATTTATGGAACTTCTTTTCAGACATTACTTCATTTTATAGGTAACTGCATCATCTGCAAAAGTTTGAGGTTATTATTAATATTGTCTGCAAGGTCATTAATCTTAAACATGATCAGCAAATGTCCGAACAAACTTCCTTGCAGCACGCCTGAAGCTACTTCTTCATCTGATGATGAAGAGTAACCATCCAAGATAACATGCTGCATCCTCTCTACCAAAAAATCCTCAGTCCAGCCACAAATTTTGTTTGATACACTACATGATCGTGTTTTTTTAATAAGTGCAGATGTGGTACTGAGTGAAATGCATTTCAGAAATAAGGGAATAACACATCTACCTGACTACCTTGATCCAAAGCTTTCAGAATGTCAGAAAAGTGAGAATTGGGTTTCACATGATCAATATTATCGGAATCCTTTTTTATCAGTATGGAGGAGGTGATTTTGTTGGAGGTATCCCATTATGTTTGAGCTCAGGATATGTGCAAAGATTCTACAACAAATCGGTGCGAAGAATAATGGATAGTAATACTGTGGATCACTTCTACCACCATTCTTTCAATTGTGTGTGGTCTGTGCTTCCTTCCAACTACTGGACATGATTTGTTGTTTTAGGGCTCTATAATACATTAAACAATCTGACAGAGATACCATTGGGTCCTGGAGCTTTGTTCAGTTTTAAAGATTTCAACAGTTTCTCAACACCACAGACACTAATTCTTATTTCATTCATCTTTTTACTGGTACGAGCATTAAATTGGGGTGTTTCTCCCATGCTTTTCTTTGTAAAGGAACATTAGAAAACCGAGTCTAGCATTTCAGCTTCTGATCCGCGACCCTCAATTTCGATTCCTGTCTCATTTGCTAGAGACTGTACGCTAATGATGGTGCCACTAACAGCCTTTACATATGACCAGAATTTCTTCGGGTTTTGTGAAAGATCATTTAACAATATTCTGCAACAGTAGTCATTGAAGGTTTCGATCATATCTCTCTTTATGCTGAACTGGGTTTCATTCAGCATCACTCTATCTGCAGTCCCATATTTTGTTTTACACCAATCACACAATAGTTTGTTTCTTTAGAGCAACAAACCAGAAATAACTGTATGTGGAAATATGCTCACCAAAGGCTTTTGATTGTCTGGAGCATGATATCAGCATATAAAAATTAAAATATTTTGGGATACTTACATAGCAGATTAATGCTTTTTCTATCAACTGCATGACAGAAGAAGGTGTGTGTTGAAACAAGACTTCAAGGGTTTAAAATTATAACTGACATGAGAGAACTATACTGGTGCATGTGCATTCAGCAACCTGTCGGAGCATACTGAATGTCTTGTGGAAGTTAAAGTGGAGTTCAAGTCTGAATAATAAAACATAGTATGGCAATTCTTTCTACTTCACTGAAGAATATTTCCACAGGAATGTTTGTACTAGGTTCTAATATAATTAATATTAGCACTACAATACTATAATCATTCACAAAATTTGGTCATATTACTTAATGACCTTAAATAAAATATACACCCTTGATTTCCTTACACATCCCAGACATTCATGGAATGTACCATGGGATCTACAGAACAAGATGTATACATGGATGTATGATGGATGGATAACTGAATTAATGAATTATCAGAGTAAGTATTACTTTACCTTGCAGCTGCATTTTTACCCTAAGTTGTTCTTCTTTCACATCATGATCTAAAGACCCTCTTACTATCGTCCCTCTAAAGACAAGTTTTTCAATTAATGCATATATTTTCTTAGTCAAACCATATTCTATCAACAGCAAGATGAAAAAGAAGACCAAGCCATCAATTCCAAAAAACATTATATCCTCTGTCAAGGTGAATTCTTTGGGTAGCACTGTTGCAAAATATGACATATCTGAAACACAAAACACAAAGGAAAACATTTTCAAACACGTCATACATATTTCTACAAGTAGTTTTTTAAGTATAATTCAGAAGCAATCTGTCATTTACAACACTATATAAAGCCAAGTGGTGTTGGTGGCATAACACACAAGAGATTGTCATGAAGTTGTAATTATCACCACACAATATAAAGTTACATAATTAAGTTTTTGATTGTTTGTTTCCAGCTCATGCTTCTTTCATTGTCTACACAACCTGAATGTATAAATATTAATCAAATGTTTTCTTGTAATACATTCCATATTATTTGTTACTTCATAGTTTTGTGCAACATTTTTGTCATATTATATTGTCTTGGTATTTTGCTGATTACAGCTGAGAACATTTCTTGATTATGAATTTAATGAGCTCAAAGTGGCAATTAATAATGGTTGTAGTTATAGCAGCAAAATATATCTATGTGGTTGGAAACTTCAGTGCCATCTCACTTCTATGTTCATTGAAAATAAGGATGCATGGATCTATCGTGAATCATTTAGTATCTTTACTACCGTAGAAACTTGGTTTCAGATAAATGGGTTGAATCTAACCGTGTCCAAGACCCACATGATGAAGCTCAAACCAATCAGCATAAATGTGAGCAGATTACAATTATTCACAACAACCAAGATGTAAAACAAACTGACTCAGTCCAATCTCAGGATTAAATCTGAATAAAAATTTGGAGTGGCAGATACACAAAGTGCCTAGCAAATAACTTGCACAGCTTTACATTGCAATGCAAATATTATCAACTGCAACCGTTACAGTCTCACAAAAAGTAGCACATACATGTTGAATCTGTTATTAGCAAGGAGGAAGGCTTTTTTATCCCAGTATTGTAGAACAAAGCTGGTTGTCAACTGAACAAGAATCCCTCCATGCCCTCATCATCTTCAAATCATTGCACCGCTAGAGCTTCTTTCAGCACAGTCCAAACAAATTAAAATCACAGTGCAATAGGTCCGGGCTATAGGGAGAATGGCATAGGTGGCAGACAGTGTGAAATAGAATCTGTTATTAGCAAGGAGGAAGGCTTTTTTATCCCAGTATTGTAGAACAAAGCTGGTTGTCAACTGAACAAGAATCCCTCCATGCCCTCATCATCTTCAAATCATTGCACCGCTAGAGCTTCTTTCAGCACAGTCCAAACAAATTAAAATCACAGTGCAATAGGTCCGGGCTATAGGGAGAATGGCATAGGTGGCAGACAGTGTGAAATACAGACCATATCAAAAAGAATCATTCGATTTCAAAAAATCATAACTATTATGTTATCTGAGGTGTGTGTGTGTGTGTGTGTGTGAAGAATGTACCATTTGAAAGAACAAACTCTTGAGTTTTATGTGGTTCCCACTAGGCAGCAGCAATATGTATCCACTTCAGTTCTAGTAAAAATAGTGTCAGGACAACAGAAAGCATTGTCTGTGCAACATTTTACGCAGAGCAGCATGACTTTCATACTAGGTATGGTGTGGATCCTCCTTCAGTACATAGCATTAGACAATGCCACACACATTTCCAAGAAACAGGTTGTTTGTGTAAAGGCAAATCTCCAGGCTGTCCTCGAGTGTCTGACACAGACGACCAATGCAACTGCCATGGTTTCACAAGGAGTCCACAGAAATCCATTCCCCATGCAGCTTGAAAGCTCAACATGCCCCCAAGGTCTGTCTGTCATGTGTCACGTTGATATTTACACTTGAAACCATACAAAATTCAGCTACTGCAAGCTCTTCATGAAGGTGACAAACAACATCATGTGAAGTTCTGTAATTTCATTTGTGGCAAGATGAAGGATGACAGTTTCCTTTTACACTTAGTGTTTCATGATGAGGCAACATCCCATTTAAATGGAAGGGTGAACCATCATAATGTGAGTATATGTGGTATGGAACAATATGATGAAGTTTACACCATGAGAGAGACTCTCCAAAATATAATGTGTTTTGTGCACTTTCACATGAAAAGGTGTAGGGAACATTTTTCTTTGCCGAGAACAGTGTTACAGGAAGCACATATCTCAATATGCTTGAGAACTTTATTTTCTCACAGTTGCAGGCTGCTTCAAAGGACTTTATTTACCAACAGGATGGAGCACCTCCACACTGGCATCTGGAAGTGTGAGGATTTTTTAATCAAAGGATTACTGAATGATGGATCTGTCACACTGGACCAAATGATTCAGCCTTACATTATTGGCCTCCAAGGTCACTGGACCTGACACTACGTGATTATTTCTTATGGGGGTTTATAAAAGACACTGTTTATGTGCCTCCATTAATGAACAACAATGAATGAACTGAGACATCACATAACACTGTGAAAGCTGTAACTCAAGACATGCTCGCTGCAGTGTGAGAAAAATTTGAGTATTGCATTGACATATGCTGTGCGTCTCAAGGGGGCCGTACTGAACACCTATGAAAAGGGTATGAAAGAAAAAAAAAACATTCTGAGTTTCCCATTCATCAAAAAATGAAATTCACTGTTTATTTTGATTAGTTTCAGAAATATAGACATGCCAAATTGGATTATTCTTTTTGCTACACCCTGTATTATAGTGCTGCTCCTCCTCAATGAAGAATAAATTTTGCTGGTAAAAAGGAAGCATGTGTAGAATGTAAAGGTGAAACATCAGACCTAAATAAAAGTATTTCTAGTTTGCAACTCGTGATCAGTGCGCTGTAATGGATGTAAATAAACATGCATCTGAAAATAGTGAGCTAATGTTGAAGAAAAACATGATGAAATTAAATCAAGAAAATGATATGTCCTCAGAAAGTGGAAAACCAAAACAAGGGTGAAAACAGCATGAATTTCTTGAACAACAACTGCTATGAAGCACTAATTGTAATGAACCACGAAAAGTCAACAAGTGAATGAAGTGCTCTCAAACTGTTAGGAAATGGTAAGGGCAGTAACACCTTTAAAATATGCAATGGAAACAGCGAGAAAGTGGAAAACAGAAAAAGGTTTGTAAGTAGTGCAAATTTAGTGGGCAACTGCTGTGAAGCAAAAAGAGAACTGAACACAACAAAATTTCCACGTGATAGTTTGACTCATTCCAAGAAACAGACATATACGAAATCAACCATGAATGTGGTCAACAAAAATGTGCTGACCTTAAGTTAAGCTGAAATGATGCCAATGTCAGTAATGTTGCCACATGGCTTAATAATGAAGACATGCAAAGACAAAAGAACACTACTTCTAGTATCCAGGAAAGTGCATTGTACAATAGTAAAAGAGCCTCATGTACCAACTGCACAGAAAATAACATTAGGATGGGATCAACAATCTCACCACAATCCTTTTTTAGTTTAAATAAGGAGAATCACTGTGTTGACAAAGTATAAAGTTAATTACATTCAGACAGGACAGACCTTCTCCTATCTTATAACAACTCTGTGGTATTTTTGCATTTCAACATCACAGCTTTAAAAAATAAGGCAAGTGATCTTACTGTTCCTCCTACTATAGAAAGTTAAAATGCTCTTATATATCTTACTGAACAGCAGCTAAATGAGAATCAATTATATTTGTGTGAGCCAAAGGGCTACAATTTAGTATAAAGTTTTTGGACATGTCTGAACAACTGGGGGGCACTCTGATGTGTGTCAGCTATGATCTTTCGGCAAAATGCGCTAATCCTGAAATCAGTAATTTCTGCATTGGAAGTATATTTGAAGCAGCTTCTATACTATTGCCAGATCCCAAACTAATTGTAGTGTCTGCATACAGTACCCCTGACAGCAATATCGATGTCTTCATGGAAGTACTAGGTAGAACAATCTCCTGGTTGCAGAAATACACCCAACATAAAATTTTAATCTTAGGGGTTACTAACATTGACACTAAGGGATAACAACAAAGCACTTACACATGCATAATGTCTTCAGGTGCCACAATATGTTTTGCGCAATAACAACCCAACAAGATATCTATCATGTCCGGACAATAACATATGTAGAAAGAAATATGTAGGAAACAGAGCTTTTTAATACCAAGTATCTATCAAATAATGAAGGGGATATGGTTAAAATTGCTGACAAAAAATCCCACAGGGCAATGAGAACAACCCAAGTACATTAGAATTGTTAATGATTCTTGTATCAATGCTCTCATATCGTAACTGTGTATGACAGAATGTTCCAACTTCCTGTTTCACTTTACAAATGTTGTTAAAGCTTTTGCCAACTTTGTTAATCCTTTTTCCAATATCTTTAATAAGTGCTGTCCTAAAGAATTAAAATGATGCAAGGCAAAACCAAGAAAAATTAATTGTAGAAGTTTACATCAAAGGTAAGTTTACCTCAAAAAATTGGGAGCACAGGTCATCAATCTTTATAATGTATCAAAGAACAGTGAAGAAGAAAGACTTCAGTACCTTCAACTAAGGAAAAGGTACAGATCATAAATTAAACAACAAAAAGAAATAGGAAATGATAATTATATTTAGCAATCAGAAAACAAATGTAAGGCTCCTTGGAGAATCATCACAGCACAATTGGGTAATACTAATAGAGCCACTTGTGACACTACCAGTATCACACCCAATGTTATGAACAACTTATTTATTCATTCTGGCAGCAATGGATACCCAGCTCAACTTAAAATCAGGCATTAATAAACATTTAGACAATACGAAGTTATTCATATCAGACAACAAACCCGCAAAAACCTCATTCAAGTGGGCACAAGTTGCTGTTACTGATATTACAGTAGCTATAGTAAAATTCATCAATTCAAAATCAGAAGACTTCTATGGTCTATCAAATTCTGTTATTAAAAAGATAGCAGATATTATACTACAATCACTCTGTGTACTAATAAATTGGATTTTTATAAGTTATTATTTTCCAGAATGTTTAAAGACAACAGTAGTTGTCTCTCTAGAAAAAAAGGGAACAATTCATGTGTTGACAACTATCATCCTATTTCTCTTGTACCAATACTTTCGAAAATAGTTGAACATTGCATGTACCAACAAATTTACAAACATTGAAAAACACTCATCATGGCTTCTAGGAAAAGTCGTCTACACTGAAAGCTGTTGAAAATGTTGTTTCAACAATACTCAACGCCTCTGAAGCAAAATCTCTGTTGATGCCCTACTGATTGACCTAAGCAAGGCATCAGATTGTGTGTCATCCGATTCTAATAGATAAACTGAGGTGCTACAGCATTCAAGATACAGAACTCTCACTTATAGAATCATATCTTGACAATAGGAAACAGAAGGTACACTTAATGGCGTGAGCTCTGGATTCCTAGATGTTTCGAGAGGTTCCGTAGTGGGACTGTTACTGTTTATAATCTATATTAATGATCTACCTAGTACCATGACATGTAGATCAGTTCTATATACTGATGATACCACTTTTGTTACAACTGGAATGACACAGAGTATCTAAAGGGACAAACCAAAGCTAACCTAAGAATTTCCAGTAACAAGTTTAAAGACTATGGATTAACTGTAAATCAAAATAAAACCAAATATGTAATTTTTTAATTTGTGAAATATCAACAATAACAGCGTGACAGTTAAATTTTGATTCCATATTAACTTGGAACCCCCACTCATATTCTATATGCACTAAATTATCAAGAGTCATCTGTCTATTACACAAACCTAGAGCATCCGTGAGTGAAAAAAATGACACTCAGTGCTTATTACACATTTTTTCATAGACACACAATGTACTGCATACAGCTTTGGGGCAGTTCCACTGGGGCACAATGAGTTTTCATGTGGAAGAAAAATTTTATCACATGTTTAGCTGGTATATTCAAAAAGAATGTATCTTGTAAGCAACTTTTCAATAAGCGAGTGTCGTGACAGTCCCATCATTACTTATACTTAATTGCCTAGTCTACACAAAAGAAAACCAAGAGAACTACAGATTAATGCAATCATTTCATTGTCACAATACATGTCACAAAGAAAAGACTGACTAACCCCTTAAAAGATTACACAAGACTGACAACAGTTATACACACCTTGGAGTAAAAATGTTCAGTGCACTGCCGTCAGAAATACACATTACCTAATTAACAACCTTTAGAAATGTTCTAAAAATTGTCTTAAAAGGAAAGTTTTCAATGCTATAGATGAATTTTTTGATTGTGCAATGGAAAATCTCAAATTTGAACTTATACTCATTGTGCTTGAAAATGAAATAAATGAATTAATTAATTAAATAAAAGGATGATCAACTTTAGTTCACCACATTTCTTCAAGTTCTGAGATCATCAGAATTGCAGTACAGGCCTGGAGTTGTTTTGGAGATGCACCCTTCATTATGTTAACCTGTTCACAGCAGTAAGCAGCATTGATTGCCCATTGCTCATGCAAAAAAAAAAAAAAAAAATGAGCACAGTGTCTCACGGCCAAAGAAAATTGTTGAAAGAACCTTGTGACCTACAGTCAAGTGCTGACTTTCACTGGAGATATCTCCTCTTTCCTTTGTCACTCCATACCGGCTTGTTTCAACTTGGAAGTGTAGTGGTGGACCCTAGTTTCATTGTAGATGGTGATCAGGCTAAAAAATGCATCAACTTCTTTCACAAACCTTGCTCTAAGCCTCTGAGAGACCTTTAAATGTCTCCACTTCTAATCTGTGGTAAAAAACACTAGGGACCCACCTGACAAGTACTTTATGGAACTTGAGATCATCTGTGTTGATGCTTGAGAGTTTCCATAACTTACCCCAACCTGTTCTGCAATTTTGTCTACACTAACCTATTGACCATCTTCGAGAATGTCTTCATGCAAATCTTTTTGTCTGCAATGCCGGTCCAAGGATGGTGATTCCAATCCTGATTTTCGCTCATTCTCATTCTTCCAGGCAAACACATGGTCCTTGACAAAGTTAGGTCCCTGAATTGTGCAGTCAACCTCAGACATGGTGAGCACCACTGACAAGCCACTAACTAACTGGCCAGCTCTCCCCCTCCTAAGGACCCGTCCCAAACATACTAAAAACACAGGGCCAGTTCTAACTGTAAACATGCAGGAACAAAAATCCTGTTTGTACTTGATTTAAACTTGTCTGAAACTGATTTGTAGGTAATAATCCACGAATCAATATATAAAACCATTCTCCGAAACAAAAAAAAATTCTACAATGAATTTTATTTACGGTTACGTCATTGTCATCTTTACCTTCATCGCAGCCTGGTTGTCTAGTGACCACACAGTTAATCCTCATTGCTGTTATTGTGGCATATTTCTTCATGCTGCTCGACAATGTGTAGTGTGGTATCATGTGAAGCACTGTATCAATGATTTTTCTTTCAGTATCAAAATTTGGACTCAGTGACATGAGATACACTACAGCACATCCTATTAGACCTGAAATATATTATAAAATTATAAATTAGTGTGTCAAAAAAGATACAAGCGTGACACAAAATTACATTATATACACATATGAAGTTATGTTCACAGTGTACCTACCCACAAAAAGATTGGTAGTCACTATCAGGTTAAATGCACTAGACACTGTTCCTCGCAGATAACTACAAACATATGTGAATGGAATTGCAGAGAATCCATATAATATCAATAACATGACAAAAACACCTGAAAAATTTACAAAAGAATTAGAACTCAATTGTTACAGCTTCAGCTTAGATCCAAAAAATATGTAAATTTTGACAAACAGAAAATAAAAATAAAATTTAATTCGTTAAATTTGCTTTAAACAACTGCTCAACAAAACAAATTAATACACTTGTTGTCTTCTTTGATGTATGACCCCTTTTTCTGCAGTAACAGCAATATAAGTTATTTATAGGTTCAATACAGTCTTTTTCGACTCTAATAACAGTATTTCAAGGCCAAATGCATTTTGCTATGTTTAAAGGCATCTTCAGTGGTCACTGCAGCTTATAATCAATGACTTTACACACAGACAACACAATGGATATGTACTGTGACTATTCATGCATGTATCTTAAACAGCAGAGATCAAAATGCAAAAACTTGGAATAATACCTATTGCTGCAAGTGCACGAATGGTCGCAATAAGTAACGATTGTTTCATCAATGAGGGAAGCCACCAATCATCACAAGCCACAGTGATCACTGAAGGTACTCCAAAATAAAGTTAACATGTTTGGTCTTAATAACACTTATTACAGTCACAAAAGACTGCATTAGCCTATATATATCATAACCTGCAGAACAAATTAAATAACTGTCAAAATGGTCAGTTGTCATATATCCTTGTGCTGAAAAAGTTTTCGTTACATCTGACACAGAAGCAATTAGCAAGTATGTGGAAATTATACAATAGCTGGTGATCATTAAAGAATATCATAAAAGTAATTTTGAAATTAACAAGTGAAAGTCCATAGTAAAGTAACAGGAAAAAATAAAATATAAACATTAGGGTGAGCAGTACTTTCCGTTTGTTTTAAAAAGACAACATACAAACTCAAAAAAATATTGTGTGAATGGGAGACATACTACCAAGAACACTCCAAAATTTAAATGAAAAAACACTGAAGGAAAAGCAAATACCATAAATGACCATGGAGACAACCGTCATGTTAACAAAGAACTGCTTAATAAACAGACATGGCAATAAACCCTTTTGGAATTCATGACTCTTTTTGCAGTACCAAATGACAATTGTCGAGAAAGATCATGTTGAAAGATATGTAGATCATGATCCGTAAGAAAGTCCATGCAAGGTCTACATAAGCAGATTAAAGTAACAACAGAGTGTAGAAACAACAAGTAAAACTAAGATTACAAAACTAGGACATTAAGAGAATTTGGCTCTTGCTTCATATTAATTATCTACCATTTTATTTGAATCAGGAGGCATAATTTAGTCCTGTTTGCACATGATAAAGCGTTGTTGTGAAACTCAATGAAGAAGCAGCAACAGATAAAATAGTACATGAGGTTTTCATGAAAGTTACTGACTAGTTTTGCACAAATGGGTTAGAATTATACTTTGTAAAAACACAGCTAATCCAGTTTTGTAATGTTAAAAATATCTGATTATGTATTGTCCAAGTAGGCCATCAAGAAATAATAAACAGTGGAGAAAGTATGTTATAAGACATAAGGTATGCATTTTGAAGTGTGTGCCACACAAGTAGAAACACACAAAAGAAAAATAATTATAGTCACAATATACAGGGCTCCAACTGGTAATTTCCAGCCATTCACTAAACAGCTTGATGCAGTATTAAATTTCTTAACTTCTAAAAATAATGAACTCATACTAAGTGGAGATTTTTATTTAAATTTTCCAGAGGATAGTCACTCATGATCCATATTATAGTCTCTTAACACTTCTTGTAATCTCATTCCCTTAGTACAGTTTCCAACCAGTGATATGGGTACCAGCATCACTACTGCCGACAACATTTTCATAGATACTACCACACTAGCAAATCATAGTATAAATCCAATATTTAATGGCCTTTCAGATCACGATACCCAGTTGCTTACATTTAATATAGTGGGGTCCGATTCAACTAACAACAGGAAGTGGGAAACTATATGAATAATGAATGAAACAGGAATTGAAGGTATAAAAAACTATTTGACGGATACAGACTGGAAAGACGTATACAATTCACCAGGATAAATGAAAAATATAACTGTTCCTCTAATATAGTCATAGGTCACATTGAAAATAGCAGCCCTGAGAAAGTAATCAAAGCAAATAGATTAAATGTTTCAAAAACTTGGATTACAAATGAAATAAAAGTATCTTGCAAAACAAAAAGAAGACTGCACTTAATGTCAAGGGAAAATGATGCCTACACAGCTAAATCACATTACAAATTATATTCTAAAATTCTAAACAAAGTAATCAGAATCTCAAAATGTATTTATTTTCAAGAAAAAATAAATGACTCTAATAACAAGTTAAAAACTATATGGAACATAGTAAAAAGTAAAACAGGAAAAATCAATCAGGCAAATGAGGAAATTATGTTAAATGTAAATAATGAGTTGTAAATAAAATAGAAAGAAACTTCCACATGGGAAAAATATATTAAAAACAAAGATTCCAAGACTTACCAAGCGGGAAAGCGCCGGCAGACAGGCACAATGAACAAAACACACAAACACACACACAGAATTACTAGCTTTCGCAACCGATGGTTGCTTCTTCAGGAAGGAGAGGGAAAGACGAAAGGATGTGGGTTTTAAGGGAGAGGGTAAGGAGTCATTCCAATCCCGGGAGCGGAAAGACTTCCCTTAGGGGAAAAAAAGGACAGGTGTTCACTCGTGCACACATACACACACACACACACACACACACACACACACACACACACACACACACACATATACATCCGCACATACACACACACAAGCAAACATATTTAAAGGCAAAAATAATGAGTTGATTAGAGATACTTCCAAAATTGCAGACACTTTCAACAACTTTTTCCTTTCAGTAGCAGACAACTTATGTTTGCACAGTTCCTCAGAAGACACCTTAAAATATTTAAAAAATGCATTTCTCAGAAGTTTGACAAAATTCAACTATATTGTACCTCAGCGAACGAGATTTCTAATATTTTTAGCTCTCTTAAAAATAAATGTTCCAGTGGTTATGATGAAATCAGCACTACCATAATTAAATGTTGCTCCTCAGAACTTTGTGACATACTGAATTACTTATGTAATGAATCCCTCCATAGTGGTGCTTTTCCAGAGAGGCTTAAATATGCTATTGTCAAACCATTACACAAAAAAGGAGACAAATCATCAGTGGAAAACTTCCGCTCCATTTCATTATTCGCAATATTTTCAAAAGTGTTTGAAAGGTTTGTGTACAACAGACTTTATAAACACTTATTACAGAAAAATGTTCTCATTCACAATCAGTTTGGATTTTGGAAAGGATTGTCAACTGACCAAGCTATAATCACTTTTACAGATGATATACTACAATCAATAAATCAAAAGTTATTACCACTTGGAATATTGTCTGATCTGGCTAAAGCTTTTGAGTGTGTTAATCATGATATCCTTATGCAGAAGTTAAAATATTATGGGATAACAAGATTTGTAGGCTCCTGGTTCTCATCCCATCTTTTTAATAGGAAACAGCGTATGTGTGTATCAGGCTTACCACACAACAATAGTCATTCAAACTATGAAATCATCAGACAAGAGTTGCCCCAGGACTCTATTTTAGATCCCTTGTTGTTCCTATTATATATCAATGACCTTCCATATGCAGTGTCACAAAATGCAAATTTTGCCTTATTTGCAGGTGTTACAAGTATTGGTATAAAAAACAGTACCCAGCTAATGAAATATTTCTAAGTATCAATGGGTGGTTTACAGCAAATGGATTGTCACTGAATTTTGACAAGACCCAGTACATACAGTCTAGTACTGCAGAAAGAATACCTGATCCCATGAGTATAATGTATTTAAACAATGAAATTAAAGCTGCAGACAGCGTCAAATTTTTAGGGTTATAAACTGGCCACTACCTAAATTGGAAAACTCACACTCCAGACTTAATGAAACGCCTTAGTTCAGCTACATTTGCAGTAAGCATGATAGCAGAAGTAGGTGATTTAAAAATAAAGAAGTTAGTTTATTCGGCCTACTTCCATTCACTAATGAGTTATGGAATCATCTTCTGGGGAATCTCCTTTCACAAAGAAAACATTTTCAAAATTCAGAAATGAGTCATTAGAATTCTATCTGGTGTCAGTCCCAGATCATCATGCTGAGACTTCTTTAAGAAACTTGCTATTCTAACTATTACTTCTCATACATATACTCACTGATGTCCTTTGTCATTTCCAACATGTCTCTTTTTACACAAAATAGCACAAAACATGATTATAATACCAGAATCAAAAACAATCTGTATAAGGACTATAAAAGCTTAACACTAGTACAAAAAGGAGCCAAATGCATGGATACTCATGTATTTAATAACATACCAGAGCATATCAAAGGTCTTGTAAGTGGTAAAGACTGGTTTAAGAGTGAATTAAAGAACTTCCTGTTGGCCAACTCCTTCTACTCCATCGATGAATATCTTCACAGGGGTTATAGCTCACAGTTCTGTCTGCATTAGAATTGTACAATATCCATGCATCTGAGTAAAAAAAACTTTGACTCTTCCAAAAACCCAGAGACTCCTCTCCAAGGGATCCATGGAAAACGATAAATGTAATGTAATATTGATGAAAACTTAAACTGGAAAAGTCATAAAGTACACTTGCTACAACATTTAGGTTCATATACTTATGCCATCAAAATAATTGCCAGCTATGGGTATATAGAAGTCAGTAAGTTAACATGTTATGCATATTTTCATTTTCTCACTGATGTCTTATGCGATAATATTCTGCGGTATAACAATATTACGAAAAGGATAGTTGCTCCTTACCATACAGCGGACATGCTGAGTCACAGTTAGGCTCAATGAAAAGACTGTCATGAAATAAGCTTTTGGCCAATCAAGTCTTTGTCAAAAATAGATCGCACACAGCAATCGCGTTTGCGTCAGTAGATAACACGCCATTTATGCTAACACTGGGAACACCTATTGGGGTCAGGTACCTGAAAAGATGTTTGATCTTTGCCCAACTTGGGAAGGTGACGTTTGACACCAAATGATTGAGACTATCTCTCCCAACACTACTGCTTCCGTCATGTGATAAGTTGGGGAATGCGGGCATGGAGCCGTTTAAGGGCTATGAGGTGCTCCAGGAAAGAGTGGCACTTATGCCACTGTAGAGCTCGCCAACGCTCCCTAATTGCTTCAGCGACTTCCAGCGACCACCAAGAATCTGCCCTACGCCAGGGACACCCTAAAGAGTGAGGGATCACGTTTTCTGCTGCAGAAAATGTTAGCGTGTGGAGTAGATTCAAAGGCAATAGCAGAGGTGAAAGTTTCCCAGTCTTGTTTAAAGCCCATCTGGGCAGGCTACTGGGGGCCAGATGCAGGGGCAGGGACAGAAAGATGGCGAAGTGGTCACTACCACACAGGTAATCATGTGCTCTCCAGTGGATAGATAGGAGACATTCTGTGCTGCAAATTGATACATCAATGGCCGAGTAACTACGACGAGCCACACTGAAATGTATGGTGGCCCCAATATTTAAGAGGCAGAGGTGAACCTGAGACAGTAAAGTTCTGATATCTCTGCCTCAGCCAGTAAGCACGGTGCCACCCCACAAGGGGTTATGGGCAAATAGGAAAGGTTTAGGCAGTTCATCAATCAGTGCAGCTAATACATTCAGGGGTACTGCACCATCTGGAGGAAGATGTACATTGCAGACAGTTATTTCCTGCGTCGTTGTCATTCTGACAGCTACAGCTTCAAGAGCGGTTTGAAGGGGCACAGTGTCACTACAGACTGAGTTTAGAACATAAACATGAACTCCACCTGACACTCAATTATAGTCGCTACGGTTCCTGTAATATCCCTTATATCCATGGAGGGCAAGCATCTGCATTGACGGGAACCAGGTTTCCTGGAGGGCAATGCAGATAGCAGGTGTAAAGCTTAACAGTTGCCGTAGCTCAGCCAGACAGTGGAAAAAACTGCCATAATTCCACTGGAGGATGACGTCATCATGAGACTGGGAAGGCATGGAACATTCAATGAGGCAGTTTACACCTCAGAGTCACCTGCTGCCACTGACTTTTTGCTGAGCAATCTATATGCATCGTGTCTGGGGGTTTGGTGAGATCTAGGTCCTCAGTGGACACCAGTATCTCCACCCCATCTTCACACACAGAGCTTGTAGGTAGTGGTGGTGTGGGTTAAAGAATTTCCTTGGTTTTAGGGGTCTTCTTTTTGGATTTCTCTAGCTGCTCCTTGGGTTTCACTGGCTGGGAGGACTTTACTGGCTCAGTCTCCGGGACTGATGATGAGCGTGAAGCTATATGACCAGCTGCTTTTGAGCTCTTCAGACAATGGTGGGTGTCATCTTTCCCACAAGCAGAAACCTGGGAAGGGAGTAACCGAAGAGACCCATTCTTAGCAAGAGAAGCCAAAGAAGACTTATGCTTCTCCGGCTTAGATGTGGGGACAGATGTCCTCGATGGTTGCTCCTGAAGTAGGTGGCTGGGGTTGGCAGAGCTGATGGTACCAGAACTAACTGTTGTAGCAACGGCATAAGATGATGTCATACATACAGGATGCAGACGTTCAAATTTTCTCTTAGCCTCAGTGAAGGTCGGTCGGTCCAGGGTCTTGTACTCTATGATTCTCCTTTCTTTCTCGAGAATCTTGCAGTCTGGTGAGCAAGGCGAATGGTGCTGTCCACAGTTGACAGATGGAAGGTGGGGCACATCCAGTATTGGGACGTGATGGGCGTCCAATTCCCGATGTGTGATGCTGGAAGTACAGCGGGTAGACATATGGCAGAACTTCAGCACTTAAAGCACCGCATCGGGGGAGTAATATAAGGCTTTACATCACAGCGGTAGACCATCACTTTGGCCTTCTCAGACAATATATCTCCCTCGAAGGGCAAGGTGAAGGCACTGGTGCAAACCTGGTTATCCCCCGGACGCCAGTGGACCTGTTGGACAAAATGTACACCTTGCCGCTCTAAATTGGCATGCAGCTCATCGCCAGACTGCAAAAGAAGGTCGCTATGAAATATGATACCTTGAACCACATTTAAGCTCTTAGGGGGCGTGATGGTTACAGGCACATTCCCCACCTTGTTAAAAGCGATTAACATCTGTGAATGGGCAGAGGATGCTATTTTGTTCAAGATTGACCCAAATCTCATTTTGGACAAGCCCTCCACCTTCCCAAACTTTTCCTCTAAATGTTCAACAAAAAATAAAGGGTTCATCATCATGAAAGATTCCCCATCAGCTCTCGAACATACAAGGTACCGGGGCAAATAAGATCGGCTGCCATGCTTAGCATGACATTCCTCCCATGGTGTGGCCAGGCAGGGGTACGATTTGGAGTCGTACTTCTGTGCATTGAATTGAGCTCATGAACGCTTAGAGACTAGTGGAGTTTCACCACCAGCAAGAGATGATGGACTATGCTTCATCGCTTGTCATCAGCTCTGATGCCACCCACTCCGACCAAGGGCTCTCCCCACCGGTGCCACCCAGCCACAGCAAAGGCCACCTGGCAGGATGGCCATTGCCAGGAGCCCCAATGTCCCAGGGGAATGGGCATCTACCCCTTGGCATATGTGGGTAGTTAACGGCGCAGACATAATCAGTAGAGTGATGCCTGTGTGGACAGGGGCTACAACCAACAGAATACATGGCGGCCCCACCACAACGGACTGGCTACCATGCTGTATATCAGCTGCAAAGAAGTCCATGGTCATCGTCGACGCAGAAAGCAACACTGCATAGCGCATGGTGTAAAACGCATCCAGGAAGTGTCTTCGGCCAAGAGATGGAGAATGAGCGGGACTGAAAAGCGATGACGAGTAACTGGGCTAAAGATTTCAGTGCACGATGAACACAATGCATCATGTAAGATGCCCTTCCCCAATTGGCTCACTCTTCTGGAAAATTTTGAAGAATGGAGATCAAACACTACAGGGAACTACCACATAAACACAAAAATGTGTGAAACTCCTTTTAGTCACCCCCTCACCCCCACTAGAGGGGGGGGGGGGGGGGGGTGGTGCAAAGTCAGGGTGTGTTAGTGGAATAGAGGGCTTTGTCATAATGTAATGGAAACAGGGAAGGGGGGCTAGATGGGCGAAGACAATGACTAACGAAGGTTGAGACCAGAAGGGTTACTGGAATGTAGGATATATTGCAGGCAGAGTTCCCACCGATACTGTTCAGAAAAGCTGGTGTTGGTGGGAAGGATCCATATGGCACAGGCTGTGAAGCAGTCACTGAAATGAAGAACGTTAGACTGGGCGGTGTGCTCAGCAACAGGGTGTTCCAGTTGTTTCTTTGTCATGGTTTATCGGTTGCCACTCATGCAAACAGACAGCTTGTTTGTTGCCATGCCCTCATAGAATACAGCACAGTGGTTGCAGCTTAGCTTGTATATCACATGAGTGGATTCACAGGTAGCCCTGCCTTTGACGCGATAGGTGATGTTTGTGACCAGAGTGGAGAAGGTGCTGGTGGGAGGGTATATGGGACAGGTCTTGCATCTAGCTGTATTACAGAGGTATGAGCCATGAGGCACGGTGTTGGGAGCAGGGGTTGTGTAGGGATGGACAGATACCGTGTAGGTTTGGTGGATCATGAAATACCAATGTGGAGGGTGGGGGGAAGAGGGGTTGAAAGGACAGCGGGTTGGACATTTCTTATTTCAGGGCACAACAAGAAGAAGTCGAAACCCTGGTGGAGAATTCAGTTTGCTCCGGTCCTGGGTGGTACTAAGTTATGAGGGTAATGCTCCTCAGTGGCTTGACAGCTGGACTTTGGGAAGTGGTGGATGACTTGAAAGATAAGGCACAGAAGGTCTGTTTTTGTGTAAAGTTGGGAGGGCAATTACAGTCTGTAAAGGTCTCAGTAACTGCTCACTTTGGCAAAAAATATTCTTGCCACGAAAGAATGTAATTAGAACCATGTGTGGAGTTCATACACATACATCTTGCAAATATTGCTTTAAGCAATGGGAATATTAACCACAGCCTCACATTACATTTATTCATTTACAAAATTTATTATCAACACTCCATCCAAGTTTGAGACTAACGGACATACTCACCATTACAACACTAGAAGGAAAAATGATTTGAATTATCCTTTAATGAACCTAATTTATCATGGAATGGGGTGACATATGCAGCTATAAAACTCTGTGACAACTTACCCATGGAAATAAAATAGGCAGACAGCAGAAGTGTTTTCATATTATACAAAGGTTGTTTCTACCAACAACTCTTACTATACCATACCACATCAAATCGTTTATCATGAATATCATCTGCAAAACAAGTACCTTCACTGCCCATTATAAAAGCAAAACATCCACAAGACATGGTGGGATGTCAATGTATTTGCGTACATGTATACACCATCGGCAGGTATAAAAATGATTACAGCTGCAATTCTCTGTAAGGAGTAGAATAATGGCCATCAGAGTGCATTACTGTTGTTACAAGACCTGACAGGGAATAAAGGGGCACAAACAGCATCAGCTGAGTGATCACTGTGAAGGGTTGGATTGTTTTGGGGAAGGAGACCAGACAGCGAGGTCATTGGTCTCATCGGATTAGGGAAGGACAGGGAAGGAAGTCGGCCGTGCCCTTTGAAAGGAACCATCCCGGCATTTGCCTGGAGCGATTTAGGGAAATCACGGAAAACCTAAATCAGGATGGCCGGAAGCGGGATTGAACCGTCGTCCTCCCAAATGCAAGTCCAGTGTCTAACCACTGCAACACCTCGCTCGGTCTCACTGTGAAGGATGCAGATGTGCTACATACTCGTGTGACAGCGTTGTCAGCATCTGACACGATTTGAATGGAGCCTCACTGTTGGTCTCCATTTGGATGGATCGTCAAATCACACAGTACCTAGATTTGTGGGCCATTTGAATGTCACAGTTGCCTGATATTGGACTTCACTGGAATGTGAGGGCAAGCCTAATCGTCTTCAAAATTGGTCAACCACTTTTGACCCCCACAAGAGATGATGTAAGAAGCACACTGTAAACACTTCACAGCTGCACCTGTTAGTTGACAAAAAGTAATGGGCTCCCTGCTACATTCTGTGTCATACCATACCACTTGTCGAATACTAGCACCAGCTAGACTAAGAAATTACCGTCCCATGCACAGGCTGTCGTTAACACCACAACTGCATTTGAAAAATGTGATGTCAGCAAGATCCCCAGATCTCTACCCGATAGAACATGGGTGGTACCAGCTTGGACATTGACTCTGTACCAGTGCCAGTACCCATGTTATCAAGGACCAGCTACAACTGCAGTCGGCCAGCTTGGCTCGGGACGATACCATGGCCTTATGACACCACTCCTAACTAAATCAGTGCATGCATCTGGACCAGAATGGGTGCACCATCACACTGACAAATGTGCTTACATTGCCAAGTTATTTGTAACGCTGACTCAATTTTGTAATCACTGAAATAACCTCACTTATCCTCTCAATCCCTGTAATTTAATTTCCATTTCTTCCTCCCCATCCGGATGCTGGGCACTGCTGGATATTATTAATACTCATTGTGATATTTTGTCCAACTACGTTTCAGCCATTCTGAAGGTGAGTCCCTCGCAAGATTGTTAAATCACTTTACATGATACTGCAAAGGAACCATGCATGCATGAGAGAGAACACTGTTGGCAACAAGAGTGTCAGTCACAGATACAACTATATACAACTATATACATCTAAGAATAAAAGAAAGCAAGCACAGAGTCAGCAAATCCACAAGACTTATGAAGTATTTCGTTGATTCTTACGAATGGCATGTGTTGGAATGACAGGCAATGAAGACTTAGAGCAATGTTCGCTTTGAAAGTGCACAAGTGAAATGAGTGGTTCTCATGATTGGTCAAGCTGGAAATCCCTGTCTCTGTAAATCAGGTTGTCAGCTAATTGCATTTCCAGAGATTCCTTGATGAGGGAGTCACAGCAAAGAGAGACTGCGGCCAGTATCTTAACTTCCCCATAATCCTTGCAATGGTCAATGGAAATACAATGTTCAGCCACTGCAGATTTATTATGCTGTACAAGGTAAGCATATTGTTTGTGTTCAAAGAAAAATCTGTTTAGAGTGTACATTTATTTGCCCTATGTAGCTTTTACCATGCTCACACAAAATTCCACATACATCCGTCTCACATAAAAACAGTCATCCTTCACAGATCTCAGTAGATCACATTCACTTTATGTTTCAGTAATTATAAAACAGAAAACAACTAATTTCAGCAATACTATGAAAAGGAAGGTTGCTACTCAGCCTATAGCAGAGACATTGAGTTGCAGACAGGCACAACAAAAAGACTACTAAGCACATTATCTTTGGACTATTGTCTCTGGCTGCTGGGGCCAGGCTGCAGAAAAGGATAGATTAGATTGCCCCTCACCATATAGCGATGTTGAGTTGCAGACAGGCATAACAAAAAGACTATTAAACACATTATATTTCGGCCAGAAGCAATTTTTTCTGAAACAGTACATGCAACTTCCACACGACATGATATTCTCCAGGAGCAGCGAGATTGTCTTCATACCGAAAGTCTGGCATCATGTAGAATTGACTGATCATTTTTAAATAGTCTGAACTTTCTGGTGTAGCCACACTTCCCCCCCCCCCCCCCCCCCCCCCCCCCCCCTCCCCATCATCAGTCTACTGACTGGTTTGATGCGGCCCGCCACGAATTCCTTTCCTGTGCCACCTCTTCATCTCAGAGTAGCACTTGCAACCTACCGTCCTCAATTATTTGCTTGACGTATTCCAAACTCTGCCTTCCTCTACAGTTTTTGCTCTCTACGGCTCCCTCTAGTACCATGGAAGTCTTCCTTCATGTCTTAGCAGATGTCCTAGCATCCTGTCCCTTCTCCTTATCAGTGTTTTCCACATATTCCTTTCCTCTCCGATTCTGTGTAGTACCTCCTCATTCCTTACCTTATCAGTCCACCTAATTTTCAACATTCGTCTATAGCACCACATCTCAAATGCTTCGATTCTCTTCTGTTCCGGTTTTCCCACAGTCCATGTTTCACTACCATACAATGCTGTACTCCAGACGTACATCCTCAGAAATTTCTTCCTCAAATTAAGGCCGGTATTTGACATTAGTAGACTTCTCTTGGCCAGAAATGACTTTTTTGCCATAGCGAGTCTGCTTTCGATGTCCTCCTTGCTCCGTCTGTCATTGGTTATTTTACTGCCTAGGTAGCAGAATTCCTTAACTTCATTGACTTCGTGACCATCAATCCTGATGTTAAGTTTCTCGCTGTTCTCATTTCTACTACTTCCCATTACCTAGTCTTTCTCCGATTTACTCTCAAACCATACTGTGTACTCATTAGACTGTTCACTCCGATCAGCGGATCATTTAATTCTTCTTCACTTTCACTCAGGATAGCAATGTCATCAGCGAATCTTATCACCGATATCCTTTCACCTTGTATTTTAATTCCACTCCTAAACCTTTCTTTTATTTCCATCATTGCTTCCTCGATGTACAGATTGAAGAGTAGGGGCGAAAGGCTACAGCCTTGTCTTACACCCTTCTTAATACGAGCACTTCGTTCTTGATTGTCCACTCTTATTATTCCCTCTTGGTTGTTGTACATATTGTATATGACCCGTCTCTCCTATAGCTTACCCCAACTTTTTTCAGTATCTCGAACAGTTTATATTGTCGAACGGCTTTTTCCAGGTCGACAAATCCTATGAACGTGTCTTGATTTTTCTTCAGCCTTGCTTCCATTATTAGCCGTAACGTCAGAATTGCCTCTCTCGTGCCTTTACTTTTCCTAAAGCCAAACTGGTCGTCACCTAGTGCATTCTCAATTTTCTTTTCCATTCTTCTGTATATTATTTTTGTAAGCAGCTTCGATACATGAGCTGTTAAGCTGATTGTGGGATAGTTCTCGCACTTTTCAGCTCTTGCCGTCTTCGGAATTGTGTGGATGATGTTTTTCCGAAAGTCAGACGGTATGTCGCCAGACTCATATATTCTACACACTAACGTGAATAGTCGTTTTGTTGCCACTTCCCCTAATGATTTTAGAAATTCTGATGGAATGTTATCTATCCCTTCTGCCTTATCTGACCGTAAGTCCTCCAAAGCTCTTTTAAATTCCGATTCTAATACTGGATCCCCTATCTCTTCTAAATCGACTCCTGTTTCTTCTTCTATCACATCAGACAAATCTGCACCCTCATAGAGGATTTCAATATATTCTTTCCGCCTATCTGCTCTCTCCTCTGCATTTAACAGTGGAATTCCCGTTGCACTCTTAATGTTACCACCGTTGCTTTTAATGTCACCAAAAGGTTGTTTTGACTTTCCTGTATCCTGAGTGTGTCCTTCCGACAATCATTTCTTTTTCGATGTCTTCACATTTTTCCTGCAGCCATTTTGTCTTAGCTTCCCTGCACTTCCTATTTATTTCATTCCTCAATGACTTGTATTTCTGTATTCCTGATTTTCCCGGAACATGTTTGTACTTCCTCCTTTCATCAATCAACTGAAGTATTTCTTCTGTTACCCATGGTTTCTTCGCAGCTACCTTCTTTGTACCTATGTTTTCCTCCCCAACTTCTGTGATGGCCCTTTTTAGAGATGTCCATTCCTTTCAACTGTACTGCCTACTGCCACACTATCTAGCGGTAAAGTATTTGTTTGATTCCCCCAACTGATTTTCCTGTCAGAAAACTAAATACAGAATTTCTGTTAGGTAATACAGGTTGAATTTTTCGAACCAAATACTTGTCTAAAAAAGGTCTACATGGCTTTGCTAGGAAAATTTTCTTGCTTATAGTGTCATACATGACTGATAGGTTTATCACTGCAATATGCAATACCAGTAAATAATTTTTTCAAAAGGAGAGGGGCACAGGTGGGGGGTGGGGAGTGGCCTGTGCGGGTACGATATGCTATTCGTGGTTGGCCCGACTGGTGGGGAGGAATAGGGAGGGAGGGAGGGAGGGAGGGAGGGGGAGGGGGAGGGGGAGGGGGAGGGGGAGGGGGAGGGGGAGAGGGAGAGGGAGAGGGAGAGGGAGAGGGAGAGGGAGAGGGAGAGGGAGAGGGAGAGGGAGAGGGAGAGGGAGAGGGAGAGGGAGAGGGAGAGGGAGAGGGAGAGGGAGAGGGAGAGGGAGAGGGAGATTTGTGCCCTTACATAGTGCAATCAGACACATACTGCTAGGGTTGCATTTCAACAGGTGGATGGGTGTAGCGGTTGTGTCATTGGCCTCGGTAGGTGGAGAAAGAGACAGGAAGCAGGAGGAGAGGTTGGGGATGGATACCAGTGGCTCAGAGGGAGACAACAGCAGGTGAGAAATTGGTACCAAAGTCAGTGATGTGCAGCACACAATGAAGATGATGTGGAAAGATGGACTGGGATAGTGACAGGATACAGTGAGGGGAAACAGTTTGTTAGTTACAGGATGTAGGCACAGTGGGTTAGCGGAGGTTGGGGCTATGGGAATTATGGGAATGAAGGATGTTTTGAAAGGGTAACTCCCATTTGTTGTTGAGAAAAGCTGGTGTTGGATGGAAGGATCCATATGGCAAGGTTGGTCAACTTGATTTGTGGCTACTGTTTGGCTGTGGCCAATCATTCAGATTGACAGCTCTTTGGTGCTCATGCCCACATGAAATGCTGTGAAGTGATTGCAATACAGCTTGTATATGACATGCCTGTTTTCATAGGTGGCCGTACCCTTTGATGGAACAGGGGGAGCCTGTGAGAGGACTGGAGTAGGACGTGCTGGATGGGTCAGGCAGGTATTGTGTCTGGGTCTTCCAAGGGATAGGACCCTTATGGCAAGGGATTGTATGTGTAGACTGGGGGGGGGGGGGGGGTGGAGGTGGGGAGGGAGGTGGCACTGGGGTGGCTCAGGCTGTGTGGGTGTCAGAGTACTACTTTAGGAGGTGGTTGAAAGGTTTAAGTGGCAGAGGGGGGTAACATCTCTTTGCAGCTGATTATTGGGGATCGTGGGGGTTTAAGGGGGATGCAAAGGAAATGGCTTGGAAAATCTGTTTGCAGACTAGTTTTACTGAGTAGTGCAAGTTTCTGAAGGTCTTGGTGAAATGTAGAGCATGCTGGGCAAGGAAATTATTGTCACTGCAGATATGCTATTCACAGTTGACCAGGCAGTATGGGAACAATTTTCTGATGTGGAAGGGATGACAGCTGTTATGATGCAGGTACTGTTGGTGGTTAGTGGATGTAATGGAAGAATGAGGACAGGGTGTTTTGGTTCTGAATTCAAATCATGAAGAAAAGAAACCATCAGTGAATCTGAATCAGACAAGTGGTTTGGAGTTTTGGAAATCTGGGAAGGTTCCCACTTGATGGCCCACAAACAGGTTGGCTTAGGAGGGAGAGATGTAGGTGCCCAATGCTGCGCCATGGATATTTTTGTATACCATCCCCTCAAAACAGAAATAGTTGTGTGTAATAACATAATTGGTACGGAGTTAGCATCCCACTTAGTAAATGAATCCACTTCATTTACTTTCGGTATGATGGACGTGGAAGAATTATGGAGAGATTTGTGCTGTTGTAAAACGAGTGATGCGCGAAGCATTCAACCACTACCACCGTCATACCTTAGCAAAAGATCTTGCTGAAAACCCAAGGAAATTCTGGGAAGTGGTAAGCAGGTCAAAGGCTTCCATCCAGTCACTCACTGATCAGTCTAGCCTGGCAACGGAAGACAGCAAAACTAAAGCTGAAATTTTAAATTTAGCATTTGAGAAATCTTTCAAGCAGGAGGATCATACAAACATACCGCCGTTTGAGTCTTGTACTTATTCCCATTTGGAGCACATAGTGATAGACATCCCTGGGGTTGCGAAGCAGCTGAATGGGTTGAAAATAAATAAATTGCTAGGTCCTGATGGGATTCCAAATCGGCTTTACAGAGAGTACTGAATTGCATCGGCTCCTTAGCTTGCTTTTATCACGAATCTCTTGCCCAATGTAAAGTCCTGAGCAACTGGAAAAAAGCGCAGGTGACACCTGTATCTAAGGAGGGTAGAAGGATGGATCCTCAAAATCACAGACCAATATTCTTAACATTGGTTTGTTGCAGGATTCTGAAACATATTCTCAGTTCGAATATAATAAATTTCCTTGAGACAGAGAAGTTGCTGTCCATGCATCAGCACAACTTTAGAAAGCATTGTTCCTGCGAAAAGCAACTCGCCCTTTTTTCACATGATATCTTGCGAACCATGGATGAAGGGTATCAGACGGTTGCCATACTCCTTGACTTCTGGAAAGCGTTTGACTCGGTGGCCCACTGCAGACTCCTAACTAAGGTACGAGCATATGGGATTGGTTCCCAAGTATGTGAGTGGCTCAAAGACTTCTTAAGTAATAGAACCCAGTACATTGTCCTCGATTGTTCATTGGAGGTGAGGGTATCATGTGGAGTGCCCCAGGGAAGTGTGGTAGGTTCGCTGTTGTTTTCTATCTACATAAATGATCTTTTGGATAGGGTGGATAGCAATGTGTGGCCGTTTGCTGATGATGCTGTGGTGTACGGGAAGATGTCGTCGTTGAATGACTGTAGGAGGATACAAGATGACTTGGACAGGATTTGTGATTGGTGTAAAGAATGGCAGCTAACTCTAAATATAGATAAATGTAAATTAATGCAGATGAATAGGAAAAAGAATCCCGTAATGTTTGAATACTCCATTAGTAGTGTAGTGCTTGACACAGTCACGTCGATTAAGTATTTGGGTGTAGCATTGCAGAGTGATATGAAGTGGGACAAGTATGTAATGGCAGTTGTGGGGTAGGCGGATAGTCATCTTTGGTTCATTGGTAGAATTTTGGGAATATGTGGTTCATCTGTAAAGGAGAACGCTTATAAAACACTAATACGACCTATTCTTGTGTACTGCTCGAGCGTTTGGGATCCCTATCAGGTCGGATTGAGGGAGGACATAGAAGCAATTCAGAGGCGGGCTGCTAGATTTGTTACTGGTAGGTTTGATCATCAAGCAAGTGTTACAGAAATGCTTCAGGAACTTGGGTGGGAGTCTCTAGAGGAAAGGAGGCGTTCTTTTCGTGAATCGCAACT
The DNA here is from genome assembly GCF_023897955.1 of Schistocerca gregaria. Classification (NCBI taxonomy): domain Eukaryota; kingdom Metazoa; phylum Arthropoda; class Insecta; order Orthoptera; family Acrididae; genus Schistocerca; species Schistocerca gregaria. Next base: position 472,781,731 of record NC_064922.1, read on the forward strand.
GAGGAAATTTAGAGAACCAGCATTTGAGGCTGACTGCAGTACTATTTTACTGCTGCCAACTTACATTACGCGGAAAGACCACAAAGATAAGATAAGAGAGATTAGGGCTCGTACAGAGGCATATAGGCAGTCATTTTTCCCTCGTTCTGTTTGGGTGTGGAACAGGGAGAGAAGATGCTAGTTGTGGTATGAGGCACCCTCCGCCATGCATTGTATGGTGGATTGTGGAATAAGTATGTGGATGTAGATGTAGAGTGTGAGGTATGATATGGTGGGTTTGGAATCTGAAGGACTTGGAAAATTAAAGTGATCAATAGTGGCAAGTGATGATGATGTATAAGGAGGTGGCTTCAACAGTGACAAGTAGGGATTCAGGTGGTTCATACCACCATCCAAGTACATCTCTTCCCCCCACTCACACCTGCACCCCCCCCCTCCCCTACCCCCTCCCACTAAACCATCATCTGACCAGTTTCCAGGAGTTTCTTATCTATCACTTGAACACACCATGTTTCCCTACGTCCAGAACACACACCTCACGACAGAAGAAAGGACAGACATTCACAACCTTCAAAGTGAATCCAATTCCATCATTCTTCCAGCAGACAAAGGCTCCATCATTGTCATGTTGAATCTCAGCTGTCTCACTCCTAAAACTACAAACTATGCCACAGTAATCCCATTCTAGAGGCCCATCCAGGAATACCTCATCCTAGTCGATCTCCTTTCTCACCCCTATAACACCCTCCCTTCCACCCTCCGCTCACACCCCTAAACGCTTCCCAAACTTCAAAAACCCAACAATCCAGCATGCCCCATTATAGCTCGTTATTGTGATCTCAATGAAAGAATTTTCACCCTTATTAACCAACTTCTACAATCAACAACCTGAAGCCTTCCCTCTTATATCAAAGACACTAATCGCTTCCTTCACTGCTCTCAACCATCCCCACCTCATTATCACCTCGAACCCTACTCAACACTGTTGATGCAGTGACAGCTGTCACCCCTTCCACACAAAAAAATGTTCCCATACAACCTGGCCAACTGTGAATGGAGTATCTCCAGTGACAATAATTCCTTGCCCAGTATGCTCTAGATTTCACCAAGACCTTCACAGCTGTTCCATATACACCAACACACCTCATGTCTATGGCCTTGTAGCTACTGGACACTACCTCTCTCAACATCTTTTCAGTTCCAAAAATCTGCAGTACAGCCTTGGGCATCCACCTGGCACCCTCCTAAGCCAACCTGTTTGCGCGCCATCTACAGGAAACCTTTCTAGCCTCCCAAAACCCCACAACTCTCTGCCGCTCTAGGTTCACCGATGATATCTTCACCATCTGGACTCAGGGTCACAACACACTATCCTCATTCTTCCACAGGTTCAACTAATTCTCTCACATCTTATAGAGCCAGTGCTATCAGCAGTACTCACAACGAATCTGTCAAGACTTCCGGCTACTTTAATAAGTTGTTCTGTTATGTTTTTTGCCTTTTCCTGCATTGAGCACCAGAATATTTTTAAAGGAATTATGGGTGTGAGAAATTCTGAAAAAGTATTAAAAATTGTAGCAAACTGAATATCAGTAACTAATAAACAAATACAACTAATAGGTAACAGGTGTAGAAACTTTTTAGTTGACATAGTGGCACTAGTGAAGGGAAGAAAGCAACCAAGGCTACAATAGCTGATGGTACAAATGTACAAGTTAGGACAGGAATGGTAAACAAGGCAATATGTCTTGAGCCAACTAGAAATCACTGTTATGAGGAACTATGATTTGGTTATTCATGCTACCACAGCTACCTCTTGACATTATTTATTTTTCTCATCTACATACAATTACAAAAAATTCTTGTCTCTTAACAGATATTTCAATGGGCAAATTAATAAAAATGCAGCACATTATTTCCAAAAAGTAGTAAATTATGAACAAAAAGACTTGACTGGGGAACCCAAGATACCCCCTCTCAGGTGTGCAACTTGTTTCCTATGGGGAACTTGCTAAAACTATTTTGGGAACATCAGCTTTTTTATTGGCAAGCCATGGCAACAACAAAGCTGATGTTTCAACAATTCAAAAACATTTTAACAGGATCTTCCGTCAGTTCTCAGTAGAACAACATTACTTCCCACACTGTCTGTTCCTACATATTCCCATGTTCCTGTATTCTTTAAGTTCTTTTCTTTTATTGAAGTTGTCTGTGTAATCCATACAGACTGTAGTTTCAATTGTTAAGGCTTTCTTTTTACTGGTACTTGTATTACTGTCCATGTTTAACACCTCTTGTAATTGTCTCATCAAATATTGTTCAATTTTACTTGGTTCATTTATTTAATGCAAACTGTTACATAGCCACAGTTCTGTATATATTGTTAATGTTAAAATGCAGCACCACCGCTCTCTCAAAGACTGCATTATGTTCCCTCAAACTCCTCCATTTTCCTGCATTTATTTATTTCTGTTTGTCTTATTGATATTGCTTAAGTTCCTTATGTATTCTGTAGTTTCACTGATAATTGTTTCTTCTTTTAATTGGTTTGTGTATCACTCTCCATGTTTTATACCTCCTGATGTAGCCTTGTCAAGTATTAATTTTATTTTGTTTTATTAGTTTTCTTTATTGATAGAAACTTAATGTATGCATGCTGTTCCTATCTACTCCATTTTTATTTATTTACAGATCAATTTTTTTACTTTTTCATTGCATTACCACCACACTGGCAAAGATGTTACTTACTGTATGTTTCTGCTTCAGCCTAGATATGTTACTTCTCTTCCAATGTTGTTTGCAAACATTGTAACTTCTTTGGAGACAATACTCAGTAAATGTCTGAAGACGGCCTTGTAAGCCAAAAACCAGTGAACACAATAAAAATTAATACTGTAGAATTCAAAAACACATTTTTCAATAAATGAACTTTCCTATTAATCACTCTACAATACAGAAATGTTATTTATCAATTTTTTTTTTAAATTTAAGGTCTATTTTATTCTGATTTATATTCAGTATATACAACAACAGAGTCATGAAAGAAGATAGAGCACTAGTTTTGCACATACACCATGAGGAGAAGCAGGCCACTCTAACCAACTGAAGACCTCATGACCCGCCTTTTCGAGGATGGGGATGAATCCCACCCCCATGACCGAAAATGTAAAATACTAATTACTGAAAAAAAATTAATGTAAGACACCAGTTATGACACGGACTATATGCAACTTGCAGACAATGACACAAATGGCTTGAGGGTTGAGGAATGGGCAAAGGGAAACAACATGAACATAACTGAGCTTCATGACATGGTTATTATACTGATCTATGTTTTGCAAGTTTTGGTACAGAGGAGCATCAAATTCATTAAAATCATATTCTTAAATCACATCATCATCCACTGGTCTCGGAGTTTTTCCATCTCTGGAAACAACTGAGTTATTTCGAGAAGAAGATTTATTTATTTATTTATTTATTTTCTGGGAGACAAACTGAGATGCTTTGAAGAGTCTGATATTACCTTTGAGTATATGGTTGCAATGCCCCAAAATTATGATATTCATAATAGTAAGAAATATGACATTTATTTACATCTTTAGAGGTTCCAGTTGACAATGCTTTCCCATAATGACAAATTGGAACATAATACTTCTGGAACGATATTAGAAACTGCATGAAAACTGCCTTTTTGCTGTTGAGATCACCAAATGTGGAGAAGTGATGATGCATACAATGGGAAATGCAAGGCAAAGGAAATGGATTGACATCTTAGAAAAACTAAAAATGACCCACAGCAGCAAAATCTCTTGGAATCTAATAAAGTAGATAATAGAAAACTAAGACCTATCAAACTGCACCACAATAACAATAGACCAGACTGACACCACTTTATGCTTAGAGAGAATGTCAATGGAAAACCAGCTGGGCCAAAAATACTGTGTGTGCCAAAGAAGGCAAGAGAGATTCACTGCATGTTTCTTCTTAAAATTTAAACATGACATCAATTATTTTTCTAAAAAATGGTAAAGCAGCTGTTGTCGATGACATTTTTGGAAAGTAAATTGAAGTTTTTGGACCTATTGGGTATTAGCACAAAAATTCAAAAGTAGCTTCCTTCTGAAATCCAGATAAAGTTCAAATATGTTCTATAATTATATCTTAAAACACCTAGGTAGTTGAAGAAAGCTGGTGTTGGAGGGAAGGATCCAGATGGTTCTGGTTCAGGTTGTGAAGCAGCTATTGAACTTGAGCATGTTGTGCTACTGTATGGTCAGCTTTGTAACTGGCCACAGTTTAGCAGTGGTCATTCATTCTTGTATACAACTGATTGTCATCCTCACATTAAAAGCTGTGCAATTATTAGAACGGAGTTGGTATATGACACAGCTGCTCTCACAGGTGGTCTTGTCTCTGAAGGACTACGGTAAGTGTGTGACAGGACTGGGGAGGGATGTGATGTGTGGGTGCATCGGGTAGGTCTTGCACCAGGGAGCTCCCCTGGGGTATGACACCCATGGCAAGCATTTGGTAGTGTTGGTGACATAGGGAAGGACTATGGGAGAAAATTTACATGTTCATAAAATCCAGAATCTGCAAGCTGTTCACACTCTTCAGTAGAAGCAGAGACAACATTACCAGATATTACTACAATGTCTGGAAAAAAAGCCACTCTCTCAGAGCAGAACGATTTGAAAGTTTTCACTGAAGTTAATTATTGTCCAGAAAATGAACTTGTTATGAGCGGGACATGTGAGCTACAGAATGAAGGTGCTTCTGTTTCAACAGATAATACTAGCAGATAATTTTCTATGGATTGGTTTTATATGAAGTCAGAAAACTGCAGAGAGTTTTAAGGACATGGTGTTGTACTCCTGTGAAATATGCTATATATTGCTTTTCTCAGATGCTTTTTAAAAAATAAAATAAGGGGTGAAGTTTTTTGTACAGCTACGAAGTTTTAAAACAGGGAAAAAGCTTAAGCCCAGAGTATTAGATCATGAAAAAAGTTGTCATCTTGTATAAGTATTTGCAACTACAGAAATATGAAACAATCAATGAGGCTGTTTAATTAGAACAACATTAAATCATTTGAGAAATGGAAAGCTGTATCAATAAGAATTCCTGATAGTTTATTGCGTTTAGCTATACAATCCTTACCCTTGCATGGTTACTCAGATGAGTTCCTGGAAGTGATAACTATGGAAATTTCCTTGAAACTTTCAAGTTACTTGCCAAATCTGATTCAGTTGCGATTCATTATCTTCACTAAGTTTAGCAACCAGACAACTATGTTGTGCCTTGTCTTTCTCTATGAAGCCAAAATGAATTCATCAAATTACTCTGTGATAATGTCACAAAAGACATTTTTAAGAAAAATTTTAAGGCTAAGTATTACACCAGATATACTGCATAAGGACCAAATGTCTTAAGCAATTTATTATCAACATAATGAAGGTTCAGAAGTCTTAGCAGATGAATACTTTATTGACTTCATTGTAACACATGGGGAATCAGTTGGTGCAACTGCAGAACAAATTTGTGACAAGTTACAAGAAGATGGTCTGAAACTGGAGTACTAATATGGACAAGGATATGATAATACTGTGACCGCGACTGGACACATTAGTGGTACTTGGAGATGTATGTGGGATATAAACCCCAGAGCAGTGTTTGTGCCATGTAGCAGTCACTCATTCAATCTTACTTACAGTGTGCAAAATCTGCACATTTTTCTGAACCTTTACACATACATGAGATGCTCTTAAACAACATGTTCCAATTAACATAAAGAGACCCTGTGACACAAGAGGGAGTTTAAAGTATAAATCTGTACATGTGCTTGCTGAACACATTGAAAGCAGCTTTGTAAGTCTTGAGTGATGGATCAGAAGAAAGCAGAAATCAAAAGAAATGCGGGCAGTTTGTTGGTTTGCATTATGACCCATCCTTTCTTGAAATTCCTTTATTTTTGGAGCCAGTACTTACCGAATTGAGTGATGCTAAGATATACCAACAACAAAGAGGACTTGGTCTTGATTGATATGCTCAAAAGCCGAAAGCACTGACTATTTCGTGAGGAGGTGCGTGATTCTCTAGGCACAATGGTTGTAATGCATAATAGGCAGACATCTATCCAGACCACCCAAACACAAATTCCAAATTGCCTCAGGACCCATTGCAAGTACTACGACAATTATGTGGGAGATGAGAAAACTTGGATTTCATGATCAAGTGGCTGCTCATAAGCCACATGTCATGCCGGTAAATGCCTCGTTTGGTGTAAGGAGCGTAAACATTGGACAATTGAACAGTGGACAAACATTGTGTGGAGTGACGAATCACAGTACACACTGTGGCAATCCAATGGCAGGGCGTGGGTATGGCAAATGCCTGGTGAACATTATCTGCCAGTGTGTGTAGTGCCAACAGTAAAATTCGGAGGCAGTAGTGTTATGGTGTGGTCATGTTTTTCATGGCGGGGGCTTCCAGCCCTTGTTGTTTTTCATGGCATTATTACAGCACAGGCCTACATTGACGTTTTAAGCACCTTCTTGCTTCCCACTGTTGAAGAGCAATTCGGGAATGGCGATTCCATCTTTCAACATGATTGAGCACCTGTTCACAATGCATGGCCTGTGGCAAAGTCATTATGTGACAATAACATCCCTGTAATGGACTGGCCTGCATAGAGTCCTGTGCTGAATCCTATAGAACACTTCCTGGCATTTTGGAATGCCGACTTCATAACAGGCCCCACCAATCAACATTGATACCTCTCCTCAGTGCAGCACTCAGTGAAGAATGGGCTGCCATTCCCCAAGAAACTTTACACGTCTGATTGGACGTATGACTGCGAGAGTCACAGCTATTATCAAGGCTATGGGTGGGCCAACACCATACTGAATTTCAGATTAACGATGGAGGGCACCACAAACTTGTAAGTCATTTTCACCAGGTGTCCGGATACTTCTGATCACATAGTGTCTCTCTCTTCTCACCCATCACCTCCCAAATTTCCGTCATCCGGCCACAGAGGAGCATTCCCGTCATGACTTGGTACCACCCAGGAATGGAGAAACAATCATATTTTCCACTGGGGTTTTGACTATCTCTCACTGTGCCCTGAAATTAAGAAAGCCCTACCCACTATCTTTCCCATCGCTCCCACAGTGGTACTCCATGGCCCACTGAACCTACACAATATAGTTGACTATCCCTACAAAACCCCTTCCCTTAACACCATGCCTCATGCCTCATATCCCTGTCATGGACCCAGATGCAGATCACTGACAATAACCTACTCTGGTCCGATCATAAGTGTCACCTATCTAATCAAAGAGAGGGCTACTATCTATGAACCCAGTCATGTGATCTATAAGCTAAGCTGCAACCACTGTGCTGTGTTCTAAATGGGCATGACAACCAACAAGCTGCTTGTCTGCATGAATGGCCACCAACAACCTGCGGCCAGGAAACAGCTGAGCCACGCAGTTGCTGAGTACACGGCCCAACATAAGGTTCGTCATTTCAATGACTGCTTCACAGCCTGTGCCATCTGGATCACTCCTATGAACACAAGCTTTTATGAATTGCCCAAGTGGGAACTTGTCCTGCAATATATTCATTCTTGTAACCTTCCTGGCCTCAACCTTCGTTAGTACTGTCCTTCAGCTAAGTATCCCCGTCCCCGTTTCCACTCCAGCACTAAACAGTTTTCTATTTCAGCAATCCACCCACAGTCTTTTTACTTCCTCCCGACTTATGTCTAGCCTCCTGACTGCACCTAGCTACCCTGTCTCCATCTGGTCCCCATATGCTCCCACAAGCAGCACTTTACAGTTCCCCAACCTTACACTCCCCCCCCCCCCCCCCCTCTCTTCCACCCTCCAACACCCACATTACTTCTCATATCATGTACAGATGCTCGCTGTCTGTCCTCAGCAGGCAGCAAAAGTGATCATGTGAGGGGGAGTTGTGTTTCCTGAACATACGTCTAAGTATGTTGTCCAATTTAGAAGAAGGCCTTTTGGCCAAAAGCTTACTTGTTTAGCAGTCTTTTAGTTGTGCCCATCTGTGACTTATCTCCACTATGTACTGAAATGTTTAATAGTCAATATTTTCTGTCGCCATATTTTGTTACAATTGTATTGGTACCTACTAACTGTTACAGTTTCAAAGTAATTTTATTTTCTGATTATAATTGTAGGATTTGAAATTAAATAATTCTCAAATTTGGATTTGTAACAGCTTATGAGGGGCACAATATTTTAAATTTATCCTGGAATTCAAACCCCTATGGTAAACCAGTGACTCTACAGTTGGAGTCATGAACGATGGCAGTCGAGTTTAGAAGAGTTCTGCGTATCTACATCATGCATACTCTGACAACCAATAAATGTTTGTTAGTGTTATCAGCAGTCTGCTGCAAATGCCATAGCCTATGCGACCATTAAACATGATTGCAGTGAGTTATTTTTATTCCATCTGTTGTGAGTTGTCAAGGGTGGTGATGGTGGCAAGTAAGAAATTCTGCACAAGCACACACAATTTGCAGCACACACACTTTCTGTAAGTGCAGAGTATGTATATGCACTTACTGCAACTGTCACTTGGAACCAGCAACAATGCAATCCCCGTCTATGTCTTGAGCTGCGTGAACTGCCATCATTTACAGATTGGACTATACACATTATTTAACTTCTTAGAAACATAAAACAAAAATACTGATGTACTGCTCCCATTTTTACTTCATTTTTAAATACTGTCTGTTTAACTCAGAGTCTAGGAAAAAGACAAAACAAATTATATTGTGTATTCGTAAAGTGATAAACACAGATATAAAATATTATGCTTTTGAATATTCTGCAACCCGTCTTCATAGTAAATTTTTGGAATAAATTACTTTACTTGTAAGTGACAACAGTAGCAGCAATGTCAGCAACAGCAGCAGTAGTAGTAAAACTGAATAGACTAGGATGTATGCAGAAATTTAGAAGTTGTTCCTTTCCCCATCCATTGGCTGTGAAAAGAAGAGGAAAGGAAGAGAGGGAGGATGGGATGAAAAATAATACTGTTTTCAGTACTCTCTACCATATAATGTATGGCAGTCCAGGCAATGTGACTGCAAGTGTAGATGAGGGACAAACTGAACACTGACTTTGAATTCCTCAGTTGCAAAAGCCAAATAAACATATCTCAGTCACAAATTCTAGGAGTCAGAACTAAGTCTAAAACTGACAATAGCTTTTAGTCCAGATAGACTAAAAACAATGTGAATAACATAGTTTAGTGTAGGATTTCCAAAAACACAAAATGCTTAAAACCATACTTACATAACATCTCTGGTTTAGTGAAAAATCCATGATGATCACACACGATAATAAAGACAAGTAGCAAAAGGATTACAACTGTAAAACACACGAAATCCCACAGAAAGTGGGATAGCCAGTATGTTATAGGATTCACTCCAGCCATAAATTTTATTTGTTTTGACTTCGCTACTCTTTCTAACAAGGGAAGCGTAACAAAGTTGGATACCACATACAAGACAGCAAGAGGTGTTAATACCACCCAAAGCAGACCAATTATTTCAACTGGAACAGTCTCTTGTGGCTCCTGTAAAATGATAAAAATAAATAAAAAAAGCATTATTACAGTTCATAACTTTTAATGCATAACATGATTACAGTCAATGAGATAAGAGAATGGAAGTTACTCACCTTTGTCTTAAACGGATGATAAGAGAAAACAATAGAAAACGTATTGTTGAAGAATTTCAACATAGCATTGCTCATAATATTTACTGATATTGGAAAACCATGCAATGCTACATTTGAATACAATGCATTTGCCTGCACACTATTACTATCACATTTAAATTCTGCAGCAGCAATTATTTTCTCTCTAAACTTTGCAATATTTGAAACACCTTGTTGGAGAAGTACATCTCCTATGTCATTAGAACTGCTGATAACAGTCAATGTTGACTCTGTAGATTCAATTTCTTTCTCATAAGACTGTATTAAATCCTCACTGCACAATCCAGGCTGTAAAAACACTTCGGTTCTTCCATAATCGTTCAACGAAAACACATGTGCAGGGATCTCTTTATCAATAACCATGTATTTGAGTGACAGAATTACTGTGTAACTTACAAATCCTACTGCCAATAGTACCTGAAAATTAACCAAATGAAATCAGTAAGACAATACAGAATATGAAATTACAAAAAAGAAAGAAAACTTCATTACATCATTAAAATGTAAAATGGTTCACCGAAACTAATACAGGAATTATGAATTTCTTCGTCAACTTTATGTATAAAGTTTCTCCCTACATATTCATGCTTTATTAACAACCTGAATTTGATAGATCATGGGAAGTTAGCCAAAGATAAAATTTTTGCAACACACACACACACACACACACACACACACACGTGTGTGTGTGTGTGTGTGTGTGTGTGTGTGTGTGTGTGTGTGTGTGTGTGCACGCATGCTTTGATTAAAATAAAACATGACAAATAGAAGAAATTTGATTATCTCTGTTCACATCTTACAATCATTCAGTGTGAGCACCCATCATCATGTGATAGTGTATTAAGTCAATAAAAGTATTCTTTCCACACACTGACCAATACAAACAGAATAACCAATGCCACACCTATTTTAGTCTTGTTTCTCTTGTCAAAAAGATTAGACATAAGCAAATGCACGTAGAATTTTTCATGTTTGAACAACTTAAGAGACTGAAGTAAGGTTACGTCTTCAACAACCACTGATATTTTTACAGGTGTACACTCTGTCATTTTCAAGGCACAAACATAATGAGAGAGTACTGTGCTGGGAAATTTAAATCCTCAGTATGTGGGGCTACACCCACCAAAACCATAATATGGCATATGCAGAAAGACAACACACATATACTGTAAACACATAGTGCCACCACACAAACGAAGTCAGCAGTATCTATAGTGAACATTAATTACCAGCAGGTGAACAACCAGCATTAACTTTGTCCTTATGTTGTATGACCAGCAAAAGAAAGAGCAGGATTCCAAGTATAATTTAAAGAAAAATCTCCATCGCTATTTAAAAGGTCACTGCTAATTTAGTCTCAACTGGTTCTTAATAATACTATCACAAAAGTATGAAGTGAACACAAGAGTTTGTGTGGTATTATATTGCATAAGATGACCAGTAAAAGGGCAACATTCTGCAATAGCAGATTTGGTAAGCTGTGGTAAGCATGTATGATGCCTGTGGTCCGGTCTTCAATGTTCCAGATGTTCTGCCCAACTGCATGGTAGACACTTGCCTTAGAGAAACTAAGAACATGTGATCAGAAGTATCCGGACACCCCCAAAAACGTAAGTTTTTCATATTAAGTGCATTGTGCTGCCACCTACTGCCAGTTACTCCATATCAGCAATCTCAGTAGTCATTAGACAACATGAGAGATCAAAATGGAGCACTCCGCGGAACTCACGGACTTCAAACGTGGTCAGGGGATTGGGTGTCACTTGTGTCATATGTCTGTACACGAGATTTCCATACTCCTAAACATCTCTAGGTCCACTGTTTCCAATGTGGTAGTGAAGTGGAAAAGTGACAGGACACATACAGCACAAAAGCATACAGGCCAACCTCGTCTGTTGACTGACAGCGACCACCGACAGTTGAAGAGGATCGTAATGTGCAACAGGCAGCCATCTATACAGGCCAGGGACGGCCACGGCGTACCAAACTGCACGCGTGTACAGATGTGCTGCACTTGTGCCATCCAGGGCTCGGTCCGCCTCGCCACTGCTCGGCACGGAGCGACATTAGACTAGCTGTGCAATGAGACATCTTTTCATCTGTCATAGGATGCATTAGTTGATTCGTAGTGACAGCCATGTTTATTCCTCGCTATTTCTTAGCAATTCGTAGAAAGTTTATAAGTACTGTACAGTGGTTGTTGCAATGGAACCTACGCTCACAAAGAGGCGGGGTAGTGACACAGAGCTGAATTGGAATTGCAATATTTTTTCGAAGAGAAGGATGAAAATTCTCAATGTCTCTTATGCAGTCGCATACTGGCCAAGCACCGCAAATTTGCAATAGAACAGCATTATAACACCACATACAAAGGACTTAATGATTTAGTTGGGTTGATAGATCAAACAAGCTGGCGGAATTAAGAAGACGTAGTGTTATGCAACGAGACGGACCGAACACGAGTACCACTTACAAATCTGGATGTTTGTATTTGTACATATTTGTCTTTAGAATTCGAATTTAGAGTTCACTCAATTTTTTTTTTAGCCCGAACATAGCAACCTCTCTTTAAGAGCAAGCTACAAAGTAGCGCTCAAAATTGCAAGAGCGAATAAGCCTTTCAGTGATGGTGATTTCGTCAAGGAGTGTATTGTTGAGGCGGTGGAACTCTTGACGCCACTGGAAGTAAAGAAGTTTAGTGAAATTAGTCTTTCCAGACAGACTATAGCTCGCCACATAGCTGGTATGGCAGCGGATGTCTACAGGCAGTTAATTGATAGTGCCTGCAAGTTTATTGCATTCTCGATTGCTTTGGACGAGTCGACCGACATTTCGTACACAGCACAACTAGCGATTTATGTTGGTGGAGTCGACACAAATTTGTACGTGACGGAAGAAATGTTAGATTTAGTACCAATGAAAAACACAACGAGGGTTACCGACTTGCTAAAAGCAGTTGAAGAGGCAGTTGAAGCCATTGGCCTGAATTGGAAAATGTTAGTTTGTCACCACGGATGGAGTGCCAGCAATTTGAGGTGCTCAAAATGGGCTTGTAGCATTGTTGCGTAAAAAACTAGGATGATCAATAGAAGATCTGTACAGAATTCATCGTTTTGTACACCAAGAAGCTCTTTGTGCTAAGTATGCAAATTTGGAGTACGTGATGAAGTTGGTAGTCACCATAGTACATTTTTTGAAGTCGCATGGCTTAGTACACCGTCAGTTTCAACAGTTTCTCATGGAACTGAATGAAGAGTGCGGAGATGTTATTTACCACTGGGAAATACGTTGGTCAAGTCGAGGATCATGCCTTGAATGATTTTTCAATTTAAGACTCACTATTGTTGAGTTCCTGAGGGAAAAAGGAAAGGCAGAGCCAAAATTAGAAGATCCAAAATGGATTGCAGACCTTACCTTTTTAGTTGATCTGACTGCACACTTGAACACTCTCAATAAGACTCTGGAAGGTGAGTAGCAGCTTATTTATGATCTGATGAAAGAAGTGGATGCATTTAATAAGAAACTCGCATTGTGGAAGGAACAACTCATGAAAATGAATACCGTCCATTGCCCTACGCTCTCTAAAAGTCAGAGAGAACGCAACTTCTGATGAATTCGTTTGTGTTTTGGACGAACTACAGGCACAATTTTCTATATGTTTTCAGGACACTGCCAGTCTGACATCTGTTTTTGAACTATTTTCTAGACCCTTTGCCATTTCAGTTGAAAGTACTCCAGTGCATTTGCAAATGGAATTGATTAATCTGCAGTGTAATTCCCATTTAAAGGACAAATTTTTTACGTAAAACTGTCCAGAAATTTTACAAAGGTTTTCCTCGGGAAGAGTTTCCCCGTCTCCACAATGAGGCTGCCAAAGTTATATCAGTGTTTGTATCAACATACGTGTGTGAAAGATTTATTTCGATTATGAAAGTAAATAAGTCAGGATTACGTGTCAATCTGAGTGATGAAAATATGAGAAACTGTCTGCGTTTGTCCGTGTACCGTCAGTTTGTGCCGCATATGTACTTTATTATGTCTACAGTGAACCAAAAATAATTAAATTAATGGTGATAATTTTGTTGCATTTGTCATATGTTTTGTTGAGAATTGTAGTTATTGCAAATTTTTTACAGTAGTTCTAGAATATAAAATTTGCTTGTTTCACATGTAGTTGGAATCACTTATTCCACATCATACTGCATGCTGTAGACTACTTTCAAGTCTGTTTCTGTATCTCAGCTTAAATGTTGCAAGAATTTTACGAGTGAGGATGTGAGAAGCACAATATTGTTGGTGTAATGCAGTTTCAAACCCAACATTATTGTTATCTTTCTGTAGGTGTACGAACAGCCAACAAAGATTCAGTATTGCTCAACATGATGTGTTGTACAGAGCTTAATATTATCAAATGTCGTAATATGAAACTAAGCCACATGCTAGCAGGGCAGTGTTCCTTACGCGAAAGCATTGTCGTGTGCGGCGTGTTCGTGTTTCCTTGCATGCGCGCGCAGTCAGTTGGTGTGGTAGTGGGGGACGTGTGACGTTAGAAGGGAGCGATCTGCACGTGTTTGAAACCTTGGCAGGTGTGCATGCGCGCATGCCGTGTTCTTGGCCGTCCCTGATCCAGGCTATCACACAGGAATTCCAAACTGCCTCAGGATCCACCGCAAGTACTATGACAGTTAGGTGAGAGGTGAGAAAATATGGATTTCATGGTCGAGCGGCTGCTCATAAGCCACACATCATGCCAGTGAATGCCAAATGACACCTCCCTTGGTGTAAGGAGCATAAACATTGGACGACTGAACAATGGAAAAACGTTGCGAGCAGTGACGAATCTTGGTACTCAATGTGGCGATCCAATGGTAGGATGTGGGTATGGTGAATGCCTGGTGAACGTCATCTGCCATCGTTTGTAGTGCCAACAGGGAAATTGGGAGGTGGTGGTGTTATGGTGTGGTTATGTTTTTCGTGGAGGGGGGCTTGCACCCCTTGTAGTTTTGCGTGGTACTATTAGAGCACAGGCCTCAATTGATGTTTTAAGCACCTTCTTGCTTCTCATTGTTGCAGAGAAATTCAGGGATGGCAATTGCATCTTTCAACATGATCGAGAACCTGATCATAATGCACAGCCTGTGGCGGAGTGGTTACATGATCAGAACATCCCTGTAATGGACTGGCCTGCTCAGAGTCCTGACCTGAATCCTATTGAACACCTTCGGAATGTTTTGGAATGCCAACTTCGTGCCAGGCCTCTCCTCAGTGCAGCACTCTGTGAAGAATGGGCTGCCATTCTACAAGAAATCTTCCAGCACCTGACTGAATGTATCCCTGTGAGAGTGGAAACTGTCATCAAGGCTAAGGGTGGGCCAACACCATATTTAGTTCCAGCATTACCAATGATGGGGAACCACAAACTTGTAATTCATTTTAAGCCTGGTGTCCGGATACTTTGGATCACACAGTGTAAGGTGGGCCCTATGAACTGAGATATGAAATATCCCTTCCTGCTATTCCAAACAGTCTTATTCACCAGACAACTACATGCTGCTGTGGGAAAGATGTGTTACAGACACAGTTTCTATCTTTTTGCCAGGTGTCTATGAGCAAATTCCCTGCTAGATAAAAGATATAGCCAGCTCATTTGGCCCAAGCAATTGAATTTGTAAAATTTTACATCATTTCCCTCCTATGCCATCACTGACTTCTTGTTAACTGAATATGTGTTGAACCACAGAACATCCACTCCCAGTTAAAGATGATGAAGGCTTCAAATATAATTTGTAAACAGGAGTCTAAATTATGCCCCAGGATAGTAAAAATATGTTAGTTTTATTCCATACCTTAGGCAAAAAGAAAATTGGGACCTTCTTGAATAAACTGTGAACAGAAAAGATTAAATTAATGTAAAGGAAATGCAAGATGCCCGGAACTCAGGATCAGAAGAGACTTAGCAAGCAGGACAGGAAACAAAATGTTGATTGTTGGGACCGCATCAATCAAGATTTCAAAAGTCAAATCTTGTCCAGTCTAGCCCCCAGCAATCACACTTTCCTCCATCCCGTCTCGCAACCGAGGCTACTGGGCAACGTTTCCATAATTCTCCCCATATTTTAAACCTGAACAGTCTACAGTCCCCCTTCCTTCCCCCTTGACCCTCTTGTCAGAGAATTGAACCAATGGCTCAGAAAATTTCTTTAACTTACATATGCGATTTCTCCCGAGGTATAACATGGCTGATTTGCAAATGGCCCTGCCTTTTATTAGGTAGAAAATGCTTGTGGGCTGACTGCAGCAGAAGGTGGTGGATGGGTGTATGAGACAGGTCTAGCACCTGGGAAAACCACAGGGCAATGATCCATGGGGTGCAGGACTGGGAGGTCTGCAGTGCTGGTCAGTGGCTGATAAACTAGTATACTGGTGTCAGAGCAGCAGATAACATGGAAGATTTATTTGTGGGTGAGCTGGATAGGATATTGACTAAGTAGGAGCTCTGGTAAAATTATCAGTATATTTCAACAACTCTTGCTTTCCAATGAAGATTCAGCTTTCATGGATGGTGATGCTGTAAGGAAGAGACTTTTTAACATGGAACTGGTGACAGCTGTCAAAGTGGAGGTTCTGTTGGTGTTTGGTGCACTTGATATAGAGAGATCCATTTATGGAGCCATCTCAAAGGTGGAGAGTGACACCTACGAAGTTGGCTTCATGAGCTGAGAAGGAACAGGTGAAGTGAGTTTGGAAATAGATGTTGAGTTTATGGAGGAAACAGCAAAGTTTGTCCTTGCTGCGTGTCCAGATCAGATGGGACTTTTCTCTCCACCACATCCTGCACACTCACAATTCCCCTGGTCCAGACCTCCACTAACCTAGTCCCATTGCCTCAACTTACCTTTTCCCTTTTCACTTCTGTCCACATTACTCTTTCACCACATAGATCATGAGATTCCTTCTCCCACCACTCTTCCCCCCCCCCCCCCCCCTTCCCATGCAAGCATTCGCATGTCCCTCCCTCCCTTTACCTACCCCTCTCCATTTCCCCTTCTCTCTCCCGTACTTTTCTCCCTCTTCATCTCATCTCTGCCTTCCTCTCCCATCCCCCTCCCTCTTCCGTTATCTCTTTTTGCTCTACTCTCTGTACTACTTTCATCTTGTTGTTCAGCCATACAGTCATCTGTCCAAGGAGTTGCCTCTCTCTCACTAATGCCTCTTTGCATCCTTCCTTAACCCCTCTGCAACACCATCAGCTGAAGCTTTCAATAATCAAGTATCAATAATAAGTCTCACGATGGCCACAGGAGTGAGCATTCGGGTGTCTGTGTGTGTGTACTTTTGCTTGAAAAAGAGGAAGACCTTGAAAGATAGTGTGAATGCTGTTTCCTGTGATGTCTCTCTGTGCTCCATGTGTTGTTCCACTGTAGATGAGTGGTCGCATTCCCTTATTTCATGTATTGCTCTATTCATGAGTTTCCAACATTGTTATAAAAGGAATCTAAAAATCTTATTGGGAAACTCCAATGCCCTGTTGGGAAAAAAAAGAAATATAAAGATGTAATTAGAAAATGGGGTCCACAGAACTTTACAAAGAAAAATGCTCAAAGATTTTTAGAGCTCTGCACGGAACACACAGACGGGATGAAGGGAGAATGGCAGATAGACCATGTACATAAGGAAAGTTACAATGTTAAAGTATTAATAGTATTAGACACACGCTCAGGCCATTACATAGTTAAAATCAAAATCAAATTCACTCTGTTGAAGCAGATGAACGGAAAAACCAATACATGAAGGAAACACTCATGGTAGACATCATGAATGTGAAAAATCAACGAGGAAGCACAGTTAAAGCTTCAAATATACAATACAGAGGAAAATGGCATGAGCCTCAAAATGAAAGAAAAAAATCTGTGCAATACATTAGCAAACTCAAAAAAGGATTTCACAAAGGCGTAACAAACTCTATAGCAGAGAACTACCAAAAAACCAATTTCAGGAACTAATATGAAATCTTTAGGAAACAAGTACAACAGTATGAGCTCTCTCCTCTAATAGCACCTCTGGAAGCAGCAGTTCCAAAGAGACGACCATGAGTTTCAGGGATTCAAAAGCTTGCTAACAGTGTCGCCCTCTCACCCCAACATCATAAACCCTGAGCACTGTCTAGCCTATGACACATCATTGCAGTCTATATGCCACTGAACTTTAACTGAAAATCATTTGTGTTATCAGTAGCAGTAAAATATTTCTGTTAGTAGCTAGTTTTGTAATGGGAAAAAATGAAAGGTTTTCACGTAATGAAGGCTATAAATTGAAACTAATAGCATGTGCTTAAGAATATAGAAACAGAGCACTGACTGGCATTTCAACCTTCCATCAACAGAAAAAAAAAAAAAAAATCACAATTGACGTGCTAGTACAGGAGAACAGAAAAAAAAATTAAGACTAAATGTGCAAATATAGGACTGAATGCCAAAAGGCCAAAACTACAATGTGCCGTATTGAAATATACTCAAAGACATTGTCAAAATGGCACTGGAATTAGTACAAAAATGATTTAAATACATGCTTGTACCCTAGCACTACAGATGAACTTAACAGACTTTAGAGGTTGAGTTGGTTGGTGTTACAGGTTTATGAAGCGTCATGGACTTAGCAAGCAAGTCAATACCAAAATATCTTGGAAAATGCCACAGGAGGGTCAAGAGGAAATATTATGTTTCCATTGTTATATTATACAATATCGAAAGAAAACCAGTGTGGAACTAAGCTGAATAGCAAACATGGACAAAGCTACTGTGATATTTGATATGCTAAGTAACAGAGCTGTTGCCATGAAAGGTGCTAAAACTGTAACTATAAAAAAACAAGTGGACATGAAAAAATGCACTACACTGTTGTTCTTTCATGTTGTGTTGACAGTGCCAAACTTCATCCAATGATCATTTTCAAGCACAAAACAATGCCAAAACAGTCTGAAATACCACCAGGTGGTGGTGTTCATTTACATGACAAGGGTTGGATAGATGAGGCTGGTATGAAATTATGGATTAACAGAATGCGGGAGAGAAGGGAAGGTTCTTTGAAGAAGAGTTCTCTTCTTGTACTATATCAGTTTAGTAGCCATTTGGAAAATTCTGTGAAAGAGAAATTAAGACACAGAAATACAGAGCTTGTTGTTAATCCAGGAGGACTTACTTCACCAACTGCAACTTCTTGATGTCTCAATAAGTAAACCATTTAAAGTGAACATGAGAGAGGGATGGAACAAATAGATGATGGATGAAACACAACATGAATTCAACTGAAGGGAAATTTAAAATGACCTACAATCAATCAAACAGGTGCGTCATCGGATAAAACACTCTTGGTCTAGAGTGAGAGAAGACATTATTGTTAAATTTTGAAGCAGTGCAACTTAAGTAATGCTCTTGATCGTAATGAAGACCATATTATATATGATGAGGGCATTGATGACAACAAAGAGGAGGAGGAAAAGGAAAAGAAGGATTTACTGGGACTTTAAAGGTCAATATGGTTGTATAAATGAACAGTTTTATTTTAGTTTCACTTTGCAATACATCCTCAGAATAAGGATTTGTCGTACAGAGAGTGGCTGGAAGCGGCCAGATGGCACAAAAGGTAGGCTAGGTAAGAGTATAAATGAACATTTACATGGGCCCAGGCATCAGCAATCCAGCAGTGCCAACAGAGATGGGAATGGCACACGGGATGACTGGACACCCTTGGGTAGCGTTCAACTGCTACTATTTCGGACTTCCACTGCCACACCTTCTGCTAGTGCCAAGTCCTCGACCTTTAACTTCAAACTTGTCTTTTGGTGGGCGGTCACCTGACCAACTTCCGGCAGTTGCCTGACTCCTGCCCTGGAGGGCAGCAACTCTAGACCCACACAGTTCTGATTCCCATCCTTCTGTCCTAGGTGCCTTGGCAGTCACTTGCAGGGACGAGCTCTACTGTCAGAGTCTAGCATCCCCTGGAAGAAACACTGGAGCATCCAGCACTAGAGGCTCTGCTCATAGGTGGCCATGTCCCAGTAATGAGGCCACATGCCACTGTGTAAGACACTGCAGTCAGCATTTGGTGGTGGTGGTGGTGGTGGTGGTGGGGGGGGGGGGGGGGGGGGGGGAGCTTAGGTGGCTTATATCAGATTGCAGTAACATTACCAGATGCCAAGTTTGTTTTGTTTGCCAATGATACAAATGTTGCAATAAATAGCAAATCAAGTGCAGCCTTAGAAAGATCGGCTAATAAAAAATTTGTGGATGTACATCACTGGTTCCTAGCCATTTCTTTGTCTCTAAACTTTGAAAAAACACACTAGCTGCAGTTCAGAATTTGTAAGGCGTGTCCCACGAGTATATGTCTAACGTATGATGGCAAGCATATAGAAGAAGTTAAATTCTTGGGATTACAGCTTGATAATAAATTCAACTGGGAGGAGCACACCACAGAACTGCTGAAACATCTTAACAAATCTCTATTTGTAATGCGAATTGTCAGACATAGGGGATATAAAAATGAAAATGCTGGCATACTATGCTTACTTTCACTCCATAATGTCATATAGGATTATTTTTTGGCGTAATTCATCAAGCCAAGCTACAGTTTTCTGGGCCCAAAAATATGCAATAAGAGTTACATGTGGCGTGAACTCAAGAACATCCTGCAGAGGCCTGTTTAGGGAATTAGGGATAGTAACTACTGCTTCCCAATATATATATTCCTTAATGACATTTGTCGTTAAAAATATATCACTTTTTCAAACCAACAGCTCAGTTCATGGAATCAATGGTAGAAATAAGAATAATATTCACAAGGATTTAAAGTCACTTACTCTTATACAAAAGGGTGTGCATTATTCAGGAATTCACATTTTCAATAACTTCATAGCAGCCACAAAAAGCCTAACAACCAATGAAATTCAGTTTAAGAGAAGCCTAAAGGATTTACTTCTGGTCAGCTCCTTCTACTCCACTGATGAATTTCTCAGTAGAACCAACAGATTTTTTTGTGTGACATCTGCACAATTTCAGTGCACTAATGTGTTCATTCTAAGTAAGTACTGTAGTAGTTGTATGGTTATTACCTTATAAACAAATTAAAAAAATTAGATTTTAAATTAAGTGAATTAATGCTATATTAGTAAATGAGTTTTGTAAAATGACCCTTTCATATGGTGTTCATTAAAAAATAATAAATAAATAAATTACAATCATTCCACTTGGGACCTGTGGAAGGTATATCAACTTATTTGTTTTAGTTGTAAATATTTGTCATGTATTATCGTTTTTCTGTCATGTTCTACATCCTGGAGGACCTCTTCACTATGGATCAACTGGAATGAAAGTAAATCTTATCTAATCTAATCTAATCTGCCATCATATGCTGAATGGGGCACACCATCATCTCCACCAAGACACTACCATTGTAGACAAATGAGTGTTAATAAAATGTTTTAAATTTTTGATGTTGTCAGTCCAAACTATAAACAGCCTGTTTCCACAACCTCCACGCACTGCCATGACCCGACTCCACAAAAAGTTGCCCTACATTTCTGGACTACTTCAGTGTTGTTTGCGTGAATGTATTTTTGCCAGAAGAGCATGAGCTCAAAAGCTAAACTGAATACTATTTTCTGTTACATGCATCCCTGCACCAGACATCAGTCCGCTACTGTTGAGTGGTTGCTCTTCTCTTATTTTACATATCTTTCCATCCAGGAATTTCTATTAATGTCATGTCTTAAGCCTGTGTCAACGGAATAAATTTTGTTATAAATTACAACTTACATGTAGGCACCGCTGACTGTTATGCTATTTGCCTGCAAGGAGCTTTCCATGTTTTTTCGGTGATAGTTCTGATACTACCTCCCTTTTAATATTTTCTGAATGCTACCTGTGCAGGCCAACAAAGAGTCTTGCTAGGATGGAAGATCACAACGTGCAAGGTGGGCCCCATCACAAGTGTCACCGCAGTAGGGAGGTGCTCAGGTGGAAATTAATATCAAAGTGTCAATTAACTCCACAGAACAGAAATAAAGCAGTATTGCTTGAATAGATGCATACACGGAACAGTAGTGTTTAGATGCTGAGAAAGCAGGCACCCCTCAGCCAGGTAGCCTATACAGTGATGTGCACCATCTAGCAAACTTACAGTGATGTTTACTGCATGTAACACTGGCTTCACAATAACTGTGTGTGTGTTATATGCATTTTCATATTATACTTCACCATTTTGAAAGAATAAGAAATTGATTTGCATTCTAATTGGTGGAACACGGGGGTGGTTTGAAAAGTTCTCGGAATCACCATGAGAGGTCAGCACTAGTGAAACGAGTTGTCCATGTGATATTTACTGGACTGTTGCCTGTATGTGTGTGTGTGTGTGTGTGTGTGTGTGTGTGTGTGTGTGTGTGTGTGTGTGTGTGTGTGTGTGTTTGAGGTTTACGGGCACTAAACAGCGTGGTCATCAGCGCCCAAACGCATAGAAACAGGAACACAAGCGGTGAAGGGACGAAGACGGACGCCGAACAAGGAGAACGGCTAAAAGACACAGGCCTGACGCAGTTCCAAATGTGCACATACAGAGGCAAAACAAGAGGAGAAGAAACACACTAAAAAAGGAAAGGAAACACAAGGAAAAGAGAACAGATACCGAAGGGAAACAAGAAGGTAATCGTGACTGGCGGACCTCTTACCTAAAACCTGGGTGAGCCAGTCACCCAGCAGCACATTAAAACCTTCTCCCTAAAATCCGAGGCAACAGATTGGACAGGACACAAAACCGTAAGACCTTAACCACAGTCGCTGCGTCGTCTTGCAAAATAGAGGGCAAATCCGGTGGCAAAGAAACCACCGCCCTCTGGTCAGAGAATAAAAGACAGTCGAGTAAAATGTGGCGGACAGTAATCTGGACGCCACAAGCACTGCAGATTGGGGGGTCCTCCCGCCGGAGTAAAAAACCATGCGTGAAGGGACTGTGTCCAATGCAGAGGCGCGTGAGGAGAACCTCATCCCGCCTGTATGACTGGTAGGACGTACGCCATGGTCGCGTAGTGGCCTTCACCAGACGCAGCTTATTGTCAGAAACTGCCAACCACTCCTCTTCCCATTGATGCATAACACGAAAACGCAAAAGGGAGGTTACAGCATGGAGGGGGACGGCACATTCAACAACGTGAGGGAAGGAACATGCATCTTTGGCAGCCACATCCGCCAGTTCGTTTCCCCTAATACCCACGTGCCCCGGCACCCAGCAGAAAGAAACCTCCTTCCCCTGCCGTTGCAGGTGGAGTAGGGCATCATGGATGTTCTGGACGACCGTATCCGCTGGGTACAAGTGTTGCATGGTCTGAAGGGCACTCAGGGAGTCAGAAAAGATGAGGAACTTAAGACTGGTAACACATCTCATCTGCTCCAAAGCCTGCAAGATTGCAAACAATTCGGCATCGAGGATGGTAAACGCCGCAGGAAGCCGTAACTTGACGACTCGATCAGGGAAAACAACAGCACAACCAACAGAGTCGACCTGTTTAGAGCCATCTGTGAATACAGGTACATGGTCCGGATGCTGGTTTAAAATATCGTAAAATAAGGAGGTAAAAACAAACGCCGGAGTGCAGTTCCTCCGGTTCTCCGACAAGTCTAGAAGGATGCTGGGCCTCTGGAGCAACCAGGGAGGCAGGCGAGTAAAACCTTGTCGTTGGGGGGCCACACGCTCCACACCAAGGGACTCAAGCAAATGCTTGGCACGAATCCCAAATGGTCTTGTTGCCCTGGGACGACTGGAAAAGAGACGTTCCATAGGCGGTCGGGCAACGGTAGGGTACGCAGGGGAGGTAGGACAGGCAAGGAAATGACACACCCGTCGCACCATGAGGAGTTTCCGCCGGATGGCGAGCGGCGGTTCCCCTGCCTCAGCACACAGGCTGGGGATGGGACTGGTACGGAAGGCACCAGTGGCCAGCCTGATACCCTCATGGTGTACTGCGTCAAGGATCTTCAGATACGAAGGCCTTGCTGACCCATACACGGTGCAAGCATAGTCAAGACGCAATCGGACAAAAGCCCTATAAAACTGCAGCAGACGCGCCCGATCTGCTCCCCAGGACCGATGGCTCAGACACTTCAAAATATTCAGTGCCTTCAGGGCCCGCACCTTGAGGTCTTTAAGGTGAGGCAACCACGACAACTTGGAATCAAAAGTGAGGCCCAGGAACCTCACAGTGTCTCTAAAAGGAAGAACGGTGTCCCTCAGACGCAATTCAGGGGAGGTAAAAAGACACTGAGAACGATTAAAATGAACACACACAGATTTGTCTGCAGAAAAGGTAAAACCCGTCTTTGCAGTCCATGCCTCTAAGCACTTTATCGTAAGCTGCAACTGCCGACTAGCAGTGACAAGACTGGAGGAAGAACAGAAAACAGCAAAATCGTCCACAAACAAGGAGTATTGGGCAGGACTTCGGATAGTGGACGTGATACTGTTAATAGCAACGGCAAAGAGGGTGACACTTAAAACGCTGCCCTGAGGAACACCATTCTCCTGCACGTACAAATCCGATAGCACATTACCAACCCGATACTGAAAGAGGCGGTGAGAAAGAAAGGACCGAATGAAGATGTGGAGACGGCCACGAAAGCCCCACTCATGGAGTTGATTGAGGATAAGGTGGCGCCAAGTAGTGTCATACGCCTTATTAATGTCAAAGAAGACCCCTAGACAATGCTGGTTACGTAGAAAGGCCTGCTGGATGGCGGCCTCAAGCAGGGTCAAGTTGTCTATAGTGGAACGACATCTCCGAAAGCCACACTGAGAGGGGCTAAGGAGCTGCCTGGTCTCGAGCAGCCAAACTAGGCGGCGGTTGACCATGCGTTCCAACGTCTTCCCAACACAGCTCGTCAAAGCAATACTCCGATAACTACTGGGATGCGTTCAGTCCTTCCCTGGTTTGAGGAGGGGAATCAAAATCGCCTCTCTCCACGAGTCAGGGTACGTGCCGGATAACCATATCATATTGAAACAGTTCAGGAGAACTTCCTTGGATGGCAGCAACAGGTGCCACAGCATGCTGTACCGGATTTGATCATGACCAGGCGCAGTATCATGAGCCACAGACAGCGCAGAATCCAGTTCCCACATTGTGAAAGGGCAGTTATAGGGTTCAGAATTTAGAGACCGGAAGTCCAAGTGACCCCTTTCGATGGCAGTGCGGTAGCGGCAGAAATCTGGATCACAGTTAATAGTGGCGGTAGATTCCGCAAAATGCATGGCCAGTGTCTGGGCAATGTCTCTCGGCGCCGTGAGGAGACATCCCTGATGCAGCAATGCCGTGACAGGGAGCTGGCTGAGTTTCCCGGAAATCCTCCTGATGGCTTCCCATACTTCCGTAGAACTAGTGGAGCGAGAGATGGAATTCAAGAACGATTGCCATGACCGTCGTTTGCTCTCTTTAATCACTCGCCGTGCTCTGGCCCTTGCCACCCGAAAGGCCGCAAGATTGTCAGCTGAGGGACGGCACTTGAAGCGGCGCAGTGCTGCACGGCGGGCGCGGATGGCTGAGTGGCACCCAGTGGTCCACCAAGGGACAGGACGCCTCTTGGGATGACCGGATGACCGTAGGATTGACAATTCAGCAGCATGTGAGATCACGGCTGCAACATGGTCTACCCATTCGTGGACGCTGGCACAGTGTTCCAAAACAGCCAGTTGGCTGAAAAGTGTCCAGTCAGCTCTGCAAAGGTGCCACAGCCTCATCCAGGAGGCGAATCCAGAGGGGGAAGTGGTCACTAGAATGGAGGTCAGCTGCAGCCTCCCACAGAGCAGAATCCGCGAGTGCTGGAGAGCAAAAGGAAAGGTCAATAGCCGATGACGATCCGGAAGCAGTACAGAAATGAGTGGGAGCACCAGAGTTGAGGAGGCACAGTTCTTCAGACATCATGACGCTTTCCAGAATGCGACCCCTGGGGCAAGTAGTCGGAGAGCCCCATAAGACATTATGAGCGTTGAAGTCCCCCAGAAGAAGAAATGGGCGGGGGAGTTGGCTAATAAGGTCCGTGAGAGCCTCAGAGTCTATCGCATCTGGAGGTGGTAAATAAACTGAACAGCCTGTGAGCCTCCGACCCACAAGAATGTCAACTGCAACTGCTTGCAAGTCAGTGACGAGAGGGAGCTCAGATGAGGGGTGCATGTCACGGACAAAAACCGCAACACCACCCTTTGCCCTTTGCCCCGTCAGATCATCTTTTCGATATACGGTATAGCCGCGTAAAGAAGGAGAATCAGTGGCCCGAAAATGTGTCTCTTGGAGACATAAGCACAACGGGCACTCTCGTATAAGGAGTTGTAATTCGGCCACATGCGTCCTGAACCCATTCAGGTTCCACTGTAATATGGGAGCCAGTGATCAGGGTGGCTGAACTTTCACCCTGCCTCTGTGCTTTGGAGGAGAGACGGTACTGGCCGGAGATTTATTCCTGGGGCGAGAAGATCGCCCCCGGTCGACATCAATGTCCATAAGCTCCGATGACGACCCACGGGAGATGTCAGACAGTACGACGGCCTCGTCATCGGACCGACGCTGACTAGTCTCCTCAGGTGGCAGCACCTTCATCTTCTGAGGCTTTGTCTTGGGGGGCTTGGAATGCAGAGCCTTGTCAACAGTTGGAGGTTGACTCGCCTGGGCAGAAGGTGCCATATGGGGGGAGGCTGGAAGTACCTCAATGTCAGCAACCACGGCCTTGTCCGATGTAGCGGGGAGAGCCGCAGATTGCAAAACAACCGCAGCAGCACAAGTGCACTGGCAAGCGCAGGTATTAGTGCTAACACTAGCAACCTCCGTTTGTGTAGCAACAGTGGCCAGTTGTACCGGTTTTTTGAGAGCGGAAGCGAAAGATGTTGAAAACACAAGAGGTTGCATGGCCTTAAAGAGCTTCTTGGCCTACCATAGGGGATGCGCTTAGATGTTTTAATCTCCTGTACCTTCCGTTCTTCGAGATAGATGGGGCAGATCTGGCTCCAGACAGGGTGAGCCCCAGAGCAATTCACGCACTTCACAGGCGATGAACAATTGGCTCTGTCATGGGCAGGCTGACCACATTTACCACAAGTGGCTATCCCATTGCACCCCAACGTAGTATGCCCAAAGCGCTGACATTTAAAACAGCGCATTGGGTTGGGGAAATATGGCCGTACGGGCAAACGTAAGAATCCCGCTTTAACATGCTCTGGGAGTCTCGGGCAACTGAATGTGAGAATAAACGAGTCAGATTTGACGAGGTCCCCATTGACTCATTTCATAATGTGCTGCATGTCAACAATTCCTTCGTCAGCCCACTCAGATTTTAGCATGTCTATGGGGATATCCACCAAGTCCCTACACGTCACAACACCCTTACTATAATTCAAAGTGGAGTGGAGCTCGGTCTCGAGAGCATACTCTCCTAGACAATTTGCTTTCCGAAGGGCAGCGACTTGACGGGAACTAGAAGTTTCAGCTAACAGAGTCCCATTGCGTAGTCGCTTTACAGATTTCAGTGTTCCTGCAATTCTCTCAAGACCCTTGTGGATGTAAAAGGGAGAAACCCTCTCAAAGCTACCCACCTTCCTTTTAATAATCAAAAACACATTCTGATTATCAGCATGTGCTCCGTTACTACATTCTGTTAAATCTCTAGCAACACCAGGCGCTGGAGGACTCGCAGCGCGTAGCCGCTTTTTCGATGGGGTGTGTTTTCCTACCAGCGGCCCACCCAAGCCACTGGTAGGGGGAAACGTAGAGGTCGAAGGGTCCATTGCGGTCCCACGAGCAGCTAGGGAACTAAAAGTCCGCTCAGACAGAGCCCCGCGTGCCTGAGTAAGCCTTATACAACTGGGGTGCAGCAGGTGCCCCAGAGGTTGCCCGCTTGCGACTGTTCCACCCCAACAGCCATGCATCTTCTAGGCGCGGAGCACATCGAAAGATTGAGGGGTTTTTATAGAGGTTGGCCTTCCTCGCAATCCAGGCGGTCAAGCCAAGATTACCATTCCCCGCAGCACACAACATTTCACCGCCACGCCGTACGGTGGTCGCTGAAGCATGTTCGGGGGTTACGGTGACAGGACACTGGCGGCGCAGACCAGTCCCCAGTTCAGGACCCCGGGGTCGCCAAGCCCGTACTCAGTAAGTGAATGCTGAGCCCCTGGGGGATGTTGCCTGTAAACATGTGCCACATCAGTGCTCTTGGAAGAGAACTGTGGCAATGCTGTGGCCCATAATGGGATTTGAGAGAGAGAGAGAGAGAGAGAGAGAGAGAGAGAGAGAGAGAGAGAGAGAGAGAGAGAGAGGGGGGGGGGGGGGATTCGAGCAGTGATTAAGTACTTTGTAAAGAATGGTATGAAAGCAAAGTACATTCATGCAGATTCCCAGAATACACGGGAGGACTCTGCTCCTTCATATTCAGCTGTTGCCAAGTGGACAAATGAATTCAAACTTGGTCTGGAGAGCTTGGATGATGATCCGCACAGTGGTTGGCCAAGACGTGTCACTACTCCAGAAATCATTGCAAAGTGCACAAAATGGTCATGGAGGATCACCAGATGTCATCTGAAAGGGTATATCACAGTTTAACTGAATATTTAGAAACGAAAAAATTACCTGCAAGATTCTTGATGGTGGATCAAAAACACATGAGAATGGACATGTCAGAACAATATTTGGCGCATTTTAGGAGAAAAGAACAATATTTTTTGCACCAGCTTGTGGCCACAGATGAAACTTGTGTGCACTATTCTGCCCCAGAGAAAAAACAACAGTCAAAGCAGTGGAAACATGCCACCAAAGAAAGCAAAGACAATTTCTTCAGTGGGAAAGGTCATGGCATCAGTGTTCTGGGCTGCGAAGGGGATTCTATTTGTAGATTATCTCCCCACTTGGCAAACAATTACTGGAGAATACTATGCTAACCTCCTGGACAAATTGCAACAAAGATACATGAGAAAAGGCCAGGATTAGCAAGGAAGAAAGTCATCTTCCATCAGGACAATGTGCACCCGCACACACAAGTCGTCGCTATGGAAACATGAACTAAGGTATGGATTGTTGCCACACCTGCCTTATGCACCTGATATGGCTACATCTGACTTCCATCTCTTCCCAAAACTGAAAATATTTCTTAGTGGACAAAGATTCACTTCAAATGAAGAAATGATAGCCAGAGTTGACAATTATTTTGCAGGCCTGGAGGAAACTTTTTTCGAGATGGGATCAAGGCACTGGAACGTCGTTGGACCCAGTACATTAATGTACGACGAGTCTACACTGAAAAATAAGAAAAGTAAGTACCTTTTTTTATTCCATTCTGATAAGTTTTCCAACCACCCTCACATTTAAAAAGACAATGATTTCAATTCAGTCTACAAATATTTCAACAATAATTGAAAAAGGAACAGCAATAAAAATCTACTTTTGTACAAGGATTTGTTATACATATTAGTATTACCTTTGTGAGATGTGTAAACCAATTTCTGTATGTGAACAGAATATTGTTTACAAGAAGTGCTGGAAACTGCCTGAGTATCAGTTTCAACCCACTGACACGAGACCTGGTTAGTGCTGTTTGAAAAGAACAGAAGTATCTTAACAAATAGGATAAATGTCATCATGAAGGTCACGAATAATATTAATATTACCCAGGACATATGAGATTGCTGATACGGTGCAATGGTGTGATATTCAGGTGATACTTACAGGAATTGTGATAAACTGACTCTCAATTATGTACGGTTTAGAGAGTGATTTCATTTCTTATAAATAAGGAGTCTGAATGGCATATATCAAATAGAGGTTTCAGACTGCTATGGTGACCAATGCATGTTTAGAGTAGTGTACAAAGGTTTATGAAGCAATTTAAGAATGAAAATCTGACAGTGCATATAGTCACAAATAAGATAATCACACTCCACTACCAGTGATGAAAAAATGGTGAACAATCTAATCAGGGAAACCTGCAAAATGTACTAATCACGTAAACTAAGCTGACACCCAGCACAGTGTCTCATTGAAGTGACCATAAATGCATTTCCCATTTACAGTCACTCCTGTCAGCCACCACGCCAAGTGTCAACTTATTTTTCCTGTAAAAGTAATCAAAAATCAATAGCATGTAAAGTGTTGCAAATAGGAACCACTGTTTTTTATTATGAATATGACGAACAATTCAACAAGTGTGAGTGGGAAATTTCTGTGCTTTCTTGTTTCCATCCAGCGCACCATTTCTTTACATTTATAAACAATAAGATGTAAGGGATATAGCATGGTATGAATCACGAGGTGGAGTTAGGGGTGCATCAGATCCTCCATGGGACTCTAGTAGAGTTCTAGAGGATATGGTACTTGCAAACTTTGAAAAATGAAAACAATAGACAATTCCAAATGGAAACTATGTCAAACACTGAAACATGTGTATTTTTAGTGGCAGTTATTACAGTCTTTGAGTTTTCTGCTTTAGAAGAAAACTTTTGGAATGTAGACAACTTTTTGAACAATATTTTTATCTATTGAGTAAGAAATGATTTTCCCTTCATTTCATTAACATTTATGAATAATCTTTTTTTAAGAATATTAAGCAAAAGTTATTTATATCAAATCTGACATTTGACACGGATTAATTTTCGGACTGGCTCACACATTTGGAGACTTTTATGACTGGAAAGACACCATCTTTAAAAAAAACTGGTGTTTGTAGGACCGAGCGGATGAGGTTATATTTGTGGAAAGGGGCCAAAATAAGTTGCTGTCAGTTGCATTCAAAATATAAGCTTTATTTGTGAAAACACACAATAAAATGAGCAAGAATTAAAAACTCAAGGTTTTAATGAAAGAGCTCCATTGACTTAATTTAAATCGGCTGAAGGCCACATATGAAAAGCCAAGGTCCAAGGCCTAAGCAAGGAATTGAGGTACAGGAGATGTTCTGCAAGTTTCACTTCTTTTAAATTTTTTTTTTCCTTCAATAAAAATAGGCTGAAGGCCTTAGCTTAAATCTCTCCCATAGAACTCGGCTGAAAGCCACACATTAAGCAAGAAGAGTATTACCACTTAAGGCCAAAACAAAGATTTTCAATGTTAATTCTAAATAGGCTGAAAACTCGGCTGAAGGCTGCATATCAAGAAAAGAATTTAATGGCTTAAAGCCTAGGAAGAAGAGCTTTCAATTTAAAAAGGCTGGGTGCCTTAAATTAAAACATTTCATGTAAAGCTTGGCTGAAGGCCTCATACCAAAGAATAAGAGTGTTATGACTTAAGGGCAAGACCAAAATTTTGAATTTTTAACTAAGAGGGATTAAAACTCGACCGAACGCCACACACACCATGGAGAAAACAATTTTACAGCTTAAGGCCTAAAAGAACAGCCTTGCAACTTAAATGAGCTGAAACTCGGCTGAAGGCCACACACTGTACTTAAAAGTAAAAGGAAATCACTATGTAAAACAGAAGGAGTGGCACTCAAAAGGTTCCAATGGTCAGCCTGGGAAGTAACACTAACGCACACTTAGGTGAGACAGACAGCCCGACCGACAAGCTCATAATCGGAAGGCAACACACCCAAGGGACAGTTCACGACCGACCGACAATTTGACTGATTTCCAATGGTCAGATCCAACTGCACAGATAATGGAAAATATCGGACAATGAAGAGTAATTGAGATACCAATAACATCAAACTGGGCCTTATAATGATCAAGGCATCAAACATCAGTCAAGACGAGTTTAAAAGAATCCAAAAACACACGTCACAACTGTCAAGGCACTACCGGAGGCTGCAGATTCTAGGCAAGAAAGCACACAATTTGTTATCACATTGAGAAAACTCCTGGAGACACTGGCTTGGACCCAACCATGCAGAGGAAACACAACCGACATCTCTGCACAGGAAGGAACCAACCCAAATACACGTCGTCAATGAGACAACTGACTAAACGACCAAGCAATGGTCGTCCTCGCTGATAATGGCTGTGCGGACCTCACTGGGGCTCCGTCCCCGAATGCACTGCTGCTTCGTCCCGACCGCCCTCCTGGTCCGTCTCCGACTTCACTGCTGGTCCATCTCCAACGCACTTCCAGACAGACAATGATGGAAATAGTATTGATCACTCCAGAGATGGTATGACAGTGCACTTATCAATAAGCGCTGCTGCTACCACTCACGGGCAAGTAAGGCTGGAAGTTAATGACGCCAGTAAATGGAATAGGAAAACAAGGCGGCAGAACCGTAATAGAAGATGACCAACAATACATGGCATGAACAAGACCCGTGCACGGCTCAAATATGCTCACCTGGATATCACACCACTGGACTATACCAGCAATCTCTTATGTCTTGGTAATAATAATATTGTGACCAACTTTAAAAATAATGAGAAAGTAGTACTATTGTAGAGTCATTACCCATTTATCTTACAATAAGCTCTATATAACAATATATCTGCACCTTAAAGCTTAAAGAGTGTTTTGTTCTCATTTCTTTTCTTAGATTACTTTTTAAACCATGGTGAAGATAACTTTTCATTAATACAGAATGGAGTGAATCCCTTTTAGTTATTTTACATTAATCTGGTGCTGCTAGATGAAAAATAAATGGGAGCATGACTGATTTGGGATACTCCGATCAAAACAGATTTACTATATTACGAAAAAAAAAAAAAAAAAAAAAAAAAAAAAAACTATATAACAATGTAAAATATGCACATTAAAAATTTATACTCACCATCTGTAGTGTCTACAAGTCTATGTGATTCATCAATTGTTTCACTCCTGACACTGCCATGCTCACTAGCTTCATCTTCACTCTCTTTTCCCACACTGTAATAAAATTGTAGATGGTTATTAAATATGAAATGTGGTAGGAATGGACTTTATAGTATGGCATTTTGTAACAAGTAAACTAATTGACACTGGTGCATTAAATTTATGAATGAAAAGTACCACACCTAACGAATTATAACAGCTTCCTATAAATTACACACAAAGCTCAAAGCAACTATACAATAATGTATGTTGTATAAAAGATAATGAAATACGTTAGGTACACACAAAAGCCCATATACACTACTCGATCAAAAGTACCTGGTCATCCTTATGTAATGCAGAATTCAGCACTAGAGATCATGAGAGGCAGATATGTCATCATAGAATGAGATGGGAAATGTTTTCTCAGTAGAGAAGCAGTAACAGCAGGGCGGGTCAGTCAGGAGATCACAGAATGTGGGTGTCACTTGAGTAACAAATCCACCAGGCATTTCAATCCTTCTAAAGCTGCCTCTGTTGACTTTTGGTGGTGTGAAGGAAGAACCACAGCTAAATCAAGTTCACACAGACCTTGTGTACTGACAGACAGAGACCACCGAGAATTGCAAAAGGCAGTTATAAAAAATCTCGTGAAATCAGCAGAAATAATCATTTTCAAGTTCTAAAGTGCTATCAGCAGTTCAGATAGCACAATTTTGTGTAGGAGTTGAAAAGAATGAGGTACAATGTTCACACAATTCCTCATAAGGCACATATTTCTGTTGTCAATACTAAGCAATGGGTTGATGTAAAGAGCCACTGGATAGTGAATGAATAGAAAATGAAAATGAGTGATGAATAATGCAATATCTTGTTGAAATCCAATGACAGCGTTTAGATTTGATGAATATATGAAGAAGATTGGCTGCTAGCATGTGTAGCACCAAAAATTAAGTAAGGAAGAGGTGTCTTTCATGGTTACAGTGCAGTCCCCTTATTGGGCTAGAGAAAATGATACATGCACAAGGATATGAACACATTTTACAGCATGGTGTATTGCATACAATAAAGAAAGAGTTTGGAGATGATGATTCTTTATGTTAGCAAGACACTGAACCACATAATAAAGCAGCATCTGTGAGGCAATAACTTTCCTGAAATGGAGTTGCATGCCCAGAGTCCTTAGCTGAACCCAAGGTAACATATTTGGAATGAGACAGAATGTTTACTTCACTCCAGTCCCCAGAGTCCAACATCACCATCTTCTCTGGTTTCAGCTCATGAGAAGAATGGGCTGCCATTTCTCTACAGGCATTCAAACACCTCACTGAAAGTTATTGCAAATTTTGGTGATAAGAATTTCAGTAAATTAGCTTACTATGCCTACTTTCATTCACTGCTTTCATATGGCATCATATTCTGGGGTAGTTCATCGTTAAGTAGAAAAGTATTCATTGCTCAAAAATCAGAATAATTGCTGGAGCCCACCCACAGTCATCCTGCAGACATCTATTTAAGGATCTAGGGATCCTCACAGTATATATATTCACTTACGAAGTTTGTTGTTAATAATCCAACCAAGTTCAAAAGTAATAGCTGTGTGCATAGCTATAACACCAGGAGAAAGGATGATCTTCACTATTCAGAGTTAAATCTGACTTTGGCACAGAAAGGGGTAAATTATGCTGCCACAAAAGTCTTTGGTCATCTACCAAACAGCATCAAAAGCCTGACAGATAGCCAACTAACATTTAAAAATAAATTAAAAGAATTTCTAGATGAAAACTCCTTCATTCAGTGGCTCCTGTTTATGTGCGGATGGATATGTGTGTATGTGCGGATGGATATGTGTGTATACCTGTCCTTCCCCCCCCCCCCCCTCCCGCCCCCCCAGGTAAGTCTTTCCGCTCCCGGGATTGGCATGACTCCTTACCCTCTCCCTTAAAACCCACATCCTTTCACCTTTCCCTCTCCTTCCCTCTTTCCTGATGAAGCAACGGTTTGTTGCGAAAGCTTGAATTTTGTGTGTATGTTTGTGTGTGTATCGACCTGCCAGCGCTTTTGTTTGGTAAGTCACATCATCTTTGTTTTTAGATATATTTTTCCCACGTGTAAGCATTACTCATTCTTAGAATTACAGGTTGGAAATAACTCAGTACCATCCACACTTTGAAAAATTTAATCACATCGTTCACTGGGGCATCAATTTTACCTCATCCACCTTTCACAAAAAGTATTCTGTTGCCCACCCAACCTATACAATACCTTATTTCATCCCCATGCAAATCACACTACCAAGAACGCTCCAGGGATCATTTTTCTTTGGCTCTCCCCCTCCTCCTTTCCCCACACACACACACACACACACACACACACACACACACACACACACACACACACACACAGAGAGAGAGAGAGAGAGAGAGAGAGAGAGAGAGAGAGAGAGAGAGAGAGAGAGGGGGGGGGGGGGGGGGGGGGGAGGGGTGCTATGAATGAAAACAGCCTCATTATTTACTGCCTAAAATAGTCACCACAAAATTAAAAGTAACCAAAAACACTACCATTCTATTGTTAAATAGGGTGTACACCAAAACACCACTGACTAAAGTTATTCAATACTTGTGCTATTTACTTCCTCCCCTACGCACTAGTTCTGAATTGTAAAACTGGACACTATCTCTCCAGCACTATGTCTTTTTCTACCATACCCATGGACTAAACCCCCACGCAAGCTAGTGTGTGTGGGTGCGCATGTGTGTGTCACTATACTGGGAAAAATAGGAGGTAAAGAGCCTATAACCAATCATCTGCATATCAATGGTTTCAAGTCACTTGAAAATCTAATACATTTTGATACCTACTGTGAAATCGTAACTTAGCTAATTCAATTTTTTTTAAAATATAAGATCACAAAATAAACTATCACAGCACTACAATTAGTCAGGAAATGACACACAGTAATTTGGCATGAAAAGTGACAGAGGAGAAAACAAAATCTCATACTTTCTTTCCCACTGAATAAATCTTGCACTTTCTGACAAGACAGAGTCCTGAATCAGAACTCAAAATTAGAGTTTAGCCCCTAATTATCATGACCCATGCGCCAAATTTACCGATGTTTCTCCCCTAACTACACTTGACACAAAGAAGTTCTACAAAATGGTTTAGTCACATCCTAGAGATAGTTTGAGGAATTAAATGTTCACACTATTCTAAAATGCCCTCTACAATATTTTACAGTATGATCATTGTTCCCAGCATCCACCTAAACTATCTAAAGGTATGCAACAGTACAGTAAATACATCAAATTTTAATGAATGAGAGAAACATTAACAATAAACCTTAAGAAACAATGCAAATCAAGTCATAATATGTCATTATTGATGCTTTGGTTTGCCTGCCTTTTTAGCTAAGATTACTAATATACACTCATGTTGATAAATTAAGGAAAAATGCAGAATATGGTGCCACACAACGTGGCACTACACAAAACTGGGGCTAATAGCATAGGCGCTTAGGGAACACACATGGTACAAATCTGTAAGTCCACAGTATTGGCGATAAGTTGAGAAAACCGTCCCGAAACAGATGTGCTAAAAAACGCCACTGTTTCCAGTGCATGTACCCTGACATCAATATGGGATATGATCACCATGCGCATGTGCACAAGCCGCACAACAGGTTGGTGTACTCTGGATCAGGTGGTCGAGCAGCTGCTGGGGTATAACCTCCAATTCTTGCCCCAGTGCCTATCAGAGCTCTAAAAATGTCATAGGGTTTGAAGACGTGCAGCGATATGTCGACCGAGAGTATCACAGATATGCTCGATGGGGTTTAGATCTGGAGAACAGGCAGGCCACTCCATTCGCCTGATATGTTCTGTTTCAAGGTACTCCTCCACTATGGCAGCTCGGTGGGGCCGTGCGTTATTATCCAACAGGAGGAAGGTGGGACCCACTGCACCCCTGAAAAGGTGGACATACTGGTGCAAAATGATGTCCCGATGCACCTGACCTGTTACGGTTCCTCTGTCAAAGACATGCAGGGGTGTATGTGCACTAATCATACTCCCACCCCACCCAACCCCACCCCACCCCACCCCACCCCACCCCACCCCACCCCACCCCACCCCATCAAACCATAACCTCAATACAGATCCCTTTCAAGGACATTAAGGGTTTGGTATCTGTTTCATGGTTCACGTCAGATGAAAACCCAGCGAGAATCACTGTTCAGACTAAACCTGGACTTGTCCGTGAACATAACCTGGGACCACTGTTTCAATTACCATGTACTGTGTTCTTGACACCAGGCTTTATGGGCTCTCCTGTGCCCAGGGGTCAGCGGAATGTACCTTGCAGGTAACCGGGCGAATAAACCACGTCTGTTCAGTCAGCTGTAGACTGTGTGTCTGGAGACAACAGTTCCAGTGGCTGCAGTAAGGTCCCTAGCAAGGCTACCTGCAGTACTCCATAGGCGTATGCGGGCACTGATGGTGACATATCAGTCTTCTTGCGGTGTTGTACACTGTGGACATCACGTACTGTAGCGCTTGGACACGTTTTCTGTCTACTGGATCATTGCCATAATCTTGAGATCACACTTTGTGGCACACGGGGGCCTGTGCTATGACCTGCTGTGTTTGACCAGCCTCCAGTCGCCCTAGTATTCTACCTCTCATAACGTCATCAATATGTTTTCTTTGAGACATTTTCGACACACAGTCACCATTAGCACATCTGAAAACGTCTGCACACCTACTTGCTGCACAGTACTCTGACATTTATCAACACACCTCTGTGTATGTGGACTGCTGCCAGCACCACCGTGCAACGAACGCAGGTCAAATGCATCGCATGGTCATACCCGAGGTGATTTAAGCCCACAAACCATCCACCAGAGCATTGTTTCACCATGTATCAGCATTATCCTTAATTTATGAGCAAGAGCGTAAATACCTGTTTGTTGGGGCTCAGCCCATGGGTAGCCAGCTCGAATTCTAGTGTTGGAAGAAATTTTGAACATCATTTTCTGAGCATCAAGGGAAGCAGCGGTATCTATGGAGTTCTTTAGTATTAAAGTTTACTCCCATGTCCTGGACTAAGTTCCAAATTTCTGTGAGAATGTCTCAAAGTGAGACCCACATCCACTAAACAATAAAGGCTCTTACCATGCAAACTACTGAAATAACATTAACAAGGAAAGTCTGTATGGTGTCATGAGCCAAATGTATATTATGCACTAATTCCATGAGTTTCATAAAGCTAAGAGAGCAAAATGCAAAAAATATGGTACATAAGTAAAATAAGAAGCAATAACTCAGATGGTAGACTCTCAAACACAGTAGTAATAAACACCTTAAATATCTTCATATAAATAGCAAACTACTCTTAAACATTCTAACAGCTTTACTAATTAAAGTGAGCCTCTTACAGAAGCATACTTCCTGATACAAAAGGCTGGCTTAATTTTTCCTCAGTTTGAAAAAACAA
Organism: Schistocerca gregaria; assembly: GCF_023897955.1. Lineage (NCBI taxonomy): Eukaryota > Metazoa > Arthropoda > Insecta > Orthoptera > Acrididae > Schistocerca > Schistocerca gregaria. Next base: position 472,819,774 of record NC_064922.1, read on the forward strand.
AATACGCTGCACTAAAATTACAGCAAAGAAATAAATTAATCAAATTATCTTTGGAACTACCAAAAAATGCCTTTAGAAATTTGAGCTGGGAATACAAGGATTTATCCAGGACAAAATTGGTTAACCCACAATTTGTAACCAATAATCTTCATACAAATGCAAGCCTACTAAAAAATCTGCAGAGATGTTCATGCAGAAAGTGTGATCTGTTATAATGAAGTTTTAACAACAATGGTCACAAAATGCAAATCATTATTTGAGAAGTAAGAATGTATCCATCCTTGGTAACCTGGATGAGCAGATGCAGTTATATACCCCAAACAGGAGAGCTGTTGAGAGGTAAATTACAGCACACCAGATTTTAGGAAGACAAGGCAGAAAGATTATTTCTGTAATTATCATGGCTTTAAAACCACAAAAGTTGTTTTCCAGCAAATCTTGTTTGGATGAAAACCAAAACTGGTAGTAATGAAATGAAAGACGGTATGATAAACTGCTGTTATACACTACTGGCCATTAAAATTGCTACATGAAGACGACGTGCTACAGATGTGAAATTAAACCAACAGGAAGAAGATGCTGTGATATGCAAATGATTAGCTTTTCAGAACATTCACACAAGGTTGGTGCCGGTGGTGACACCTACAATGTGCTGACATGAGGAAAGTTTCCAACCGATTTCTCATACACAAACAGCAGTTGACCGGCGTTGCCTGGTGAAACGTTCTTGTGTTGCCTCATGTAAGGAGGAGAAATGCGTACCATCATGTTTCCGACTTTGATAAAGGTCAGATTGTAGCCTATCGCGATTGTGTTTTGTCATATCACGACATTGCTGTTCGCATTGGTCGAGATCCAATGACTGTTAGCAGAATATGGAATCGGTGGGTTCATGAAGGTAATACGGAACGCCGTGCTTGATCGCACCAGCCTCGTATAACTAGCATTTGAGATGACAGACATCGTATCTGCATGGCTGTAACGGATCATGCAGCCACATCTTGATCCCTGAGTTAACAGATGGGAACGTTTGCAAGACAACAACCATCTGCACGAACAGTTCGACGACATTTGCGCAGCATAGACTATCAGCTCGGAGACCATGGCTGCGGTTACCCCTGATGCTGCACCACAGACAGGAGCGCCTGCGATGCTGTACTCTAAGATGAACCTGTGTGCACGAATGGCGAAACGTCATTTTTTCGGATGAATCCAGCTTCTGTTTACAGCATCAGGATGGTCGCATCTGTGTTTGGCGACATCATGGTGAACGCACATTGGAAGTGTGTATTCGTCATTGCCATACTGGCGTATCACCCGGCATGATGGTATAGGGTGCCACTGGTTACACGTCTCAGTCACCTCTTGTTTGCATTGACAGCACTTTGAACGCTACATTTCAGATGTGTTATGACCCGTGGCTCTACCCTTCATTCAATCCCTGCAAAACCCTACATTTCAGCAGGATAATGCACGATCACATGTTGCAGGTTCTGTACGGTCCTTTCTGGATACAGAAAACGTTTGACTGCTGCCCAGGCCAGCACATTCTCCAGATCTCTCACCAACTGAAAAAGTCTGGTCAATGGTGGCCAAGCAATTGGCATGTCACAATACGCCAGTCACTACTCTTAATGAACTGTTGAAGCTGCATGGGCAGCTGTACCTGTACACGCCATCCAAGCTCTGACTCAATACCCAGGTGTATCAAGGCTGTTATTACGGCCAGAGGTGGTTGTTCTGGGTACTGATTTCTCAGGATCTGTGCACCCAAATTGTGTGAAAATGTAATCACATGTCAGCTCTAGTATAATGTATTTGTCCAATGAATACCCGCTTATCATCTGCCATTCTTCTTGGTGTAGCAATTTTAATGGCCAGTAGTGTAAATTAATTTTTCCTCTGACATGTGGGATACTGCCCCATTCCATTACTGAACTACTGTTATATAATCAACAGTAATTGTTGTGGAAAGCTTAAAGCTATAAGATCTGCATTCTAGGTGCAAATATCATCCTCTTTAGCCTACATACATTACACACTGTATTTTCTAATGTTTCCATAACTTATATTTTTGAGGCAAAGGATTTTGCATTTTTTTCAAAACATGCACCAAGTGATGAATGAGCAACTGCACAGAATACCATAATAATTTTTTAATTATACACATTCTTTTTATTTCAAAACAATATGACATGCAATGAGCATGAAGGAGACTATTTTCATACATGCATCAAATTATATCAGAAAGCAATCACAGGACTGCACATCATTGACCATTTCCCTGAGTACAGTGTCTGTAAAAGCAAGAGAGCATGTAAACAAAGAAGACAATCCTCTAGCAACACTGAAGTGCATCTTCTAGCCCCTGTACTGATGTAATTGTAATGTATCAATCTGCAGCAGACGGCAGTTCAGTCACACTGCTTGTTACACATGTTAAAATCTCTCTAGAGGAGATACAGTTTGTGGAACAACAGGTCTTTGTCTAAGTATCACTCACCAGAGAAACAAATTTTTATTTTCTTGGTAATTACACTGTGGCAGTGAATATTGATAGAAAAAAGTACTTTGTGCCACCTTTCAATCAAACAGCTGCTCTTACGTTTGCTCTCTCACCACTGAGGCCATCCTTTCTTATCTGCATCTGTCTTCCACAAGCCACTTAATGGTGCTGGGTGGAGAGTACTTCATGTATCACTGTCATTTCCCCATTTCCTATTCCAGTCGCAAATAGTGCACCAGAAGAACAATTGTTGGTAAACCACCTTGTAAGCTGGAATCTTTCTCATTTTACTTCATAGTCTTTTTCACAAGATACACATAGGAGTGTTTCTTCTAGGCATGTACACTCACAGAATTTTTCAGTAAACCACATCACAATGTTCTACATGTCTCTTGTAGTGCTTGCCACTGGAGCTGGGTGAGTATCTCCACAATGCTTTTGTACTTTTTAAATGAGCCTGGGACAAAATGCACTGCTCTTCTTTATGTCTTCTATCAATCCTACATGGTGAGGGTCACAGACTGTCAAGCAATGTTCAAGTTTCAGTCGAACAAGGGTTTTGTAAACTACCTCCGTCATAAGTGGCCTGTACTTACCAGAGATTTTTCCAGTTAATCTCAATCTGTCATTTACCTTTCCAGGAATTAGTTTTATGGGGTCACTCCACTTCAAATTACTCCACATACATATTCCCAGATATTTAATGGTTTGTTCTGCCATCACATCATAACAAAATAACGGGTCTTTCTGTCTGTTTATGTGCAATATGTTACATTTGTTTATGGTAAAGGTCAACTGCCAATCCCTGCATCAACAGCTAATCTCTGTATTTCACTAGAATTCTTTCTTCTTCTTCTTCTTCTTCTTCTTCTTCAACATTTGTCTCTCGGTGTAGCAGTGTACAATCTTTTGGCCCTCTCCCTCTACTTGATGTGTTCTTGTGCTTTGTCAGGATGGTGGCCCTCTATCTTGAGGTGTATACGGAGAGCATCTAGCGTATGTTGCCTCAGTCTCCCAATAGGTAGTTTACCACAGACTTTCAACAAAAACCCATATTTTGTTTCTGTATCTCAGTCTGCTTGAGGTAAATGTCCATACCTCCATAAGAGGGCTTTCCCTCACCTTCTCAACCGCGGGTGCCACTTTGTATCACCTGTGAATTTCATCATTGGCCACATGATCATGAAGGGAGTGGCAAGCAAGATGTCCACTGAAGCACTATGGTTTCTATTACAGAAAGTCATTACTCTGCTTCTTCCAACATTCTGCGCCAACTGGTCAGATTGCAGAGTGGTATGCTTTCAGCTTGAATTGGTATGGCATCATCTATTTTTTTTAAATAAAAATGAAGCACACCAGTCATTACTTGCCAGTTAAGTGATGCACTGCTAATGCAGTTTGTGATTTTAAGAATTAGTGTGCTATCAGAGGTAGTTTTTAAGGTAAGACATCTGAAGATCTTTAGCGAACATACGCTCTCGGTCTTGACTGTGTCCGTATTATTTGCATCTGTTGAAAGGTACTTCGTTTTCTTCATACTAAGGCACAGTTCAGTTCTTCCATGCTTTGAGTTGACACTGAAGGAGATTCTTGTCTTCAGTAGCCAGTAGATCGCCTCAGCATACAGTGGAGTCCAAGGTGGTAATTTCTGAAGATCTATGTTGACCATGTCCATTAATGTAATGACCAAAACAGAAGAAAAGAGCAGATCCATGATGAACACTCACAGAAACAGGAAAAATCATCTGACATCCCAACAGCAGATTGTACTTGATTTTTAGTACTGTGGTAGAGTAGCAATACACCTTCAATTAGTTTTTCAGATACATACTGTTCTCTGAGAACAAACCATATGAGATCCTCTGGCACTCAGTCAAAAGCTTTTTCCAGGTCCAGGAAAGTGAAGTGAAGAAACTTAGACATCTCACATTCCTTCTCAGTAAGCAAGCAAGTTGGATGAATAGAACTGAAAGGCCAGCAGCCTTCCACAGAGGCACACTGATTGATAGTGAATAACTGGTTGTGAATAAACAATGTTACAAGTAACACACAAATATGAACTCCAGTGGCATTTATTGCTCCAATTTTCCATCATTTATTAAACATACATACTTTCATCACCTTTAAATTAGTTTTCACAAGAATTTTTTTCTTTTCTTTTAACATCTCATCAAAAGGATTTGCGAAGAATTGCCATTGTGACACATTGAAGAAAATACACTCTACACACTCTATACATGTATGGAGCATATTGATGCATTATATCCTTTGAAATTGTCTTTATTTTAGGATACCAATATAAGACTTTCAAATCATAATCATCTTCAGCAAAAATTGTCAGTTTTTTGCAAATAATTTATTGTTATGGTTCCATGTTACCTTACCACCCAAATCCCGTTTAAAAAAATATTCTTTTGATGGTATAATGTGATTTGAAACTCATGACCCAATTTCTTCAATTTTTCTTTGGCTGTTAAATGTTTGTTGTTTGTTGTAGGCCCCCTTGGGTCATATATAGCAACACAGATAAAATATTTATTTTTAAATCATGTCTAATACAGTGCTGGAATAATTTTAGTTCAGTGCAGAAATGCAAAAGAAATCTTCCAATTTTCTCCTGACACTTCCTTGATAAAAAATTTGCCAATGTGATGCAAATTTATGAGCTCTTTTGTGTAACCAAACCTCTTCCGAAATACTTCAGTTTCAGAGCTCTATGTAACTGCATACACACATGCAACAGACTACTTTAGAAGTTCAGCAGTATTACATAAAAATTTTACATGACTAGTTGGGAAAAGCTGGTGACTTCTTGCTTGATTCAATCATTATGAAATTATTTACTGTAAACTAGAGGGCTACTCCTTAGAAAATAGTTATTGTAGACAGCAACATAAGGGTGGTGGTGTGGCAGTACACATTAGTGAGAATCTCGAGTACAAGAAAAACTATCTAGACCAGTACAACAAAGAAGGCTTGATTGAAGTGACAGGCATTGAAGTCCACACCAAAGAGTGTAGAGAGGTTATAAGAAAACAAAGTTATTGGGATTTATCATCCACCAAAGGCTGATGTAGTTAGCTTCATACACATATTTAGCAGAGTAGTGGGATGTTGTGGTTCCAGTGACCTAACTATACTTGGTGATCTGAATATTGAGGCAAAATCTTCCAGTTTGTGTCATATGAGGTTAATAGATACTCTTAACTAATATAATCTCATAAATGTAGCAAATAGTGATACCAGGGTAACAAAGTCCACATCTAGCAGAATTGATTACATTATACTATGTAAACATATTAAAGACAGTGTTAGGTGCTGGAATATGGATTTTCACTACTCTGACCACAAATGCCAGCTTGTAGAGTAGGTGAACACAAGCATCCCAAAAATGGCAAAAGTTATCGAAAATAAAAGAATCCTAAAAGAGGGTAACATCCTTGCCCTAAGAAATAAATTAGCTATAGAGGACTGCGATCTGGTTTACCATACTGAAGGATCTGAAAACAAATGGGCCAAATTCTATGATACTATGCTAAGACACTTTGACAGATGCTGCCCTGTTAAGAAAATACCAAAAAGAGTTCACCCATAACCAAAGTGCAAACACCAACAGACTGATACGTCCAGCAAATATGATAAAACTCAGGCAAAACATCCAGGACATGGATGTGTTACACAAGTCAACAAACCTGCAGGTTTTTAAGGCCAAGTACAACGAAACCAAGAAAATCTTTAAGAAAGAGCTTTCAAATCTAAGAAAACAGATATACAGCAGTGAAATAGCTCAATCAGACAATATAGCCAAGACCTCATGGATAATTGTAAATCAATTTCGCAATGCCACACAGAAGCCCGAAACTGAAATTGTAAATATAAGACATGAAGGAAACACAATTAAAGACCCTAATAAAGTCTGCAATGTTTTCAATAAATACTTTATATCTGCAAATGTTAGTCCAGTTAATAACACAATTGTGAGTAGTGAGGTAAAGCTCTGCCCCTTTGAAGAGCCACCTTTTGAATTAAAACAAGTAAGTGAAAAAGAAATAGGCAGGATAATAAATAACCTAAAGAATAAGTTCTCATCTGGATGGGATGGTTTGAGTAGTATTGTGATTAAAAAATGTAATAAGGAACTAGTTAAAATAATCACCCAACTGGTTAACTGCAGTATCAGAGAACATACATTTCCAAATATATTGAAATGGAGCACAGCTAAACCAGCACATAAAAAAGGATCCAAGGAAGAGGTTTCAAATTTCAAGCCCATATCATTAATACCTGCTTTCAGCAAAGTATTTGAAGTTGTGCTGCTGACACAAATTAGTGACTATTTCTTGAAAAATAAGTTCCTAACAGAGACACAACATGGATTCCAAAAAGATCTTAGTACTATCACAGCAATTACGGAATTTCTTCACAAAAAATATGGTGCCCTTGATCAAGGAATGCAAACAGCTGGCATATTTCGGGACCTTACTAAAGCCTTTGACTCGGTAAACCAAGAGTTACTTTTAAGTAAACTTGAGTCATAGAATGTAAATGCTGCATCCATGCAATTGCTGGCTACATATTTATCTAACCACAAGCAGTGTACAAAGCCGACTTACAAAATCAATAATCAGATCATTAATTTCCAGTCCAAATATGAGACAGTCACACAAGGTGTACCCCAGGGCTCAATTTTGGACCCTTTCCTTTTCCTAGTGTACCTAAATGATATAGAGCAACCTTCAACTCCCAATTGGTAACCTATGCACTCACTGTTATTTCTTGGTAAACAAAATGATGAGTTAATGTTGGTAGCAACTGAGGGACTACGTTAAATAACTACTTATTTCCAAGGTCAAGGTTTGAAAGTTAATATCAGTAAATCTCAGTTATTGCCATTTAAACTTGCAAACTCACACCAAACCTCTATCAGTAACATAGGTGGAATTGGAGTAGTGGACACAGAAGGGCTGCAGATTTCTAGGTATTCATCTAGAGGAAAATCTAAGATGGGTAAACTATATCAAATTTTTATGCAATAAAATCAGCAGTTCATTACATCTAATCAGCCAGTTATCAAAAGTAGTTCCACATCAGACATTAAAAACTATTTATTATGGAACCATTTTTGCACAGATTAATTATGGGATAGAGATATGGGGTTGTGCTGCCGACATACATATGAACAGAATATTAACCCTACAGAAAAGAGCAATCAGAATTATCCATGGATTAGGGTATAGAGACTCATGCAGGGAAATCTTAGTTCATCATAAATACCTCACAGTCTACTCACTGTATCTTTACAAATTAATTATTCTTTTGTGACACATCAAAACAAAGCAACAAAGTGCTCTGATATGCATGCCTATAATACAAGAAATAAAGACTGCTACTACAGACAAAGAACAAAATTAAAAACAACAGACCATAGTCCATGCATTAGTGGTCAAATATGGTACAACAGATTACAGAGCTCTATAAGGTGCCACAAAGGGAACTCATTCAAAGTGAAATTGAAATATTTCTTGATTGACAAGTGTTTATATTCTTTAAGTGAATGTTAATATTAAACTAAAAACACACACAGAATTTCTAGCTTTTGCAACTGACGGCTGCTTCTTCAGGAAAGAGGGAAGGAGAGGGAAAGATGAAAGGATGTGGGTTTTAAGGGAGAGGGTAAGGAGTCACTCCAATCCTGGGAGCGGAAAGACTTACCTTATGGGGAAAAAAGGAGAGGTGTACACGCGCGCGCGCCCACACACACATTTAGGTGGCCATGCATATTTTGGTATATGTGTGTGTGACTGTGTGTTTTCTCGTTTTAGATTAAGAGCAAGGAACTCAAAGCCAGTGTTAACTGTGTTTATGTGCACTACACACCAACCACTGTATAGTAAGTGTTTGCCTTTCCCTTATTTTATATATCTGTCCACCCAGGAATTTGCATTACTGTAATAGGCTAGGAAATGGAAAAGGGACAAATCATTAATGTATAAAAACAAATCAGTAATGTATAAAAATAACAAATTCTTGGATGGAACTATACATAAAATAAGGGAAAGGCTATCACTCAGCTATAGCAAACTCATATGTGGTGTAAAGACACACATAACAGAAAACAGTATTCACTAGCTTTAGAGCTCAGGTTGTTTTCTTTTCCTAGTTCCTCACGCCATCAACTAGCCCACACTTGTACCTTTTACCTACTCCCCAAATTCCACATATCCAACAACATGCATCTCCCTACTGGTCATTCCATTGGGGCTGTGAACAATGCTGCCAAAGAATGAACCTCTAACTTTGTTCACCAAAGCCTCCAGCTTATTGTCTGTAACCTGCCATCCTACATATGCCACATCCAAGCCCTCCTACATCTACAGCTACATGACTACTCTACAATTCACACTTAAGTACCTAACAGAGGGTTCACTGAAACACCTTCAAACCATTTCTGTACTGTTCCGCTCTCTAGCAATGTGCAGGAAAAATGAACACAAACCTTTACATATGAGCTCCGATTTTTTTTTCCATTTTATTCCGATCAGCAGTTCTCCCTTCATAGGTGGTTGTCAACGAACACTTTTTGCACTCTGAACACAACATTAGGGATTCAAATTCTGTGAAAAAAATTTCACCTTGATGAAAAAAAGCTTTGATTTTAATGATTTCCACATAACTCACTTATCGCACCTGTTACACTCTCTTCTATTCACAATAAAATAAAATGACCTGCCCATCTTTGAACTTTTTTAGCGTCCTCCATCAATTATATCTGGTAGGAATCCCATACTGCACAGCAGTATTCTAGCAGACAACAGATAAGCATAGTGTAGGCAGTCTCTCTTAGTAGAGCTGTTGTATCTTCCAAGTGTTTTGACAATAAAATACAATCTCTGATTTGTCTTCCCCATAATATTATTTATGTGACTGTTGCAATTTAAGTGGTTCGTAATTGTTATTCCTAGGCATTTAGTTGAACTGACATCTTTTAGATTTGTGTGATTTCTCATGCAATTGAAATTTAATGGAGTGCTTTCAGTACTCATGTGGATGACTTCCCACTTTTCATTATTCGGGGTCCACTGCCATTTTTTGCACCATGCAGATATTTTATCTAAATCATTTTGCAATTGGTTTTGATTTTCTGATGACTTTAAAGGACAGTATCATCTGCAAACAATCTAAGAGGGTTGCTCAGATTGTCTTCTAAATTTTTTATATATAGATTAGAGGCAGCAGTGGGCTTATAACAACTTTGGTGAATGTCATTAACTTCTGTTTTACCCAATGACTTTCCTTCAATTACTATGAACTGTGACCTTTCTGACAGGAAATCACGAATCCAGATGTACAACTGAGACAATACTCCATAGGCATGCAATTTGAGTAAGTGTTGCTTGTCAGGTACAGTGCCAAAGCCTTCTGGAAATCTAAAAATAAAGAATCAATTTGACATTCCCTGTCAATAGTACTCATTACTTCATGTGAATAAAGAGCAAGTTGTGTTTGACAAGAATAATGTTTTCTGAATCTGTGTTGACTGTTTGTCAACATTTTCTTTGAGGTGATTCAAAATGTTTGAACACAGTATATGTTCCAAAATCCTAGCACAAATCAAAGTTACCAATAGGGGTCTATAATTCAGTGGATCACTCCAATTTTATTTCTTAGATATTGGTGTGACTTGCGCAAAAGCAAAATCTTTAGGTACAGATGTATCAGTGAATGGTTATATATAATTTCTAAGTATGAAGCTATCGTGTCAAATATACTCTGAAAGGAATGATAAGTGGCGTACCACCTGGACTGGAGGACGTGCCTTTATTAAGTGATTTTAGCTGCTTTGCGACAATGAGGATATCTATTTTAAGTTAATCATGTTGACAGCAGTTCCTCATTTGAATTCTGGATTACTTATTTCATGTTTTTTGTTGAAGGTCTTTTCGGACAAAATCATGTTTAACAACTCTTGCTTTAGTGGCACTGTCATCAGGAACATTATCTTCGCTATTGTGTAGTGAAGGTATTGAGCCTTTCTTGCCAGAGGTGTTGTTCACATACAACCAGAAACTCTCCAGATTTTCTGCCTGACTTCGAGCCAGAGTTTGGCTGTAGAAACTACTGAAAGTATATCACACTGAACGCTAAATTTTGAGCTTCTGAAAAACACCGGCAGTCTTGGGGTTTAATTTTTTTTATTTGGCATGCTATTTTTGTTGCTCCTGCATCAGTGTTATGACTCGACTTATGTACCCTGTAGGGTCAGTTCTGTTTATCATGAATTTGTTTGGTATAAACCTCCCAGCAGCTGTCAATACTACCAGAGGTTATAATTAAAGTGCAGCTACTCACAGAGGTCCAGTGTGTGCTGTAATTATCTTATGGCAGTAAAGCTTTGTAGATATTCTAATGCATCTACATCTACATGATTACTCTGCAATTCACATTTAAGTGCTTGGCAGAGTGTTCATCGAACTACAATCATACTATCTCTCTACCATTCCACTCCCTAAGAGCGCGCGGGGAAAATGAACACCTAAACCTTTCTGTCCGAGCTCTGATTTCTCTTATTTTATTTTGATGATCATTCCTGCCTATGTAGGTTGGGCTCAACAAAATATTTTCGCATTCGGAAGAGAAAGTTGGTGACTGAAATTTCGTAAATAGATTTTGCCACGACGAAAAAGTCTTTACTTTAATGACTTCCATCCCAACTCGCGTATCATATCTGCCACACTCTCCCCCCTATTACGTGATAATACAAAATGAGCTGCCCTTCTTTTTTGCACCCTTTTGATGTCCTCCGTCAATCCCACCTGGTAGGGATCCCACACTGGGCAGCAACATTCTAAAAGAGGACGAACGAGTGTAGTGTAGGCTGTCTCTTTAGTGGACTTGTTGCATCTTCTAAGTGTCCTGCCAATGAAATGCAACCTTTGGCTCGCCTTCCCCACAATATTATCTATGTGGTCTTTCCAACTGAAGTTGCTCATAATTTTAACACCCAGGTACTTAGTTGAATTGACAGCCTTGAGAATTGTACTATTTATCGAGTAATCGAATTCCAACGGATTTCTTTTGGAACTCATGTGGATCACCTCACACTTTTCGTTATTTAGCGTCAACTGCCACCTGCCACACCATATAGCAATCTTCTGTAAATCACTTTGCAACTGATACTGGTCTTCGGATGACCTTACTAGACAGTAAATTACAGCTTCATCTGCGAACAACCTAAGAGAACTGCTCAGATTGTCACCCAGGTCATTTATATAGGTCAGGAACAGCAGAGGTCCCAGGACGCTTCCCTGGGGAACACCTGATATCACTTCAGTTTTACTCGATGATTTGCCATCTATTACTACGAACTGCAACCTTCCTGACAGGAAATCACGAATCCAGTCACACAACTGAGATGATACCCCATAGGCCCCCAGCTTGATTAGAATTCGCTTGTGAGGAACGGTGTCAAAAGCTTTCCGGAAATCTAGAAATATGGAATCAACTTGCGATCCCCGTCGATACGGCCGTTACTTCATGTGAATAAAGAGCTAGCTGCGTTGCACAAGAACGATGTTTTCTGAAACCATGCTGATTATGTATCAATAGATCGTTCCCTTCGAGGTGATTCATAAGGTTTGAATACAGTATATGCTCCAAATCCCTATTGCAAACCGACGTCAATGATATAGGTCTGTAGTTCAATGGATTGCTCCTACTACCCTTCTTAAACACTGGTGCGACCTGCGCAATTTTCCAATCTGCAGGTACAGATCTATCGGTGAGCAAGCGGTTGTATATGATTGCTAAGAAGGGAGCTATTGTATCAGTGTAATCTGAAAGAAACCTAATCGGTAAACAATCTGGACCTGAAGACTTGCCCGTATCAAGCGATTTGAGTTGCTTCGCAACCCCTAAGGTACCTACTTCTAAGAAATTCATGCTAGCAACTGTTCGTGTTTCAAATTCTGGAATATTCCATTGGTCTTCCCTGGTGAAGGAATTTCGGAAAACTGCGTTCAATAACTCCGCTTTAGCGGCATAGTCAGCGGTAACAGTACCATCGGCACTGCGCAGCGAAGGTATTGACTGCGTCTTGCTGCTTGTGTACTTTACATACAACCAGAATTTCTTCGGATTTTCTACCAAATTTCGAGACAATGTTTTGTTGTGGAACCTATTAAAGGCATCTCGCATTGAAGTCCATGCCAAATTTCATGCGTCTGTAAATTTTAGCCCATCTTTGGGATTTCGCGTTCTTCTGAACTTCGCATGCTTTTTCTGTTGCCTCTGCAACAGCATTCGGACCTGTTTTTGTACCATGAGGGATCAGTTCCATCTCTTACCAATTTATGAGGTATGAATCTCTCACTTGTTGTTGCTACTATATCTTTCAATTTGAGCCACATCTTGTCTACATTTGCATAGTCAGTTCGGAAGGAATGGAGACTGTCTCATAGGAAGGCTTCTAGTGACACTTTATCCGCTTTTTTAAATAAAATTATGTTGTGTTTGTTACTGGTGGATTTGGAAGAAACGGTATTGAGCCTAGCTATAACAACCTCGTGATCACTAATCCCTGTATCAGTCATGATGCTCTCTATTAGCTCTGGATTGTTTGTGGCTAAGAAGTCAAGTGTGTTTTCGCAACCATTTACAATTTGCGTGGGTTCATGGACTAACTGCTCGAAATAATTTTCGGAGAAAGCATTTAGGACAATCTCTGAAGATGTTTTCTGCCTACCACCGGTTTTGAACAAGTATTTTTGCCAACATATCGAGGGAAGGTTGAAGTCCCTACCAACTATAACCGTATGAGTGGGGTATTTATTTTTTACGAAACTCATTCTCTGAACTGTTCTGAAACTATATCATCAGAGTCTGAGGGTCGGTAGAAGGAGCCAATTATTAACTTAGTTCGGCTGGTAAGTATAACCTCCACCCATACCAATTCGCACGGAGTATCTACTTCAACTTCACTACAAGATAAACCATTCCTGACAAACACAAACACTCGACCACCAATTCTGCCTAATCTATCTTTCCTGAACACCGTCTGAGACTTCGTAAAAATTTCCACAGAACTTATTTCAGGCTTTAGCCAGCTTTCTGTACCTGTAACGATTTCAGCTTCTGTGCTTTCTATTAGAGCTTGAAGCTCAGGGACTTTCCCAGCACAACTACAACAATGCATTAATGTGAAACCTATTTATGCTGGGAAACAAATTAGTTCCAATTTTGGCACTGTGAATGATAAAGATGAATAGAAATGTTTCCATATGTAATGGATTAGGAATGGGATCTGGGCAGAAAGTGTCAAACAAGTGAGCAAGACATAATGTTGATTTTATTATTAACTGCCTCTTACACAATTTGTTCAATGTGAGTACACTGGAGATGTCAATGAAATGCTGCATCTGTAAAACAACATGTCAACACTTTCTCGCAGCAGTTGTGATGGAATCTGAGCAACTTGTTCCTGTGTACTGGCCTTCAGATCAGTTAGAGACTAAATGTGTCCCTGGTAAACACATTCTTTTGGATATCCCCAAAGCCAAACATCTCCTGGATACAAATCAAGTGATCTTGCAGTCTATGCATTTAGAAAACCTATGGAGTTAACACATTTGTGGAAGTTTGCATTAAGAAGAGTTTCCACTGGGTGCGTGCCATGAGGGGTTGAACCATCATCTATGAAATCAGTGGTTTCCATGCAGTTGCACTCTTTCAAAGCAGAAATCACATGATGTACAAGAATGTCTCAATAATGTGTACGTGTCACACTAAAACTGACAGGTCCTCTGGGTGAATTCTCTTCAAAGAAAAAGAATGGACTGAGAATAACGGTGCCCATCAATACTCATCACACTGTCAAGTACAGTGGGTTCAAAGGACCTTCGTGTACAACACATGGTTTAACAATACCACAAATTCTGCAGTTCTCTGTTTTCACAGGACCCTTGTCACTCCATAGAATATTACTCAGCCATATATCTTTAACTTTGATCCATGCCAGAATCTGAAGAGCGAATTCCGAACATTGCTGTGGATCATGAGGTTTCAGTTGCTACAGCATCTGGATTTTATACAGGTACCAGTGGAGAACAGACCACAAACCTTTCCGTACTTTTGACCATGAGATGGACAATTCTCTTAGCACTGCACAAGCATTAGCACTAGCTGGGGCATGTGCTGCATGGTCCGTTACAGCAACATCAAACTCGTCAGTAATCCACAGGCCACCTGACTTATACATAGGAAGAATCCCAACTCTTGGGCAGTTGGGATAGGGATTGGCATACATTCACTACCATCCATAGACTACTACTTACTAAAGTGATCCCTTCGATCATCACTTGCAAGTGATGATTGAAGGTATTGCTGTGTTAAGAAGTAGTCTGCAGATCCCAGTGACTCTACACTGGCCCCTATTTAGTTGTACAAGAGGTGGGATTCTTCCTATATGTCAGTCAGGAGGCTTGGAAATGGCATAATGCAATGCTGAAACTGCTAACATAAATAAAACAAAACTGGAAATTTAGACAGCTGAAGGTGTTTTGATTTGACACTATGTAGTGATTTTCATATTTAAAGGTAAACACTTTGTTTGGAAGAGTGCTGAAAGAGATTTCACCTATGTTGAAGATATCTATCAGTTTATACTTTCTAAGTTACTGTAATCTATCATTCTGCTGTTCACCAACAGTTTCTTTTGTTCACAATGTTTTCTTTGCCAAATACACTTCTGTACATCACATTATAGCATTTCTTCAACCTTGCGATCTATCTGTTAGATGTGGAGCAGTTCTCAATTACACGTATATTAGCCACCTACAGCACCTTTTCATGCAACATAACACCACTAACTGACGTGTCATAAATGATGTCTGAAACCAGTTTTTCATTATTTCTCCCAGATCCATATACTTATGGTAACTGGCATATTTAATTTATTTTGAATCTGGCCTACTGTTACTTGCACTTCCTAAAACAATTCTCTTAGCACTGCACAAGCATTAGCACTAGCTGGGGCATGTGCTGCATGGTCCGTTACAGCAACATCAAACTCGTCAGTAATCCACAGGCCACCTGACTTATACATAGGAAGAATCCCAACTCTTGGGCAGTTGGGATAGGGATTGGCATACATTCACTACCATCCATAGACTACTACTTACTAAAGTGATCCCTTCGATCATCACTTGCAAGTGATGATTGAAGGTATTGCTGTGTTAAGAAGTAGTCTGCAGATCCCAGTGACTCTACACTGGCCCCTATTTAGTTGTACAAGAGGTGGGATTCTTCCTATATGTCAGTCAGGAGGCTTGGAAATGGCATAATGCAATGCTGAAACTGCTAACATAAATAAAACAAAACTGGAAATTTAGACAGCTGAAGGTGTTTTGATTTGACACTATGTAGTGATTTTCATATTTAAAGGTAAACACTTTGTTTGGAAGAGTGCTGAAAGAGATTTCACCTATGTTGAAGATATCTATCAGTTTATACTTTCTAAGTTACTGTAATCTATCATTCTGCTGTTCACCAACAGTTTCTTTTGTTCACAATGTTTTCTTTGCCAAATACACTTCTGTACATCACATTATAGCATTTCTTCAACCTTGCGATCTATCTGTTAGATGTGGAGCAGTTCTCAATTACACGTATATTAGCCACCTACAGCACCTTTTCATGCAACATAACACCACTAACTGACGTGTCATAAATGATGTCTGAAACCAGTTTTTCATTATTTCTCCCAGATCCATATACTTATGGTAACTGGCATATTTAATTTATTTTGAATCTGGCCTACTGTTACTTGCACTTCCTAAAACAGAGTCTTCATTTTTGACTGTGCAACACAAACACAGGTATCACTAAGATCTATGGTAATGCAATTCGTGTTCCACAATGAACTTCAACTCTTTCATGAATTTTTACTTTGTCTTCCATCCAAAGGGTTTTCCAACCCCCTTTTCAGAATATTTTCCATCTTAAATCAGCAACAGAAAACACTATACTACTACCTGAAAGAAGCAGCTAACAACACAACATTTTGATCACTTAAACAAAGCTATGAGCAAAACTAGATGATACTACAGTGCGAACAGAAAACAGTAAAGTTTTCTATTGCAAAGAGTTCTCAAGAAGTGAACCTGCTTCTTGCTTCTACATTCTCACTTCTTAGCAGTACATTCATTTCCACTAACCAGAACAAGACAAAAGTTTACACTTTTTGAATTTGCAATTGTGTTCACTTTGTGCCAGCAGCCTTTGTAGGAATTTGGGCCACAATTGATTTCTTTATGTTTTATATATCACCAACCAAATATCGATATAAACCCAGATACATGCATGGTGCTTGTGAACTCAGTGAGTGTGCTGTCCATGCACAGAATGGGAAAGGTGCACAATCCGTATAAATTTGATCAAGCACAGATTGTGATGGACAAGAGGCTCGGCATGAGCATTTCGTAAACTGCAAGGTATGTCGGGTGTTTGAGGAGTGCTGTGGTGAGTGTCTTCAACATGTGACAAAACCAAGGCGAAACCATGCATGGGTGTCATGGAGTTGGGCGGCCACCCTTCATTACAGGTGTCTGATGTCGCAAGCAGGGGCAGACTGGTAAAGAAGGACAGGAGGGGAACATCAGACTTTAGTGCTGGGCAGAGTACAAGCAGGGCTGCACACACACGACACGCCACACACTCCTAGCAATGGGCATCCACAGTTGACAACCCATGCATGAAAATGGTCATGTGACCACTGGCACTGGCAGTGGCACTGTGCTACATGGTCTGATAAATTTCCATACCTTCTTCAGTATGCTGATGGGAGTGCATGAATCTGTCATCTTCCAGGGGAACAACTCCTTTACATCTGTACTGCGGGACAGAGACAAGCTGGCGGTGGTTCCATTGTGCTCCATGGGTCCAATGGAGCTTATTCAGTTCATCATGACAGTCAAGGAGTATCATATGCAGGTTGCAGACCATGTACAGCCCTTCATGACAACTATGTTTCCTGACAGCAGTAGCATTTTTCAACAAGATAATGCATTATGCACAAGGCCAGGAATGTGAGGAGGGGTTTGAGGAACACAATGGCAAGTTCCAATTGATGTGCTGGCCCCCCAGCTCATCAGATCTGAACCCGGTTGAACAAATCTGGGATGTGATGGAATGTAGCATCACAGCTCATCATCCTCCTCCCTGGAATTTTCGGTTATTAGGTGATTTGTGTGTGTTTAAATGTAGTGCCAACTCCCTCCTGCAACTGACCAAGGCCTCACTGCTTTCATGCCATACTGCTTTGTCACTGTTATCCGTGCCACAGGTGGACATACCACCTATTAGGTATGTAGCCATGACATTCGGGCTGATCAGTGTATAATGTAGTTGCAACAACAAACATACAGAAGTAAAGAATGAAATTTTCCATTCATTTTCAAACATTATGTGAAAACTGAAAGGAGTAAAACATTTTGCAGACAAGTTGTGACGAAAGTAAATAATCTGTTTCCACACCAAACAAATACATGTAAAAGGCACCACAAAACATTATGGAAGTTTGCCCACTGTCTGCAAGGCATCAACAAGTTAAAAATGAGCAGGCATCTGTGGTCTAGTGGTAGCATTAGAGACTAGTGTAGCAAAGGTCATTGGTTCAAGACCTGCAATGGGTGGATTTTAATGTAAGGCATTCCTTTATATGGATCAGTATGTCTGTGTCAACCATTTCAGATTTCAATTAGATGTGTTGTCAGTGCATGAAAATTGGCCTGATGCCTGTTTTACACAGGAGCAAGCACAAGCAAACAATGATCATCAGATATGAATCCTCTCTGGCGTACATGGCAGCAGAATGTGAGCAGATAGTATTCGGTCGAGTTCGCTTTGCTCTCACAGGTGCTCACTAATGTTCCACTGGTCCTCAGTCTTTCAGCAAACTGTCCTAAGAAGACCACTTAATATAAATGTCTAGGTGCTTTTAAAATTTAAGAGATTCACAGGACAAAAAAAGAAACAAAATACAGTTACCTGTAAATTGCTAAAGCATTGAAAGACCCAACAGCTGAATATTCATTAGATGCTTTGAACAGGTGTGAACAGAGTGAATAGGGTCAAGCTTTATATTTATTTTTAATAAAAACTTAATTCACAATTAACGCTCTTGAAAGTATACGAGTAGGAATTTTTTTTTATTATTTTAGTTGACTCATTTGTGCTTATAATAATTAAATATATACAAAAGACCTAATCATTCACTTAGCTTAAGTTCATTGAAACTTTACATGGCTGATGTACCACAGTTATTTCAGAAATTTTTATGTAATAACCAAATAAATAAGAACTGCTATCACGCTATATGCCCTCTGACCAGCTATATAGCACATTTTTATCAAGCAGTATATGTGACAGGCTATCTGAATATTCACATTTCATTTTACATACTTTATTGACAATATCTGTCATTAATAAAATTCTATAACTGCTTCGCATGTTGCAGCAATCAGGAGTTACTGACATACAGCTCTATTCAAAAGTGAAAAAATTTTAGTGGTGTCCCGGCTTTAAAATTCCCACTCAACTGTAATGCAAAATCAGCAAAAAGAATTACATGAGAAATGCAACAAGTTTTGGAATAATTCTAAGGAAGGCTGGAGCTGCAATTTAACAATAAGGACACTACTAAAGGGCAAAGCTGTCAATAAAAACATGTGGCTAGATTAATGTCAGCATGCTTCCTTAGGAATAGCACACATTACTGGAAACTAAGGCTTGTAGTGACTAGAAACAAGTGAATGCTTATCTGAAGCCGCACCTCCTTCAGACTCCTGGTGACATATTTATTTCCATCAGCAACCAAGGTAAGTAGAGCTTGGCAGTGGCAGAAGACAAAGTACCAATATCACAAACTGTTCAAACTTTTACTAAAGTAGAGCACCCAAGGCTCAGAAAGTTAACCATGTACTACTTGTAAAAAGTATTTGAACACCAACAAACTGTCAAAATCTTTTGAAGCGAGACCTGAGTTTCTAATGGTGTATACAACTTTCAAACAACTTACGGGTATTCAGCCAGGTAAAATTTTCAGCAACCGTTGATATTTCAGATGGCGTACACTCCGCCATTTTCAAGGCAAACTGCGACGGACTGGCAATGTACAGAAAAACTTAAAACCTCGGTTCTTAGACTGACGCAGGAAAGATAACACACCAGTGACATCAAAGATTACCAAAGTCAGAGATATCGATAGTGAAACTACCAACTAGCAGGTGAGGTAACATTGACTCTGTCTATCTTTTTTTTTTTTTGACAAGGGAGAGAACAGGATTCCAAACAAAGTTTAAACAAAAACCTCCATCCCTGTTTACAAGGTTGCTCGCTAATTTAATCTCAACTGCCTCCTTAATAACACTGTCCCAATAGTTGGACATGCATGCCAATATCTCTGTGTTGTTATATGCACAAGGTGACCAGTATCCAAGCAATGTTCAGCAATAGCAGATCTACTTGGGTGCTGTAATCTTTGAGTCAGTGCCTTTGAAACCCACCTGTTTCTTCAGATATGTTGAAGATACTTTTGTTGTTTGGCCTTATGGTAAAGAGAATTTGAATGTCTTTCTAGAACATCTGAACTCGATCAACCCAAACATTCTTTTTACAATGTATAACATCCCAGCTTCCTCAACCAAATTATAACGTCCCAGGACTTTCTGCACCAAATTATAACATTTCAGCTCCTCAACACCAAATTAAAACGTTGCATTAAGAGGTGTCTGCTTCGTGCAAAAGATCTACATCTATCTACATCCATACTCCGAAGGCCACCTGACGGTGTGTGGCGGAGGGTACCCTGAGTACCTCTGTCAGTTCTTCCTTCTATTCCAGTCTCGTATTGTACGTGGAAAGAAGGATTGTCGGTATGCTTCTGTGTGGGCTCTAATCTCTCTGATTTTATCCTCATGGTCTCTTCGCGAGATATACGTAGGAGGGAGCAATATACTGCTTGACTCTTCGATGAAGGTATGTTCTCGAAACTTTAACAAAAGTCCGTACCGAGCTACTGAGCGTCTCTCCTGCAGAGTCTTCCACTGGAGTTTATCTATCATCTCCGTAACGCTTTCGCAATTACTAAATGATCCTGTAACGAAGCGCGCTGCTCTCCATTGGATCTTCTCTATCTCTTCTATCAACCCTACCTGGTGCGGATCCCACACTGCTGAGCAGTATTCCAGCATTGGGCGAACAAGCGTACTGTAACCTACTTCCTTTGTTGTCGGATTGCATTTCCTTAGGATTCTTCCAATGAATCTCAGTCTGGCATCTGCTTTACCGACAATCAACTTTATATGATCATTCCATTTTAAATCACTCCTAATGAGTACTCCCAGATAATTTATGGAATTAACTGCTTCCAGTTGCTGACCTGCTATTTTGTAGCTAAATGATAAGGGACCTATCTTTCTATGTATTCGCATCACATTACACTTGTCTACATTGAGATTCAATTGCCATTCCGTGCACCATGCGTCAATTCGCTGCAGATCCTCCTGCATTTCAGTACAATTTTCCATTGTTGCAACCTCTCGATACACCACAGCATCATCTGCAAAAAGCCTCAGTGAACTTCCGATGTCATCCACCAGGTCATTTATGTATATTGTGAATAGCAACGGTCCTATGACACTCCCCTGCGGCACACCTGAAATCACTCTTACTTCGGAAGACTTCTCTCCATTGAGAATGACATGCTGTGTTCTGTTATCTAGGAACTCCTCAATCCAATCACACAATTGATCTGATAGTCCATATGCTCTTACTTTGTTCATTAAACGACTGTGGGGAACTGTGTCAAACGCCTTGCGGAAGTCAAGAAACACGGCATCTACCTGTGAACCCGTGTCTAAGGCCCTCTGAGTCTCGTGGACGAATAGCGCGAGCTGGGTTTCACACAACCGTCTTTTTCGAAACCCATGCTGATTCCTACAGAGTAGATTTCTAGTCTCCAGAAAAGACATTACACTCGAACATAATATGTGTTCCAAAATTCTACAACTGATCGACGTTAGAGATATAGGTCTATAGTTCTGCACATCTGTTCGACGTCCCTTCTTGAAAACGAGGATGACCTGTGCCCTTTTCCAATCCTTTGGAACGCTTCGCTCTTCTAGAGACCTACGGTACACCGCTGCAAGAAGGGGGGCAAGTTCCTTCGCGTACTCTGTGTAAAATCAAACTGGTATTCCATCAGGACCAGTGGCCTTTCCTCTTTTGAGCGATTTTAATTGTTTCTCTATCCCTCTGTCGTCTACTTCGATATCTACCATTTTGTCAACTGTGCGACAATCTAGAGAGGAAGCACAGTGCAGTCTTCCTCTGTGAAACAGCTTTGGAAGAAGACATTTAGTAATTCAGCCTTTAGTCTGTCATCCTCTCTTTCAGTACCATTTTGGTCACAGAGTGTCTGGACATTTTGTTTTGATCCACCTACCGCTTTGACATAGGACCAAAATTTCTTAGGATTTTCTGCCAAGTCAGTACATAGAACTTTACTTTCGAATTCATTGAAAGCCTCTCGCATAGCCCTCCTCACACTGCATTTCACTTCGCGTAATTTTTGTTTGTCTGCAAGGCTTTGGCTATGTTTATGTTTGCTGTGAAGTTCCCTTTGCTTCCGCAGCAGTTTTCTAACTCGGTTGTTGTACCACGGTGGCTCTTTCCCATCTCTTACGATCTTGCTTGGCACATACTCATCTAACGCATATTGTACCATAATTTTGAACTTGGTCCACTGATCGTTAACACTGTCTGTACTTGAGACAAAACTTTTGTGTTGAGCCACCAAGTACTCTGAAATCTGCTTTTTGTCACTTTTGCTAAACAGAAAAATCTTCCTACCTTTTTTAATATTTCTATTTACAGCTGAAATCATCGATGCAGTAACCGCTTTATGATCGCTGATTCCCTGTTCTGCATTAACTGATTCAAATAGTTCGGGTCTGTTTGTCACCAGAAGGTCTAATATGTTATCGCCACAAGTCGGTTTTCTGTTTAACTGCTCAAGGTAGTTTTCAGATAAAGCACTTAAAAATATTTCACTGGATTCTTTGTCCCTGCCACCCGTTATGAATGTTTGAGTCTCCCAGTCTATATCCGGCAAATTAAAATCTCCACCCAGAACTATAACATGGTGGGGAAATCTACTCGAAATATTTTCCAAATTATTCTTCAGCTGCTGAGCCACAACAGCTGCTGAGCCCGGGGGCCTATAGAGACATCCAATTACCATGTCTGAGCCTTCTTTAACCGTGACCTTCACCCAAATCATTTCACAATTCGAATCTCCGTCAATTTCCTTCGATACTATTGCACTTCTTATCGCTATAAACACGCCTCCCCCTTCACTGTCCAGCCTATCTCTGCGGTATACATTCTAATCCGAGTTTAGGATTTCATTACTGTTTACGTCTGGTTTCAGCCAACTTTCTGTTCCTAGTACTATATGGGCGTTGTGACCGTTTATTAATGAGAGCAGTTCTGGGACCTTTCTATAGACGCTCCTGCAGTTTACTATAAGCACATTAATATTGTTATTCCTTGTTGCATTTTGCCTACTCCTGCCTTGCAGCGTCTCAGGAGGCGTCTTGTCGGGCCTAGGGAGGGAATTCTCTAACCTAAAAAAACCCCATGTGCACTCCACACGTACTCCGCTACCCTTGTAGCCGCTTCCGGCGTGTAGTGCACACCTGACCTATTCAGGGGGACCCTACATTTCTCCACCCGATAGCGGAGGTCGAGAAATTTGCACCCCAGCTCTCCGCAGAATCGTCTGAGCCTCTGGTTTAAGCCTTCCACTCGGCTCCAAACCAGAGGACCGCGATCGGTTCTGGGAACGATACTACAAATAGTTAGCTCTGATTCCAACCCGCGAGCGAGGCTTTCCACCTTCACCAACTCCGCCAATCGCCTGTACGAACTGAGGATGACCTCTGAACCCAGACGGCAGGAGTCATTGGTGCCGACATGAGCAACAATTTGCAGTCGAATGCACCCAGTGCTCTCTATCGCCGCCGGTAGGGCCTCCTCCACATCTCGGATGAGACCCCCGGCAAGCAGACAGAGTGAACACTGGCCTTCTTCCCCGACCTTTCCGCTATTTCCCTAAGGGGCTCCATCACCCGCCTAACGTTGGAGCTCCCAATAACTAATAAACCCCTCCCCCCATGTGCCTGCTCGGACCTTGCTGAAGGAGCAGCCACTTGTCCACTCACAGGCAGAGCAGGCGATGCCACACGGCCAGCCTCCACATTGACCCTCCGCCTCGTGCGCCGCGAACGCCGCTGAACCCGCCACTCCCCTTGGGGAGAGGGTGGCCCAACCGCGCCCGGTACCCGCGAAGATGTCTCGACAGCAGGGACAGTGGGTGAAGCATGTAACACCTGGGGTGTACCTTGCGACGCACCAGACTCCCCACTGCCGCTACACTCTGAGGCAGCAGCCTGAAGACGGCTGACCGCGGCCATCAACACGCTCAGCTGTTCGCGAAGAGTGGCCAGCTCCTCCTGCATCCGTACACAGCAGCCACACATCCTATCCATCCTAAGAAATCAATTTACTATAGAGTGTTAATAAACTTTTAAATAGACTGCTAATTCACTAAAGGCGGTTGATTATTGACTAAACTGTTATTGCTAACCACTTCTTGTAGAAAACAAGGAAAATAGCACTACCTGTCTCTGGACTGTATTCAAAACAAACACTAGCACTACTAGCACTATGGCTGACTAAAGGGACTCTCTGACTGTATTCTAAACAAACACGAGATCTATGGAACACTTAATAGCACTCGACTATTAAAGCTTCCTAAAAGCAAAAACACGCAGAAGAAGAAGTGACAAGTAAGAAAAATACAGTTAATACTTAATTTAAGGTAGCTCGCTGCACAGCAGATGTGAAGCAGACGGTGGTTAGGGTGACACTGACACTTCTGGCACTATGGCTGACTAAAGGGACTCTCTGACTGTATTCAAAACAAACACGAAACCTATGGAACACTTAATAGCACTTGACTATTAAGGCTTCCTAAAAGCAAAAACACACAGAAGAAGAAGTGACAGTAAGAAAAATACAGATAATACTTAAATTAAGGTAGCTCGCTGCACAGCAGACGTGATGCAGACGGCGGTTAGGGCGACATTGATCTTGAGTTCATACTGACGACAACAAGTAATTCTTCATTACAGACGTTTATTTACAAACAGAACTGACAGACTTCACAGACTCAACAACTGACTCTCCGAGCTAACCACACTGCATATCCGAACTGGCAACTGACAACTCCTAGGGGTATTAATATCTTTCCAAACAATGAGAGTCCTTGACAATGTTTTGTTTACAATACGATAGCAATTCACGACTTAAAACTAAATTAGACATTACAGAATTTTAGTACAGATTAAAGTAAGTAAAAGGATCAGTACATATAAATTCTTACAAGCATAATTTCCAAATAGATTTTATAACATTTTTCTACCAGCTTCTGGATAACCTTCACCAGATTTGTACCGATGTTTACAGAAATATCTTGACATTTGATTCTGGATATTTCTTGAGTGATTTAGAACAACTATTTATATGTAAAATGATTTAAATCATGTTTCAAAACATAAATAAATCTTTTTAGCAATATTTCTTGATACAAATCGTCTTTCGAAATTAGGTTATGAAACAGTTTTCACAAGTTTTCGTATTTTTGCGATCATAATATAGAATTTCTCCATAGAAAGCTCCAGAAGTGTGCATTAAACATTCATTTAGAGACTTTCTCTTTAGCTGGTGAGTTTTTAAAAGTATCTTGTCCATATTATACAAAATAATTTAGCTCAAAACTGATAATTTATACAATTAATCAGAGATACAGCAAACAGTGAGTCTTTCTTTTACAAAATGAAATATAATTACAAAATTGAATGAAAATAGGTTACTAACACTAACATATATTTACATTAATTCTATTTTTGTTCTTTCTGTGCAAAATGTCCTAATATTGACACAGTACAATATTTAAACATCACCAAAGTTTCCCTTTACATTTTGCATATCTGTATTGACATCCCCTAAAAGTCTACAGTATCGAATACTTCAATATGTCCCAATATGTCCTGTAATGTTACACAACCCCCCCATCAGCACTTCCACGTGAAACACGGAAGGGTTGATGTCCTTACATTACAAAACAGAAAAGTTTTACACATATCTTTGGTGTCTTCTTTCTTGAAGTTCGGTGATCTTCTTTCTTGAAGTTCGGTTTACCTCAATGCCACATACTGTATTTCAGTCTCATCTTCACAGTCCGTATGGTTTCCATATACACCGCAGGCTATCACAGGCTGCAATAGCACAGTCCGCTATGAATATACAGCATACAGTGGTCAAACCCAGTTAAACATTAGCAAAAGCATTTAATAGTCGGTGGACCGGTTTTTAAGGACACAGAAATTTGAATTCTTAGCACACAAAGAATATATGCTCCGCTGAGGAATCAGATAAATACAACATAACAAAGTATACAAAAATATCCTGGTAAGATTACATATAAAAGTCTATAAACATCTATTATCTAAAATACTTTTTTTACATTTTTTATACAATTTTGTTCGGTCACGTTTCGTAGGCCAAACAGTCTGCCAGAATTTGGGTAGACTAGACGGTAAGCATTCGGATAAGGATTGTCCTGAATCTTGAAAGGTCCAATGTATATGTCAAAAAACTTTTTTAATTCACCACTGATGGCTTTAGACTTCTCTTGTGTTTTAACAAGGACCAAGTCTTCAATCTTTTGTCATGTCTACATTTCCTCTTATCACCTTGAGATTTCATGGTCTTTCTCACTATTTCCTCTCTCTCTTGAGTACTTAATGGTTTGCAGACTGGAAAATCAATGAAATCACTAATTGGATGTGGTGGTTTGCTATTATATACTGTATTTCATAAGGCGAAAACCCTGTTGAGGAATGCTGTAGGCTGTTCATAACATCTTCGAATTTCTCAACATAGTCAATCCTACTAGCATTATCAGTATTGCAGTAGGTTCTAAAGAATCACCCAATTTCCCTCAAGTATCTCTCCGAAGGGTTTCCTGACGGATGATAAGCTGAAATAAGAATGTGACTTATATTTTCATCTTCAACAAAAGCTTTCCATACTCCAGACGTAAATTGAGTCCCATTGTCTGATAAGATTTTCTGAGGTTTTCCAACCCTGCCAAAATAGTCTCCTCTGATTTTTGAAATAATGCTCTTACAAGAGGGTATAACTTAATGAATTTTGAAAAAACATCAACCATAACAAAAATGTAGCAATAGCCTCCTCTGGTCTTCGGTAATGGTCCATATAAGTCGACAGCGACTAACTCGTGTTGTTCTTTTGGTAAGATGTTTTGCATCAATCCTCGACAAGTTTTGTTGGATACTTTTACTCTTTGGCACCTGTCACAACCCGTCAAAATTTTTCTAACCCTCCTGGCTATGTTGTTAAAGTACACATTTTCTTGGATTTTTTGGATACACTTTTGAATCCCACAATGACCAAAACTTTCATGAATGTACTTGATGAGTACATTGATGTACTGTTCAGGCCAACATAATTTCCATATATCGCTATCTACACTGTTTCTCTTGAATAGAATCCCCTTGTAGATTTTGTAATAATCTCCCACTTTTTCATGTCCCTTTTTCCCTAAATAACTTTTGACCAGTTTACAGTTCTCATCGTGGTTCTGATTCAGTCGGATGTCATTACAAATGTCTCTGATTTCTTGTTCATTGTCCACCCCTCTTAAATACATAATTTTGAATTCTTTTTCACATTCCCCACTGTCATCTTCAAAGTCACCCCCCACAGGTACTCTAGATAAAACATCAGCAACTACATTATCGGGTCCTCTAAGATATTTTATTGAGTAATTAAATTGTTGTAACAAGAGTGCCCACCTGGTAATCCTTCCATGATGCAACCTACATTCTTGAATATAAATTAATGCCTTATGGTCTGTGTAGACAACTACCTGGTTTCCCAATAAATAATTTCTGAATTTAGAAAATGCCCAGTAAATGGCCAAAAGCTCTTTCTCGGTAACAGTGTATTGCCTCTCATGTTTTTTCAAGGTTCGACTAGGAAAAGCAATAGACCTGTGTTCTATTTTCCCATTTATATTTACTTCTTGGAAAAGGTGAGCACCTAGGCCATAATCACTACTATCTGCCATAATGCAAAAAGGTAAACTTAAATCAGGACGGTAGAAAATTTGACTGTTACATAACTGTGTTTTTATTTCTTCAAAAGCAGCTTCACATTCCTGATCCCAAACCCACATTGTGTTTTTCTTCAGCAATCTGTTAAGACTTGGAGCATTTAGAGCTTGGGTACTAATGAACTTTCTGTAGTAACCGCACATCCTGAAAAATGACTTTAGTTGTTTCTTGGTTTTTGGAATTGGGAATTTTGCAATTGCCTCGAGTTTTTCAGGATCTGGCAGAATACCTTCCTCAGAAATACTGTGCCCCAGAAACTTCAATTTTTTCATACCAAACTTACATTTAGATAATTTAAGTGACATTCCCCCTTTCCTTAATCTATTGCAAACCTCCCTCAAAGTATTAACATGTTCTTCCCAAGTTTCTCCAGTGATCAAAATGTCATCTACATACACAGTTAATTTTGATAAAAGATCTTTTCCCAAAACAAAGTCAAGTGCTCTAATGAATTCGGCTACTGAGACATTCAGCCCAAATGGTACCACACAATACTGGTAACATCTTCCCCCATACAAAAAGGCAGTATACTTTCTGGAATCATTTTCTAATTCTACTTGGTGAAATCCTGATGTGAGATCTAAACTGGTCATGTATTTCATTCTTTCAAATTTATGAAGTAATTCATCTATATTCTCGGGATGATCGCTCTCTCTTTCCAGATACTTATTTAGGTGTCTTGAATCTAGTACAAGCCTGACACTGCCATCACGTTTTGCAACCACTACCAAAGGATTATTGTATTGGCTCTTACTTCTCTCAATGATGCCCCACTCTTCCATCTTTTTAAGTTCCTTTTCTACATCTTTTCTCTTTGCAATGGGTACACTATAAGGTTTTATAAAGAATGGCTCATGTGGTTTTAATCTGAGTTTACATTGATAATTCTTTACTCTGCCAGGTCTATCATCAAAAACATCACAGTAATTCCACAATAATCTTTCTAACTCTACCTTCTGTTCTTGGTTCAAATTATCTGATTCCCGTAATTTTTCTTGAACTATATCCCCATATTCTCCATCATCGTAATCCTCAGTAATTTCCTCTACACAATAACCACTGTCTTTAGAAAATGTAACGTCCCTAATTTCAATTCCCTTATCAGCACAGTTTTGAACCGACATGTCAGTACTGGAACATACTCTCGTCTTAGGATCAATAAAGGTAAACAAACTCTTTTCCCAATCAAATGCTGCATTAGCTTTTAATATCCAGTCCATACCCAACAGTACATTCTCATTTAGGTCACTTATTACAAGACATCCTTGAGTAAACTGTACATCATTTATACTGAAGGACAACAACACCTGTCTATTAACAATTTTGCTCAGTTTGCCGGTAATGCCTCTAATTTTTATTCCAACAACTGGTAATTCAACAAAGTGAGGATCATGCTTAATTATATCTCTTAATTTGCTTGAAATGGCACTAATTGGACTCCCTGTGTCAATCAAACAATACCCTTCCCAACCTGCTGCTTTAATTTTTATGTATGGACTACCAATAGTGGTGTTTTCCCTTTCTTCCTGTTCTTCATACAAAAGGTCTTCTGCTATCTCATCATACATCTGTTCCATATTTAGGTTTTCTTTATTAGGCAATAATTTCTTCAAACTTCTAGGTCTACTGGAATTTACTGGAATGTCTGGATTACTATTTACCTCACACACATCCTGACCAGTATCCCATTTGATGATTTCATTAGGCTTAAAAGCAGAAACTGGTTCACAAATTTCCCTTAATTTGATCTTAACATCATTGTCATCACTGTAATCTTTAAATTTGTCCCAAACAGATTTCAAAATAATCTCAGATGCATCAGCACAATCAACCCCCCTGTCTCCTGATGTATTACTAAGCTGAACTGGCACAATCTGATTCTCATGTGGAATGTAGTTAGAGTTCCTGGCACAACTATTCTCCACACTATTGCTTATAACATCCTCCTTAACTTCAACATAAACTATTCCATCCAATTCACCATCAAAATCTTCTAGTACATAATCACCATTAGCCTTAACATCAACATTATCATCATCATTGCCTGAGCTTACACTACAAACACTACTAGTATCACCAACATTACTCACAACACCATCTTCACCAACCACATCCACATGAATATCAGACTTTCCAGAAACTTCAGTACAAACATCATTATGACAACTTACATCTAAAACATCACCACACACAAGTTTGTACAATCCAAAATTATCAAAGTTATCCTTACCTTTCATTTCAGCATTAGGTGCTTCTTCTTGATTATATAAATTTGCAATTATATCATCTTCTAAGCCTACTTCATCAAAGGTAGCCTGGTTCCTATTACAGTTGTTTCTAGTATTTTCTCTGATGACATTCCAAAATTTCCTGTCAAATTTAATTTTTTCATTACCTCTATCTACAGATCGATCATAAGCATACTGTCTATACTGGTTAGGTCTCTGATTATAGTGCTGTCTGTTCCGGGTGAAATTAGCCTGATTTTGAAAATTCCTTGCCCCAAACTGACAGACTCCCAGTGGAGCATTTAGTCGTTTAAAGGCCTATGTCTGTCGTTTCCCTGCCTCGGGTTACCTTCTCTCATGTCATTACCCCAGGACCTGTTTCGATTTTCCCATTCTCTGTTTGAATTAAAGTGCTGATCATTCCTACCAAAATTTCTTCTGTCATTGCTATTATAATTATCCCTGTTGTTGTTAAAGTTTCTTCGTTCACTATTATTGTTATTTCCACAGTTCGGTTCCCACCCTCTGTGTGATGAACCTACAAAGTCGTTGAATCTGTTGTTTTGTTCAAAGGCTCTATCAAGTTTGTCTACATATTTCAAGAATTGTTCTATGGACTCATCTGGACCATATAATAAACCCCATTGTACTCTTTTCGGAAGTCTCCGTTTTAGTGCATCAATTTGAGTTAGCTCATCAAATGGCTTATCCAGATGCACTAATATTTGCAACTGTTTCTCACAATAGGCTTTCATTGACCCATCAGATTCTCTGTAACTAGGACCATTCAAGAATTCACTTTTGATTCGAGCTTGCTCAGTTTCAGACCAAAATTTGGTTAGAAAACATTTTTCGAAATCTTCAAAGGACATTTCCGCGAAACAATTCTGATTGGCCCACGAAACCGCCTCACCATCAAGTAATTTCTTTACAAATTTTATCTTAACACTATCTGTCATTATGGACGTGAACTGCTCCTTGCAGAATTGCATGAAGTCTTTTGGGTGTATCTTCTTGTCACCGGGATAAGTTTTAATGGGAAAATTTCCCCATACCCAATTACAACTATTACTAAAACCTTTTTGCAACATAGTTTCTTGTATTTCTACAAATTTTGTCTACAGTTTTTTCGACATTACCTACTCTACTACAAATTTCTGTGACCTTTTTGTCAGAATCAGATTTGAAAGATTCAATTTCGCTTTCAAAAAATCTTTTTGTCTGGTCAAATTCATTTCTCAATTGAGAATTTTCCTCATTTACAAAATCAACAACTTTTTTAAGTTTTGACTGGTTATTTGAAATTTCGTTACTTAAATCAGTTTCAAGGACAGAAATTTTGCTCTCAACCGTGTCCACACGACAACTAAGTTCTTTTTGGTTTGACTCAAAAGTAATTCGCCATTCTTCGAGAACCTGATTAGTGTGAGCAATCTGTTCTGTATTTGAATTTATTTCTGATTTTAAATCACACACAGCCTTCGAAATCGACCTGTCCATCTGTTGTTGTGTCTGTTCAATTTGTTGACGTAATTCGGCACGAGAATCGTCCATCTTCGAGTTTAACTCTGAAAACATTTGTTTTAACATTTCCAACATTTCTACACTGTCAGAAGCACTTTCCCTAATAGGTGTACTTGCTACACCGCTGTCAATACTGAAATCTGCGTCTTTTTTCCATTATTTTAGAAAGCAGGTACTTATCTTAGTGTCTGTCGGCGGTCGTTGGTGTCCGTGTTTTGCGAAATTTCTTCAACTCCATGATGGTTTCGCTCGGTTGATTCACTCCTCTTCTTGTGACCCCAGAATCGACGTATTTACTTCTGAAGAATGACTGGTCCGTCGTATATCCTCTTCTTGTGGTCCCAAAACAGACGTATTTTCTTCTTGTGATCCCAGAAGAGACGTATTTTATTTTGAAGAATCACTGGGTGGTCGTCAAATCCTCTGCTTCCTCCACCAAATTATAACATCCCAGCTTCCTCAACCAAATTATAACGTCCCAGGACTTTCTGCACCAAATTATAACATTTCAGCTCCTCAACACCAAATTAAAACGTTGCATTAGGAGGTGTCTGCTTCGTGCAAAAGGTCTTGAGTTCATATTGACGACAACAAGTAATTCTTCATTACAGACGTTTATTTACAAACAGAACTGACAGACTTCACAGACTCAACAACTGACTCTCCGAGCTAACCACACTGCATATCCGAACTGGCAACTGACAACTCCTAGGGGTATTAATATCTTTCCAAACAATGAGAGTCCTTGACAATGTTTTGTTTACAATACGATAGCAATTCACGACTTAAAACTAAATTAGACATTACAGAATTTTAGTACAGATTAAAGTAAGTAAAAGGATCAGTACATATAAATTCTTACAAGCATAATTTCCAAATAGATTTTATAACATTTTTCTACCAGCTTCTGGATAACCTTCACCAGATTTGTACCGATGTTTACAGAAATATCTTGACATTTGATTCTGGATATTTCTTGAGTGATTTAGAACAACTATTTATATGTAAAATGATTTAAATCATGTTTCAAAACGTAAATAAATCTTTTTAGCAATATTTCTTGATACAAATCGTCTTTCGAAATTAGGTTATGAAACAGTTTTCACAAGTTTTCGTATTTTTGCGATCATAATATAGAATTTCTCCATAGAAAGCTCCAGAAGTGTGCATTAAACATTCATTTAGAGACTTTCTCTTTAGCTGGTGAGTTTTTAAAAGTATCTTGTCCATATTATACAAAATAATTTAGCTCAAAACTGATAATTTATACAATTAATCAGAGATACAGCAAACAGTGAGTCTTTCTTTTACAAAATGAAATATAATTACAAAATTGAATGAAAATAGGTTACTAACACTAACATATATTTACATTAATTCTATTTTTGTTCTTTCTGTGCAAAATGTCCTAATATTGACACAGTACAATATTTAAACATCACCAAAGTTTCCCTTTACATTTTGCATATCTGTATCGACATCCCCTAAAAGTCTACAGTATCGAATACTTCAATATGTCCCAATATGTCCTGTAATGTTACAAATGGAAATGGAAGAGGATGGTTGCCTTCCCTTTCTTGACGTTTTGGTAAGGAGGAAGGATAATGGATCATTGGGACATGCAGTTTACAGGAATCGATTCATACTGCCTTGTATTTACAGGCTAATAGTTGTCACCATCCGACTCAGCACGAAAGGGTACTTCGTACCTCAGTACACAGGGCACATGTCGTTTCCAATGCTGAGACTTTGCCAGCTGAACTGTCCCATCTTGAAATTATGTTTTGTCAAAACAGACAGATTGAACATGCGTTGCACTATCAACCAACTGTACATCAGGTGATTGATGATAATCCTGGGTCAACACATAAGTCTACTGCCTTTCTGCCTTACGTAGGAAGCACTTCCACCAAGATCAGTCTTATTTTATAGAAATACAATGTGAAATGCGTTTTCGGATCTCCATCCAAAATTATAGAGCTTTTGGCTTGTGTTAAGGATGATCTTGGTTTGCATAAGGAGGGTCTATATTGCATTCCTTGTAGCTGTGACATGGCATATACTGGTCAAACTATCAGGACCATGGAGGACTGATGTACTGAGCATAAACGGCACACACACACAATTACAGCAGCCAAGCAGATCTGCTATTGCCCAACATTGCTTGGATACTGGTCACCCCATGCTGTATAACAACCCCAAGATATTGGGACAATGTTATCAAGGAGGCAGTTGAGATTAAATTAGTGAGCAACCTTGTAAACAGGGTGAGGGTTTTGTTTAAACTCTCTTTGGAATCCTGCTTTCTCCCTTGTCAAAAAACAGAGGGACAGAGTCAATGTTAATTCACATGCTAGTTCATAGTCTCACTATCGATATCTCTGACTTTGGTCATCTATGGTGTCACTAGTGTTCCTGTGTCAGCTTAATAACCGAGGTTTTACATTTGCCTGTACATTGCCAGTTCATTGCAGTTTGCCTTGAAAATGGCAGGGTGTTCTCCCGCTGAAATATCGGCGGCCACTGAAAATTTTACCTGGCTGAGTACCCATAAGTTGTTTGAAAATCTTTTTAAGTCAATTATGTCTATTTTTCTCAAAAACATTGTTTCATAAAGCATAAAACACATGAAAATTATAAATATGTTAACAAAAAAAAAGGGTGCGAAACAACAATGTGAGCATAGGAAATTTGGTGGGAGAAAAAACTGTTGTAAAGGGTGGGAAAACATTAATTCCAGGAACATAAAAGTGGGTTTACATTACAGTTTGAAATAGAAAATGCAGAATAAACCAAATGGGATACCACATGGACTTGGGTGTTTGTAAGATAAGAAGTTCTCAAGTAGACGAATGAAATGTTAGTTTCAGTCCCGAGCCTGAACTGAAATTAACTGAACATATCTGACAGGTTAAAACAACATTTCGCACTGACACACTGCCTATAACTGTTCCTAATTTATCAGGAGGGTTCCAAGATCTAGAGTGGTTGTTATTAAATATAGTAAAACACAATATGGTAAAAATACGGGGATATTGCAGTCAGAAAATTATGTACACTATTTGTGATGTTATTTGCTATGAAAATATCAAGGCAAGGTCACATACATAAAATGGATAAATATTAAACTTTTTCTTTAAACTACGATGTGTGTCTCTAAAAACCTATGACAGTTGCTTACTGTTAATGTTGTCTGGGCAAGTGTCACAATTCAACCAACCACATGGAGTGTTTACTTACTTCAGAAATACTTCCTCCATTGTTGTAAGTGATACACCAATTCCACCAATTTTGAGAGTATTTTTATTAGCTTCTAATGCATCAAACAGACTAGGAAACTTAGATGTGCTCCTCAAAGGTAATGAAAAGCACATAATAGGTCCATTCAAATTTTTGATTACAGCTTCTGGTATATTCTTTGTAACGGTTTCCCAAACTGCTGATTCATTGCATCCATCTAATTTAATAATGGAGAGATTGTATCCACTACCTGTAAATAAACATCAGTGGTCAAATTGTGAACAAACTGAAATAAAAGGTTTAGATTTTATTTCACTGTAATACAAAATGGAAATTTATCAACAAGCACTGGAAGATTTAGTATGAAAATAAAAACAAAGCTACACTTTTCTGTAGCTCTGAATTGCATCACAGTGAAATAATGGTAACACTAATTCTGGAAGTTTTTTGGAAATTTATAATACTAATTTTTAATTGCTATGAATGAGTCGTAATTGCAATTTGGCACACAGTGCATTATGCACCTGCATATGAATGATTTCAGATTCAGACTAGGCAAAATAAGAAACCTTTTATTCCAAGCACATCGACTGTTGGCATAGTGTTAGTTGTAACAACTGTATTGGATGCTCGCAATGCATGTTAAAACAAACCACAATACACATTTCAAAATATTAGAATAAGCTTTTACAGTTTGCACTTCAATTATGACTGATTCCACCTTGAAACATTTTCATCAGCATACTGTAGTTCTCTATGAAAAATGATGTTTATTCTGTGTCACTACTGGACATAATAGGAACAAAAGTGATTTTGTTTTGTCAGGCAGAGTAAAAAGAAAACAAAAATAAAGAAGATAAGCATATTTCCATTTGATTTTTTTTTAACCTTAGAATATCTTTATATCTTAATAGGTTAGACAAAAAGAAAATAGAAGCTTTCGAAATGTGGTGTTACAGAAGGACGCCAAAGATTAGATGGGTAGATTACGTAACTAATGAGGAGGTACTGTATAGAATTGGGAAGAAGAAAAATTTGTGGCACAACTTGACTAGAAGAAGAGATAGATTGGTAGGACATATTCTGAGGAATCAAGGGATCACCAATTTAGTATTGGAGGGCAGCACGGAGGGTAAAAATCATAGAGGGAGACCAAGAGATGAATACACTAAACAGATTCAGAAGGATGTAGGATGCAGTAGGTACTGGGAGATGAAGAAGCTTGCACAGGATAGAGCAGCATGGAGAGCTGCATCAAACCAGTCTCTGGACTGAAGACCACGACAACAACAACAACAACAACATCTTTATTATGTCATCTCGCATAATACATTGATTGTGAACCAACTGGCCTCCTCCTAACTGGAGACATTTTCAAGTTTGGTTACACATATTTTTTGCTGTAATGTCCAGATAAGCCTGTGGTCTACTGTCCCATTCCTCCACAGCAGCCTCTATGATGCCCTGTAAGCTCTCTGGCAGGAGAGGATGATAGCAAATAGCACATTTTAGCATGGCCCATGCATTCTCAATGCAGCTGACCTCTAGAAAACATGGAGGCCATTCCATTTAACAAATTCTATGTTCCACAAGGAAGGTGACCTTGTCACTGGAAACTTGTTCACAGTAACATTCACTGCAATGTACACTTGTCTCATACTCTGCTCCATTAGAGTGACTATTCAAAGCCTCATATCATACATTACTGTTGTCCAGACTATCCCAAAGCAACACAACTCTTATGACGATGCACAGCACAAGTACTGCAATGTTTACAGGTGTCACTGTTATCATAGACTGCACATACTGGCCCTCAATGGTAGAAACATGGACTGTTTCTGCTAGAATTACATTACAGACAAACCATTGTATTCATATTATAATTTATTTCTGGATCACAATGTTCAGTGTTAAAATTTAGCAATATGCAAAATTTGTTTTAACCACTGTATTACTCATCCATGAAGTTCTAAGTAACAGAGACCCTAAGGCAAGTTGGAATCATCAAGTCCAATCTATTGACAAACATAATAGAGTTCTAACAGAAACTTTAAAGTAGGAGCCATGTAGCATTTGCAGACATCACACTTTTGCCCAAACAAATTTCAAGTTTATCAGTGGATGAAGGAATAGTTAAGATAACAAATTAGTATACTTAGTTTTACTGTGCTGTGAGATTGAAGATGTAATACCTGGGACTAGAAGATAGAATAAGAAACACTGGTGACAGGTTCCCAAAAGGGAACACTTTTATGCCACAGAACAGATCAGTAGGAGATAAACACCAGGTTTCAAAGAGTTTAAGTAACTGGGTCATCAGAGACGATCAGAATGGCTAAGTTATGTCAGGCAGGTATCAATGGCAAAGAGGAGCCATTAAAAGAATGGCACAGAGTTTGAAGCTGGGGAAACGCACCCCTAGACTGCAGCTTCAATATAAATGCTGAATGTGTCCACATCTTGTGATTCCAGTGACTAGTACAAAGGAGTAGTACATAGTTGCTTTTCCTTCCATGGAAGGTAATGTTGTATTGTGCATTCCACATGCGACTGAATCACGTTTAGCAGATCAATCTATTCTAATTCCAACTCTCAGCTTTCCTCCACTGTATCTTATGTATAGTCCAAATAAAATTATTTGACAGTTGACATCTATCACCTGCAACTACAGTGTTGCCACATTGGCTGCTGGCTGTCACCCAGTTATAGGTGATGCAGCAGCCATCACCCAGTTATAGGTGATGCACAAACATAGCGGTCACTTCACAAATGCCGTTAATGTGTAACGCGGAGCAATGTTGGAAGTGGCTGCCACAGGGAGTGATGAAAATGTGAGATTCTCCATTGACAGCTCATTTTTACTGACCAATGACAGAATTGCAGCAGATGATACTTTTGTAGCACCGAATTTAAACTCGTGTCCTAACCTACCACAACCTCATGATGTGCAATGTGTCCAAGAAAATGGCTGTCAACAATCAGTGGCAAAACTAAAATCATGACTGTTTTGTTCATGGCAATTAAAGCTAATGTCACAAGCAAACCCAAGACAGAAAAATTTTAGTTTTAGTACTAAAAAACAAAACTAATTTTTCACTATCATTCACTGGTTACCTGATATTATCCTCACACTATCTACATAAATTGCTGCTTTACCAATTGATGAACAGTCCTGGTTGGTACTTTGTTGTCTATTATAGACAATACTGGCAGATCCCAAATGAAAAGAAAACTATGTTAGGAAGACAAATGAGGGCAAATAAAAAAGTCAATACGATGGTGAAAATTATGTGGCAAAGTATTATAAATTAAAAAAATTAGATTTACATTAATTAACTGAATAAAAATTATATCAAATATTTAGAGGGGGGAAAAAAACAACAAGATCGCTGTGTATCAAAACTTTTGAACCTACGACCTGCTTCGTGACAGGTTACTGTGCCATTCATCGTGTCTTTTCTTACCCACAGACCTCCAGCCAACCCTACCACCCATCCTTGTGCTCACCAAATTATGCCTTCTTCAGCTAGTTTCTTTCAGCTGTATTCAAGTTTCCTTAAGTAACTTAATTTTTATTTTTTAGATTTAACTAAAAACTTCAACTTCATCTAGATCCAAAACCACCTCCTTCTTCTTAAGAGTAGTTAAT
This sequence comes from Schistocerca gregaria, assembly GCF_023897955.1. NCBI lineage: Eukaryota > Metazoa > Arthropoda > Insecta > Orthoptera > Acrididae > Schistocerca > Schistocerca gregaria. The sequence goes on from NC_064922.1 coordinate 472,858,240, forward strand.
AATAAATTCAGGGCATTTTAGAAGAATTAAAATTTTGTTCTGACTGTATTTGAAATAAGGGAACTAAGCTATACCTCTACATAAACTCGGACTTCCTCTGAAAATTATTTGTTTATTGTTTTCCTTTTTAAACAACATTGTTTTTATAAACAAAGGTATATGAATAGGCCAAATTTTTCCCATTCCCAGATGTTCTGACTATTTTTCCCTTTCTTGGTGCAGGTATAGTATGAATTCTGTTACAGATTCACCTCCATCATTGATGACGTAGTTTATATAGGAATATATAAGCCACGCAATTGTTCTCTTCTTTGAAGCTGGGAACATTTTGAAATCCATGTACATTATCTTCTTGGTGTTAATTTCAGCCATTGTTGTTGTTAACAGCATTGCACATTGAAATTTAATCCACCTACATAGGCCTATGAACAGCCTACTTTTCAGTGCAGTACTGTATCAGTCAAGTCACAACGTTCACAATAAGGGTTTTCCACGTGTCTCAGGTGGTGACACAGTGGTGCTGTTGAAAAATGATCATTTAAGAACATGCAAGTGGCTGAGAGCAACATTGGACTTAGTAGTCACATCTGAAAAGTTAGACCACACCAGCTTCCAATTAAGATCTTTATGTTTTACTTGGCTGACTGGTGTGTAGATTGTTTCTTTCTGTAGTTCTCCCAAAACCTTTTTTGTGGTGAAGTCTTTTCATTTGAGAGTTTTTCCTACAATTCCTACTGTGATTTTAAGAGTGTGCGTAACATTATGCAGGTGTCTGTCACCAAGATTTACTTCTTGTCGTAATTCCCCATGCAGCCACCAATAAGTCTGACTGACTTGTTGGTTGTTAAAGGATTTTATCAGATTTTTAATGAAGAGGGCTGTGCATTTCCCCTCTCAATCTATTAAGCCTAATCCACCTTCATCTGATGATTTTTTTAGCTGGCCTCTGGCTACAGGGAGTAGCACCCGTATCTAGATGAAGGTTCCCATTTATTTCTTTGTTTAAGCAATATATCTTCGTTTTATGGGTATTATTTGAGCTGTATGGCACATTTAATTTTCTATTGCTGTTCATTGTATGGGCACCTTGTACTTTCTCCACCTCTGATTTGGAATTATCCTCAATCAATTCATTCATGTTCTCCTTCAGTTTCACACCAAGCACTTCCTCTCATCACGTTCTGTGAAGTGGTGTGGTGTGCGTTGCGAAGTTTTGTTCAACCATAAGAGCCAGGTTTTGTTGTTGTTTATTGTTCCTCTTGCTGCTTCCTTATAAGAACAGATTATTTCTAATATCTTCCTAGGGTCTTGATGTTGAATAATTGGCATAAGCATTAATGGTGAATGTTTGAGCACCAACATTTATTTCAGAGATCTGGTACTTGATCAAACAGATCTTGGTTCCAAGGGAATTATACACAATATCATGGATAATTGGCATCCCTGTTGGACTGTGCACTGAATTTTGAATTCTCCCTCTAGGTGGCCAACTTGTGAATTCTCCCATGAAGTGGCTATTTATTAGTATTTTGGAGACCATTGGATTCCAGTCTGGCACTAGCAGATTTATTGTTGCCTGTGAGAAAGTATATTGTTGCATTACATTCCTTAGACATTGGTAACCGAATTTGTCAAAGGCATTTTCTAGGCCATCTTCAACAAGCCTACTGTTCCAGTTTGCTACATCCATGAAGAAGAAAATCTGGTCTCCCAGAGAGACAAGCCCACCCATGGCACTGTTGGGAACGCTAACATCTGACCAGACCCAATTACCTCTGGAAGAGTCTTTTTTAGTCTTGCGGCTATTATGTGCACCACCATTTTTGAGTCTGAGCATAAAAGAGTTTTTGCCTTTTAATCAGTTATTGTTCTTGGTTTGAGACTACTGGGAACAAGGACTGTAATTTCTTGTTCATATTCTCAACATACTTGACCCACTCTGTTTCTCTTTCATGAGCTCTGTCAATTCTTCTCTGATAGATGACTACAAGACTTCGTAAAATTAATATGGTATGCCATCAATGTCTGGACTCTCATTTCCTTTACAAGGTCTTCAATTTCTTCTTCGGATATGGACTCTATCAACATAGCGTCATTTTCTTCAGTGAGGGAAGTCGTGCAGTGTTGTAGCAAATTTGTTATCTTGGTAGGATCTGATGGTTGTTCAAACAGTCTCCAGAAATGTCCGTAATATCTCCATATTAGCAGTGTCGTTCTCACTGGAAGACGTCGGATTTTCGGTAACTCTATGTCTGCATTGTTTCTGTTCTCTGCTGAGGTGAAACGTATTTGGTTGTTTGTCTGGAATGTGTCCCCCACCTTTCCAAGAGATTATTTTACCTTCAAGTTCTTTTTCCTGTAGTTCTATGAGCCTCTTTCTGAATTTCTTGAATTCACTAAATCTGTCTTCTCTGTTATTCACTTGTTCTTGGAGTTCTTGAACAATCGCATAATGGAATTTGATGTTTTTTCTTCTAGTATCACTGATCCTATACATTATATTTCTGAATGTTTACGAATCTCAAGTTTCACCAGTTTATTCCACCATTCAAGAATGGTACTAAAGAACTGCTTCCAACAAACACATGTTTGGTAACATTCACAGAAAACTGTTTTTACCCACTCAACATTGAGTAGGTTACAGTTTAACTTCCAGTATCCCTTTCCCATTACCTTGGGCTGGGGTAAACATTTTATTTTAAAAGTCTGTATGGTGGTTCAAGAAGCTGATGGTGATTGCTCGTAGTCCTGTACAGCTATTCCTATCGTGGCATAAAATCTGTCCAGTCTTGAGGCTGACAGGGGAATCTCTTGATGGCTATCTATGACATCTATGATGGCTCAATCTATGACATCTGTCAGTTTTGATCCTCCAAACACGTTATTTAAGCAGCCACAATTAGAGGTTGATCCTGTTGTGTCTGCCAAACTTAAAACACAATTAAAATTTCCCCTCATTATTACGTCACACTCTGTGTGACTCAAAGTATGGGATAGCTCCACTAACATACTCTTCTTTATTGGTTCTGTAATTTGTTCCTTGTGAGGCATGAAGGCTAATATTGTTATTTCATTTACTTTGGTTTTGATAAAGTGCCCATAAAACCAATTCCAGAGACTTTTACAAAAGGTTTGGACAACAATTACAAAAATTTTCCCCTCCCACATTAATGCTGAAATGGGAAGATGGAAAAATGGCACACAATGACACAGAAAATGCCGAAATCCTCACAAAAGCATTTAGTAAACTTTTGGATTGTGAAAAACCCCAGGAACGTTTAGCAATTAATACAGCCACACCCATCAAGACTCCACCTGATCTCATAAATCCTCCAACAATCCAAGAGGTGGAAAAGGCACTCGAAGATATGAAAAATTATAAGGTATGAGGAGAAGACCAAGTTTTTGCAGAAATGTGATACAGTTCGAACATCCTTACACATAGCGCTAACAAAAATCTGGACAGCAGAAAAGTTTCCCGAACATTGGACCGTAGCCACTCCACACAAAAAGGAGATTAAAAAAATAACACAGATAATTACAGACATATCTCTCTCTTAGACTGCACATACAAGATTTTCTCCATAATCCTATACAAGAGAATCAAAGAGCAGCTAGAGGAGAAATTAGGTAAATACCAAGGAGGCTTCAGACCTTGGAGAAGTTGTGCAGAACAGATGATCACTCTAAAATTAGCCATAGCATATTACAAGAAACAAAATAAACCTCTTGTAATAACCTTCGTGGACATTAAAAGAGCATATGACTGTATCCATAGACGTTCAATGTTAAAAATCTTAAGAAATTTTGGGCTCCATACAAAATTAATCAAATTGATAGAACTCACCTTAACCAACATTGTATAAAAAGTCAAGATCAGGGGGGAACTCTCTGAGTCATTCATCATAAAAAAAGGTTTAATAGAAAGAGATTGTTTGGCACCCCTGCTGTTCAACTGTGCTTTAGAATACATAAGGAGGGAATAGTACAAGATTGGCCCAAAGAACATTCAAACTGGAAGACCCAAGTTGTCTAGGATTTGCTGATGACCTTGCTCTCTTGTCCAACAGTATTCAGGAAACCAAACAACAAGATAACTCACTACAGGAAATAGCACAGAAAATTAGTCTTGGAATATCCTTTGAAAAAACAGTCATCATGTTAGCAGACCCACCACTCAAACAAAATTGCCATAGGAAACCAAGAAATGAAAATTGTAGATAAATTTAAATATCTGGGAGAAATCATAACATATAACCTCAAAGAAAAGCCAACATGGCAAAACATAATAAACAAATTGACTAGAGCACAATATATCACCAAGAACACCTACAACAAAAAGAGCCTGTCAGTAGCAAAATAATCAAAACACTGAAACCCAGTCACTCAATCAGAAATAACATACACAAGTGAAACCATCTTCAAAACAACTACCGCTGCACAAATAGACGAAGTACTCAAAATAGAGAGAAGAATCATCAGAACTTGCAACAATAAATCGTACCATAAAGATGGACACTGGAGAGTAGCTACAAATGAAACAGTCTACATGGAAATAGAACCGCTAATGAGTACTATCAGGAAGAAATGCATTTCATTTTTTGGACCTCTAATCGGAACACAAGAGAACAGAATCATCAGGAGAATAATAGAAAAATTGTGGAATAGTAAGGACAACATTAGCAGGATTCTAGAAATCAAAGAAGATATGGATGCACTACAGATTACATTGGAAGACCTAAGAAACAAACCTGAAAAATCAGGAAACTCACAGACAAACAAACCAGACTGTAAATGAGAATCAACAAACAGATAATAGGAAGGGTGATTTCCGATGAAGAAAGAAGGATGAGATCTGAGAGAATGAAAAAGTACTGGGCTGACAGGAAACTGAAAAATTCTTTGTATAAAGTTGGCTATAGTGGACCAATGAAGGGCATAAAATGTAAATAAATAAATAAATAAATAAAGTATACATGTGGTCGCTTTTTTAAATTCTCTAATTTCAGTGTTACTCTGGTTAAAATGCAGCAACCCCTTAAGCTAGAGCCAACATTGTTGTGCACATTGTATTGCATTTGTAGGCTCATCTCCTTAAAAAGTACTTCCTGAAGGAAGGCAATACCTACATCATTGGTTTTTACGAAATTCTCCAGAATCCTCTTTTTTTTTCCACCATCTGTTATTCTGCAGATATTTGGCTTGAGAAGAGCCCTCCAATAGTCTATTGCAAGCTTTATGTCAGTTTCCATCTCCATTCAAATTTCCCTACTTAATTATCTTGTCTGGCTTCATTTCCAGGAGGTTCACTTTGCATTTCTCCTTTCTCTTTGTCTCAGTATTCTCTTTCCACATCTTCCTAATTTTTCCGATGTGTTGCATTTAGATTTGATTTGGTTTTCACTCTCAACTGCCTTCTCAACACCTTGAGATTTATTATAGCCTTCTGGTTGCTAGTACCTCCCTTCACTAGGTTAACTGTGTGCTTTGTAGATTGTGTGGTGACACTGATTGCCACACTACACTAGAAAATCATGAATGAAGAAATCAGAAAAGTACGAAAACTGTCAGTAAATAAAAACACACAACTTTACAGTTGACAACAATACTGATCCCTGAAATACATTCCACTGACACAAAAAGCATAAAAGGGTCTTCAACTTTGTGACAGTAAATGTCATAAAAATCTGTATGAACCTCTCAAGTTGTTAAGATGCAGAAACAGAATCAATGTAACTTTATAGTCAATGTAATCGCACACACACATATTGCATTTAGTTCATTTTGGTATAGCATTGGGATACAAACTTGTGCCCAATGATTAAAGTTTCTTAAAAATACAAACAAATACATGCTGCTTTGGGTGGTTCCTAAGTACTGATGTCAAGATTAATCTACACTTTGTGTATCACTGTTGACATGACTGTGTTGGATTTTTTGGGATAGCTGTTATATAAACATTTGACCTTAGACAAAATTCTCTTAGGAAGGTGTCACCTTCCCTGACAACTCAAGAGGCCGGGTGGAACAGATCAATAGCCAGGTGGAATTCCTGAGAGGATGGATCACTGATAATGCAACTAATACAGAAGCGATTACTACGCACCACACAGATGGGGTGCCCAAGCCAGCAGCACAGCAGACTAACATCATTGATATATAGATGTTACTGTAATGGTGACCATGCAAAGTGGCATAATAAAGCTTAAGTCAAACACAAGATCTTGTAATTAAATTTCCCAGAGACATTTAAGTCTCATCTTTATGTACGATAAGGATGAAAGCTAAAGAAATGAATTAAAATTCATGCCAAGCCAGAACTCTAATGCAGGTCTCCTTGCTTACTAGGTAGAAATGCTCACCATTACGCCACCGCAGCACTATGGTCAACATAGCTGAACTGACTACTCAGACCAGTGCCCTCCCCAACACAAACTTCAATTCATATCTCCAGCATATTTTCCTCTTAAATTGTCACTACCACTGCAGCTCTCTGCCACTGGAATAGCACCCCAGAATTGGACTTAGTGGTGAAGTCCTGTACCTCAAGTGATATTATAATTAAATTTTACCTGAGATATTTAAGTCTCATTTTTATCTACAATAAGGATGAAAGTTGAAGAAATAAATTATAGTTTGTGCTAAGGCTGGACGTGAACGCAAGTCTCCTAACTTACTAGGCAGAAATGCTGACCATTGCTCCATCGCAGTATAATGGTGTAAAGATCAGCATTTCTGTCTAGTAAGTTAGGAGACCAGGGTTCGAGTCCCAGCTGTGTCAAAAAATTTAATTCATTTCCTCAGCTTTCATCCTTATCAAACACAAGAGTAACTATTAGGTAAACCGGAAGAATGTCTGAAAGATACAGTTGTGAAATTCTGAACCAACCAAAACAGCTGACCAAACTAGAAGAGCAAAGCACACATGAATATTGCTCATTTCCAGAGAAAGCATGCTCATTGTCCATCTTAACAGCATGGAGAAGGAACCTCTGTCAGCCTGCCATCTACTCATCTAGCTGTCTACAAGCTACTATGTAACAGCACGTCCTATCCCTGTCCTACGGGGACTGACACTGTCACTCACAGAGTCATTAGTCCTGCTAAGACGGATGTGAAGAACTTTAGCATATTCAATCTGTGAATTCCGTAGAAGGCTGAACTATGACTGCTGCTGCCGCCTTCCATTCTAAGGGTCACTGGTTCCCATTTGGGGATGTGCAGCAGCTCTTCTGTCATCACTTGGGGTGTTGCTGGCTCCAGTGTCACAAACACAGTGTCACCAAGCAGTCTGCATTACACGTTGGTGAGTGCCTCTCTGGTTGGCTGTTACAGGCATTTACACTATGCAAGACATTCACTGAAATATGAAAGTGACTTTTACGAATCTGCATGAACCTGTTGACCTTACATAATGTAGAAGTGACTGAAAGGAATGATAGTTAAGGCCTTTTATATGCCAATATTGTAATTTACTTGGACATGAGTTACCATGTACGAACACAATACCAGTTATGTGTGGAGACAATGCATGAAGCAGCTGAGCTTTTGAAGGGGCAAGTAGCCGTGTTGTCAGGAAATAATGCTGAGCTGCCATATTACAAAGAAAGGTGGGCACTTCATAAGCCAATAGTGGTCATATACAACCCGAGTTGGCAGTGGAAAAACCTGTCTGAACGTACCTATTTCTTCTGTGGATTCTCTAGCAGCTAGTCTAGTGACTCCTTTTTCAGGAAATTCAACTGAGAATGTGTCTGTATTTATTACTGATTTGAAGGTTGCTGCTATGTTTGATAATTGGTTGGCCGAGACAAGCTTCCATATAGCTAAATTACAGTTGGTGACACAAAAACAGATAATGTACCATGAATGTTTAAATAAGATGCAAATTTGACCAGTTGGCTAACGCACTTCATCAGCACTACTGTGAGCAGAAGAGTGTGACGTTTTTTTAGGGAACAGTTTAATGGTTTGTTACAAAACCATAATGTGTCAGTAGAAGCATTTTCACGTAAGAACAAACGGAGTTATATATTGTAGGATGATGCCATCAACTTTTGATTTATGGTGCTTAAACTGGGAAAAAACGAAGACTCAGCAGAGAAATTTGCCAAAATATAGAGCAATGTTTGGCAATAGGTGCACAAGAAAATATGAGGAGCACAATTCCAGGGAACAGAGGCAAATATTCTGGCAGAAGGCTGCAAGTCAAATTCCAACAGGCAATTCCACCCGAGTATGGGTATCAGGACGTATCCACTCCTCATATGCAAAAACAATTTGGTTTGGTTTTGCTTTAGGGTGCAAAAACAGTTGAGGTCATAATCACCGATGTCATAACCTAAAACACCAACAATTACATGAAGTTAAAAGCAACTATACGCTATGCCCCATCGACAGAAGGAAAGAGAGAGAAGACCACGAACTTCCCTTCGAGTAAGGTCCAACCAATATGCTGTAGAGACAGAGGACATCCTTAAACAAAGACAAAAGGTACTTCAGCATATTGCTACAATGGATAAGAAGTAGAACACGGTTGAATGGCCATGCATTGTTCACTAAAATGGTCGATAACTCAGACAGCAAACATACATTGAAACTTAAGCAGTTAACAAAAGTGCACTGGATCAGGAAATAGCGAATCAGCAAAGGTTGATGACAATGAGCATGAAACGATGGGGGATCACCACTTATCAAGTGGTGATGGCTAAAAAGATAGTGTCTAATACACAACCAAGCTAAAATGATCTCATGATGAGAGGGCTTAGAGGTGGTCGGCCAAACCATTGGGAGAGGTTTAATTCCCCAGAGCTTGTTCCCATGATGAGCCGACTAGTGGTTATGCCACAGTGACACCATCTGCTGACAGGCAACAACACAGAGACCATCCAAACTAATGGAAGAGCTAGCAGGCCAAGGTAGAAAGACTACAGCCTTAGCAGCAATGTCAGCAGCCTCATTTCCTGTCAGGCTGACATGACCAGGAACCCACATGAATGTCACGGTGGCTCACTCAACAGTGAGTGTGTATGGCACTGGACGGTCTGAAGGGCACTGAGACAATCAGAACATATGACACAATTAAAAAGCCTGTGTTGCCAAATGTACTGGGTGGCCTGATAAGAGGGCAAAGAGCTCTGCTGTCAAAATTGAGCAGAGTTCTGGAAGCCAATACCAAAAATGATTGGTGCCAATGACAAGGCACACCCAACACCACAGTAGGTCTTAGAGTCATCAGTGTACGTAAAGATGCTATCGCTTAGTTGCTTGCACAGGTCGAGAGACTTACAGCAACAGATCAAAACTGGAGTAATGTCCTTGGGATGTGAATGACATTCAAGACAAACACGGGTTGCTGCATGACACCAAGGCAGTGAAGGGTTCACACACTTCGGGAACGTGGCAGTCAGCATGAAGTTAAGCTGCCAGAGCAGTAGCCAAAAGTCAACTCCTGGAGGTAACAGAGAAGAGCATGCCCCATGCTGACAGTCATGGGAGTCATTGGAAAAGTAGATTAGGGCAGGTGACCAGGCATGTAAGACAAATAGCAGGTGTATCTGCTGACGAGGACATCAAGGAGGTATGACAGTGGTTGTTTGGCAACTTCTACATAGAGATTCTAAATCAGGATACTAAAAAAGGTGCCAGTGACCAAACATATTCCACAATAGTGGATTGTGTTAAGACAGTGGAAAATGGATGGACATGTAGATGAATAAGCGAAACACCCATAGTCTAGTTTTGAACTGACAAGGGATCATATAAATGGAGGAGAGTAGACCAATCCCCTCCCCAGGAAGTACTGCTTAGGACTTTTAGGACACTCAGGTACTGGATACAGCATGCGGCCAGGTAAGACACATGGCATGACCAAGGAAGTTCCATGTCAAGCATGTGCCCCAGGAATTTTCTAGATTTGGTGAGTGGAAGAGCAATAGACCATGGTGTAAAGATAGTGGAAGAAACCCATTGCACCACCAGAAATTCTTACAAATAGTTTTGTCCGTGGAAAAGTGAAAGTCACTGTCCATATTCTATAAGTAAAGACAATAGAGACATCACTGAAGATACCACTCAAGGAGACAAGTCCATGAAAAACTGGAATAGATCATAACGCCCTCAATGAGGAGGGACCCAGACTTGCCTCGCAGCAGACAGGTCATATTAGGATTAAAGGCTATAGCAAAGAGGACAATGCTCAGGGCAAAGCCTTGAGGCACCCTACTGTCCTAGATACAGATGTCTGACAAAGCCAGATCCACACATACCTTGAAAACTCAGTCTTTTAAAAAAATCCTGAAGGAAATGGTGCAGATGGCCTTGGAAGCCTCACATATATAGAGTACAGAGGATAACATTCCTACAGCAGGTGTTTTAAGCTTTTTCCATATCAAAAAACATGGTCACAGTATGGTACTTCCACAAAAAACCATTCATGACGTGTTGACAAAGCAACAAGATGGTTAACTCCAAAACAGAGCAGATGAAATCCACATTGTGCAGTTGTTAGTAGATTGCATGACTCAAGCTACCATACCATCCGGCCATGAATTATATGTTCCATCACCTTGTAAACAGAGCTGGTGAGGGAAAGTGGGTGGTAGCTATAAGGCAAGTGTTTGTTCTTACTGGGCTTAGGTATAGATAAGACAGTGACTTCATGCCAGTGTCTGGCCAAATGCAATTGTATATATAGAGAAGAACGTGTTTGCCTGCAAGAGAGAGGTACTGCAACATATGTGTGTAAACACTGCCTAGACCTGGGGCGGAAGATCAGGATAGGGTGACAGCATGGACAAGCTCCCTCATAGGAAAAAAATGTTCAAATGTGTGTGAAATTTTATGGGACTTAACTGCTAAGGTCATCAGTCCCTAAGCTTACACACTACTTAACCTAAATTATCCTAAGGACAAACACATAAACCATGCCCGAGGGAGGACTCTAACCTCCACCGGGACCAGCCGTACAGCCCATGACTATGGCGCCTTAGACTGCTCGGCTAATCCCACGCTGCCCCTCATAAGAAAGGAGGCCCTGTAGCACTTATGATTCTGAGAGGATATCACCCGAGCTGTCTCCTCTCATTTCCAATGTGGTGTGATATTGGATGGAGCTCGAAACATCCACAAAATGGTGGCACAAGGTGTTGGTGACAGCAATAGCATCCATAATGATGATCTGCTGTGGTCAGGCTGGAAATCGGGGATTGACTCATGGTCCCAGAGAGCTGACAGAGGATGCCACATGTGACAGAAGATGAAGCAAATCTGTTAAAAGAATTACTAGAGGAAACCTGATAGCATTTTTGCTACGAGTATGTGTCAGGGAGATCAGACCTCTCGAAATGACAGGCAAGCTGGACAGTGCATATTCTGAAAGGAACATAGGTGCTCCAGTGTTAAGACAGGTGAGGTTGGGTTACTGATAAGGTCAGCCAAGAGGGAACCTCCCAGACATATTCTCGAAGAGCCCTAAAGGGGATGGTGGGCAGTGTCCCCAAGCAGCAAAAAGTGGTGAGGGCCTGGTGATAACAAATGACAAAGGTGTATAGATGTTACAAGACAAAAGGTGCAACAAGGAAGGAAAATGCTGACTGCAACAGCTTGAAGCTGGGTTTTTAATGACATAGTTTGGCTATGGATGTCATCCCAAATGAGTAACATGACTCCTCCGTGAGACAGAAAGATGTCCTTAGGGGGAGGTCAAACTTCCTTGGAGGCAGAAAACAACTAGACACTGTGATTCCAAGAGCAGACCTAATTCTACATCTACATCTACATCTACATCTACATCCACATCCACATCCATACTCCGCAAGGCACCTGACGGTGTGTGGCAGAGGGTACCTTTAGTACCTCTATCGGCTCTCCCTTCTATTCCAGTCTCGTATTGTTCGTGGAAAGGATTGTCGGTATGCCTCTGTGTGGGCTCTAATATCTCTGATTTTATCCTCATGGTCTCTTTGCAAGATATACATAGGAGGGAGAAATATGCTGCTTGACTCCTCTGGGAAGGTATGTTCTCTAAACTTCAGCAAAAGCCTGTACCGAGTTACTGAGTGTCTCTACTGCAGAGTCTGCTGCAGGAGTTTATCTATCATCTCCGTAACGCTTTCATGATTACTAAATGTTCCTGTAACGAAGCGCGCTGCTCTCCATTGGATCTTCTCTATCTCTTCTATCAACCCTATCTGGTAACGGATCCCACACTGTTGAGCAGTATTCAAGGAGTGGGCGAACAAGCGTACTATAACCTACTTTCTTTGTTTTCGGATTGCATTTCCTTAGGATTCTTCCAATGAATCTCAGTCTGGCATCTGCTTTACCGACAATCAACTTTATATGATCATTCCATTTTAAATCACTCCTAATGCGCACTCCCAGATAATTTATGGAATTAACTGCTTCCAGTTGCTGACCTGCTATATTGTAGCTAAATGATAAGGGATCTTTCTTGCTATGGATTCACAGCACATTACACTTGTCTACAATGAGATCAATTTTCATTCCCTGCACCATGCGTCAATTCGTTGCAGATCCTCCTGCATTTCAGTACAATTCTCCATTGTTACAGCCTCTCGATATACCACAGCATCATCCGCAAAAAGCCTCAGTGAACTTCCGATGTCATCCACAAGGTCATTTATGTATACTGTGAATAGCAACGGTCCTATGACACTCCCCTGCAGCACACCTGAAATCACTCTTACTTCGGAAGACTTCTCTCCATTGAGAATGACATGCTGTTTTCTGTTATCTAGGAACTCTTCATCCAATCACACAATTGGTCTGATAGTCCATATGCTCTTACAATGTTCATTAAATGACTGTGGGGAGTTGTATCTAACACCTTGCGGAAGTCAAGAAACATGGCATCTACCTGGAAACCCAGCATCTACCTGGAAATCTGTGTCTATGGCCCTCCGAGTCTCATGGATGAATAGCGCAAGCTAGGTTTCACACGATCATCTTTTTGAAACCCATGCTGATTCCTACAGAGTAGATTTCCATTCTGCAGGAAAGTCATTATACTCTAACATAATACGTGTTCCAAAACTCTACAACTGATGGACATTAGAGATATAGGTCTACAGTTCTGCGCATCTGTTCGATGTCCCTTCTTGAAAACGGGGATGACCTGTGCCCTTTTCCAGTCCTTTGGAACGCTACGCTCTTCTAGAGACCTATGGTACACTGCTGCAAGAAGGGGGGCAAGTTCCTCCGCGTACTCTGTGTAAAATCGAACTGGTATCCCATCAGGTCCGGCGACCTTTCCTCTTTTGAGCAATTTTAATTGTTTCTCTATCCCCCTGTAATTTATTTCGATATCTACCATTTTGTCCTCCTTATTGGATCTAGTGCCATGAACATTCCACTGGAGAAGAGTTATAATAGGGAATAGAGAGGAGGGAACAAATTAAGGGCATCACCTCAGCAGCTGCCAAGTGCCAGCCTTTGATGACTCACTGCTACAAACACAGAGGCTGGACGATCATGTTCCCTAAAATCCATAGAGGTGTTGGCATTCTCCCTGGGTTGGCCTGTGGACTCCATGGCAGAAAACCTGTAGGCAGTATAACCAGCTAAACGGAGGTTGGCCGGGTGAGAGTATCATGCGACAATACCGTTGAGAAGGATCTCTTAGTCAGAGAAAGTGAAGACCATTTGTCTTTATTTGATTTTGTAGTGTCTTCATAATTGGCAGACAAAGACCCAGATATTTGTTGGCTGGAGGGATGTAAAAAGCCTACACAGGAGTGTTCCTTTCATCCTGTCTGGCCTGCAAATTGTGTAGCTGTTGATATTGCCGGCGGGAGTCAGGATTTGGTGGCTTGTTGCACAGTCGTAGGAGAAGGAGACAGGTATGCTACCATGATACTACGCATTTTCACAACTGCAGTACTGAATTTGAGGTCACAAGTCTGTGTGGCCATGTCCTTCATGGTGTGACGCATAGTGGGAACAGTGCTATAAGTGCAAGATGGTAAAATGCACGGCTTTCAACTGGCCACAACTTGCAAATGACAAGGTAAGGTACTTTTCCATTCACCCAAATTTCCTCAGCAGCCGACTTACTGATACACACACACACACACAAACAAAACACTCATGGGATGAAGCAGCGCAGTCGCCATTGTAAACAATACAGCGGAGAGACGAAGGCAAGCAATCATCTGCAAGAACATCCGTATCACATATAAGACATTTGGTCATGTTTTGACATGAAATGTGAATGATGTTATAACACTGACACTGGCAGCAAAACATCAGGTTTGGAATGTACAGTCAGGCTGTGATGACTTTATATCCAGCCTTAATCTACGATGGAAGCTCTACTTAGTCAAATGTAAGAAAAAGACAGAGTTTAAGCACTAAGTTTGCATCAACCTTTTTCATTACCTCATGGACCATAATGATGCCCTGATCAGAGAGATAATGTTGGATTTCCCCTCAGTCAGACCATCAAGCAACCGTGTGTAAATAACAATATGTAAAGAAGTCAGTGTACAATGAGCCTTGACGTGAACAGTATATCCATTAAGGAGCAAAGCTGTAAACAGTTGAAGGGCTTGAAAATCACAATTGGCCTCCAGAAGAAAATTCCCAATATGTAAGTAAGAGCAGGCCAACACCTTTCTGAATAATAAATGCATTAACTGTACTCTTCCAGCAGGTGACACCACAAGAAATTGAGGCGCAGATGGGTGAGGCGTGGAAACTTTAGACTCATTCCATTTATGTTTGTTAAGACTTAGACTGAGATGAAGGTGATTGGCTCTTTGCAAAAGAATCCCCCATGATTGCCAGAGTCTCTGATGGTATGCTCCTTCCAACTGCCCCCCCCCCTCCCCCCCCCACACACACACACACACACACACACACACACACACACACACACACACACACACACACACACACACAAAGGTGGCTCACCCACCTCTTAAGTGAATTGTTCACACCTCACGTCACACATCCCAAACTTCAGACAGAGAGACCAATCGGCAACTGGTAACAGCTCGGGCAAGCACCCCTCCTTCAACCTGGCCTGTACGAGGAGTATGTGGGTACCTTACCTGTCACACGAAGACTGGGAATTATGCTTCACTCAGTAATCTGTCATGCGTCAAACACTTAGACGGGCCCTCAGGACCACAGGAGGAGAACAAAGAAAAACAAAAAGACATCAAACACTGAAGTGGAGGAAGGGGAAGAGATGGAGAATGAAGAAAGGAGGAAAAAACAGATGAATAACTGTTCCAATGCTGGGTCACCAAAAGTTCAGAACGCATACCCGAAAACACCCAAGATATGTTACCCAGGGAAAGGGAAAATGAAAAGCAGGAAAGCAGATATGCAGCATGGAAAGAGAAGAGGTGCTGCACAGGCTGCGGCCCCATGGTAGCCAAGCATGAATTCACCAAAGAGTGTTGAAGGCCCTCCTCAGGGGAGGGGAGGGGTGCAAAGTCTAAGACAGTATCCAAGACGTTGCACCCTGGGCAATTCTCTATTTATTCAAAGCAGCAGGAAGTCCACACACATGGCAACGAATCAAATTTTATCAGGGCCATAAGAATCAGAATTATACAAAGCACAACAAAAATAGTTCTTGTAAGAACTCATTGTCAAAGGAAATAGAACAACTACTCCGAATCCTACAACTCAACACTGAAGCCCTAAGCCAAATAGAAGGAGAACAACTGAGCAGAACTGCTAAAGAATAAATGATTGGCATTGTAACACTCCATGAAATGCAAATATTGTACAAGGAACATAAATGTAGATCCTTTTCAAATGTCAAACTGTTTCAATAATTTCTTCATAAATGTGGCAAAATCAGAAGTAGACATCACAGCCCTCCAGGACAAGGTAAACGGCAACTTTGAAATTCCAACCACTGTAGTCAAGGCTATTTATAACAATTTCTCATGCATTGGTTAAAATTATTGATCAGCCATTTGAGGAAGGATATTTCCCGGATGTGTTAAAATATGCTAAAATAAGACCATTGTTCAAGAAAGGCTCACCAGACGACATGGGAAATTACTGTCCTATTTCCTTGCTGACAGTTTTTGCTAGGATGATAGAAAGGATTGTTGTAAAAAATCTTTAAAACTTTCTTATAGAAAATGATATTACAGTTAAAAATCAATTTGGATTTCAAAAGGAAAAATACAATAAATGCTAACATGGAATTGACTGAAAAGATTATCTCTGCTTCAGATAAGGGTAAAAAAGTCACAGGTATTTTTTATGATTTGAACAAAGCTTTTGACTTGGTCAATCACTCCTTCTACAGAAGTTAGAGAGATATGGGATTGTGGACAGGGCATTGCAGTGGTTAAAATCCTATTTGTCACAATGGAAAAAATCATTCTTGGACTGGAAAAAGATCTGTACAGGGGTCCAACAGGGATCAATTTTAGGGACTTATCTTTTTCTGCTACACATAAATGATTTACCTTTAAGCATTGATGTTTACTCCACTTTATTTGGAGAGGACATCTCGGTTTAAATTGAAAATGAAGATTTAGAATAAAATCACGATACTGAGGAAAATATAACGGGAAACCTAGAATTATGGTTTCAGCGTAATGGATTAAACCTCAGCGTCACAAAAAGACAATTAGTGCAGTTCAGTGTCAAAAATCATCAGCATCTCCCATAAAAATAGTGCATGCGATAAGGAAATGACTGAATCAAGTTATGTAAAATTTCTAAGTCTAAATCTTGACAAAAATTTAAATTATAAGGCACATGTAGACTTCTTAGCAAATAAACTAAACAGCCTTGCTTATGCGATGAAGGTCTTGTCTGGTTCCACCCTTACAAAAACCAGGAAGATAGTCTACCACAGCTACTTTAAGACTGTAATTCGATAGGAATTATTTTCTGGGGAAATTCTCTGAACAGCCCGAGATTACTTATTCTTCAAAATAGAAACATGTGTTTGGTCCAAAAAAGATCATCATGTCGCCCATTATTTAAAAAATTAAAAATGGAAACCATTCCTTCTCTGTGCATCTATGAAATTTTTCTTTCCATATATAAAAATCAAAACTCACTTGACAATTTTCATTTCAGAAACAGTTACAGTACTCATCACAGACACCGTTTCAAACTTCCCTCTCATAATTTATAACTTTATGCTCAAACACCATTGTACATGGGATTAAAATTTACAAAAAATTGTTACTGTTGTTGTTGTCTTCAGTCCTGACATTGGTTTGATGCAGCTCTCCATGCTACTCTATCCTGTGCCAGCCACTTCATCTTCCAGTACCTACTGCAACCTACATCCTTCTGAACCTGCTTAGTGTATTCATCTCTTGGTCTCCCTCTACGATTTTTACCCTCCACACTGCCCTCCAATGCTAAATTTGTGATCCTTTGATGCCTCAAAACATGGCCTACAAACCGATCCCTTCTTCTAGTCAAGTTGTGCCACCAATTTCTCTTCTCCCCAATCCTATTAAATACCTCCTCATTAGTTACGTGATCTACCGATCTAATCTTCAGCATTCTTCTGTAGCACCACATTTCGAAAGCTTCTATTCTCTTCTTGTCCAAAGTAGTTATCATCCATGTTTCACTTCCATACATGGCTACACTCCAAACAAATACTTTCAGAAATGACTTCCTGATACATAAATTTATATTCGATGTTAACAAATTTCTCTTCTTCAGAAACGCTTTCCTTGCCATTGCCAGACTACATTTTATATCCTCTCTACTTTGACCATCATCAGTTATTTTGCTCCCCAAATAGCAAAACTCCTTTACTACTTTAAGTGTGTCATTTCCTAATCTAATTCCCTCAGCATCACCCGATTTAATTTGACTACATTCCATTATCCTCGTTTTGCTTTTGTTGATGTTCATCTTATATCCTCTTTTCAAGACACTGTCCATTCCGTTCAACTGCTCTTCCAAGTCCTTTGCCGTCTCTGACAGAATTACAATGTCATCGGCGAACCTCAAAGTTTTTACTTCTTCTCCATGAATTTTAATACCTACTCCAAATTTTTCTTTTGTTTCCTTTACTGCTTGCTCAATATACAGATTGAATAACATCGGGGAGAGGCTACAACCCTGTATCACTCCTTTCCCAACCACTGCTTCCCTTTCATGCCCCTCGACTCTTATGACTGCCATCTGGTTTCTGTACAAATTGTAAATAGCCTTCCCTTCCCTGTATTTTACCTATGCTACCTTTAAATTTGGAAGAGAGTATTCCAGTCAACATTGTCAAAAGCTTTCTCTAGAAATGTAGGTTTCCCTTTCCTGAATCTTTCTTCTAAGATAAGTCGTAAGGTCAGAATTGCCTCACGTGTTCCAACATTTCTACGGAATCCAAACTGATCCTCCCCGAGGTCCGCATCTACCAGTTTTTCCATTCGTCTGTAAAGAATTCGCGTTAGTATTTTGCAGTTGTGACTTATTAAACTGATAGTTTGGTAATTTTCACATCTGTCAGCACCTGCTTTCTTTGGGATTGGAATTATTATATTCTTCTTAAAGTCTGAGGGTGTTTCACCTGTCTCATACATCTTGCTCACCAGCTGGTAGAGTTTTGTCATGACTGGCTCTCCCAAGGGCGTCAGTAGTTCTAATGGAATGGTGTCTACTCCAGGGGCCTTGTTTCGACTCAGGTCTTTCAGTGCTCTGTCAAACTCTTCACGCAGTATCTTACCTCCCATTTCGTCTTCATCTACATCCTCTTCCATTTCCATAATATTGTCCTCAAGCACATCGCCCTTGTATAAACCTTCTATATACTCCTTCCACCTTTCTGCCTTCCCTTCTTTGCTTAGAACTGGGTTGCCATCTGAGCTCTTGATATTCATACACGTGGTTCTCTTCTCTCCAAAGGTCTCTTTAATTTTCCTGTAGGCAGTATCTATCTTACCCCTAGTGAGATAAGCTTCTACATCCTTACATTTGTCCTCTAGCCATCCCTGCTTAGCCATTTTGCACTTCCTGTCGAACTCATTTTTGAGACGTTTGTATTCCTTTTAGCCTGCTTCATTTACTGCATTTTTATATTTTCTCCTTTCATCAATTAAATTCAATATTTCTTCTGTTGCCCAAGGATTTCAACAGCCCTCGTCTTTTTACCTACTTTATCCTCTGCTGCCTTCACTACTTCATCCCTCAGAGCTACCCATTCTTCTTCTACTGTGTTTCTTTCCCCCATTGCTGTCAATTGTTCCCTTATGCTCTCCTTGAAACTCTGTACAACCTCTGGTTCTTTCAGCTTATCCAGATCCCATGTCCTTAAATTCCCACCTTTTTGCAGTTTCTTCAGTTTTAACCTACAGGTCATAACCAATAGATTGTGGTCAGAGTCCACATCTGCCCCTGAAAATGTCTCACAATTTAAAACCTGATTCCTAAATCTCTGTCTTACCATTATATAAGATATCTGACACCTTTTAGTATCTCCAGGATTCTTCCATGAATACAACCTTCTTTTATAATTCTTGAACCAAGTGTTAGCTATGATTAAGTTATGCTCTGTGCAAAATTCTACCAGACGGCTTCCTCTTTCATTTCTTAGCCCCAATCCGTAATCACCTACTATGTTTCCTTCTCTCCCTTTTCCTACTGATGAATTCCAGTCACCCATGACTATTAAATTTTCGTCTCCCTTCACTACCTGAATAATTTCTTTTATCTCATCATACATTTCATCAATTTCTTTATCATCTGCAGAGCTAGTTGGCATATAAACTTGTACTACTGTAGCAGGCATGGGCTTTGTGTCTATCTTGGCCACAATAATGCGTTCACTATGCTGTTTGTAGTAGCTTACTCGCACTCCTATTTTTTTATTCATTATTAAATCTACTCCTGCATTACCCCTATTTGATTTTGTATTCATAACCCTGAATTCACCTGACCAAAAGTCTTGTTCCTCCTGCCACCGAACTTCAAATTCCCACTATATCTAACTTTAACATATCCATTTCCCTTTTTAAATTTTTCTAAACTACCTGCGCCATTAAGGGATCTGATATTCCACGCTCCGATCCGTAGAACGCCAGTTTTCTTTCTCCTGATAACGACGTCCTCCTGAGTAATCCCCACCCGGAGATCCAAATGGGGGACTATTTTACCTCCGTAATATTTTACCCAAGAGGACGCCATCATCATTTAATCATACAGTAAAGCTGCATGTCCTCGGGAAAAATTACGGCTGTAGTTTCCCCTTGCTTTCAGCCGTTCGCAGTACCAGCACAGCAAGGCCGTTTTGGTTAATGTTGCAAGGCCAGATCAGTCAATCATCCAGACTGTTGCCCCTGCAACTATTGAAAAGGCTGCTGCCCCTCTTCAGGAACCACATTTTTGTCTGGCCTCTCAACAGATACCCCTCCGTTGTGGTTGCACCTATGGTACGGCCATCTGTATCACTGAGGCACGCAAGCCTCCCCACCAACAACAAGGTCCATGATTCATGGGTGGGGGGGTACAATAAATTAAATAACACAAATCCATTAAATATGGAGTTTGACACACTAAAAGGATGTTACTTAATACTCTAGTGGAAAAATGTTATTATTCAATTGAAGAATTCATGCAGGACAGTTTAGCAATTTGAAAAGAAAAGAAACAATATACTTATATAAATATTATGTATTGTGTAATAAATTGTTAATGTATTGTATAAATTGTATTGCAAGCTGCAAAATGATCGTAAGGATTATGTATGTTCTTGTCAAATTATTCATGTCTAGAAATTCAGGAATGCCTGCTTAAATATTTTAATTATTATAATGTTATTTTTTAAAAGTAATTTGACATGTCACCAGTACAAAAATCTTTGATTTGTAACTGTACGTTATGAGTCAAATAAACTACATTTTACATTCAGAGCACCAGAAAACATGGAATGTCCATGGATTCGCTGCTGGCGGAGCGGACAAGACAGTTTTGAACATGTTTTCCAAAAACATGTCTTTAGCAGTTGGTGATCATAATGTCATCATTAAAAGTCAATAAATCAGTCAAGGAAACTAGGAGAGTATTTCTGTTAGAAAGAGTAGATAAGCAGTTGTCAACATCTCACTTAGACTATGAATTGTCATTATTTAGTTCTAGTATGATGGGCATAGGAATTATGATTCAAGTTTAAATACATGTAAATCATGCTCTGGTGAAGTATGTGCCTTGTAAGTGGATAATGACGGAAAACACTCATCTTGGTCTAACAGCGTAATCTGCAAAATGCTGAAGAGGCAAAGGCTGTTCAACTCTTGGTGCAAAAGAGAATGCACCAATGACGACACGCAGCAAAGGTTAGAAGACATTTGTGTGTCTGTAACAAGGTATATGCAGGAAGCATACCTCAATAAACGATCTGGCTGAGAATTCTGGCTTTTATTGAGTCATTCATTGACCTGTTCGGTGTGATAGTAGAACATAGCAAAAGGAAAGCCAATGTTTTAAATTACATATTTAAGAAATAGTTCACATGGAATAATCATATAAACATATGATCACACAGATTCACATATGGACGATATAGTAATAGGTATCCTTGATGTAGAGAAATAACTGAAAGAGTTGAAAACTAGTAAGTTACGAGATCCAACTGGAATCCTAATTGGGTTTTACAAAGAGCACAGAGTCCCAAGTGACTGAAAAGATGTGCAGGTGACTCTTGTACATAAGAAGGGAAAAAGAATGGACCTGCACAATTACAGACCATTATCCTTACCATCAGTGTGCTGTAGAATTCTTGAACATATTCTCAGACAGAATATAATAAATTTCATTGAAACAGAAAAAGCTTCTGTCCACGAATCAGCACATTTTTAGAAAGAATCACTCAGGAGAAACTCAGTTAGCCATTCCTTCACGATATACTGAGAACTATGGATGAAGGGCAAGAGGCAGATTCCATATTTTTAGATATAAAGCATTTGACACGCTGCCCCACTGCAAGACTGTTAACAAATGTACAAGCATATGGAGTAGGTTCCCAGACATGTTAGTGGCTTGAAGGCTTCTTAAATAATAGAACCCAGTAAGTTGTCCTTGGGAGCTAGTGTCCATCAGAGACAAGGTATCACCAGGAGTGCCCCAGGAAAGTGTGACTGGACCACTATTATTTTCTATACACTTAAAACATCTGGCAGATAGGATGCACAGCAATCTGCAGCTATTTGCTGATTATGCTGTGGTGTAAGGGAAGTTGTCAATGTTGAGGCAGATACAGGACGATTTATACAAAACTTCTAGTTTGTGCGATGAATGGCAGCTAGGACTAAATGGAGAAAAATGTTAGCTAATGCAGATGAGCAGGAAAATCATACATGTAATGTTCAAATTCAGCATTAGTAGTGTGCTGCTTTACACAGACAAGTCATTTAAATACCTGGGCATAACATTGCAAAGTGATATGAAATGGAACGAACACATTCAGATTGTTGTAAGGAAGGCCAATGGTCAACTTCGGTTTACTGGGAGAATTTTATGAAAGCTTGGTTCATCTGTGGGACACTACTGGGACTTACACCTGAGTACTGTTTGGGGGTTTGGGATCCGCACCAGGTTGGATTAAAGGAAGATATCTAAGCAGTTCAGGGTGGACAGCTAGATTCATTACTGGTGGGTTCGAACAATAGCAAGTATTGTGGAGATGCTTTGGGAACTCCAATAGGAATCCCTGAAGAGAAGGCAGGTATCGGTCTGTGTGTGTCTAGTTTTCGATACACGCTGTGTCCCAGGTTTTCGCCGTCCCTTGTGACTTGCACCAAACGACATCCTGGTCAGCTCTGATGTTGTTTCGTTATTTACGAAAGTGCCACTTAGTGATGTTCTGGAGCACATCGGTTACATTTTCATGCAAGACATCAGAAAGCTCTTCCATGCATGCCTCACCACGAGCTATTTCAGGTGGAATGGCAGTTTCTACGAACAGCTGGAAGGCATCGCCATGGATAGTCCGCTCAGTCAAGTGGTTGCCAACTTCTTCATGGAACAATTCGAAGCACAGGCACTGGACTCTGCGACTTGCAAACCGAAGGTGTGGTACAGGTACGTCAATGATACTTTTGTGGTGTGGAGCCATGGTGAAGAACAGCTCGGTGACTTCTTAAGACACTTGAACAGCCTCCATGCCAACATAACATTTACCATGGAAGTAGAAAAGGACAAGAAACTGCCATTTCTAGATGTGCTGGTCACAAGGGATGGCGAAAACTTGGGACACAGTGTGTATCGAAAACCGACACACATGGACCGATACCTGCACAAACTGTCAAACCACCACCTGAACCAGAAAAGAGGCATGATTAGTACGCTCGTAATGAGAGCAGGACGAATATGTGAGCCGCAACACCTCAAACAACAAATGCAACACCTGGAAACTGTCCTGAGGAGTAATGGGTACTCCACAAATTATATTAGAAGTGTAACAGAGCCAAACACTCGGTGAAGTAAGGAACCAGAAAAAGAAATGTCGGGTACGGCCTTTCTGCCATACATTCCCAGAGTGACTGACACAATCGGCCGTATATTGCGCAAACATGGCGTAAAGACGATTTTCAAACCGACGAGGAAGATCGAAGAGTGTCTCAGATCAGCGAAGGAGAAAAGAGACCCACTTGCAATGTTGGGAATATACTGTATACCATGCATATGCGGAAAACTTTATGTCGGAATGACTTGACGATCCATTAACACCAGGATCAAAGAGCATAAGCGACATTGCAGGTTGTGGCAGGTGGAGAAATCGGCTGTGGCAGAGCGCGCACTGAATGAGACCGACCACGTAATAAAATTCGCCGACATGGAAGTTCTGGCTGTAGAGAAGCACTATCACACGTGCTTGTTCAGAGAAGCTGTAGAAATACAAAAACGCGCGAACAGTTTGAACAAGAAAAAGGAAAGCCTTAAAGTAAACGGATCCTGGCTTCCCGTACTGCAGCGAACGGCCGTCGCAGGTAGCAAGAGGAGAACTGCACCAGAAATGACAGTGGAGAAGCCCTCGGACGTTGGCGCGCCAGGTACATATAGTCTGCGGCCGCGAGCTCGGCTCCAGTTCACCACCGGCAATGGAGGGTGAAGCTTTGACAAAGCCAGCCACTCGTGCTGGCGAAACATCAGAAAAATCATTAGATGAACATCGGCCAAAGAACCCGAGACAGAAGCCAATAGGCAGTTTGTAAATAGAGATTACTGGATAACAGGAGTAAAACAAAGCATAGGGCTACTGCTTCAAATATGCTGAATGAAATGCGTTTGCCTGTCAAGACATCAATTCATGAAGCCTTCAATGACTATTGAAGCAGAATATTGTCAAATAATCTTTCAAAAATCCCAAAAAAAATCTGGTCATATGTAAAGGCTGTTAGTGGCACCAAAGTTAGTGCCCATAGTGAATGAGATAGGAATTGAAACTGAGGGTAACAAAGCAAAAGGTGAAATGCTGAACACTATTTTCAAATGTTCCTTTACAAAAGAAAATACAGGAAAATTACACCGATTTAATCCTCTTACCACTGAAAAGATGAATGAAGTGATAGTGTAAGTGGTTCAGAGAAACAGCTGAAATCATTAAAACTGAACAAAGCCCAAGGCCCAATGGAATTCCTGTCACATTCTATACTGAATTTGCTACTGAGTTAGCCCCTTGTCTCACTATAATCTCTTGTAGATACCTTTAACACAAACTGTGCCCAATTCTTGGAAAAGGGCGCAGATCACACCAGTCTAAAACTACAATCCAATATCCTTAACATTGATTTGTTGTAAAATCTCAGAACGTAACAAGGTACCTTGCATAGAATGGCCTCCTCCATAACAACCCGCATGGATTCCAGAAACATCTATCATGTGAAACCCAACTCTCATACTGAAAACTTTGATCCAAAGGTAGATGGATCAAGGCAATCAGGTAGATGATGATCTTGATTTCCAAAAAAAGGATTTGACTCACTATCACACCTAGCTCATTGTCGAAAATATGATCACATGAGGTATCAACTGAAGTTTCTGACTGGTTTGAAGATATTGATTTTATCCATATGATGATGGAAGCTTGACTTCCGAAACGCGTCAATCTTAGTGTTTTACACTATAAACAAGTGGTTGAGCCGATATATTTTTTAACATTGGTTTGAAGATGTTTTGGTACAAAGGACACAGCATGTTATACTTGATGGAGAGCCATGGTCAGATGTAGAAATAACTTTAGATATGCCCCAAGGGAGTGTAAAGGGACTCTTTCTGTTCATATGCTATATTAATGACCTTGTTAACAATATTAGTAGTAACCTCACACTTTTTTCAGATGATGCAGTTATGTATAATGAAGTACTGTCTGGAAGAAGCTGCATAAATATTCAGTCAGATCTTGATAAGATTTCAAAGTGGTGCAAATATTGGAAACTTGCTTTAAATGATCAAAAATGTAAAACTGTGCACTTCACTAAAGGAAAAGACATAGTATCCTATGACTATAATGTCAACGAGTCACTGCTGAAATCAGCCAACTCATACAAATACCTGGGTGTAACACTTTGTAGTGATGTGAAATGTATGTAGTGATGTGAAATGTAATAATCACAAAGGCCCAATTGTGGCTAAACCAGGTGGCAGACTTCATTTTATTGGTAGAATACAGGGGAAGTGTAATCAGTCTACAAAGGAGATTGCTTACAAATCACCTGTGCAACTGATTCTAGAATATTGCTCAGGTGTGTGGGACCCGTACCAAATAGGACTAACAGGTGATACTGAACACATCAGAAAAGTGCAGCACGAATGGTGACAAGTTTATTTGATCCATGGGAAAGTGTCACAAAGATACTGAAGGAACTGAACTGCCAGTCTCTTGAAGGAAGACTATCCCAAGGAAGTCTATTAATAAAGTTTCAAGAACAGGTTTTAAATGGTGACCTGTAGAAATATACAACCACCCCCTACATATCACTCACACAGAGATCAAGAGGATAAGATTAGAATAATTACAGAGGCATTTATACAATCATTCTTCCCATGCTCCATACACAAACAGAAGGAAAGAAACCCCAATAACTGAAACAATGGCATGTACCTTCTGCCTTGCACTTCACAGTGGTTTGGAGAGTCCAAACATAGATGCAGAAATTAAGACTCACATGGCTGCATATAGAAAGTCATTTCTTTCTTGCTCTATTTGTGAGTGCAACAGGAAAGGAAGTGAATAGTGTTAGTACATGGTGCCCTATGCTATGTGCCATACAGTGACTAGTGGAGTATATATACATATACAGGGTGTATACATGGACAAGGGAAAAAAAAATCCTGGATTTTTCCCAGATTTCCCAGTTGAAAATATGCTTTGTCCCAGGTGAAAATACACTTTTTCCATTTTAAGTGACACTATACTTTCCCTCGGCACTGTAAAACTTATCAACCCTTAGAATGTTTATGGTTTTATACACATACATAGAATTTGCCGGCACTTTAGAAAACGAAACCCAGGGGGAAAAAACACATTTTGGAAAGATCTTTGATGTGCAGCAACATGTACACTGCATTTTTTTGTGTTACGGAGGTATAAATTCAATTTCCATCAAACAGTGCATGTTACATTCCGAAGCAATGAAATCGATGTTGTGATGCGCTTTTGGAAGCCATTCATGGCTCATGTCACACGATCTCGCCAGCTGATGACAGCATAGGACAGACACGTGATGTAGTCAACCAATAGCAAGATCACTCTCAAGTAGCGCAAACACATAAAAAGAAAAGTTAATGGTTTAAATTAATATACATAGTGTTGCTACATAGTGTTGCTACTAGGTTAGAAAATTTAAAAAGGGAAATGGATAGGTTAAAGTTAGATATGGTGGGAATTAGTGAAGTTCGGTGGCAGGAGGAACAAGATTTCTGGTCAGGTGACTACAGGGTTATAAACACAAAATCAAATAGGGGTAATGCAGGAGTAGGTTTAATAATGAACAGGATAATAGGAATGCGGGTAAGCTACTACAAACAGCATAGTGAACGCATTATTGTGGGCAAGATAGATACGAAGCCCACACCTACTACGGTAGTACAAGTTTATATGCCAACTAGCTCTGCAGATGATGAAGAAATTGAAGAAAAGTACGATGAAATAAAAGAAATTGTTCAGATAGTGAAGGGAGACGAAAATTTAATAGTAATGGGTGACTGGAATTCGAGTGTAGGAAAAGGGAGAGAAGGAAACATAGTAGGTGAATATGGATTGGGGCTAAGAAATGAAAGAGGAAGCCGCCTAGTAGAATTTTGCACGGAGCACAACTTAATCATAGCTAACACTTGGTTTCAGAATCATGAAAGAAGGTTGTATATGTGGAAGAACCCTGGAGATACTAAAAGGTATCAAATAGATTATATAATGGTAAGACAGAGATTTAGGAACCAGGTTTTAAGTTGTAAGACATTTCCAGGGGCAGATGTGGACTCGGACCACAATCTATTGGTTATGACCTGTAGATTAAAACTGAAGAAACTGCAAAAATGTGGGAAATTAAGGAGATGGGACCTGGATAAACTGAAAGAACCAGAGGTTGTACAGAGTTTCAGGGAGAGCATAAGGGGACAATTGACAGGAATAGGGGAAAGAAATACAGTAGAAGAAGAATGGGTAGCTCTGAGGGATGAAGTAGTGAAGGCAGCAGAGGATCAAGTAGGTAAAAAGACGAGGGCTAATAGAAATCCTTGGGTAACAGAGGAAATATTGAATTTAATTGATGAAAGGAGAAAAATGCAGTAAATTAAGCAGGCAAAAAAGGAAAAGAAATGTCTCAAAAATGAAATGACAGGAAGTGCAAAATGGCTAAGAAGGGATGGATAGAGGAGAGAAACTTAAGGATGTAGAGGCATATCTCACTAGGGATAAGATAGATACTGCCTACAGGAAAATTAAAGAGACTTTTGGAGAAAAGAGAACCACTTGTATGAATATCAAGAGCTCAGATGGAAACCCAGTTCTAAGCAAAGAAGAGAAAGCAGAAAGGTGGAAGAAGGATACAAGGTGTTACAAAAAGGTACGGTCAAACTTTCAGGAAACATTCCTCACACACAAAGAAAGAAAATATGGACATGTGGACATGTGACCAGAAACGCTTACTTTACATGTTAGAGCTCATTTTATTACTTCTCTTCAAATCACATTAATCATAGAATGTAAACACACAGCAACAGAACGCACCAGCGCGACTTCAAACACTTTGTTACAGGATATGTTCAAAATGTCCTCCGTTAGCGAGGATACATGCATTCACCCTCCGTCGCAGCATTGAATCCCTGATTCGCTGATGCAGCCTGGAGAATGGCGTATTGTATCACAGCCGTCCACAATACGAGCACGAAGAGTCTCTACATTTGGTACCGGGGTTGCTTAGACAAGAGCTTTCAAATGCCCCCATAAATGAAAGTCAAGAGGGTTGAGGTCAGGAGAGGCCATGGAATTGGTTCGCCTCTACCAATCCATCGGTCACTGAATCTGTTGTTCAGAAGCATACGAGCACTTTGACTGAAATGTGCAGGAGCTCCATCGTGCATGAACCACATGTTGTGGCGTACTTGTAAAGGCACATGTTCTAGCAGCACAGGTAGAGTATCCCGTATGAAATCATGATAACATGCTCCACTGAGCGTAGGTGGAAGAACATGGGGCCCTATCAAGACATCACCAACAATGCCTGCACAAATGTTCACAAATATCTGTGTTGTTGACGTGATTGCACAATTCCGTGCAGATTCTCGTCAGCCCACACATGTTGATTGTGAAAATTTACAATTTGATCAAGTTGGAATGAAGCCTCATCCGTAAAGAGAACATTTGCACTGAAATGAGGATTGACACATTGTTGGGTGAACCATCTGCAGAAGTGTACCCGTGAAAGCCAATCAGCTGCTGTTAGTGCCTGCACACACTGTACATGGTACGGAAACAACTGGTTCTCCCGTAGCACTCTCCATACAGTGATGACGTGGTCAACGTTACCTTGTACAGCGGCAACTTCTCTGACACTGACATTAGGGTTATCATCAACTGCACAAAGAATTGCCTTGTCCATTGCAGGTGTCCTCGTCGTTCTAGGTCTTCCCCAGTCGCGAGTCATAGGCTGGAATGTTCCGTGCTCCCTAAGACGCCGATCAATTGCTTCGAACGTCTTCCTGTCAGGATACCTTCGTTCTGGAAATCTGTCTCGATACAAATGTACCACGCCATGGCTATTGCCCTGTGCTAATCCATACATCAAATGGGCATCTGCCAACTCCACATTTGTAAACATTGCACTGACTGCAAAACCATGTTCGTGATGAACACTAACCGGTTGATGCTCTGTACTGATGTGCTAGATGCCAGTACTGTAGAGCAATGAGCCGCATGTCAACACAAGCAATGAAGTCAACATTACCTTCCTGCAATTGGGCCAACTGGCGGTGAATCGAGGAAGTACAGTACATACCGATGAAACTAAAATGAGCTCTAGCATGGACATTAAGCATTTCCGGACACATGTCCACATAACATCTTTTCTGTATTTGTGTGTGAGGAATGTTTCCTAAAAGTTTGGCTGTTTCTTTTTGTAACACCCTGTATAGAGTGTCTGTACAAGGGTGATGTACTTGAGGACAATATTATGGAAATGGAAGAGGATGTAGATGAAGACGAAATGGGAGATACGATACTGCGTGAAGAGTTTGACAGAGCACTGAAAGACCTGAGTCGAAACAAGGCCCCCGGAGTAGACCACATTCCATTAGAACTACTGACGGCCTTGGGAGAGCCAGTAATGACAAAACTCTACCAGCTGGTGAGCAAGATGTATGAGACAGGCGAAATACCCTCAGACTTCAAGAAGAATATAATAATTCCAATCCCAAAGAAAGCAGGTGCTGACAGATGTGAAAATTACCGAACTATCAGTTTAATAAGTCACAGCTGCAAAATACTAACGCGAATTCTTTACAGACGAATGGAAAAACTGGTAGATGCGGACCTCGGGGAGGATCAGTTTGGATTCCGTCGAAATGTTGGAACACGTGAGGCAATACTGACCTTACGACTTCTCTCAGAAGAAAGATTAAGAAAAGGCAAACCTACGTTTCTAGCATTTGTAGACTTACAGATAGCTTTTGACAATGTTGACTGGAATACTCTTTTTCAAATTCTAAAGGTGGCAGGGGTAAAATACAGGGAGCGAAAGGCTATTTACAATTTGTACAGAAACCAGATGGCAGTCATAAAAGTCGAGGGGCATGAAAGGGAAGCAGTGGTTGGGAAAGGAGTGAGACAGGGTTGTAGCCTCTCCCCAATGTTATTCAATCTGTATATTGAGCAAGCAGTAAAGGAAACAAAAGAAAAATTTGGAGTAGGTATTAAAATTCATGGAGACGAAGTAAAAACTTTGAGGTTCGCCGATGACATTGTAATTCTGTCAGAGACGAAAAAGGACTTGGAAGAGCAGTTGAACGGAATGGACAGTGTCTTGAAAGGAGGATATAAGATGAACATCAACAAAAGCAAAAGGAGGATAATGGAATGCAGTCAAATTAAATCGGGTGATGCTGAGGGAATTAGATTAGGAAATGAGGCACTTAAAGTAGTAAAGGAGTTTTGCTATTTAGGAAGTAAAATAACTGATGATGGTCGAAGTAGAGAGGATATAAAATGTAGACTGGCAATGGCAAGGAAAGCGTTTCTGAAGAAGAGAAATTTGTTAACATCGAATATAGATTTATGTATCAGGAAGTCGTTTCTGAAAGTATTTGTATGGAGTGTAGCCATGTATGGAAGTGAAACATGGACGATTACTAGTTTGGACAAGAAGAGAATAGAAGCTTTCGAAATGTGGTGCTACAGAAGAATACTGAAGATAAGGTGGATAGATCACGTAACTAATGAGGAGGTATTGAATAGGATTGGGGAGAAGAGAAGTTTGTGGCACAACTTGACTAGAAGAAGGGATCGGTTGGTAGGACATGTTTTGAGGCATCAAGGGATCACCAGTTGAGTATTGGAGGGCAGCGTGGAGGGTAAAAATCGTAGAGGGAGACCGAGAGATGAGTACACTAAGCAGATTCAAAAGGATGTAGGTTGCAGTAGGTACTGGGAGATGAAGCAGCTTGCACAGGATAGAGTAGCATGGAGAGCTGCATCAAACCAGTCTCAGGACTGAAGACAACAACAACAGTGTTGCTACAAGAAAAACAAAGCTTTCACAAATAATATTGGTCTCGAATGTTTAATAATCTGCAAGAGAAGCTAAGCTTCCACATATACTGCTGATCTTTTTGTGTGTGTTACACTTTAAGATACATCACACAAATATGCCAGTAAAATTTTTAATAACGACATAAATGTCTGATCTTCTGGGCTCCAAATTCTTCTAGATGGTTGTCCTAGAAGAGTTGATTTTTAAATGAGAGTAAACTGCTCTGTGATTGAAGAAATTCATCGTACATTCTCGCACATAGTTCATCTTGCATAAAAGGAAATTTCCTCTAAAAGTAAAACTTTTCAATGCACCATTCGCAATATTTTCCTGTGACCTGTTAGAAATTGGTTTGTTTTAGCAGTTGCCAGAGAGCGCCAGATAACAGGTGTCACTGCACCAGCGAAGCTATGATGACGCAGGAAGCCCACATCTTCGTACGTGTAAAACATTAGAAGATCTTGCATTATATCATAAAAGAAACAAGACATCAAAGGATACTTCAAGAGCATCGGAATTTTGTGAACCATACTAAAATGCATAATTCAGCTTAAAGTACACAATCATTCTATCCAGATTCAGATGTAAATTTTCTTGAGTACCAGTACTGTATTATCTTATGTTTGGTTCTTTATTATGGCATAAGGCCATACGATCTAGAAGATGGAAAATGTGCACATGAAATGCAGCAAACAGTAGAAACTAGCCAACAGTGTGAAATTAAACACTTCATTTCAAATAAATTGACTGCCTCTGCGCAAAAGATTAATAAAAGCCAAATCTCTTTAGCAAACCGACTTTCATTGTTCTGCAAGGCGATTAATGCTTGACTGTCAGAAAGGTGGAAATAAAACCTGAAACTAATAACATATTATAGCCTTCCGCAATTATGCGAAAGTATTTTAATTCATTTGGCAGCTCCCGGCCACAGAAATCCGTTTTGTTTTCATTTAATGTGAGAGCAATAAGTGAAGAGAAACAGAAAAATCACTAAACATAAACAGAGGTCATGTGGAGACTACCCACCTCCCCACTACAACTCAGACTGCTCTGTGCATCAGCCCCAGATCTACGATATTTCCAAACCGGAGAAATTTAGATTGTGGTGCCCAGCCACATATCTGTAGCCAGAAGCGAGAGAAAGTACTACTCATAGGCGACTCAACTGCACATGCGCAAGAGCCCACCCGCAACTGCTCAAATGAATCTAATGTAAACAGCTGTTATGTCACACTCATTTGAGGCAATTTGTTGTTAGGAAGCACTGCATATTCTTCCTAATGCCTTTGACACACTTTGGTTGGCAGACGCTTGCATGGGCACTGTGTTTTGTTGTTGTATATAGCGCATTTCCTTTGCAACTTAGGTGTTTTTTTTTCCATGTTTTGTTGCTGCAGTATTATTCTGCAGAAGTGGGATACAGTAATATCCTTTATTAGAGTATTGGTTATTACCAGTCAAAATGACAACAATTTAACTGGTAACTAAAACAATGAAAAATTCCCGGAATTCTAAAAAAATCCCGGGTTTTCCCAGTTTTCTCCCAGAAGAAAATATTCCCGGATTTTTCCCGGGTCTCCCGGATGTCCTGGGTCGTATACACCCTGATATACATATGCATATGTAGAAGTAGATGTAGATGTACAATCCATGCAGAGGCTCACTAGATCGCATCTTTAAGCTGGAGTTCAGCCAAGAGGCTATCAAATGAGAGCTGCAACAAACACAAAAGTTTTCAACCTACAGTGCAGGGTGACCAGCAGCTTGACAAAGGTCAGTGATTGCCACGAGTAAGAGGATGACACTCAAGAGCGGAGTTGACAAAGGTCAGTGACTGCCACGAGTAAGAGGATGACACTCAAGAGTGGAGTCCTGTGGGATGTTGTTCTGTTGGACCCATGGAGAGCTCAGTGAAGTGCCAATTTGAACTCAGACTAACCGGTGGCACAAAAACTGGTGAAGAAATATCAGTACGAAGCCTCTAAAGCTTAGTCCTGGAGGGTAAGTAAAATATGACAGCACCAAATGATGTCATATGCTTTATGAATGTCAAGAAGAACTTCAATGAGGTGTGTGTGTGTGTGTGTGTGTGTTTAGAAACAGCCTGCCAGATTGCTGTTTCCGACTGGACTAGGAGTTCAGTTGTGGATCATCCCTCCTGGAAACTGCAATGCTAGGGGGATGAAAGGCCCTGAGATTCGAGAACTCAGCATAGTTTCTGGGCAACCATCCTTTCCAACAGTTTACACAGCATACTGGTGATATTAATTGATCAGCAACTGTCGAGAGATGTTGGGTGTTTGCCTGGTTTAAGGAATGGAATGACAATACTATCTCACCATCACAAAGAGAATACACCTCTAAGTCAAATGTGGTTGGACCCTGAGTATCTGTAGCCACTGAGTATCATTCAGGTGTTGGATCATCTGATTACGAATTGAATCAGGGCCTGGGCCAATATCATGAGACAAGGCAAGAGACCGAGGCAGTTCCCAGTTAGTGAAAGTTTCATTATATGATTCGACTTGGCAGGGGTGAAACATAAGGGGACATCTTCAACTTGACATTTTTGGCGTGGAAAGAAGAGGACGGCAGTTCTCTCGCAAAGTGGGCTGGGAGGTGTTCAGCAAGAACTGATGCCAGTGACGTCTTGCACAACTTTGTTGATGCAATTTTATACAGAAGGGGTGAAAGCAAATGCAGAGGCATAGAACTTCCACTTGGCACTCCAAAGCATCCAGTGAGGTAGACATTCCACCTGGCAACGGCAAGGAAGTGACAGTATAACTGGAAAGTGGTCCCTGCTACAAAGACCATCACTTAGTAATCAATGCAGAGAAGCCAAGAGACTGTAGGGAAGAGACCCTTAAATCGACAGCTGAAGAGGGGTCATGGGCAGCTCTGACATGGGTAGGAGCACTATTATGGAGGAGAGACAGATATCGGTCAGTAAGAAGCTGGTGAATTAGAAGGCCCCTGTCAGACGAGGTGGTACTCCTTCAGAAGGAGCGGTGCGCATTGATATCTCAAAGCAGAAGAAAAGGGGGAGGTAAGATGGGGGGGGGGGGGGGGGGCGGGAAGTTGTTGGATTAGGTTGGTCAACTCAAAAGTACAGTGGACTCTCGTTTAACAAGGGTCTCACAGAATGTGCAATTTGCATAATGAGCAAAAC
The DNA here is from genome assembly GCF_023897955.1 of Schistocerca gregaria. Taxonomy (NCBI): domain Eukaryota; kingdom Metazoa; phylum Arthropoda; class Insecta; order Orthoptera; family Acrididae; genus Schistocerca; species Schistocerca gregaria. The sequence continues at coordinate 472,892,617 of NC_064922.1, forward strand.
AAATTATAAAAAAATGACTCATTTAACAAGCGATATTTTGCATTAGGACTGACGATGATTTAGTGTGATATCACCAGTCATTTATGAGTGGCAAGAGAAACGTTCAACAATATGAACACTTTTCATTGTTGCCAGTGGCATAAGAAAAATATCTTTAGCACGTACTGCATTCTGGGTTTAGTGCCCTTCCTGCTGCCACAAGGACAAGATTAAGGACATTCAAGCTGCTCATATATTCTGAGGGTTATCTGCCACAACAGGTTTTTAATTGTGATGAGATGGGTCTATTCCGGTAAAAGATGCCAAAGCATACCTTTATAACAACAGAGGAGAATGCACTGCCCCGTCACAAGCCAATGAAAGACGAGTTCACACTGCTATTCTGTGCCAATGCAAGTGGATATTTGAAAATTAAACCACTGTTTTGTTTGTTTACAACTCAAAACTCCATGAGCTTTCCAGAAGTGCAAAGTCCAGAAGAGCAGGTTAATATGAAGTGGAGGTCCAACAAGGCTTGGGCGACATGTGATCTTTTTTTTGTGATTGGATCAATGAAGTGTTTGGTCCTTCAGTGAAAAATTATTTCGTCGAGATTAATCCACCACTTCATATCTTGCTTGTTATGGATAACACTGCAGCCCATTCTCCAGGCCCACAAGACCACCTCCTTGAAGAATTTCAGTTCAAGCAGATCCAATTTCTGCCTCTCAACATCACTCCATTACTCCAGTCCATGGATCAGCAGATTACATATTTGTAACCTTAAGAAGCGGGAAAAATGAAAGGATGTGGGTTTTAAGGGAGAGGGTAAGGATTCATTCCAATCCCGGGAGCGGAAAGACTTCCCTTAGGGGAAAAAAAAGGACAGGTGTACACTCGCACACACACACACACACACACACACACACACACACACACATATCCATCCGCACATACACAGACACAAGCAGACATATTTAAAGGCAAAGAGTTAAGGGCAGAGATGTCAGTCGAGGCGGAAGTACAGAGGCAAAGAAGTTGTTGAAAGACAGGTGAGGTATGAGCGGCGGCAACTTGAAATTAGCGGAGGTTGAGGCCTGGCGGATATCGAGAAGAGAGGATATACTGAAGGGCGAGTTCCCATCTCCGGAGTTCGGATAGGTTGGTGTTGGTGGGAAGTATCCAGATAACTCGGACGGTGTAACCTTGTGCCAAGATGTGCTGGCCGTGCATCAAGGCATGTTTAGCCACAGGGTGATCCTCATTACCAACAAACACTGTCTGCCTGTGTCCATTCATGCGAATGGACAGTTTGTTGCTGGTCATTCCCACATAGAAAGCATCACAGTGCAGGCAGGTCAGTTGGTAAATCACGTGGGTGCTTTCACATGTGGCTCTCCCTTTGATCGTGTACACCTTCCGGGTTACAGGACTGGAGTAGGTGGTGGTGGGAGGGTGCATAGGACAGGTTTTACACCGGGGGCGGTTGCAAGGGTAGGAGCCAGAGGGTAGGGGAGGTGGTTTGGGGATTTCATAGGGATGAACCAAGAGGTTACGAAGGTTAGGTGGACGGCGGAAAGACACTCTTGGTGGAGTGGGGAGGATTTCATGAAGGATGGATCTCATTTCGGGGCAGGATTTTAGGAAGTCGTATCCCTGCTGGAGAGCCACATTCAAGGTCTGATCCAGTCCCGGGAAGTATTCTGTTACAAGTGGGGCACTTTTGGGGTTCTTCTGTGAGAGGTTCTGGGTTTGAGGGGATGAGGAAGTGGCTCTGGTTATCTGCTTCTGTACCAGGTTGGGAGGGTAGTTGCGGGATGCGAAAGCTGTTTTCAGGTTGTTGGTGTAATGGTCGAGGGATTCAGGACTGGAGCAGATTCGTTTGCCACGAAGGCCTAGGCTGTAGGGAAGGGACCGTTTGATATGGAATGGGTGGCAGCTGTCATAATGGCGGTATTGTTGCTTGTTGGTGGGTTTGATGTGGACGGATGTGTGCAGCTGGCCATTGGACAGATGGAGGTCAACATCTAGGAAAGTGGCATGGGATTTGGAGTAGGACCAGGTGAATCTGATGGAACCAAAGGAGTTGAGGTTGGAGAGGAAATTCTGGAGTTGTTCTTCACTGTGAGTCCAGATCATGAAGATGTCATCAATAAATCTGTACCAAACTTTGGGTTGGCAGGCTTGGGTAACCAAGAAGGCTTCCTCTAAGCGACCCATAAATAGGTTGGCATACGAGGGGGCCATCCTGGTACCCATGGCTGTTCCCTTTAATTGTTGGTATGTCTGGCCTTCAAAAGTGAAGAAGTTGTGGGTCAGGATGAAGCTGGCTAAGGTGACGAGGAAAGAGGTTTTAGGTAGGGTGGCAGGTGATCGGCGTGAAAGGAAGTGCTCCATTGCAGCGAGGCCCTGGACGTGCAGGATATTTGTGTATAGGGAAGTGGCATCAATGGTTACCAGGATGGTTTCTGGGGGTAACAGACTGGGTACGGATTCCAGGCGTTCGAGAAAGTGGTTGGTGTCTTTGATGAAGGATGGGAGACTGCATGTAATGGGTTGAAGGTGTTGATCTACGTAGGCAGAGATACGTTCTGTGGGGGCTTGGTAACCAGCTACAATGGGGCGGCCAGGATGTTTGGGTTTGTGAATTTTAGGAAGTAGGTAGAAGGTAGGAGTGCGAGGTGACGGTGGGGTGAGGAGTTTGATGGAGTCAGGTGAAAGGTTTTGTAGGGGGCCTAAGGTTCTGAGGATTCCTTGAAGCTCCGCCTGGACATCAGGAATGGGATTACTTCGGCAAACTTTGTATGTAGAGTTGTCTGAAAGCTGACGCAGTCCCTCAGCCACATACTCCCGACGATCAAGTACCACAGTCGTGGAACCCTTGTCAGCCGGAAGAATGATGATGGATCGGTCAGCTTTCAGATCACGGATAGCCTGGGATTCGGCTGTGGTGATGTTGGGAGTAGGATTAAGGTTTTTCAAGAAAGATTGAGAGGCAAGGCTGGAAGTGAGAAATTCCTGGAAGGTTTGGAGAGGGTGATTTTGAGGAAGAGGAGGTGGGTCCCGCTGTGATGGAGGACGGAACTGTTGCAGGCAGGGTTCAATTTGGATAGTGTCTTGGGGAGTTGGATCATTAGGAGTGGGATCAGGATTGTTTTTCTTCGTGGCAAAGTGATATTTCCAGCAGAGACTACAAGTGTAGGACAGTAAATCCTTGACAAGGGCAGTTTGGTTGAACCTGGGAGTGGGGCTGAAGGTGAGGCCTTTGGATAGGACAGAGGTTTCGGATTGGGAGAGGGGTTTGGAGGAAAGGTTAACTACTGAATTGGGGTGTTGTGGTTCCAGATTGTGTTGACTAGAATTTTGAGGTGTTGGGGGGAGTGGAGCTGGAAGTGGGAGATTGAGTAGATGGGAGAGACTGGGTCTGTGTGCAATGAGAGGAGGTTGAGGTTTGTTGGAAAGGTTGTGGAGGGTGAGTGAGTTGCCTTTCCGGAGGTGGGAAACCAGGAGATTGGATAGTTTTTTGAGGTGGAGGGTGGCATGTTGTTCTAATTTGCGGTTGGCCTGTAGGAGGATGCTATGTACAGCCGGTGTGGTCTTTCAACAACTTCTTTGCCTCTGTACTTCCGCCTCGACTGACATCTCTGCCCTTAACTCTTTGCCTTTAAATATGTCTGCTTGTGTCTGTGTATGTGCGGATGGATATGTGTGTGTGTGTGTGTGTGTGTGTGTGTGTGTGTGTGTGTGTGTGTGTGTGTGTGCGCGCGAGTGTACACCTGTCCTTTTTTTCCCCTAAGGGAAGTCTTTCCGCTCCCGGGATTGGAATGACTCCTTACCCTCTCCCTTAAAACCCACATCCTTTCATTTTTCCCTCTCCTTCCCTCTTTCCTGACGAAGCAACTGCCAGTTGCGAAAGCTCGTAATTCTGTGTGTGTGTTTGTGTGTTTTGTTCATGTGCCTGTCTGCCGGCGCTTTCCCGCTTGGTAAGTCTTGGAATCTTTGTTTTTAATATATTTTTCCCATGTGGAAGTTTCTTTCTGTTTTATTTATAACCTTAAGAAGCTCTACACTAAATCACTCTTCAAGTGTTGCTTTGAGCTGACTAAAGTTACCAATCTAACTCTTGGAGAGTTTTTGAAATATCACTTCAATGTCGTTGCCCATGTCACAATGATCGAAAAGGTGTGGGAAGAGGTTACAAAGAGAACTCTCACTTCTGCTCAGAAGAAGATTTGGCTGGAGTGCTTTGTTGAATGTGACCCTGAGCCATTTGAATCAATACCTGTGTGTGGAGCCTGTGGTCAATGAGACTGTCTCTCTGGCCAAGAGCATGGGACTAGAAGTGGATAACAATGATATCAATGAGCTTGTATAAGATCATAGCCAAGAAATCAACACCAAAGAACAGTGTGTTCCACAGCAGGAAGTTGTGGAGAGGAGTTCTTCAGAGGAAGAGGATGAGCTGTTTACAGCAAAGCAGCAAACTTCTGGCGCAATAAGAGAAATGCTGAAAACATGGGAATCAGTTGCAGTTTACAATGAAAATCACCATTCCAATAAAGCAGTGGCTACATGTGCTACAAATTTATTTGATGATAATACTGTGAGCATTTTCGCAAAGTGCTGAAATGTCAACAGAAACGAATGACTATAGATAATGTCCCAATAAAAAAAAAGAATTAGATATTATCAGAATTAGATATGTATCAGTCCACTTAATTTTCAATGTTCTTCTAGTAGCACCACATCTCAAAGGCTTCAATTTTTTTCTGTTCTGGTTTTCCCACAGTCCATGCCTCACTACCATACAATGCTGTCCTCCAAACATACATTCTCAGAAATTTCTTCCTCGCATTAAGCTCCATGTTTGATACTAGCAGACTTCTCTTGGCCACAAATGCATTTTTTTTGCCACTACTAACTGTTTTTCATATTTTCCTTGTTCCATCGATTATAGGTTATTTTGCTCCCTATGTAAGATTCCTTAACTTCATCTACTTTGTGATCCACAATTGTAATTTTAAGTTTCTCACAGTCTTCATTTCTGCTACTTCTCATTACCTTGATCTTTCTTAAATTTCCTCTAAATCCATATACTGTACTCATTAGACTGTTCATTCCATTCAACACATCTTGCAATTCTTCTCCACTTTCGCTCCATATAGCAATGTCATCAGCGAATCTTATCATTGACATCCTTTCATACTGCCTTTTAAGATAGTCAAAAATTTTAAGATTGTCATACTCCTGAGCTAGTTGGAGACCCCTGCCCATAATGATCCAAATATTCTTAACTGGGAGAGAGCTAGCAACCTCGATGGCCAAGGATTTAGCAAGCTTGAAGACAAGCACTAGAAACTCTCACTGCATGTGGGACAACATTACCTTGATGAAATTGAAGCCTAGGATGACTTACCATGAAGGCCAACAAAATGGGATATAGAATATTGTTGATGTACCACAGTGCTTTAAGGGTGTCACAGATGACAACCAAAGGGGTGCTGTTATGAAAGAAAATGGCATTCCAGACCACCACTCATTGTTGGACCGTAAGGGTTTTAACAGCCATGTCAGTATACTACTGTTGTCCTGGGTGTCTCCAGACACATCTTCACCAGTTATCGGGCCTTGATTTGAAGTGAGACTCATCATGAAGACAATTCTGTTCTAGTCAATGAGATTCCAGGCTAAACGTGCCCGACACCACCACATAAAGGGTTGCTGGAGTACAGTCAATGGTTGTCAGCGCAAGGGGCGTTGTGTGCTCTGCCTCCTTCTTGTGAGCCACAAGTTAATGTCCTCACTGTCACCAAAGGACTACATATATGTCAGATTGAAGATAATGACAAATCTGGGGCTCTGAGCACCCCTCTGATGATCACCCTGTCTCACAATCTTTTGTCTCTCTAGGCCAACTACCTTCTCGAACTGGGTTCTTCCATAGTTCACCCATTCCTGCCATCACCAAATAAATTCAGATGTAAAGTGATTCTTTGATTGAGCCCAATGACACATCCTCTCTTATAAGCTGACATCTCCTGGCATTGCTTGCATGCCTGTGTGCGAGGCATAGTTAGTGACTGGCTGAGTATAGGGAACGAAATTCATAAAGACTCTACGCTGTGGTATCAACATGTCTCCTGTTTGCTATGCATACCAGGTTCATGGTGAAACTACATTGCAGTTTGCAATAGTCTACAATTTTGCATTTCCATCGATACCTTTATGAATATCAGCTTGTGACCACTTTGTGTAACTCCTTCGTGGTACATCGTAGAGGGTGTAGTTAAATATTGTACTAAAATGTATGTTTAGTTGCCAAGGCCAAGTACGTGTTAAGAGTTGAGCATATCACTTGAAAATGGATGAGAGAAGAAATGTTACAACTGGACTGGAGAGTACAGTCTCTTTAGTGTACTGCTATGGGAAGATAATTAAAAAAACCGTGAGTATCAGCAGTGGAAAAACAGATGGGTAAAATGCTGAATGGGATGTACAGAACAAAGCAGGAAATATGCATTCTGAAACGAATAAACAGAATGACAGTTCAGTGCTATCAAATGGGGTGAAATTGACAAAAAGTTCAAAATCCATTTTATTTTAAATAACTAAACACTGACCATGAAAATTCATTTACTTTACTTGTTTTCACAGATTGATAGTTCTTAATGTGTGCCAATGGCTAAATGTTTGGAATACTAAACACCTACCTGAATACTAATCATTTCATAAGTGCTGTTTTTTTTTTTACTTTTTTAATGAGTTAAAACTGTTATTCGTGTGATACATAAAATGATTCATATGTCTAGGTCTTATAAGTTTTGCGCTAACCCTTCATAATAAAAACTAAAGCAATAACAGAAATTAATCTATTATATTTACGTATTTATAGACATATAAATAAAACTCTGCTAGTTCTTGGCAGAACTGGGGTGAAGTTGACAACCTGAGAAATCCTTGGGTGAAGTTGACTATCTTTTCTTGAGTGTTTCTTTTATGAACATGAATGCAGCAAGAATATGACAACAGATACAGTAACAATTGTCTTTAACAATTAAGTGGTGGAGATGAGAAGTCATCATCATTGTCTGTATGTTAACTTGCAAATTTCTCAAGAAAGCTACAGTTCTGTTTGTTGCAACTTACAGTTCAGACCATATGAGTTGTCTGTGTGAAGATGCCATACATATTCTAATGTTAATCATGTGAACTGAAGAAATATAGCTTGGTTGTTTCAGAATTGTGTCTTACAAAATGTTTCATTGGAAAAATAAGCCATAACAAGAGTAGCTGAGTGTAAAAGATTCCCAAAGGAATCCTAAAACACACATTTCATGGTCATCATGGTAAAAGATATGATGGTCAGCCAGTTTTTTTATTTTCAAAAATAGGTGGCTCTATTGAAAGGTCTTCTCGATTGTGCAAACTGGTGATTTTCAATTTCTGCCATGATCTTTGATATAAAGCAAAGGCATTCCTTCACAGAAAAGGCATTCAATCAAAATTCACAAACAATTCTCTGGGTTCTGGTCGAACAACAAGCTTCATATCGCAACACAAAGATCAATTTGCATTATAGTTAGTAAAAATATAAAGACAGCTAGAGCTGGTGTGAATCACTCTACTTCATGAGATTTCCATGGCAAACTTGCACATGTCAGTGTTCACTGTCCATAGAACACAGTTTTGTGTATGTTTCCTTGAAATTTCATAAAGTAAATTTGTGATCATGTATTTTTCACCTAAAACTTTGCGTATTACTGAAATTAATATTAAAATTTAATTGGGGTGGTTGGTTGGTTTGTGGGGTTGAAGGGACCAGACAGCGAAGGTCATCAGTCCCAAAGTTTAATTAGTTAGTCTGACCTGTTTTTCAATTATTGATAAAGTTACAGTACAATTAAAGTCACCCTAGAGTTATATATAATCCACAATTATCCCATAACAGATGCCTTCTTTTACGGTAAAAGGTAATAAAAGCCACAACTATCATTACTACAGCTCAATACCCATGCTCTCAAAGAAAACACAGTATGTTAATTCTATTGCTTTCAGAAATATTTCTGTTTAAGAAAGTCGAAAATTGGTCAGTTTCACTCCAATTGATTGTAACACTTGCAAAGAAAGGATAGAAAAGTGCAATTCTGTTCACACATTCCAGCAGTTTTAACTGAATCTTTGTCCTGCTCATAAACTGCACTTTGCAGTAATTAGATACAGTGCCTGAGAATGCCATGTAAAATGCACAAAAACTGGCAACCCAAATAGAGATAAAGTGACCTAGATGGTGTCTTTTTTTGTTCAAGCTCCGAAGATCCTGAATGAATCTTTCACTCTAGCAAGGTGTGCACTAGTTTGAAACTTCCAGACAGATTAATGTATTGGGACTCAAATCCACAATACTTTAAATAGCGAAGTTGCCCAGGCCCTACTCACAATTTGCCCTCACAGCTTCACTTCTGCCAGAATCTCCCTCCTGCTTTCCAAGCTTCACAGAAATTATTGAGTTTCTCAGAAGTGCATGATGAGATGGTATACCTCAGTAGCTAATGGAAACTTTAAAAGCAAGATGTGGCCATGCTGTGCTTTCCGTTTGTGCGGAGAGGAAGCTGCAGCCGAGCTAGAGTGAGCAATTTGCCAGCTGGGGAGGTGTGGGACTGGAGCTACGCAGAGCTTATAGTAGCCAAAGAGCTCTTGCCGTGACATTAATAGGTGTCGGCACCCTTTGGCCTCAGTGATTGGTGGACATAATGACTATAAGAACTAACAAGACTGCAGTTCAAGTAAACATATGCTCTGGCTGTGTAGCTGGGAAGACATACATCCAGCCACTGACAAGAAACATAGTGCAGTAGCCAGCATGGCTGAAAATTTGAACACAACTAGTTACAGAGAAATCAGATATAGTTACGAAGACAAACTTCAGATAAGTGCATGGGTGAAAATGTGCCCTCACTATGAAAGCAGTTTTTTAAATTATTTCCTGTGTACGATTTTATGAATAAAATGAACTATAACAATTAATATCTTAATGATGCCTTAAGCAATTTTCACAAACAAAGTATCTGCAGATAGGTGTCACTGAGCACTATCAGACTACTGTAGCAGATTTTTTATAAACATTACCTATTTTAAATTACAGTACAGTCCAGCATACACATTCTGCATACAAAAAACTGAATTTTCATATTAATAATAAATGACACATTAAAAGTAGTGGCAGTGTTACAAAGTAAACACATATAGGGAAGCATGAATGTACTTAGTTTCAATTGTTTATATTTAGAACACCACAAAGTAGAGTTTACCTGAACAAAATCACTATCTATGAGCAAGTTATTTAAGATGGAAAAAAGACTAAGAACAGTAACAGTACTAGAAAGCTGAGGAAATTGATATATTAACTGATGTAAGATACATGTATAAAACATTAACTTCATAGTTTTTAAGTATGTTGCAGAAGTTGGAGTGCTTGCACCTGACACATCATGGTAAGGACTTGACCTGGGTCAGCCTTCTTGGCATGGGCACTTTACTTGACATTCATTCATCAGTCAGTCTGAGATCTAGAACAGGGAGTACATATGTGAGGTAGCAGGTCACATCTTCAGCTTATCAAAATTATCCTAAATGTCAAGTCGTGAACTTGTGATATTTGTGAGTGTCGCTAGCAAAAACTCTGAAATATTTTTGTCTTGGGGGCTTTGAATATTTTGAGTTTTGTGAACTACCCTAAACTCCAAAAATATACTACAGTTATTTTTTGTGAGTGGTGTGCTCTTGTAATTCACTTAGTTCACAGGTGTGGAACTTCACACTTGCACTAAAGGAACTTTGATTGCTTTCCTGAAGTTTATGTGAATGTAGGATACTGTTCTGTTTCATTTAAGCCCTTGCTTGGATATTTATTAATTCAATTTTAAACCATAATTAACTTGTGGTAAATGTTACAGTAATCACATAAACTAAGTTTTGTTAAAATTTAAAACAGTACAAGTAGTGAACATTATTTTTCACTCGATTTCCTGCCTGCATTTCTATCAACTCAGTGACTGGATTTTTTAGGGTTAAAGTGACATGAGCATTGGTTGGCCCCTAGACTGGAGTGCAGCCAACTTTTAGAAATGCAACCAACATTCTGAGGACACACAACCAGTGACTTTTTTATTTACAACTTATTATTTCTGCAGATGCACTTGGGGGCTCACATGACAAACTTGTTGAACAATATTTTGTTGAATCAACAAGAAAACCACAGCTGCAACTCTCCATTTATTATCCATTATGTCACATAAGTTGTTCTCTTATGGTTCAACAATAGTTAGCAGGAACATTCTATCTATCTCATCACAACAGTATTCAGTAAAACCCTGTGATTGGGAGCCTGTTTGTCTTTGGCTGATCCAAAGCACTGACTGATTTTCTTCATTGATCTGTGTGCTGTCCTTACACTGTCCATTTGGAAGCCTACTGTGTGGTATAGACTCATGTACAGCAGCTTTTTCATGTGGACTCTTGATAGAAGCAGTGAAGGTCTAACAGCTGCCCTTCCTTGGTGCACTACCAATAAGAAATAGTGGAAACATTGAGCCATAGTGTGTATCTCGCACCCATGTACCCAGATTGGTATTTACATAAGCTTTCAAATCACTAACAGAACCAAAAGAGGGAGCATAATCAATAGCCTTGTAACACTTGAGACGAATATGTGAATCTCAGCACCTTAGAGATGATATACAACATTTCAAATGGATTGTGAAGAATAATGGGTACTCCATGAAGGACCTCAACATTGCGAGGGAGCATAACACCTGGCCAAATGACATCTTCACAGAAGTTCTGGGCATGGTCTTTCTGCCATTCAGCCCCAAGGTGAAGGACACAATTAGCTGTGTACCACAAAAACACAGCATAAAGGCAGAATACAGAGTGATCAAGAAAATCAATGAGTGTCTCAGATCATCGAAGACTAACAGGACTGACTCCCAGCATCAGAGATTTACTGAATACCTTACACTTGCAGAAAAATCAACATCTGAATGATAACACCGTCCATTAACACCATAATCATGGAACATAAATAAACTTGTGAGCAGGGACAGGCAGGAAACTGATTGTGGCTGAGCATGCAGTGGGTGATGTGAAACACTGTACAAAATTTGCCAAAACTCAAGTTATATCTGTGGAAAGGATTCCCATATCCATCTGTTCCAAGAGGTCACCGAGATCTGCAAGCATAATAAGTGGAAAAGCTTAGGCTAAGATGATGTTTGATTTGTGTCTTACAGGTAACAACCACCACATGCAGGAAATGGAAAGGCATGTGGTAATAATAATGGAAAAGCCCTCAGACAATGCTGTCATAACACCTCCTCACTTGTGAGCAATAGAGGATCACTCTTTAACAATGTCAACTAATCTTGAGGATTAAATGCATTATCCATCAAACAGCCATTGACCATTGGCCAAATAAAACCTATAACAGTATACATGAGCAAATGTTTTTTTAAGTAATGAAATTACTGTTCTTCAGTGAAAATACTCTAGTAATAAGTAGATGTGTAACAAATATGGGCCCAAACTCTTTGCCTTTACAAATGTCTGCTTGTGTCTGTATATATGTGTGTGTGTGTGTGGGGGGGGGGGGGGGGGGGGCGCGTGCGTACGCAAGTGTACACCTGTCCTTTTTCTTCCCTAAGGTAAGTCTTTCCTCTCCCAGGATTGAAATGACTCCTTACCCTCTCACTTAAAACCCACATCCTTTTGTCTTTCCCTCTCCTTCCCTCTTTCCTGATGAAACAACCCTTGGTTGTGAAAGCTTGAATTTTGTGTGTGTTTTTGTGTGTCTATCAACATGCCAACGCTTTCATTTGGTAAGTTACATCATCTTTGTTTTTAGACAAATATGGGAAAGATGTAGACTTGATAAAACATGTAAGCAACTATGAAATATAGCTCCTACAGAAGAAGAGTTTCGTTTGAAATTACTAAGTGTGATATACTGACAGAAGAAAGCTTAATGACATTACCATAAAGCTTTTTCAAAAAGAGTGTTGTTCCATAACATTTAATCTTTCCATGGTCCATGATTGCCACACGATCACCGAGAACATCTGCTTCTTCCATATACTGTGTGCTGATGAGAATTATCTTCTGGCCCCTCATGCTCTGAAAATACAATAAAAAGTTACATTTTTAATGCAGGTGTAACACTGAATAATAGACAAATTTAGAGGATTCATGTGACTGAATACTAAAAAAATACTACAAGCTACTGTATGGAGCATGTGAGAGGGTTCTATGTTCCAATATTAGCCACTGCCTGTCCTATTTCATTCCATTCAAGTATGGAGCAATAAAAATGACTAGCCCTATGCACCACCATCCACACATCGAATACCCAACCCCAACCCCAACCCCCCCCCCCCCTCTCTCTCTCTCACACACACACACACACACACACACACACACACACACATATACACACATACACACATACACCCTCTTTTGGGTGCTCTGAATCACACATTGTAGGATAGCATGACCAGATATGGGGCAGTTCAGAGCAGCTGATATTATGATAGACGAAGAAGAAATTGCTGTTGAGAGGTCATTTGTTAGAAACAGTATTTCACATACTAGATATTTGTCTGAGGAGACAATGTGTAATATATAAATTTGAAAATTAAAGCAAATGAAAATTTAAACATTCATAACAAAGAATTCAATAGTGCTCAACACTTCTGCTGTTCAGTGAGTTGTTACAAGGGTTATTATCCTTAGAAAAGCCAAAAGAGACCGCATCTAGCAACAGAACAGTTTTCTGTTAGTGAGAGGGCAGGTAAAGTTACTGTAGTGTGCATCACATGATTTCACTGTCCCAGATGAATGAAGCAACAAGCTCATGTTTATTTTGCAACATGGAAAAAAAGGCATTTCAAACAGTGACTACACACTTCTATTAAAAAGGCTCAACCTTGAAACAGATCAAAGCAGGGCTGGATGAAGTTCATGGCAACTGTTTACAACTGGGTAAATGAGTTTAAACATGGTCATACATTCACAAAAGCCTTCAGGATATCCTGTGAAATAACCACCCCTCCTGAAATTACTGACGAAAATCGAGATATGGATTTGAGTGACCAACAAATCAAAGTGCACAAAATAGTTGAGGCCACAGGCATATTGCAAGGTATGCCGTTTTCAATTTTGCATGAAAAAATCTCAGTAAGATGGCAGCCATGTTTGCTACCAGTGCAGAATACACACAACCTTGTGTTTGATGCCGAGGCTGTTTTGGCACTTTTCCCTTTGAAATCCTACCAAGTTTCTGCATCAATGCATAACTGTCGATGAAATGGGGATGCATTACTACATTCCGAAGAATAAGGAAAAATCAAAACAATCAGTTTTTGAAGGCAAACGGACTCCGAAGAATGTGAAGATACTTAAACTGGCTGGCAATGTGATGACCGTGGATTTTTGGGATGTATGAGGAACCATCTATGTCTATTTCTAGAAGAAGGGGCAAATAACAACGAGAGAGTATTATGTATCATTATTGAACCAGCTGAGTGAAGAAATCAAGGTAATAGTCCATACTTGGAAAAGAAAAAGTCATTTTTCATCAGTACAAAGCACAGGCGCACACCTGCGCAGTTTTCATGGCTAGAATTAGGGAACAGATTTGGCCCCCAGTCACTTTTTATTTCCAAACTTGGGGAGATGGCTTAAAAAAGTTGGAGCAGTGCTTGGCAAAGCTTATAGAGTTAAAAGGTGATTATGTTGAAAAATACAAGAAGAATCCCAAAATAATTTGTTTTTCTTTCTTTTCTATGCACTTTTTTATATTCCACCAGGCGTTTCAAATGCAATACATGAAATTACAGATATTTTGTCAAAGTTCTAACTATGTTACAAGTACGCAGTGATGTGCAATTTGCGTTAACTTCAACAACAAAAATCCTACATAAAGGACAATCTATGACTTGTGACCACGTGAGGAAAGTTGTATGCTCTGTGATGCATAATACTTTTCTCTGGACTTGGCAAATAAGCAAGTAATGAAATGAAATAACTCACCCTGGTGTTAATTATACAATGGAGTAGATTTGTATTGAATTTGTTACAAAACTAATTGAATGTATTGTTGAAAGTCAGCCATCCTGCAAATTTTCTAATTGTAAAAGGTGATGAATTGATGAAGTCAAAGTAAATTAAATATCAATGCTAATTCCTGCTGTGTAGGAAGAGTACTGAAAAATACATCATTGTTTACCATGAAAAGGAAACTATGATTTTATTTCACAGATGTATGTGAGTTCTGACGTGTTGCACATTGGAACAGACATTCAGACAGACATACTCTGGTATCAAATACTCGAGCCTGTGCAAGGTCGGGACTTCCCTGAGGGAATTTTTATTCATCGCAAAAGTATTTTCTTCCTTTTTGAGGTTTTCCTTGGGTGGATAATGCCAACCGGATTCCAGTATAGAGAACTGTTATTGGTTACACAACTTCCCAATCTTCTAATAAAATTTTCTCGGGCTTCCAGCCACGTCAGGTGGTTAAAATCCCACGAATTTTTGACCGAGCTCTCCTCACTCTTTGTCAAGTGGTAAGAATGACTGCTGTGTCACCGTTGCAGTGTTGTTATATAGACGCACTGCTGGCTGTGATGTCACTGGTACTCTCTTCCTCCCCGTATATGGTAATGTTTTCATCCCCTCGTCCGTCATGCGCATTTTAACCATGCGATGGCTGGGTCACAGGCTGTGCAGAGCTGCAAAATGCCGTCCTTCTTAATGGTGTTTTCAGAGGTTTTTATATTAATAGCTTCTTTTATGATGCTATCCCAAAATCCCTTCATCCTCATAACGACAGATGTTCCGTTGAATAGAATTCGGTGTCTAAGGCTGATTTTTCTGGATAGCTTAGGCGTAAGTACCTCTCGTGTTCCGTCCGGCATTGCTCCACAGTGCGTACTGTCTGGCTGACATAGTAACAGCCACACTGGCATGGTATCTTGTACACACCAGACCTTCTAAACCCTAGATCGTCCTTCACAGGCCTCATGAGCTGTCAAATTTTTGCTGGGGGCCTGAGCACCAATGAAATGTTATATATCTTCAGTAGTGGGCTAATCTTTCCCAATATGGTGCCACAGAAAGGCAAAAACACAAGGTCCTTGCTTTCTTCTTCGGTGGTGTTCACTTCTCTGTTGGTGTGTTTCTTGCATATCACACCAGATATAGCCTGTTACACCTGCCTATGACTGTACCCGTTTTCCTGGAAGACATTTCGGAGGTGGCTCAGTTCTAGTGGCAGACTTTCAGCATCTGAGACGACTTTGGCATGATGGACGAAGGTATTCAGAATGCCACGTTTTTGTGCCGGATGGTGGTGGCCGAGTGCGTGCAGATACCAATCTGTGTGTGTTGATTTCCTGTAGACACACACACACACACACACACACACACACACACACACACACACACACACACACACACACACACACACACACGTGCGCGCGTGAGCATGGAAACTTCCGCACACGTCTGCCGTCTCGGAGAGCTGAAACTACACTGTGTAGTTTCAGCTATCTGAGATGCAGACGTGTGTGGAAAGTGTGCTAGTGTGTGTGTGTGTGTGTGTGTGTGTGTGTGTGTGTGTGTGTGTGTGTGTCTACTGCTGACAAAGGCTTTAATGGCCGAAAGCTATGATTGTGTGAATCTTTTTATTGTGCCTATCGCGACTCAGCATCTCTGCTATGTGGTGAGTAGTAACTTTCCTTCTCTCATATTGTTACATTCCATCCTGGATTTCCATTGTTTGATATTATCACTTAAACATTTTCTTTTAGCAAATGTCAAATTTGACTGTATTCACGTTTTTAATTATTACATTTTATCACTAACAACTTATGCACTTGGCAATCCCACTACAGACTTTACCTACTGACTCTTCATTTACTGCATTCTGTACAGTTTTATGATTGACAAAAATGAATAGACTTAGAGTAGTGACATCCAATGAGCTTACGGCATAAACATAGACTGATGAGCCCAAACATTATGACCACTGCCCACTATGATGCTGGATGCCATCTGGTGGTGATGTGGACATGGGACATGGTAACAAAACTATGTAAGCAAAGCAGACATGGACAATGGGATTCTAGCGAAGATATGGGCTACAAATGGGGAAAATCCATTGAGATAAGTGGCTTTGATAAAAGACAGATTGTATTACACAGAGCGTGTGAATGAGTAGCTCGAAAATGGTGAAGCTGGTTGATTGTTCACATGCTACTGTAATGAGCATCTACAGAAAGTGGTAGAAGGCCAATGAAACTAATACTAGGAACTAAATGGTTGGATGTTCATGACTCTTCACCGAACATAGAGTTCAGAGGCTTGTCTGCTCTATAAAGTAAGACAGATGGTGATGCGTCGCTTTTCTGCTACAAGAGCACAACGCTGGTGCATGGAGAAGTGTTTTGGAGCACACTGTTCATTGTACAATGCTCAGCGCGGAGCTCCACAGCGCACCACCGCTGTGTGTTCACACAATGGTCAATGACACCATCAATTATGATCACAGTGGGCATGAGACCTTGGGAATTTGACCACTGATCGGTGGAAATGTGTTGGCTCTTTGGGTGAATCACATGTTTGCTATGTTAGGTCAATGGTAGTCTCCACAAAAGCCATCATCAAAGTGAATGGAGGGTGGAAACATGCAGTGCACCACGGACAAAGGCTGCTGGAAACACTATTATGCTATGAGAGACATTCTCCTGTGCTTGCATGGGACCTGTTGTAGTGATCAAAGAAATACTGACAGCTGAGAACCACCTGCAACCCCGATATCTTCCCCGACAGTGCTGTCGTCTTTTAGGAGTTTAACTGTCTGCGTCTCAGTAGCAGAACTCTACATAGTGTTTTAAGGAGCATTAAAGTGAACTCAAATTGATGTCTCAGTGACCAAATTCATCTGCCATAAATCCTATGGAACCCATCAGGGTCGCTATCGTGCACTAGCACAGTGTACGCAAATCAGTGGCCAGTTATTTACATGAATTACATGACCTGTTCAAATACATGTAATGTCACATATCTCTACAAACCTACCAACAAACTGTCAAATCCACAATAGGAAGAATCAGTGATGTATTTCTTTCCAAAGATGGGCAAACAAGCTATTACGCAGCTGGTCATAAAGCTTGGGTTTGTCAGTGTGTGTTGTGGCCAATGCACTGCAGTTTGTTACGAACAACAGCAATAGAGGCAGTATGATTCTGCCAGATCTGTGGCCTAGTTAAATATCTGCAACAATGCTATGCTGATTTTGTGTGTATTTTATGACACTGTCACTATGACTTTATTATATTAGGATATGTTATGATACAGGTATGTCTTGTCATATTTTAAGTGCAATGTTTTCATATACGTGAAAGTAATAATTTTTCATCATGGACTATTTTATTGACCTAATATGTAATCAGTTCATTATTGTATTTCATTTCTCATATTTTGCTGAGATCTGGAGGCGGTCATTGCTGACCATAACTGGTAGTTTAAGGACCATAAGTTTTATGACAGTTGGCAGAAATAAATTCATTCTACCCTTCCTAGATCACTGTTTTAATCTGCGACCATGTCACAGCTTGTGACACATTATTATGTCTGTGCAGAAAGTGGAACTATGGATACTATGAGTTGTACAGCATTTTTCATCACTTGCAGGATTTCACATACAAAGTCAATAATTATGGGCCATATTCAAGAAGATAAAACCATAGAGACTTCATCCATGCCTTCCATATGAAGCTGTACTACAGTCCTGAGACACAGATCAATGATGGGGGATTGTCTTTCAAGGCAATTTTCAATGGCAGGGGCTATCTTCAGTGCTCATCATAGTGAAGAGGATATGAACTAGAGCATGATGATTGGCCAGACACGCCACATAGATTTCCATGGCCAAGACCTAGGCTCAGGATGATGCAGGCAGCTCTAATCAGAACTTACAGAAATGCAGGTCACTGTTTCTCCATGAGAGGCAGCAATGCTGCAGGCTGAACTACTTGTAGTGTGGCATTGCAGTTAGTGTTGCTGGCTGGCGTGGTGCAACTCATCATTTAAAACTCAACTGCCTGTAATTATTTTTCATTTGGTAGTTAACATATCTCGAAGGTTTTTCAAATTTCTGTTGTTTGTAGTGTTTATATAATCTGCAATATTCAAAGTTTGTATAAATAGCTACACTTCTTGTCCTGGAGTTCAATTCTGTTCTGGCTGTGCACTGGCATTCATAAAATATATGCCTTCAGTTCTACAGTTTTATGACAGTTTTTCTAACACTTGATTCATTTATTTTTGGTAGCTCCAAAAACAATGCTGAATGATCAGAAATACCTAAATCAATGCAGAATTTTGTTGCATCATACAATGCACAATTTGTCAGAATGTTATAAATACAGGTTGCAGTTTGTTTACTCACAGTTGTGAATTCTATGAAGTTTAGATTGAAACTAGATGCTCAAATCAGACCAAATAAAATGTCCTGATTCACTGCATTCAGTTATTACATGGTCCAGTCACATTAATGTGATCACTGTCTATGTTTAATGTCAATGAGCAATAACCACTCACAGATGCAGATGGCAGCATTACCAGTGGAGGGCATATAAGGCATGGAAGGGGGCTGCGGAAAACAGTGCAGTCATCATTGTAATGCAGAAATAGAGTGATTTATCTGACATCCAAAAGGGCATGATCATTGGCTTTTGGGCCAAAGGTGGAGGCATTTCTGAAATGGCTCAATTTGTAAACTATTCATGTGCCATTGTGGTTAAGGAATACTGTGCATGGTAGAATGCCACTATCAAAATTAACATCGAGGTAGCCGCAGTGCACAAACGGCCGTAGATAACAGGGTTGAAAAGCCTCTGTGGAGATGTGTATGGGTGAATAGACATGCAAAAGCCAAGCATCTGACAACCCAGATGAACCAGTGGGCTACCAAAAGTGTTTCCTCAATGATCATTCAGCGAACATTGCTGTGTATGAGCTTCCGTGGCCAGTGCCTGGTTCATGCACCAATGCAGACCGCTGATCATTGGCAACACTCACAACTGGACATCCACTGAGGCAACAGGTGGCCTTTTCAGGTGAAATACATTTTGTGCTCTATCAGACTGATAGCCAATGGCACAGAAGATGAGAAACAATTGAAAATGAAACACACTGCAACAATCGTGACAAGGTTCCAGCTCGGAAGAGGAAATTTTATGGTCTGGGGAATGTTTTTGTGGCATTTCCTGGGTGATCTCATCATTCTGGAAGGCACAATGGATCAACACAAGTATGTATGTATCCTTGGGGACAATGTCCACCACTAAATGCAGTTTGTCTTTTGCTCAGCATGATGGCATCTACCAGTATGACAATGCACCATGTCACACAGCTCACAGTGTATGTGCATGGTTCGAAGAGCACAGCATGAATTTTACCATACTCCCCTGGGCACCAAACTCCCTAGATTTAAACCCAATTTAGAATCTGTGGGACCACCTTGATAGGCCTTTATGAGCAATGAATCCACAACCAAGAAACCTTCCACAGCTGGTCACATCATGGCATGGGTTCAAATCCCTGTCAGTACCTCACTGAAACTCTTTGTGGCTGTCTTGCAGCAGTCCACACTGCAAAATGTGGTTATTCAAGCTTTTGACAGGTGGTCACATTAATGTGACAAGACATTGTATGTTTATAATAAAATCAGCAGTAGTTGTAATTCGTTTTTTTATCCTCTCTCTTTTGTTAGTTTCTGTAAGGACTCCTTAGTTTAAACAAAACTGCTTTTGTTATTTCTTCACCTGGGATTCTATGTACTATAACATTTTGCCTCTTCAATTCTTCACAACAACTTTCAAATACCCTGATCAACGAGAACATTATGACCACCTACACAGTAGCCGGTACGTCCACTTTTGGCATGAATAACAGCGGCAAGGCGTCATGGCATGGAAGCAATGAGGCCTTTGTAGATTGCTGGAGGGAGATGGCACCACATCTGCACACACAGGTCACCTAATTCATGTAAATTCTGGGAAGGGGGTCAATGAGATCTGACTTTACATTCAATCATACTGCAGATGCGTTCAAACAGGTTCAGATCTGGTGAGTCGAGGGGACAACCAATTTGAACTTGCCACTGTGTTCCTCAAACTACTCCATCATGGCCTTGTGACATGGTGCATTTTCTTGTTGAAAAATGCCTCTGTTGCTGGGAAATATGATCGTCATGCGGGGGTGTACACGGTCCGCAACGATTCTCCTTAGCCATCATGGTGCCTTACACGAGCTCCACTGGATCCATGGATGCCCACACGAGTGTTATCCCGAGCATAATGGAGCCACCACTGCCACCCTGTCTCCATCCTGCCGTTCAGGTGTCAAGGAACAGTTCTCCTGGAGGATGACAGATTTGCTCCCTACCATTGACATGACAAAGAAGGTATCAGGATTCATCAGACCGTGCAACACTCTGGCAACTGTACCAACGTCCAGTGCTGATGGCCACGTGCCAATTTCAGTCATAGTTGCCAATGTTGTTATCATAACATTGGCACATGCATGGTTCATTGGCTGCGGAGGCCCATAGTTAGGAGCTTCTGGTGCACTGTGTGTTCCCCATTCTACACATGGGCAGCACGCTCACTGATATTACATGCACTGTATGTGTGTGTGACTAAACGTCACTCCTCACCAAGTGATGCTTCTATCACATGGATGGGTTTATATTGATAGTGGGTTGGTCATCATAATGTTGTGGCTGATCAGTGTGTGTCAACATTCATGTAATTATCATCATCTCTTACGTTATATGCTATAGTATTTTTAGTCAGTATAAGGGAACCCTCATGAATTTTGTTACGTCTACAAAAACTAATAGCTACAATATAGTTCTCCAATTCATTATTCCAGAGCAGAAACTTACATTAAACATATGTAAAATTTTCTTAAAGTCATCTTCAGCCGGCATGAAACCAGCGCAAGCCAACCAATGCCCCATCTTGCAATCAAAATGACAAACAAGCACAAAGCTGACATTGCAGAAAAAGGAACAAATCCAAAAGAGAGTGATCCACCTTGTGCGACCAAAAGCTTGTAACTGTAAACTCAGCAACATGAGCTAGGCACACTGAGGCCATCATATGGCTGTAACAGTACAGTTTGAATTTGTAAGACAGAGAAAAAGTTTCACAGGAACTCTTATCAGTCTGATGATATCATGGAAAAGAAACAAGCTGAAATTCTGAAAGAGGGGTGAAGACTTTTGATGAACCTGAAAAAGTATCCAACATTTGGTCATCATTGTTCCAACATATGGCCCAATATAACATCACTGCCTCAAGCCAGTAGTAGTAAATACTCAGGTAATTCACAGCATGCTGACTGGCCTGCCCCACCACACTCCAACAAACAGTAGAGCCTTCAACACAGGTACTTACGTTAGTAAAGAATTTGATGTAATCTTTTGCCTGTGTGTGTGTGTGTGTGTGTGTGTGTGTGTGTGTGTTTTTCCTCTCTGAAGGAACATTTGGCTGAAAACTAACAGTCTTTTTGTTGTTCCAGTCCACAACTCAATGTGTCATCTTCATGGTGAGTAGTAATCTATCCTTTTCATAATATTGATGATATTCCAACCTGGACTTTCACTGTTTGTTTCATACAGGGTGTTTCAAAAATGACCGGTATATTTGAAACGGCAATAAAAACTAAACGAGCAGCGTTAGAAATACACCATTTGTTGCAATATGCTTGGGACAACAATACATTTTCAGGCGGACAAACTTTCGAAATTACAGTAGTTACAATTTTCAACAACAGATGGCACTGCAAGTGATGTGAAAGATATAGAAGACAACGCAGTCTGTGGGTGCGCCATCCTGTACGTCGTCTTTCTGCTGTAAGCGTGTGCTGTTCACAACGTGCTAGTGTGTTGTGGATAACATTGTTTATTCCTTAGAACAGAGGATTTTTCTGGTGTTGGAATTCCACCGCCTAGAACACAGTGTTGTTGCAACAAGACGAAGTTTTCAACGGAGGTTTAATGTAACCAAAGGACCGAAAAGCGATACAATAAAGGATCTGTTTGAAAAATTTCAACGGACTGGGAACGTGAAGGATGAACGTGCTGGAAAGGTAGGGCGACCGCGTACGGCAACCACAGGGGGAAACGCGCAGCTAGTGCAGCAGGTGATCCAACAGCGGCCTCGGGTTTCCGTTCGACGTGTTGCAGGTGCGGTCCAGATGACGCCAACGTCCACGTATCGTCTCATGCGCCAGAGTTTACACCTCTATCCATACAAAATTCAAACGCGGCAACCCCTCAGCGCCGCTACCATTGCTGCACAAGAGACATTCGCTAATGATATAGTGCACAGGATTGATGACGGCGATATGCATGTGGGCAGCATTTGGTTTACTGACGAAGCTTATTTTTACCTGGACGGCTTCGTCAATAAACAGAACTGGCGCATGTGGGGAACCGAAAAGCCCCATGTTGCATTCCCATCATCCCTGCATCCTCAAAAAGTACTAGTCTGGGCTGCCATTTCTTCCAAAGGAATCATTGGCCCATTTTTCAGATCCGAAACGATTACTGCATCACGCTATCTGGAGATTCTTCGTGAATTTGTGGCGGTACAAACTGCCTTAGACGACACTGCGAACACCTCGTGGTTTATGCAAGATGGTGCCTGGCCACATCGCACGGCCGATGTCTTTATTTTCCTGAATGAATATTTCGATGATCGTGTGATTGCTTTGGGCTATCCAAAACATACAGGAGGCAGCGTGGATTGGCCTCCCTATTCGCCAGACATGAACCCCTGTGACTTCTTTCTGTGGGGACACTTGAAAGACCCGGTGTACTGCCAGAATCCAGAAACAATTGAACAGCTGAAGCAGTACATCTCATCTGCATGTGAAGCCATTCCGCCAGACACGTTGTCAAAGGTTTCGGGTAATTTCAGTCAGAGACTACACCATATTATTGCTACGCATGGTGGATATGTGGAAAATATCGTACTATAGATTTTCCCAGACCGCAGCGCCATCTGTTGTTCACAATTGTAACTACTGTAATTTCGAAAGTTTGTCTGCCTGAAAATGTACTGTTGTCCCAAGAATATTGCAACAAACGGTGTATTTCTATCGCTGCTCGTTTAGTTTGTATTGCCGTTTCAAATATACCGTTCATTTTTGAAACACCCCGTATATACGCCATTTATGTTTAAAGGCATCAAGAATGTGCTTTTAATAATTTTAAAGACACCTTTTTATAGTTTTTTTTTTACCTTTTATTCCTTGAGGCAGCCTGTCACCCTCATCACTAACATTCATTTTCCTTTATTGATCATAATTTTGCATATTTCAATAAACATCTTGCTAACTGTTGTAAACCCTAACTAAATGCAGGCCGTGCTTTGTAAGTAATCTGTGGTCATTAAGTTACTAGGATCTATAAATATTATCCCAAGCTGATTACACTATTCTCTGATGCTGCAATTTATTTTGCCTGTATATATAAGGATCATTGATCTACTGTGGATAATGCAACTTACTACTACTCTTGATGCACAAGTACATTTTCTGAAGTATTAATCACATTTCTTGTTTCACTGAAGAAACATTATTGATGTTGTTGTTGTGGTCTTCAGCCCTGAGACTGGTTTGATGCAGCTCTCCATGCTACTCTATCCTGTGCAAGCTTCTTCATCTCCCAGTATGTACTGCAGCCTACATCCTTCTCAATCTGCTTAGTGTATTCATCTCTCGGTATCCCTCTACGATTTTTACCCTTCACGCTGACCTCCAATACTAAATTGGTGATCCCTTGATGCCTCAGAACATGCCCTACCAACAGATCCCTTCTTCTAGTCACGTTGTGCCACAAACTCCTCTTCTTTCCAACCCTATTCAGTACCTCCTCATTAGTTATGTGATCTACCCATCTAATCATCAGCATTCTTCTGTAGCACCACATTTCGAAAGCTTCTATTCTCTTCTTGTCCAAACTATTTATTGTCCATGTTTCACTTCCATACATGGCTACACTCCATACAAATACTTTCAGAAATGACTTCCTGACACTTAAATCTATACTCGATGTCAACAAATTTCTGTTCTTCAGAAATGCTTTCCTTACCATTGCCATTGGCAGTCTACATTTTATATCCTCTCTACTTTGTCCATCATCAGTTATTTTGCTCCCCAAATAGCAAAACTCCTTTACTACTTTAAGTGTTTCATTTCCTAATCTAATTCCCTTAGCATCACTTGACTTAATTTGACTACATTCTATTATCCTCGTTTTGCTTTTGTTGATGTTCATCTTATATCCTCCTTTCAAGGCACTATCCATTCCGTTCAACTGCTCTTCGAAGTCCTTTGCTGATTGCAGCTTCAAAAGTGATCTGTCCCCACATGGATAAAAATTCCTTTGTAGTTTGCATTATAATTTATATTCTCTGTTAGGCATTTTGTGCTTCCAGCATATTTTTCTAATGTATGGGTTCTTACACCTCAGCAAACATTGATTGTGCAATCTAATGCTATCAATTTTCAAACAAAAAATCTCTCATTATTAGACATTCATTTTCAACAGTTCATTTAGTACGATATGTACTGTTTTTGTAATTTATGTTTGTCCATTTTTATTTTTCTGTTGGTTTTGTACATCGTTTATTATTTGCAGTTTTGTCATTAAATCTGTATATTCAAAAGCACATGCGTGCTTTTCGTTTTTGAGTCTCACACTGGAACATTACAAATGACAGTGACGTTATACAGTGTGTTATAATTTAAGTGCAGCTAATCACATAGACGAAGTGTGGGCTACTATTATTGTATGGCAGCAAAATTTCATAGATATTCTAATGCATTAATGCAGAACCAATTTATGCTGGAAAACAAATTAGTTACAATTTTGATCACCAGGTGCAATTGTGAAACTGTGGATACAAGAAAGATGTCTAGAAATGTATCCATACGTAATGGATTAGGAATGGGATGTGGGCAGAAGAGGTCAGAAAAGTGAGAAAGGTATAATGTTAATTTTATTATTATTCGCCACTTACACAGTGTCTTCAATATGAGCAATGCAAGTACCAATGAGATGCTGCATCTGTAAAACAATGTCACCATCAGTTGCTCACGGTAGTTACCATGGAATATGAGAAACATGTTGCTGCATACTGAACTTCAGATCAGGAAGAGGCTGAGCATGGCACTGGTGAATGCCTTCTTTTATATATCACCAGAGCCAAAAGTCACACGGGTTCAGATCAGATGATCTTGCAGGCTGTGCATCTGGAAAATCTCTGGAGATGACAGAATCTTGGAATGTCACATCAAGCAGATCTTCCAATGGCCGAGTGACAAGAGATTTTGCCGTATCTTGCATGAAAACAGTGTTTCCCACAGTTGGGCTCTTTCAAAGCAGGAATAACATGCTGTATAAGGAGGTCTCAATAATGTGAGAAGTCATGGTACACCTAACAATCCCTCTGGGTGTATTTTCTTGAAAGACGAAAAGATCGAGAATGAAGGTGCTCATGAATCCACAACACACAGTCACATATGGTGAGTGCAATGGTTCTTCGTGCACAACACAAGGTTTAACAGTACCTCAAATTCAGCAGTTCTGTGTATTCACCTCACCCTGTTGTGTAAAATGTGCTTCATTACTCCCTACAATTGGGCTCAACCAAAAGGTGTCAACTTCAATTTGTGCCAGAAACCGAAGAGCATATTCAGAACTTTGCAGCAGAGCATGAGGTTTCAGTTGCTGCACCATCTGGATATTGTACAGGTATCAATGTAAAACACACCACAAAACTTTCCGCACTATTGACTATGGGATGGACAACCCTTGTGAATAGCACTACCTACGAGTGTGCTTCACAGTCAGTTACCATTTAATGACACTGGGCCTGTCCTCATACCTTTCAGGTGGCCATACTCTGTCAATATAGCACTGTAACTGCTGTTCACATACAACAGTTTCACTAACAGTGCACCATCTCTCTCCCCAACAGCCATACCATTCACTCATGTTAAGGCTTGTCAAATGACAGCGTGGATGTCATACCATCATGAGAACAGTATACAGTACCAAATTTGCACCTGGTGACCACAACAGTAGCAACCTCATTTTTCAGCACCAATTGGGTCTGCATTATTATATAAGCATATCCGCCAAGTTTCACTGCCATATGATAAATACAGCCCACAATGAACCTCGATTAGAAGCAGCACTTTAATTATGAACACCCAGTATAATGGTGGTGACTTGAACAAAGCAGGTGCCAAAATCCTTTGCAGTTTTTTCAAATAGATTTTCTGTCACTGGTTGGGAGACTCCCAAACTATAAATATATAAAGAAACTTCCACATGGGAAAAATATATTAAAAACAAAGATTCCAAGACTTACCAAGTGGGAAAGCGCCGGTAGACAGGCACAATAAAATCACACAAAAACACACACACACAAAATTTCGAGCTTTCGCAACCGGCGGCTGCTTCGTCAGGAAAGAAGGAAGGAAAAGGAAAGATGAAAGGATGTGGGTTTTAAGGGAGAGGATAAGGAGTCATTCCAATCCCGGGAGCGGAAAGACTTACCTCAGAGGGAAAAAATGATAGGTATGCGCGCGCGCGCGCACACACGCTCAAACGCACACATATATATACATATATATATCTCCATCCATACATACACAGGTGTCTGTGTCTGTGTATGTGTGTGTGTGTGTGTGTGTGTGTGTGTGTGTGTGCGCGTGCGCGTGTGCGCATGCGTGCGTGCGCGAGTATATACCTATCCTTTTTTCCCCCTACGGTAAGTCTTTCCGCTCCCGGGATTGGAATGACTCCTTACCCTCTCCCTTGCAACCCACATCCTTCCATACACTCCTGGAAATGGAAAAAAGAACACATTGACACCGGTGTGTCAGACCCACCATACTTGCTCCGGACACTGCGAGAGGGTTGTACAAGCAATGATATCACGCACGGCACAGTGGACACACCAGGAACCGCGGTGTTGGCCATCAAATGGTGCTAGCTGCGCAGCATTTGTGCACCGCCGCCGTCAGTGTCAGCCAGTTTGCCGTGGCATACGGAGCTCCATCGCAGTCTTTAACACTGGTAGCATGCCGCGACAGCGTGGACGTGAACCGTATGTGCAGTTGACGGACTTTGAGCGAGGGCGTATAGTGGGCATGCGGGAGGCCGGGTGGACGTACCGCCGAATTGCTCAACATGTGGGGCGTGAGATCTCCACAGTACATCGATGTTGTCACCAGTGGTCGGTGGAAGGTGCACGTGCCCGTGGACCTGGGACCGGACCGCAGCGACGCACGGATGCACGCCAAGACCGTAGGATCCTACGCAGTGCCGTACGGGACCGCACCGCCACTTCCCAGCAAATTAGGGGTATCGGTGAGGACCATTCGCAACCGTCTCCATGAAGCTGGGCTACGGTCCCGCACACCGTTAAGCCATCTTCCGCTCACGCCCCAACATCGTGCAGCCTGCCTCCAGTGGTGTCGCGACAGGCGTGAATGGAGAGACGAATGGAGACATGTCGTCTTCAGCGATGAGAGTCGCTTCTGCCTTGGTGCCAATGATGGTCGTATGCGTGTTTGGTGCCGTGCAGGTGAGCGCCACAATCAGGACTGCATACGACCGAGGCACACAGGGCCAACACCCGGCATCATGGTGTGGGGAGCGATCTCCTACACTGGCCGTACACCTCTGGTGATCGTCGAGGGGACACTGAATAGTGCACGGTACATCCAAACCGTCATCGAACCCATCATTCTACCATTCCTAGACCGGCAAGGGAACTTGCTGTTCCAACGTGCTGTAGAAGGTGTAAGTCAACTACCCTGGCCAGCAAGATCTCCGGATCTGTCCCCCATTGAGCATGTTTGGGACTGGATGAAGCGTCGTCTCACGCGGTCTGCACGTCCAGCATGAACGCTGGTCCAACTGAGGCGCCAGGTGGAAATGGCATGGCAAGCCGTTCCACAGAACTATATCCAGCATCTCTACGATCGTCTCCATGGGAGAATAGCAGCCTGCATTGCTGCGAAAGATGGATATACACTGTACTAATGCCGACATTGTGCATGCTCTATTGCCTGTGTTTATGTGCCTGTGGTTCTGTCAGTGTGATCATGTGATGTATCTGACCCCAGGAATGTGTCAATAAAGTTTCCCCTTCCTGGGACAATGAATTCACTGTGTTCTTATTTCAATTTCCAGGAGTGTATATAAACAAACTTGCACAAGGAAAAATATATTAAAAACAAAGTTTCCAAGACTTACCAAGCGGGAAAGTGCCGGTAGACAGGCACAATAAAATAGCACACAAACACACACACAAAATTTCTAGCTTTCGCAACCAACGGTTGCTTCTTCAGGAAAGAGGGAAGGAGGGGGAAAGACGAAAGGATGTGGGTTTTAAGGGAGAGGGTAAGGAGTCATTCCAATCCTGGGAGCGGAAAGACTTACCTTAGGGGAAAAAAGGATAGGTATATACTCGCACGCACACGCGCACACACACACACACACACACACACACACACACACACACACACACACAATCATCCTACAATACATTCAAAAATTCTATTACAGAGGAGGAGTGGTTGTCAAACACACAAGATATAGTTTGTGTCTGAAGTTAATTTTAGACTATGCAGCATCTATAAATGGCTTCTGTCACAGACATTTTATGCAGACGGCTTCTTTAAAAAGGAAAAAAACAATTTTTTGCTAGTAAAGCTGACATCTTCGAAATACGATATATGTAGTTATAAGAAACCACAACATTCCACCCCCCCCCCCCCCCTTTCGAAGTACAGCATCTGAAAGTACAGTTACACTGAATTGACCACATGACTTTCACAGCTGGCAAATTAATAATGATGAAGTAACTTACCAACAACAAGTTCCAGACCTGTCTTCGGACTTCTACATCCATCCCCGAAGTGGGTTCATCCAATATCAAGACCTGTAACATTCACTACAATTAACACACATTTACAAGCACAGCCGTATCTGCAACCCACCATTCCTCACTCACACACACCACAACCTCAAATACTTGGACATCAATGTGATGTACAGCTTCATCACTCACACACACACACACACACACACACACACACACACACACACACACACACACACACCAGCTTGATCAAGTTATTGAAATCATTGATATTGGCACGGCTGGAGTTCGGCCAAGGCTAGCAGGCCACAGCCCAAGGCAAGGAAGGCCACTGATGCCAGGGAGCAAGCAGTGGCCTGAGGGTGGCTTTTCCCATAGCCCAAAGGGTAGAGAAAGTTGGTGGCTTGACAGCCAGAATCTAGAGGGAGCAGAACTGGCTTTCACAAAATAGCAGAAAATGGCTACTAAGAAATACTATGAAATTATGTATAACAACGAACTATCCATTTACATTTGAACTTACGTTGTAATTTACAAATTCATCATATCACACTCCAAACACAGTAGCATTATCATGGCCATGGGGTGTACATAATTACATTTCATTATTAATTATATTATAAAAACTACAGAAATCAAAATGATATTATACAAACCATTATAAACTAACACCCCTTGAACACTTAATGCAATCTCTAAGATCAAGGTATTGGATAATAGCTGAGGTCATCAATGAAGGTCACATTACTTTAACTACTTCATTTATTGTGTTGTACAATGTTTTATGTCTTCTTAATTACGCAGGTGAGCTAGAACACCATATTCTTCACACTTATTCAGAAAATGAATACAAGGTGACATCCCTTGATCCTTTCCCTATGTAGCCACATATCAAATGTACAGTTTATTACACAATTTCTCAATTAATTAATTAAATGTTAATTCAGCCAATATTAAAGCCACTCATCACTTTTTTGTGATGAAACTACATTACTGGGGAAAAACTGCAACATCCTCAATAACTCTGTTCGTTAGCGCCAGGGTATTATAGGTGCATAAAGAGGGGTTACAATGTTAATGATTCGTTTCTCATGTTCATCCACGATCAAAACGCATTCAGGTAGCCTGCCTGTGCATTCTCTTTCTTGACTCTGCAGGCAGTAATTATGCCGAGTGTAGAAATGAACTGTGTTTATAATATTCATTACAGGGAACACCCATGTCCCACAAATGAGTACATACTCCTGCTCAATAGCTTCAGCCATTTGAATGGGGTCGCACTGTCTGCCTGCGGGAAACTGAGTGGATATTTCAATGGCTTGCTGCACATTTTGGGCACAATGTATAGGTGGTACATCGCTGCTTTCAACAGTGGTCTGTGGAACATTCCCACATCTGTGGACCAGATTCTAAATGTCCGTGTAGTCAGACGCACACCAAGACTGACACTATGCGAGCAGTGGTGGCCAACTGAACATCATCCATTTGTTTACTACACTGTACAGGTTGTTATCCCTCTGCTACTGCAATTTCTCAACAGGAAGGTGAAATGGCTTTTTAGCAGGACAATGCATGTCCACATACGGCTGCTGTAATGTACTGTTCTCTTTGTGGTATAAGACTGCCCTAGTCAGCAAGATCCCAAGACCTTTCACCAACTGAATACTTGGGGCACATGATGCAATGGGAGCTTACTTGTTGTTCCAGGCCTGTGAGAACCATTGCTGGACTGCAACAAAATCCACAAGAAGCCTGGGACAATCTATCAGAGGATGCCATCCACCACCTTCACAATCATTTACATGTGAGAATACATGCTTGCATGTCCACCAGAGTGGGGTGCACTGCACTGATGCAACTGTTTCAGCACTGTTTACTATAAGTTTTCCATCATTTGGTCTGATATTGTTATCATATACTCTTACTATGATGAACTGCCTATAGCCTCACTTGCCAATAAAATGCCCACATGCTTGCATACACCCCTTGCAGCAGTGTATTAGACACAGAGAACATTGTGTGTGGAATGAGGGGGTGGGCAGATCTAGACACTTCTTTGAACATATATGTTGTATTTATGAATTGTATCTATTTTAAATGGTGATCCATTTGATGTATTTTTGTGACTGTTGTAAAATTTGGTGGGCTTACAGAGATGGTTGAACTTTGAATAATTTCAGCTCCATTTTTGAAATAATACTGGTTAAGCAGTAGAAATCTACTAGATTAGATTAATACTTGTTCCATAGATCATGAATACGACACTTCGTAATGATGTGGAACGTGTCAGGTTAATAAAAGATGTCTGTACAAGAAATTACATTACACAAAATATTGCATGACACTAATGATTAAGTTTTTTTTTTTTTTTTTACTTAGTTTATATCTAAAAATTCAGCCAATGAGTAGAAGGAGTTGTCATCTAGAAATTCTTTTAATTTATTTTTAAATGTTAGTTGGCTATCTGTCAGGCTTTTGATGCTGTTTGGTAGGTACCCAAAGACTTTTGTGGCAGCATAATTTACCCTTTCTGTGCCAAAGTTAGATTTAACCCTGCATAGTGAAGATCATCCTTTCTCCTGGTGTTATAGGTATGCACACTGCTATTACTTTTGAATTGGGTTGGATTATTATCAACAAATTTCATAAGGGAATATATATACTGTGAGGTTACTGTGAGGATCCCTAGATCCTTAAATAGATGTCTGCAGGATGACCGTGGGTGGGCTCCAGCAATTATTCTGATTACACGTTTTTGTGCAATGAATACTTTTCTACTCAATGATGAATTACCCCAGAATATGATGCCATACGAAAGCAGTGAATGAAAGTAGGCATAGTAAGCTAATTTACTGAGATTATTATCACGAAAATTTGCAATAACCCTAATAGCATACGTAGCTGAACTCAAGATGTTTCAGCAGACCATCAATGTGTTGCTTCCAGTTTAACCTCTCATCAATGGACACACCTAAAAATTTTGAAAATTCTACCTTAGCTACAGACTTCTGTTCAAATTCTATATTTATTACTGGAGTTGTGCCATTTACTGTACGGAACTGTATATACTGTGTTTTATCAAAATTTAAAGAGAGTCCGTTTGCTGAGAACCACTTAATAATTTTGTGAAAAACATCATTTACAATTACATCACTTAGTTCTTGGTTTTTG
Source organism: Schistocerca gregaria (assembly GCF_023897955.1). Classification (NCBI taxonomy): domain Eukaryota; kingdom Metazoa; phylum Arthropoda; class Insecta; order Orthoptera; family Acrididae; genus Schistocerca; species Schistocerca gregaria. The sequence goes on from NC_064922.1 coordinate 472,924,800, forward strand.
GATGTTATTACTATACTTGTATCATCAGCAAAAAGAACTAACTTTGCATCTTCATCAATGTGGAATGGTAAGTCATTAATGTATATCAAGAACAGTAAAGGACCTAAGACCGAACCCTGTGGGACCCCGTGCTTGATAGCACCCCAGTTTGAGGAATCAGCTGTTGTTTTAACATTACACGAACCACTTATTTCAACTTTCTGCATTCTTCCAGTTAAGTATGAATTAAACCATTTGTGCACTGCCCCACTCAAACCATAATGATTTAGCTTATCTAAAAGAATTCCATGATTTACACAATCAAAGGCCTTTGAGAGATCACAAAAAATACCAATGGGTGATGTCCGGTTATTCAGAGCATTTAATATTTGATCAGTGAAAGCATATATAGCATTTTCTGTTGAAAAGCCTTTCTGAAAACCAAACTGACATTTTGTTAGTACTTTATTTTTACAAATATGGGAGGCTACTCTTGAATACATTACTTTCTCAAAAATTTTTGATAGAGCTGTTAGAAGAGAGATTGGGCGGTAGTTGTTGACATCCGACGTATCCCCCTTTTTATGCAATGGTTTTACAATGGCATATTTCAGTCTATCAGGGAAAACACCTTGCTCCAAAGAGCTATTACATACGTGGCTGAGAATCCTACTTATCTGTGGGGAACAAGCTTTAAGTACTTTGCTGGAAATGCCATCAATTCCGTAAGAGCTTTTACTTTTCAGTGAGTTTATTATTTTACTGATTTCAGAGGGAGAGGTTGGTGGAATTACAGTTGTTTCAAACTGCGCAGGTATGGCCTCTTCTATTAATAGCCTTGCCTCTTCTAGTGAAGATCTAGATCCTATTTTCTCCAGAACATTTAAAAAATGATTATTCAAAATATTTTCAATTTCTGATTGTTTGTTAGTGCACTTGTCATTCAGTTTTATTGCACTAAAGTCTTCCTGTGCTCTTGGTTGCCCTGTTTCCCTTTCAATAATATTCCAAATTGCTTTAATTTTTTTTATCAGAGTTACTGATCTCAGACATGATACACATGCTTCTGGACTTTTTAATAACTTTTCTTAGTACCGCACAATAGTTTTTATAATATTGAACAATTTCGGGGTCAGTACTCCCTCTTGCTGTTAGATACAGTTCTCTTTTACGGTTGCAAGATATTCTTATTCCTTTAGTTAGCCAAGGTTTTTTATATGTTTTCTTGGAATTATGTTTAACTATTTTCTTGGGAAAACAATTTTCAAATACCCTTAAAAATGTATTGTGAAATAAGTTATATTTCAAGTTTGCATCGGGTTCCTTATACACTTCATCCCAGTCTAGCTGCTGTAGGCTTTCCCTAAAGTTTGCAATATTTATATTGTTAATTGAATGCACTGCTTTGAAAGTCTGATTTATTATACTGCATGGAGCTATGTCATGTACTGTAACAAGCTGTGCACTATGATCTGAAAGACCATTCTCAACAGGATAAGCATTTATGTCCTTAAACTTATCTTGGTCTATAAAAAAGTTATCTATCAATGTACTGCTGTTCTTTGTTATCCGAGTAGGAAAATCAATGACGGAGCTCAAATTGAAAGAACTGAGTAATACTAAAAGGTCATTCTTCCTATTACACTCTTTCAGGGAATCAACATTGAAATCCCTACAAATGATAATTTGCTTCCCCCTGTCTGACAGATAGCACAACAAAGCATCCAAGTTTTCTAGAAATAGCTGGAAATTCCCTGAGGGGGACCTATACACTGTTACAATTATGAAAGTGCCATCATTTAGTTTAAGTTCAGTGGCACATGCTTCCATATGTTGCTCTACACAAAATTTTTTAGTTTCTAAATTTTTTGCACTGTGGAAGCTTTTGACATATATGGCAACTCCTCCTCTCATCATTTTGTGAGTTTAGATAGGTTAACTGCTATATTGAGCTTGCTTTATTGATGAGCTGGCAATTATTTTCTGTACATTTTGGTGGAATAGGAACTGGCATTTTCGAACCACTACTATTTAGTTAGTAGTCAGAGAATTACTACCACATAAATATGAAATAAAATGCTCTTTACTGCAACTGACGATTGTTGTTGTTTTACTTTATGCTTCATCACATTTTTTGTACGATCAACATTTCAATTATTTGTGTGTTTTACTGAGTGAATAAATGATCAGTTCATTTAATCTACATGCTTTGATGTTGCTTATAATCAGTTACTCCAAAGACTACAACCTTTTTAGCATTTTATTAATATTTCATTTATTTCAACTTGTATTTAATTTCATTTCATATAACATAATGAAACTTACATAATTTAGAATGCAGGGTTATGATTTAAAATAATTTTGCATCAAGTTTAGCTACTGAACATGATGTTGCATGGCTCAACCCCAAGATAATATTGCACTAATCCTTAAAATAGAGTCATGCATTTTCCCAGTCATGTTGTGAGAGTGACAACCAACTAATAGATACATCTACATCTACATATATACTCTGCTAGCCACCAAGCGGTGTGTGGCAAACGGCAATATTCGTGCCAAAGTCATATTCTCCCTACCCCCCCCCCCCCCCCCCCTTTGTTCCACATGCGGATCGCAAGAGGGAAAAACGACTGTCTGAATGCCTCAGTATGAGCTCTAATTTCCCTTATCTTTGAATGGTGATCATTGCTTGATCTGAAAGTTGGTAGTAATAATATATGCTCTACATCCTCAGCAAACATTGGATTTCGGAATTCAGCGAGCAGCCCTTCCGTTTAGCATGTAGTCTATCTGCAAGTGTATTCCACTTCAAACTTTCTATGAGATTTGCAATGCTCTCGAAATGACTAAATGTACCAGTCACGAATCTTGCCACTCTTCTTTGGACCTTCTCAATCTTGAATCAGACCCAACTGGTAAGGTCCCAAACAGACAAACAATACTCTAAGACTAGACGAACTAACGTATTGTAAGCAATTTCCTTTGTTGAAGGATTCTACCAATAAACTGCAATCTAGAGTTCGCCTTGACCTTTACTTGTGTAATCTGATCATTCAATTTGAGATCATTTAGAATAGTCACACCCAGGTACTTGATGGATGTTACCACTTCCAAAGATTGGGTATTTATTTTGTACTCCTACATTACTGGGGATTTGCGCCTTTGTTATGCGCACTAGGTTACACTTACTAATATTGAGAGATAACTGCCACTCATTACACCACACATTTATTTCCTGCAAATCTTCATTGATTTGTTCACAACTTGTGTGATAATACTTTCCTGTAGACTACAGCAACATCAGCAAACAGTCTAATGCCATTTATGTAAATCGTAAAAAGCGGCGGGCCTATTACGTTGCCCTGTGGCACACCTGAAGTCACACTTGTTTCTGTTGAAGTCACACCATTCAGGACGACATATTACTCTCCATCTGATAGAAACTTTTCTATCCAACTGTATATGTCATTGGATCCCCTCCATGAACCATGGACCTTGCCGTTTGTGAGGAGGCTCGTGTGCCTCAGCGATACAGATGGCCGTACCGTAGGTGCAACCACAATGGAGGGGTATCTGTTGAGAGGCCAGACAAACTTGTGGTTCCTGAAGAGGGGCAGCAGCCTTTTCGGTAGTTGCAGGGGCAACAGTCTGGATGATCGACTGATCTGGCCTTTTAACACTAACCAAAATGGCCTCTCTGTGCTGGTACTGTGAATGGCTGAAAGCAAGGGGAAACTAGAGCCGTAATTTTTCCCGAGGGCATGCAGCTTTACTGTACAGTTAAATGATGATGGCGTCCTTTTGGGTAAAATATTCTGGAGGTAAAATAGTCCCTCATTCGGATCTCCGGGTGGGGGCTACTCAAGAGGACATCGTTATCTGGAGAAAGAAAACTGACGTTCTACTCATCGGAGCGTGGAATGTCAGATCCCTTAATGGGGCAGGTAGGTTAGAAAATTTAAAAAGAGAAATGGATAGGTTAAACTTGGACATAATGGGAATTAGTGAAGTTTGGTGGCAGGAGGAACAAGACTTCTGGTAAGGTGAATACCGGGTTATAAATACAAAATAAAATAGGGGTAATGCAGGAGTACATATAATAATGAATAAAAAAACATGACAGCGGGTAAGCTACTACAAACAGCATAGTGAACGCATTATTGTGGTCAAGATAGACACACAGCCCACGCCTACCACTGTAGCTAGTCAGCATATAAATTTGTACTACTCAGACGAGGAAGAAATTGAGGAAATGTATGATGAGATAAAAGAAATTATTCAGATAGTGAAGGGAGACGAAAATTTAAAAGTCATGGGTGGCTGGAATTCATCAGTAGGAAAAGGAAGAGAAGGAAACATAGTAGGTGAATACGGAATGGGAATAAGAAATGAAAGAGGAAGCCGCCTGGTAGAACTTTGCACTGAGTATAACTTAATCATAGCTAACACTTGGTTCAAGAATGATAAAAGAAGGTTGTATACATGGAAGAGGCCTGGAGATACTAAAAGGTATCAGACAGATTATATAATGGTAAGACAGAGATTTAGGAATCAGGTTTTAAATTGTGAGACATTTCCAGGGGCAGATGTGGACTCTGACCACAATCTATTGGTTATGACCTGTAGGTTAAAACTGAAGAAACTGCAAAAAGGTGGGAATTTAAGGAGATGGGACCTGGATAAACTGAAAGAACCAGTGGTTGTACAGAGTTTCAGGGAGAGCATAAGGGAACAATTGACAGGAATGGGGGAAAGAAATACAGTAGAAGAAGAATGGGTAGCTTTGAGGGATGAAGTAGTGAAGGCAGCAGAGGATCAAGTAGGTAAAAAGACGAGGGCTAATAGAAATCCTTGGGTAACAGAGGAAATATTGAATTTAATTGATGAAAGGAGAAAAATGCAGTAAATTAAGCAGGCAAAAAAGGAAAAGAAATGTCTCAAAAATGAAATGACAGGAAGTGCAAAATGGCTAAGAAGGGATGGATAGAGGAGAGAAACTTAAGGATGTAGAGGCATATCTCACTAGGGATAAGATAGATACTGCCTACAGGAAAATTAAAGAGACTTTTGGAGAAAAGAGAACCACTTGTATGAATATCAAGAGCTCAGATGGAAACCCAGTTCTAAGCAAAGAAGAGAAAGCAGAAAGGTGGAAGAAGGATACAAGGTGTTACAAAAAGGTACGGTCAAACTTTCAGGAAACATTCCTCACACACAAAGAAAGAAAATATGGACATGTGGACATGTGACCAGAAACGCTTACTTTACATGTTAGAGCTCATTTTATTACTTCTCTTCAAATCACATTAATCATAGAATGTAAACACACAGCAACAGAACGCACCAGCGCGACTTCAAACACTTTGTTACAGGATATGTTCAAAATGTCCTCCGTTAGCGAGGATACATGCATTCACCCTCCGTCGCAGCATTGAATCCCTGATTCGCTGATGCAGCCTGGAGAATGGCGTATTGTATCACAGCCGTCCACAATACGAGCACGAAGAGTCTCTACATTTGGTACCGGGGTTGCTTAGACAAGAGCTTTCAAATGCCCCCATAAATGAAAGTCAAGAGGGTTGAGGTCAGGAGAGGCCATGGAATTGGTTCGCCTCTACCAATCCATCGGTCACTGAATCTGTTGTTCAGAAGCATACGAGCACTTTGACTGAAATGTGCAGGAGCTCCATCGTGCATGAACCACATGTTGTGGCGTACTTGTAAAGGCACATGTTCTAGCAGCACAGGTAGAGTATCCCGTATGAAATCATGATAACATGCTCCACTGAGCGTAGGTGGAAGAACATGGGGCCCTATCAAGACATCACCAACAATGCCTGCACAAATGTTCACAAATATCTGTGTTGTTGACGTGATTGCACAATTCCGTGCAGATTCTCGTCAGCCCACACATGTTGATTGTGAAAATTTACAATTTGATCAAGTTGGAATGAAGCCTCATCCGTAAAGAGAACATTTGCACTGAAATGAGGATTGACACATTGTTGGGTGAACCATCTGCAGAAGTGTACCCGTGAAAGCCAATCAGCTGCTGTTAGTGCCTGCACACACTGTACATGGTACGGAAACAACTGGTTCTCCCGTAGCACTCTCCATACAGTGATGACGTGGTCAACGTTACCTTGTACAGCGGCAACTTCTCTGACACTGACATTAGGGTTATCATCAACTGCACAAAGAATTGCCTTGTCCATTGCAGGTGTCCTCGTCGTTCTAGGTCTTCCCCAGTCGCGAGTCATAGGCTGGAATGTTCCGTGCTCCCTAAGACGCCGATCAATTGCTTCGAACGTCTTCCTGTCAGGATACCTTCGTTCTGGAAATCTGTCTCGATACAAATGTACCACGCCATGGCTATTGCCCTGTGCTAATCCATACATCAAATGGGCATCTGCCAACTCCACATTTGTAAACATTGCACTGACTGCAAAACCATGTTCGTGATGAACACTAACCGGTTGATGCTCTGTACTGATGTGCTAGATGCCAGTACTGTAGAGCAATGAGCCGCATGTCAACACAAGCAATGAAGTCAACATTACCTTCCTGCAATTGGGCCAACTGGCGGTGAATCGAGGAAGTACAGTACATACCGATGAAACTAAAATGAGCTCTAGCATGGACATTAAGCATTTCCGGACACATGTCCACATAACATCTTTTCTGTATTTGTGTGTGAGGAATGTTTCCTAAAAGTTTGGCTGTTTCTTTTTGTAACACCCTGTATAGAGTGTCTGTACAAGGGTGATGTACTTGAGGACAATATTATGGAAATGGAAGAGGATGTAGATGAAGATGAAATGGGAGATACGACACTGCGGAAAGAGTTTGACAGAGCACTTTAAGACCTGAGTCGAAACAAGGTCCCGGGAGAAGACAATATTCCATTATAACTACTAATAGCCTTGGGAGAGCCAGCCCTGACAAAACTCTACCATCTGGTGAGCACGATGTTTGAGACATGTGAAATACCCTCAGACTGTATGTAATAATACCAATCCCAAAAAAAGCCAGTTTTGACAAGTGTGAAAATTACCGAACTATCAGTTTAATATGCCATGGCTGCAAAATACTAACATGAATTCTTTACAGATGAATTGAGAAACGGGTAGAAGCCAACCTCGGGGAAGATCAGTTTGGATTCCGCAGTAATGTTGGAATACGTGAGGCAATACTCACCCTACGAATTATCTTAGAAGGTAGATTAAGGAAAGGCAAACCTACATTTCTAGCATTTGTAGACTTAGAGAAAGCTTTTGACAATGTTGACTGGAATACTCTCTTTCAAATTCTGAAGGTGGCAGGGGTAAAATACAGGGAGCAAAAGACTATTATAAGAGTCGAGGGGCATGAAAGGGAGGCAGTGTGGTTGGGAAGGGAGTGAGACAGGGTTGTAACCTATCCTTGATGTTATTCAATCTGTATATTGAGCAAGCACTAAAGGAAACAAAAGAAAAAATTGGAGTAGGAATTAAAATCCATGGAGAAGAAAGAAAAACTTTAAGGTTTGCCCATGACATTGTAATACTATGTCAGACACAGCAAAGGACCTGGAAGAGCAGCTGAACTGAATAGACAGTGTCTTGAAAGGAGGATATAAGATCAACATCAACAAAAGCAAAACAAGGATACTGGACTGTAGTCGAATTGAATCAGGTGATGCTGCAGGAATTAGATTAGGAAATGAGACGCTTAATGTAGTAAATGAGTTTTGCTATTTGGGGTGCAAAATAACTGATGATGGTTGAAATAGAGAGGATATAAAATGTAGACTGGCTATGGCAAGGAAAGCTTTTTTGAAGAAGAGAAATTTGTTAACATTCAGTATAGATTTAAGTGTCAGGAAGTCGTTTCTGAAAGTATTTGTTTGGAGTGTGGCCATGTGTGGAAGGGAAACGTGGACGATAAATAGTTTAGACAAGAAAAGAATATAAGCTTTCAAAAGGTGGTACAACAGAAGAACGCTGAAGATTAGGTGGGTAGATCACATAACTAATGAGGAGGTACTGAATAGAATTAGGAAGAAGAGAAATTTGCAACACACCTTGACTAGAAGAAGGGATTAGTTGGTAGGACATGTGCTGAGGAATCAAGGAATCACCAATTTAGTATTGGAGGGCAGTGTGGAGGGTAAAAATCGTAGAGGGAGACCAAGACATGAATACACTAACCAGATTCATTAGGATGTAGGCTGCAGTAGGTACTGGGAGATGAAGAAGCTTGCACAGGATAGAGTATCATGGAGAGCTGCATCAAACCAGTCTCTGGACTGAAGACCACAACAACAACAAAAACAACAAAAACAACACGTCATTGGATAGACCATAAGCACGCACTTTTTGGAGCAAGTGACAGTGTGGAACTGAGTCGAATGCCTTTCGAAAGTCAGAAATATGGCATCAACCTGGGAGCCGGTATCTAGAGCATGTTGTATATCATGCACAAAGAGGGCCAGCTGTGTCTCTCATGACCGCTGTTTCCTGTAACCGTGCTGATTTCTGCAAATGATCTTCTCAGAGTCTAGAAAAGTCAACGTCTGAATACAAAATGTGTTTCACGATTCTACAACAAATCGGTGTCAGTGAAATTGGCCAGTAATTATGTGCATCCAAATTTCTACCCTTTTCATAGATTGCTATGACCTGGGCCTTCTTTCAGTCCCATGGAACTTTCTACTGTTCTAATGATCTCTGATAGATGATGGATAATAATGGTGCTATATTTGTAGCACAGTCAACATATAATCTTATGGGGATACCTTCCTGGTGTCGAATGACTTTAACTGTTTTACGATCCCAGATACACTAAACCTTATGTCAGCCATCCCTGCGTTTGTTCGATAATTGGGAGTGGGAATGGTGCTGCAGTCCTCTACTGTAAATGAGTTTATGAAAGCTACGTTTAGAATTTTGGCCTTCTGTTTATCATCATCTGTTACATTACCCGTACTGTTAGCATGAGAAGGTATTGAATTATTTGTAGCCTTCATATGTTATACGTATGACCAAATTTTTTTGCGGTTATTTCTAGAATCTGCAGATAAAATATTGCTTTCAAATACGTTAAAAGAATCTCTCATTGACCTTTTGGCAGCTGCTTTAATTTAGCATAATTTCTGTTTGTCAGTGGGGCAGTGATTACATTTGAAATGACTGCAAAATTCTCTGCTTTCTCAGCAACTTCCTAAAATGTTTGTTGTACCAAGGTGGATCCTTTCCATCCCCTATATTTTTGCTAGGAACATACTTCTCTTGCATGTTGTGGACAATACCTTTAAATTCCAACCAAAGATGCTCAAAATCTGTGTGTCCCATGGTGAATGTTTGGAGCTGTCTATGAAGATATTCATTAATGACACTTATTTGCTTTCACAAACAAGAAAACTCTATGCTGTTTCTTTGGTTTTCTTTTTGCAACTTCCACTGACATAGAAGCCACAACGACATTATGGTCGCAAGTACCTTCTTCTAGATTAACTTCCTCAAAAACATCAAGCCTGCTTGTAGCCAAGATATCTTATATGTTCCCTTCTCAAGTTGGTTTTCCAGCCAATTGATCAAGGCTGGAAGTTGAGAGCACTCCTAGAATAACTTCACATGAGTCTTTGCTTCTGCCTCCTGTGATAAACATGTAATTTTCCCAGTCAATGGCTGCCAGATTAAAGTCTCCATCTATAACTAATGGATAATTTGGATATTTATTTCCTATGTACTCAAGACTTTCCCAGAAACATTCTGCGACATTTGTTGCAGATGCTGGTGGTCTATAAAAACATCCGAATACAATGGTCACTCCTTGTCTGATTGACAGCTTTATCCAGACTACTTTACAGTCCGACCCAGTATCGATCTCAACTGCGTTTAAACAGCTTTTAACTGCAATGAACACACCACCTCCCATAGCATCAGTCCTATCGTTCCTAAACATTGTCCAATCCAAGTTCAAAATTTCACTGTTATTAATGTCTAGTTTCAACCAGCTTTCGGTACCTAATATAATATTGCCATTGCTACTGTTTTATTTCAGAGGGTAACTTAGGGATCTTACTACAGACACTTCAACAGTTTACTAACATGAGAGTTAGCATATTTAAATCCTTTGGAATGACCTGTTTAGCTGAACTAACAATTTTTACAGGTGACACACCCACATCTGGGTCATGAACTGGTAATATTTCAGACCAACAGTTTATTTTACAAGGGGAGGAACCTAATCTAAAAATAAACCACGTGCACAACACAAGTAGTGTGCTACCCATGTAGCAGCTTCTTGTGTGTAGTGCATACCTCATCTTTCGAGGGGCATCCTACAAGCTTCCATCCCATAGTGTAGGTCAAGGAATCTACAACCATTTTCGTCACAGAGTAAACATCGTCTCTGGTTTAGATTCTCCATTCGACTCCAAACAAGAGGACCCCAGTCCACCCTGGGTATGATGATGCAGATCGTCAGCTTGGCTTCCACTCCTCGAGACATGGAGGCCACTTTCACCAATTTAGCCAGCTGTCGAAAGGACCCAAGCATTTCCTCAGAACCCCGATGACAGGCATCATTGGTGCCGACACGTGCAACAATCTGCAGCTGGCTGCACCCCACTTGTTTGATAGCTGCCAGAGGAGCCTCTTCCCCATCCTGAACAAGCCCCAATATTGTATTTCCTTCTCATCCCGGCCAGTAAGTCTCCCCTGACGCACACTTCTGGATGATTTTTCCAAAAATCTACCCATTTTCCTAAATCATTCCAGTCCTTTTCCTTCACCCCTCTTATTTCCCTTCAGTACTTCTGCCTGAAAACGGAGTCACAGGCTCCGAAAGTTTGCCTGGTTATAACCTTCTATTATGTGTGTGTTCTGCCACCACTTGGTGAGTATAGATTTTTTTTATCTATACAATGACATTATGTAATCATTTCATGTACTACATATGTTGTTTTTTTTTTTAGGGGGGAGGAGGGGGGGGTGTATTATGGACAAGCCCTGCAACACTCACAAGATGGCACTGATTTTGCATTTCACACAGCTTGTAGATCAAGGACTAACACTAACTCTGTACCACGAGAGGTGTGGTGACAAGACACCATCAGAATTCTGGAGACTTTTGTACAGAATGATTGATCCCAGTATCACTTTTGATGCTCTGCTGTTACACATTTGGCAACTGCAATTGCCAACCCAAATACAATTAACCTTACTTGCTCATGAGGGGCAGCCATTACGCAAGTTGCTCCAAGCTGCCAATAGAACATATATCTTTCTATACTCGCATGCCATGGTGGCTGCTATAACATATCTATCTTATAACAGCGACTCCAATCAAATTATAGCTTAACCATCTTTCATGGCTACCAAAACTAGATGCCTAACTTGCTGTTTATGAAAGTTCATAATCTGAGTTGTGTATCTCTTTGCTGAAATCGTTTTCAACTGCAAGGAAACTTGGGCTCTCCATATGTTATGACAGACTCATCAAGTTAAGCAAATTGACTAAATGATGTGGTCAAAACAAAAATGCAAGTAGTTACTTGTTTATTCACACCACACAGATGACATAATGCTGACCCTACAAAACCCGATACAATACTCGCCATACTAGGTTTGCTGCTACCTGTACTTGTATACCTTACAACAATCAAAATACAAATACACTCACTGTTTAAAACAGTAATTTTGAAGGTTACAATTATAAGTTGACTGGTTTCCTAAAACAAGTTATAGAATTTGGATCTACAATAAGTTATAATCTTCGCAGAATAATTAACATGCCGAAATTATAGTGCTACAATCCGCAAAAATAAAAGAAATATCTTTCCATGATAATGTTTGACATAGAAATGCTTATATCCTTTTACACTGAAGTGCCAATAATACTGGTACAGCTGCCTAATATCGTGCAGGGACCCTGCGAGCACGCAGAAGTGCCACAACATGATGTGGCACAGATTCGACTAATGTCTGCAGTAGAGCTGCAGGGCATTGACACAGTGAATCCTGCAGGGCTGCCCATAAATCCGGAATAGTACGAAGGGTGGAGATTTCTTCTGAACTGCAAGGAATCCCAGATATGCGCAATAATGTTTGTGTCTGGAGAGTTTAGTGGTCAGCACAAATGTTTAATCTCAGAAGAGTGTTCCTGGAACCATTCTGTAGCAATTCTGGATGTGTGGGGTGTGGCATTGTCCTGCTGGAATTGATTATGTCTGCCGGAATGCACAATAGACATGAATGGATGCAATTGATCAGACAGGATGCTTATGTACGTGTTACCTGTCAGGGTCAAATCTAGACTTATCAGTGGCCCCACATCATTCCAACTGCACACACCCCACATCATTACATAACCTCCACTAGCTTGAACAATCCCCAGCCGACATGCAAGGTCCATGGATTCTCCATACCCGTACACATCCATCCACTCCATACAATCTGAAACAAGACTCATCCAACCAGGCAACATGTCATCAACAATTCAATGCTGGTATCGATGGGCCCAGGCGAGGCATATAGCTTTGTGTCATGCAGTTATCAAGAACACATAAGCAGAACTTCAGCTCCAAAAGCCCACATCAATGTTTTGTTGAACGGTTCGCATGCTGAAACTCGATGGCCCAGCACTGAAATATGCAGCTATTTGCAGAAGGGCTACACTTCGGTCACTTTGAAGATTCTCTTCAGTCGTCATTGGTCCTGCTCTTGCAGAATCTCTTTCCGCCCGTAGCAATGCCAGAGATTCCTGAAATTCACAGCACAGTCGCGAGAAGGTCATAAGGGAAAATTCCCACTTCATCACTACCTCAGAGATGCTATGTCCCGTCGCTCATGCACTGACTATTACATCACATTCAAACTCACTTAAATCTTGATATCCGGCCACTGCAGCAGCAGTAACTGATCTAACAACTGTGCCACACACTTGCTGTCTTATATAGGCATTGTCGACTGCAGCGCCGTATTCTGCCTGTTTACTTATCTCTGTATCTGAATATGCATGCCGATACCAGTTTATTTGATGCTTCAGTGTAAATACAGGTTTGTTTTTGATATGAAAATAAACTCGCGACCAAAAAAGTGACTTTGTTGCTCAAGAATTTTGGGCACATAGTTAACGGAAAGAGATTGTGTAGTCATACATGTAGAGAGAGAGAGAGAGAGAGAGAGAGAGAGAGAGAGAGTCAGCATGAGCACATTCTAGATTGAGAAAGAACTCATGTACCAGGACTTCCCACAGTCATAAGTCAAAGGGTTTACGAAGTATAAAAAAGGTCCCCATCTGAATTTGACTCTCAAGTTTTCACCACTGGCAGGCTTCTTGTCTGATCCTAGTGATGCTCATTATAAAATTTCTTTGTGCACCACATGAAAGATTCTAAAGTGTCCAACCCTGTCCCTTTTAACAGTATTTGTTAGCTTTTGAAAGTGAATGTACATCTAAATATTGTAGAATAATTTCAAGGAGCTAATTCACTATAGGTGTAAAACACAGTATACGAGGGGCACTTGAAAAGCCCGTACAAAAATAAAAACTACTTACCAGTTTCGGGTAAACCTTTTTGATTTTTTGACAGTCTCCTTTTAGACTTATACACTTCATCCAACACTGTTCCAATTTGTTGATCCCTTCCGAATAATAGAAATTGTCCAAGTCTGCAAAATAGCTTTTAGTTGCAGCAATCACCACCTCGTTTGAATAAAACCTTTGTCCTGCCAGCCATTTCTTCAAATTGGGGAAGAGATAGTATTCCGAGGGAGTCAAGTCTGGACAATAGGGGGGGATGTGAAATGAGTTGGAATCCTATTTCCATTAATTTTGGGACCACAACTGCTGAGGTGTGTGCTGGTGCACTGTCGTGACGGAAAAGGAAATTTTTTGTTTTGTTTTTGTTTTTTTGTCCAATCATCAGCAATTTTCTTGCAGCTCGGTTTTCAAACAGTCCAATATCGATGATTAATATGCACCTGTAATATTTTTACCATTTTCCAGATAGTCGATGAGGATTATCCTTTGTGAATCCCAGAAGACAGTCACCATAACCTTTCCAGCCAAAGGAATGGTCTTCACCTTTTCTGGTGCAGATTCTCCCTTGGTAATCCATTGTTTAGATTGTTGTTTGGTCTCATGAGTACAGTAATGTATCCGTGTTTCATCCACAGTTACAAAATGATGCTTAAAGTCCTGTGGATTCTTCCTAAATAGCTGCAAACCATCCTTGCAACACTGCACATGATTCAGTTTTTGCTCAACCGTTAGCAATCGTGGAACCCATCTTGCGGATAGCTTTCTCATGTCCAAATGTTTATGCAACATATTACGTACCCATTCGTTCGAGATGCCCACAGCACTAGCAAACTCATGCAAGTTAACTCCTCTGTCATCCATCACCATATCATGGATTTTATCATTTTTTTCTGGAGTTGTAACCTCCACAGGGTGTCCAGAATTATCAGCATCACGTGTGCTCATATGGCCCCTCCGAAAATTTTGAAACTATTTATAAATTGTTCTAATCAAGGTGCAGAGTCACTATAATGTTTATCAAGCTTCTCTTTAGTCTAATGGCATGTTTTGCCTTTCATAAAGTAATGTTTAATCACCACATGAAATTCTTTTTCGTCCATTTTTTGACAATCACTTGGCTTCCTTGATTCACACAAATTCACCAATATGACTGAAACTTGGTGTGCATTCTTTCCAAAGATTCTACTAAGTAAATACAACCTCTATACGCGCCAGTGAAGCCATCTCTCAGACTTTGCACGGACTTTTCAAATGCCCCTCGTAGTGTTCTATATTGGAAAATGCTCGATGAAACCGATTTAACTGCCGAAAAAGCAATGACTGAAGCCTTCAATGACTATCATAGCAAAATAATATTTAAATGACTTGTCACGAAACCATAAGTTAACCATTTAGGGCCACATGTGGTATCCTCAGTTACACAAACAGCTGGCAAGCTCGAATGCATTTCACACAGGAGCCTGTAACAAACTAAATAACTGCAATAAACAAGCCAAGTACTGTAGCTGCTGCAAAAGGCACTACTGGTTACTACTGCCTCCTGCATTATATTTGACCATTTTCTTTACTGCCCTTCACCCATTCCCTAATACGATGACTAACACAAGGTGAGAGACATTATAAGGATACCGTCTGTAGGTGTCGGTGAGAAGAGGAAAAAAAGAAAATAAGGAAAAAACATTTTTGTTCAACTACACTAAAGAGTATAACTAAAAATAAAGATGATGGGACTTACCAAACAAAAGCGCTGGCAGGTCGATAGACACACAAACATACACACAAAATTCTAGCTTTCGCAACCAACAGTTGCTTCTTCAGGAAAGAGGGAAAGAGGGGGAAAGACGAAAGGATGTGGGTTTCAAGGGAGAGGGTAAGGAGTCATTCTAATCCCGGGAGTGGAAAGACTTACCTTAGGGGGAAAAAAAGGACAGGTGTACACTCGCGCGCGCGTGCTGGCCGTGCACCAAAGCATGTTTAGCCACAGGATGATCCTCATTACCAACAAACACTGTCTGCCTGTGTCCATTCATGCGAATGGACAGTTTGTTGCTAGTCATTCCCACAGAGAAAGCTTCACAGTGTAGGCAGGTCAGTTGGTAAATCACATGGGTGCTTTCACACATGGCTCTGCCTTTGATCGTGTACACCTTCTGGGTTACAGGACTGGAGTAGGTGGTGGTGGGAGGGTGCATGGGACAGGTTTTACACCGGGGCAGTTACAAGGGTAGGAGCCAGAGGGTAGGGAAGGTGGTTTGGTGATTTCATAGGGATGAACCAAGAGGTTACAAAGGTTAGGTGGACGGCGGAAAGACATTCTTGGTGGAGTGGGGAGGATTTCATGAAGGATGGATCTCATTTCAGGGCAGGATTTGAGGAAGTCGTATCCCTGCTGGAGAGCCACATTCAGAGTCTGATCCAGTCCCGGAAAGTATCTTTTCACAAGTGGGGCACTTCTGTGGTTCTTCTGTGGGAGGTTCTGGGTTTGAGGGGATGAGGAAGTGGCTCTGGTTATTTGCTTCTGTACCAGGTCTAGAGGGTAGTTGCGGGATGCGAAAGCTGTTTTCAGGCTGTCGGAGTAATGGTTCAGGGATTCCGGACTGGAGCAGATTCGTTTGCCACGAAGACCTAGGCTGTAAGGAAGGGACCGTTTGATGTGGAATGGGTGGCAGCTGTCATAATGGAGGTACTGTTGCTTGTTGGTGGGTTTGATGTGGACGGACGTATGAAGCTGGCCATTGGACAAATGGAGGTCGACGTCAAGGAAAGTGGCATTGGTTTTGGAGTAGGATCAGGTGAATCTGATGGAACCAAAGGAGTTGAGGTTGGAGAGGAAATACTGGAGTTGTTCTTCACTGTGAGTCCAGATCATGAAGATGTCATCAATACATCTGTACCAAACTTTGGGTTGGCAGGCCTGGGTAACCAAGAAGGCTTCCTCTAAGTGACCCATGAATAGGATGGCGTACGAGAGGGCCATCCTGGTACCCATGGCTGTTCCCTTTAATTGTTGGTATGTCTGGCCTTCAAAAGTGAAGAAGTTGTGGGTCAGGATGAAGCTGGCTAAGGTGACGAGGAAAGAGGTTTTAGGTAGAGTGGCAGGTGATCGACGTGAAAGGAAGTGCTCCATCACAGCGAGGCCCTGGACGTGTGGGATATTTGTGTATAAGGAAGTGGCATCAATGGTAACAAGGATGGTTTCCGGGGGTAACAGATTGGGTAAGGATTCCAGGCGTTCGAGAAAGTGGTTGGTGTCCTTGATGAAAGATGGGAGACTGCATGTAATGGGTTGAAGGTGTTGATCTATGTAGGCAGAGATATGTTCTGTGGGGGCTTGGTAACCAGCTACAATGGGGCAGCCGGGATGATTGGGTTTGTGAATTTTAGGAAAAAAGTAGAAGGTAGGGGTATGGGGTGTCGGTGCGGTCAGGAGGTTGATGGAGTCAGGTGAAAGGTTTTGTAGGGGGCCTAAGGTTCTGAGGATTCCTTGAAGCTCCGCCTGGACATCAGGAATGGGATTACCTTGGCAATCTTTGTATGTGGTGTTGTCTGAAAGCTGACGCACTCCCTCAGCCACATACTCCCGACGATCAAGTACCACGGTCGTGGAACCCTTGTCCGCCGGAAGAATGACGATGGATCTGTCAGCCTTCAGATCACGGATAGCTTGGGCTTCAGCAGTGGTGATGTTGGATTAAGGTTTTTTTTTTTTTTTTTTTTGTTTTTTTTTTTTAAAGAAGGATTGAGAGGCAAGGCTGGAAGTCAGAAATTCCTGGAAGGTTTGGAGAGGGTGATTTTGAGGAAGAGGAGGTGGGTCCCGCTGTGATGGAGGACGGAACTGTTCCTTGGCAGGGTTCAATTTGGATAGTGTCTTGGGGAGTTGATCATTAGGAGTAGGATTAGGATCATTTCTCTTCGTGGCAAAGTGATATTTCCAGCAGAGAGTACGAGTGTAGGACAGTAAATCTTTGATGAGGGCTGTTTGGTTGAATCTGGGAGTGGGGCTGAAGGTCAGGCCTTTGGATAGGACAGAGGTTTCGGATTGGGAGAGACATTTGGAGGAAAGGTTAACTACTGAATTAGGGTTTTGTGGTTCCAGATTGTGTTGATTGGAATTTTGAGGTTTTGGAGGGAGTGGAGCTGGAAGTGGGAGATTGAGTAGATGGGAGAGACTGGGTTTGTGTGCAATGAGAGGAGGTTGAGGATTGCTGGAAAGGTTGTGAAGGGTGGTGAGTTGCCTTTCCGGAGGTGGGAAACCAGGAGATTGGATAGTTTTTTGAGTTGGAGGGTGGCATGCTGTTCTAATTTGCAGTTGGCCTGTAGGAGGATGCTCTGAACAGCCGGTGTGGATGTGGGAGAGGAAAGATTGAGGACTTTTATTAAGGATAGGAGTTGACGGGGTGTTCATTGGCTGAGTTGATGTGTAGGTGAAGGATTAGGTGGGAACTGGTATAGGGACTGATGGAAAGAAGGGTTGCAGCCAGAGATGGGAACTTTAAGTGTGAGGCTTTTGGGGGTAATACCAAATGTCAGACAAACCTGATAAAATAAAATATAAGAGCGTAATCTGGCTAGGGCGAAGGCATGTTTGCGGAGGGAATGTAAATAAAACTTAATGGGGTTGTTGTGGGGGTGTTGTGAGGGTGACATGGTATTAGAAGGTGGAACATGAGGCTGAAATGAAAATAAAAATATATGGGGAGAGATAAAGGTGAACTAGGAAGCAACTGGAGATCAGGTGTGAAAAAAGGCAAAAAAGTGTTGGTTAAACCTGGGCTACGTTGATGACATTATAATTAGGCAGGTTTTCAGAGTCAGTGGCTCATTCTTCAGGCTGTAGGCTTGACTGGGCAAGAAAGAGCACTGAAAGGAAAGGACTGGAGTAGTTGTTGTTGTTGTTGTTGTTGTTGTTGTTGTTGTGGTCTTCAGTCCTGAGACTAGTTTGATGCAGCTCTCCATGCTACTCTATCCTGTGCAAGCTGCTTCATCTCCCAGTACCCACTGCAACCTACATCCTTCTGAATCTGCTTAGTGTAGTCATCTCTTGATCTCCCTCTACGATTTTTACCCTCCACGCTGCCCTCCAATACTCAACTGGTGATCCCTTGATGCCTCAGAACATGTCCTACCAATCGATCCCTTCTTCTAGTCAAGTTGTGCCACGAACTTCTCTTCTTCCCAATCCTATTCAATACCTCCTCATTAGTTATATGATCTACCCAACTAATCTTCAGCATTCTTCTGTAGCACCACATTTCGAAAACTTCTATTCTCATCTTGCCCAAACTAGTTATCGTCCATGTTTCACTTCCATACATGGCTACACTCCATACAAATACTTTCAGAAACAACTTCCTGACGCTTAAATCTATAATGTCTGTTAAGAAATTTCTCTTCTTCAGAAACAGTTTCCTTGACCATTGCCAGTCTACATTTTATATCCTCTCTAGTACGACCATTATCAGTTATCTTGCTCCCCAAATAGCAAAACTCCTTTACTACTTTAAGTGTCTCATTTCCTAATCTTAATTCTCTCAGCATCACCCGATTTAATTCGACTACATTCCATTATCCTTGTTTTGCTTTTGTTGATGTTCATCTTATACCCTCCTTTCAAGACACTATCCATTCTGTTCAACTGCTCTTTCAAGTCCTTTGCTGTCTCTGACAGAATTACAATGTCATCAGAGAACCTTAAAGTTTTTATTTCTTCTCCATGGATTTTAATACCTACTCCAAATTTTTCTTTTGTTTCCTTCACTGCTTGCTCAATACACAGATTGACTAACATCAGGGATAGGCTACAACCCTGTCTCACTCCCTTCCCAACCACTGCTTCCCTTTCATGTCCCTCGACTCTTATAACTGCCATCTGGTTTCTGTACAAATTGTAAATAGCTTTTCGCTCCCTGTATTTTACCCCTACCACCTTCAGAATTTGAAAGAGAGTATTCCAGTCAACATTGTCAAAAGCTTTCTCTAAGTCAACAAATGCTAGAAACGTAGGTTTGTCTTTCCTTAATCTAGGAAAAGGTGCAAATTTTGAAAAAGTCACCCAGACCCGCAGTTCTGGGTAACTTTGTCGAAATCTGCCCCTTTTCCTAGACCTCTCCTGTCTGCCTCCACCACCCATCTTCTTCCTTCCCCTTCAACTCCTCTGCCTGAATGAGGTGCCACTGGCTTCAAGAGCTTGCCTAATTATAACCTCCTCCTCTTGTGTGTATGTTCTGCCATTGGTTTGTGAGTAGATCTTTTACGTAAATGAATTGAAAGGGTTTCCATATGTTATCTTATTTTGAACTCCATCTCTATTAAGGTACAATGCAAAATTAATATACTCAGGACTCACCTTTGCATCACCTGACAGAGCAACACCAAGTGACAACTTTCGTTTCATCCCTCCTGACAACTGTGATGGTAAACAATGCTTTTTCTTCACAAGATCCAATTTGTTCAAAATATCTTCTGTGTGATATTTTGCTGTTTTCTTTGACAATCCTTTTAGCTGAAAAAATAACAAATGTAAACTGACATTAACAAAAACACAACAAAAATGCAATGATTTTTTTAACTTTATCCCAATTTTCAAATAGAGGAAAAGTTTTAAAATGCAGATGTCTGAATTAAACTGGTGTTTCATTCAGTCTTTAACAAGCAGCAAGTACTAACAAATGAGCAATAAGATAACTTGGCATTGAACATTTTCTTTTTTTTCCCAGTGGATTAAAAGAAATCAGAAATGACCATTAAGCAGTCTGGGTGGAAATAAGCAGAAAAGTTCATTTTATATTTAATTATACTCACACGTACTGTTTTCGTAATAAGACATGTTCACAAGCATGAAATGACATGAATATCTGTAAATTTGCTAAATGCTTAACACAAAAAGTTACAGCTACTGCTAATTAACATAAATTTAAGGTGGCAGCCATGCAGTAGCATCTACATCTACACCTACGCAAATGCTCTGCAAGCCACCATATGGCACTTGGCAGAGGCTACCCTGAACCACTACCAGTCATTTCCTTTCCTGCTGCACTTGCAAATAGAGGGAAAGAAAAACAATTGTCTATGTGTCTCTGTATAATCCCTAATTTCTTGTATCTTATCTTCATGATCCTTACAGGCAATGTATGTTGACTCGGCAGTCAGCTTCAAAAACTGTTTCTCTAAATTTTCTGTCGTCTTCCTTATATATATATATATATATATATATATATATATATATATATATATATATATATATATATATATATACCAAGCGGGAAAGCGCCGGCAGACAGGCACATGAACAAAACACACAAACACACAGACAAAATTACGAGCTTTCGCAACTGGCAGTTGCTTCGTCAGGAAGGAAGGAAGGAGAGGGAAAAATGAAAGGGTGTGGGTATGGATATGTATGTTTGTGTGCGAGTGTACACCTGTCCTTTTTTTCCCCTAAGGGAAGTCTTTCCGCTCCCGGGATTGGAATGACTCCTTACCCTCTCCCTTAAAACCCACACCCTTTCATTTTTCCCTCTCCTTCCTTCCTTCCTGACGAAGCAACTGCCAGTTGCGAAAGCTCGTAATTTTGTGTGTGTGTTTGTGTGTTTTGTTCATATATATATATATATATATATATATATAAAACAGAAAGAAACTTCCACATGGGAAAAATATATTAAAAATAAAGATTCCAAGACTTACCAAGCGGGAAAGCGCCGGCAGACAGGCACATGAACAAAACACACAAACACACACACAGAATTGCTAGCTTTCGCATCCAAGACTTACCAAGCGGGAAAGTGCCGGCAGACAGGCACATGAACAAAACACACAAACACACACACAGAATTGCTAGCTTTCGCATCCAAGACTTACCAAGCGGGAAAGCGCCGGCAGACAGGCACATGAACAAAACACACAAACACACACACAGAATTACTAGCTTTCGCAACCGATGGTTGCTTCTTCAGGAAGGAGAGGGAAAAGACGAAAGGATGTGGGTTTTAAGGGAGAGGGTAAGGAGTCATTCCAATCCCGGGAGTGGAAAGACTTCCCTTAGGGGAAAAAAAGGACAGGTGTACACTCGCGCGCTGCGCGCGCGCACACACACACACACACACACACACACACACACACACACACACACACACACACACACACACACACACACACACATCCATCCGCATCAGCAGATTCATTATATATATAGGATAAGTATATACTCGCGCACACAGTTGCGCGCGAGTATATACTTATCCTTTTTACCCCCCTAAGGTAAGTCTTTCCGCTCCCGGGATTGGAATGACTCCTTACCCTCTCCCTGAAAACCCACATCCTTTCATCTTTCCTTTTCCTTCCCTCTTTCCTGACGAAGCAGCCGCCGGTTGCGAAAGCTCGAAATTCTGTGTGTGTGTGTTTGTGTGTTTTATTCATTATGTTTAACTGGTTTGTTTGTTATACTGATGGGATTCCTGACAAACTATTCACTCTTCCTAGTCAGTCAATAAACAAATGTTCTGATTTGTTCCAAGTTATCTGATGGTAAACAGGAGGATAAAACATCCACAGAAGTGGTGTACGAATGACTCGGCCTACATTATTCAAGTCTTTTACATTAAAATGAGATGACTGTTGTTCCACCACCAACCACGTTCACCACTCTTGCCTTCATGTAACTTCCACCAGATGAAAATCAATTTGAAGGCTCAAAAATTTGATAAATTATAGGAAAGACAGATTTTTAGCATGCATTTTAAAAGTGTCAGAAACGCAGAGTCGTGTAATCACACCCAACTAGGTACTTTGAGGACAACATACAGAACAGGATCTAAGAAAGACTTCACATTTTTATTAGTATATTTTGGATACCACCTTGTTACTGAACAGGATGAGTGTGCATCCCATGCAAGGGTACAGTCCGGAGTGCTGCAAGGAAAAAGTTCATGTGGATGAGTAGGAAAAACTACCCCAGAATGTTTGGATACAGTATTACTACGATCATCCTTCACAGTCACATAGTTT
The DNA here is from genome assembly GCF_023897955.1 of Schistocerca gregaria. Taxonomy (NCBI): domain Eukaryota; kingdom Metazoa; phylum Arthropoda; class Insecta; order Orthoptera; family Acrididae; genus Schistocerca; species Schistocerca gregaria. The sequence continues at coordinate 472,947,315 of NC_064922.1, forward strand.
CATTCTCTGGGCATGATGTTGCAAAGCGATGTGAAATGGAACGAGCATGTGAGGATTGGGATAGGGAAGATGAATGGTCGACTGTTTTATTGGGTGAATTTCATGGAAGTGTGTTTCCATCTGTAAAGGAGACCACATGTAGGACACTTCTGGGACCTAATCTTGATTATTGAGAATCTGCACCAGTTTGGATTAAAGGAAGACTTCAAAGCAATTCAGAGGTGGGCTGTTCGACTTGTCATTGGTAGGTTTGAACAACATTCAAGTATTATGGAGATGCTTTGGGAACTCAAATGGGACTCCCTGGAGGAAAGGAAAGATTCTTTCTGAGGACCACTATTGAGAAAAATCACAAAACTGGCATTTGAAGCTGAATGCAGAATGAGTCTACTGCTGCCAACATAGGTTTTGCATTAAGGACCATGAATATAAGATATAAGAAACTAAAACTAGGGCTAGTCTCTGTGTGTGTGTGTGTGTGTGTGTGTGTGTGTGTGTGTACTGTGGGTCATTGGGTTGGTGTCTGGGAAGTGTATCTGCCTGTCTGTTTCTCCATTCAGGGGCTGGACAAAAATATGGAAACACTGTGAGAAATGCATTCTTAAACATAAATGCAGTTGCTAGCCAAGCCTGGATGTTGTGCAGTTATATTTGACTGCAAATGGCAGCTGTGCCATGCCCTCAACATGTTGTAAGTGTCAGTCATGGTCTATATAGTGTTCTTGTAGATATGAGTGCAGTATGCGAGAGAGTGTTTATCTGTTCTTTTTCCCCCCTAAGGTAAGTCTTTCTTCTCCTCGGATTGGAATGACTCCTTACCCTCTCCTTTAAAATCCACATCCTTTCGTCTTCCCCTCTCCTTCCCTCTTTCCTGATGAAGCAACCGTTGGTTGCTTATGCTTGAATTTTGTGAGTATCTTTGTTTGTTTGTGTGTCTATCAACCTGCCAGTGCTTTCGTTTGGTAAGTCATATCATGCGGGAAACATTCCACATGCGAAAAATATATCTAAAAACAAAGATTCTGTAACTTACCAAACGAAAGCGTTGGTACGTTGATAGAGACAATAACAAACACAAACAAACAAACAAACAAACAAACACACACACACACACACACACACACACACACACACACACACACATACACACACACACACACACACAAACTTTAAGCTTTAGCAACCCATGGTTGCTCCATCAGGAAAGAGGGAAGGAGAGGGAAAGACGAAAGAATGTGGGTTTTAAGGGAGAGGGTAAGGAGTCATTCCAATCCCGGGAGCGGAAAGACTTACCACTCGCAAACACACACATACATATCCATCCGCACATTCTGTATATGTGCGGATGGATATATATATGTGTGTGTGTGTGTGTGTGTGTGTGTGTGTGAGAGAGAGAGAGAGAGAGAGAGAGAGAGAGAGAGAGAGAGAGAGAGAGAGAGAGAGAGAGAGTGAGAGAGAGTGTGTGTACCTGTCCCTTCCCCCCCCCCCCCCCCCCCCCCCCCAAGGTAAGTCTTCCCGCTCCTGGGATTGGAATGACTCCTTACCTTCTCCTGTAAAACCCACATCCTTTCGTCCTTCCCTATACTTCCCTCTTTCCTGATGAAGCAACCGTGGGTTGCGAAAGCTTGAAATTTGTGTGTGTGTTTGTTATTGTCTTTATCAATGTACCAACGCTTTCGTTTGGTGAGTTACAGAATCTTCTGTTTGCTAAGTCACATCATCTTTGTATATATATATATACAAAGATGATGTGACTTACCAAACAGAAGCACTGGCAGGTCAATATACACACAAACAAACACAAACATACACACAAAATTCTAGCTTTCGCAACCAACGGTTGCTTCTTCAAGAAAGAGGGAAGGTGAGGGAAAGATGAAAGGATGTGGGTTTCATGGGAGAGGGTAAGGAGTCATTCCAATCCCGGGAGTGGAAAGACTTACCTTAAGGGGAAAAAAGGGCAGGTATACACACACACACACACACACACACACACACACACACACACACACACACACACACACACACACACACATCCGCACATACACAGACACAAGCAGACATTTGTAAAGGCAAAGAGCAAGCCAGCGCTTCTGTTTGGTAAATCACATCATCTTTGTTTTTAGATATATGTTTCCCACGCGGTAACTTCCACATGGGAAAAATACATTAAAAACAAAGATTCCAAGACTTACCAAGTGGGAAAGTGCCGGTAGATAGGCACAATAAATAACACACACAAACACACACACGGAATTTCGAGCTTTCGCAACTGGCGGCTGCTTCATCAGGAAAGAGGGAAGGAAAAGGAAAGATGAAAGGATGTGGGTTTTAAGGGAGAGGGTAAGGAGTCATTCCAATCCCGGGATTGGAAAGACTTACTTACTTACCTTAGGGGGAAAAAAGGACAGGTATACACTCACGCACACACACATATCCATCTGCACATACACAGACACAAGCAGTCTGCTACTAAGGATCCCATGTTAACAAACAGTATTCAAGAACCAGTCAAACATGGGTTCTGATCAAGAAGAAAGACAGGTAAAAATAATGACGCAAAAAAACACAAATAAATAAATCTGCAATTGGAAAAACAAAATTGCTCTATGCAGCTACAACATGACAAAAAACTACTCCATCTAGTACGAAGTACGATACTCAAAATCTGAAACTCTTTACTGATTTAAGCTGTTGCATAAACAAAATTTGGAATGCCACCCTTAGCTCAAGTAGTCCAGCACAAAGTAAATGTATTTCAAATTAAAGTGAATTTGTGAGTTCTTAGCAAATTTCTTGCTTCATATGGGAAGTGCATCAAATTCTACACATCAACAGCATACACTTTGCATACTTTTTACTTGTTCTTTCTATGATACTTTTTATTTCTGAAATGCTTTCAGAATTATATTACTCCTGTTTTGAGGGTTAATGGTGCACCATATTATTAGATGACTCACAAAAAGGCCAATATAAAAAGCGCTGTGATATTAAAAGAACAGAAATTTTATTTGACATGTAAAATATTTGTGTGAGAGAAAACCCAGATTTGTTATCATTGGTGAATTTACAAATGTCAGAATCAATTCATATTGAACATATGTGAGACAAGCATCAGTACATTATTTTCATTACAAAATTCTTAAAGCATTTTGTCTCTGTAAGTAAATAAATAACTGATGGAAAGAACCAATTGATTCAAAAACAAAAAGGACATGAACACATATTTCATATTTTC